>NC_090690.1:0-600000 GCF_013368605.1 Nyctibius grandis
GTAAAAGTAACAGAAGTTTAAAAAGTAAAAAAGAGTGAACGTAAAAGAAACAAAAGTTAAGAAAACACGAAAACTACAACACTAAAACCCTAAACCAAAAAAAGATAAAAAAAAATTATGAAACAGCTAGACAGCACGCAGTAGACCTACATGCCAGAAACTAAGGTGGAGCTGGAAGAGGTAGACCAGTAAAAGAAAAAGTAAAGCGCAACTAATAAAGCGCAACTAATAAAGCGCAACTAATAAAGCGCAACTAATAAAGCGCAACTAATAAAGCGCAACTAATAAAGCGCAACTAATAAAGAAAAACAGTAAAAGTAGTGGTAAAAGTGACAGAAGTTAAAAAAGTAAAAAACAAAGAGTAAACGTAAAAGAAACAAAAGTTAAAAAAACTAAAATCCTAAGACCCTAAAAAACTAAATCTAAAAAACTAACATGAAAAAAAGTAGTAAAAAAAATTATGGAAGAGGTAGACTGCACGCGCTAGACCTGCAACCCACAAACTAAGGTGGATCTGCACGCCAGAAACTAAGGTGGACCTGGAAGAGGTAGACCAGGAAAAGAAAAAACAAAAAGCAAAAAAAGAAAAACTAATAAAGCCACCACTAATAAAGCCACCACTAATAAAGCCACCACTAATAAAGCCACCACTAATAAAGCCACCACTAATAAAGCCACCACTAATAAAGCCACCACTAATAAAGCCACCACTAATAAAGCCACCACTAATAAAGCCACCACTAATAAACAAGAGAGTAAAATTAATTGTAAAAGTAACAGAAGTTTAAAAAGTAAAAAATATTAAATGTTAAAGAAACCCAAGTTAAAAAACCCTAACACACACACTAAAACCCTAACACACACACTAAAACCCTAACACACACACTAAAAACCAAAAGCTAAAATACTAAAATTAAAAAAAAAAATAAAAAAATTATGAAGTTATAAAAGTAAAAAAGACCTGCACGCCAGAAACGAACGTAGACCTGCACGCCAGAAGGCGGGAAACCAGTCAGAAGAGGAACACCTGGAAGAGGTAGACCAGTAAAAGAAATAGTAAAGAGAAAGCAAAAAAAGAAAAACTAATAAGCATCAACTGAGCAGTGGCAACTAAGCAATAAAACGGTAAAAGTAATGGTAAAAGCAACAGAAGTTAAAAAAGCAGAAGTAAAAAATAAAGAGTAAATGTAAAAAGTTAACAAAAGCGCAAAGAAACCAAAAAGCGCAAAGAAACCAAAAAGCGCAAAGAAACCAAAAAGCGCAAAGAAACCAAAAAGCGCAAAGAAACCAAAAAGCGCAAAGAAACCAAAAAGCTAAGAAAATGTAAAAAACATTAGAAAACAGATAGACTACACCCAGTAGACCTGCACGCCACAAGGGAGTGAGACCTGCATTCCATAAAAAAAGGCAGACCTGCACGCCAGAAGGGAGGGAGACCTGAACGCTATAAGGTAGAAAAAGAATAAAACTAAAAAAAAAAAAAATAAAAATTAAGTAATTATAAACTAAAGAAAAAATTTAGTTAAACTAAACTAAAAACAAAAGTTTCACTAAAAGCAAAAGTTTAACAAATAAAAGCAGAAAATTAACCTCTCCTGCACCTGAACCTCTTACCTCACAGACACACTGCTGCTTCTCTCAATGTTAAAATACATCTGCCCAAATAGATTGACCAGCTCAAAGGCTAAAATTGACTGAAGGAGCAGCTGAGCACTAACACCATCAAAGCTCAGGAGAAAAATGAGCTCGCTGATGAGAGGCTGCGGCTCATATACCCGGGGCACCGACCACCACCCTGAACAGTAAGCAGCTGTTCTATCACCCGATTGCCCTTCCCGGACTGAGAAAGGGATTCAGGAAAAGGAGGGAGACTCATGGGTTACAATTTAAAACTGATATTGATGCTAATACAAAACACACAAAACTATACTTAGCCCACAGAGCGATGGCAAGTTCCTCTGGAGATAGCCATTGTTGAGAAGAAGTAGAAAGAGGGAAGGGAGCAGAGCAAAAAGAGGCCCACCCCTCCCCAGCAAGTTGCCCTTTTATAGTGAACCTGAGCTTAATGTTATAGAATACACCTGTGGGCCAGCCTGGGGCACCTGCCCTGGATTTAACTGCTAATGGCCTTGATCCCTGTCCCACAGCTGGCCACAAACTGAAACAAAATGGAACAGAAAAGTGATTCTATAAATTTTATTTGCACAAAACCAGGACACCGTAAAAAAATTAAAATGCTGTGCGTTTAGACTTCTTTAGTAAAAACGTAAAAGTAAAAAAGACCTGCATGCCAGAAGGTGGCAAACCAGTCAGAAGAGGTACACCTGGAAGAAGTAGACCAGTAAAAGAAAAAGTAAAGAAAAAGCAAAAAAAGAAAAACTAATAAGCAGCAACGAAGCAGCTGCAACTAAGCAATAAAAAAGTAAAAGTAATTGTAAAAGCAACAGAAATTAAAAAAGCAGAAGTAAAAAATAAAGAGTAAATGCAAAAGTAAAAAAAGCTAAGAAACTAAAGCTAAGAAACTAAAGCTAAGAAACTAAAGCCACAAAAATGTAAAAAAAATTAGAAAAGAGAGACTGCACGCAGTAGACCTGCACGCCACGTGGAAGGAAGGTAGACCTGTACACCAGAAGGGAGGGAGACCTGAACGCCCAAATGTCCAAACGTTTCACACTCTGACCGACAAAAGAAACGAGACGGGAACCCTGTTCCAAAAAGGCGAATGACCACAGATTGCTCCTGCGACAAAGGTGGCGGCCCTGAAAGCTATTCCTGCCTGCAATCGTCCCATGTCAGCCCTTTCACAGCCCGAACAACAATGGGCTCCGGGCTTGTTTACCTACCCAAATGTCCAAACGTTTCACGCTATGTCCAAGAAAAAGACGAGCCGAGAGCCAGGCTCCAAAATACAAACGGCCGCCGCCGGGTGCCCACCGAGGCGCTCTATTGCTCGCCCTCCTCACCAAGACAGGGAGAAAATACAACAAAAAAGCTTGTGGGTCAAGATAAGGACAAAGAGATCACTCACCAACTTCTGTCACAGGAAAACACACTCTACTTGGGGAAATTCATTTAATTTATTGTCAATCAAAATCAGAGTAGGGTAACGAGAAATAAGAACAAATCTAAAAAACACCTTCCTCCCATCCCTCTCTTTTTTTTTCCTGGGCTCATCTTGACTCCCAGCTTCTCTACATCCTACCCTCAACCAACGCAGGGGGACGGGGATCGGGGGGTGGCGTCAGTCCCCGCCGCGCCGGGACCTGCGGAGAAAAAAACAAAAAAAACGGAGGGGGGAAAAAAAAAAAGGTAAAAAAGCGGCGGCTGCAGTACCAAAATTTGACCACAGGGCGGCAGCAGAAGGCGCCGCCAGAGCGCCCCTCCAGTGCGCATGTGCGGCTCCCCGGGGACCCCGCCCATATCCTGCCCCTCAGGGCGGAGTCGCGTGGGAAACCACGCCCCATCCCGGCCCCCAGGGCGGGGCTCCGTTGGAGGCCACGTCCCCCCTGTCCCGCCCGCTCAGGGCGTGGTTTCGTATGAGTCCACGCCCCCGTCCAGCCCCCTCGGGGCGGGGCTCCGCACCAGACCACGCCCCCCTCCAGCCCCTCGGGGCGGGGCTCCGCACCAGACCGCTCCCCTGGCACGCCCCCACGGGGACACGGCCCCGCCCATTGCCAGCACTGACTGAGCGGCCATAGCCGCCCACTGCGCATGCGCGGTTGCCCAGGAGACGCCCCCTCGCTCCTGTCCCGCCCGCGCCCCGTTTAAGCACCGCTCCCTCGGCAAAAACAGCGGCGACGAACTAAAACGCAGCCGCCGAGAGACATTCTTAAAAACAACCGCGATTAAGAAAAGGAGAAAATTAAAAAGTAGGACCCGAAAACTAAAACAGGGATGGACAAATGTAAAAAGTGACGGCTGCGGCACCGAGCGCGGCCAGAGCCCCCCACCCGCAGTACCGCGCCCCGGACCCCAGGGCGCGCCATTCCCTCGCTTCTCCCACCAATTGTCGCTATTTTTGCGCCGTGACGCCCTCTGCTTTGGGGGACCCCCCGCCCCACCTACCTGCTCCTCCACTGCATCCTTGCCCCTGCATCGGTGACATTCAGGTGCCCCGAACGACGTCAGCGCCACCCAGCCGTCTCCCCGCTTTTTGTTCACCCCAAAAAAAGGGCACTAAATGAGGGAAACAGCCCTGACCCCCACCTCCTTACTTTAGCAAGGCCATTTACGTGTCTACGCGCCCCCTCCCCCAAAAAAAGGGGAAAAAGATGGCGCCCTAGCAACCAAGATGGCCGCCTAGCAACCAAGATGGCCGCCTAGCAACCAAGATGGCTGCCTAGCAACCAAAATGGCGTCCTGGCAACCAAGATGGCTGCCTAGCAACCAAAATGGCGTCCTGGCAACCAAAATGGCCGCCTAGCAACCAAAATGGCGTCCTAGCAACCAAGATGGCGCCCTAGCAACCAAGATGGCGTCCCAGCAACCAAAATGGCGCCCTAGCAACCAAGATGGCGCCCTAGCAACCAAGATGGCCGCCTAGCAACCAAGATGGCCGCCTAGCAACCAAGATGGCGCCCTAGCAACCAAAACGGCGTCCTAGCAACCAAGATGGCCGCCTAGCAACCAAAATGGCCGCCTAGCAACCAAAATGGCGTCCCAGCAACCAAGATGGCGTCCCAGCAACCAAGATGGCGTCCCAGCAACCAAGATGGCCGCCTAGCAACCAAAATGGCGTCCTAGGAACCAAGATGGCCGCCTAGCGACCAAAATGGCCGCCTAGCAACCAAGATGGCGTCCTAGCAACCAAAATGGCGCCCTAGCAACCAAAATGGCGTCCCAGCAACCAAGATGGCCGCCTAGCAACCAAGATGGCCGCCTAGCAACCAAGATGGCCGCCTAGCAACCAAAATGGCGCCCTAGCAACCAAGACGGAGTCCTAGCAACCAAGACGGCGTCCCAGCAACCAAAATGGCGTCCTAGCAACCAAGATGGCGCCCTAGCAACCAAGGTGGCCGCCTAGCAACCAAGATGGCCGCCTAGCAACCAAGATGGCCGCCTAGCAACCAAGACGGAGTCCTAGCAACCAAGATGGCGTCCCAGCAACCAAAATGGCGTCCTAGCAACCAAAATGGCGTCCTGGCAACCAAAATGGCCGCCTAGCAACCAAGATGGCGCCCTAGCAACCAAGATGGCCGCCTAGCAACCAAGATGGCCGCCTAGCAACCAAGATGGCCGTCTAGCAACCAAGATGGCGTCCCAGCAACCAAAATGGCGTCCTAGCAACCAAAATGGCGTCCTAGCAACCAAAATGGCCGCCTAGCAACCAAGATGGCGTCCCGGCAACCAGGATGGCGTCCCGGCAACCAGGATGGCGTCCTGGCAACCAATATGGCGCACTAGCAACCAATATGGCGTCCTAGCAACCAAGATGGCGCCCTAGCAACCAAGATGGCCGCCTAGCAACCAAAATGGCCGCCTAGCAACCAAAATGGCCGCCTAGCAACCAAGATGGCGTCCTGGCAACCAAAATGGCGCCCTAGCAACCAAGATGGCGCCCTAGCAACCAAGGTGGCCGCCTAGCAACCAAGATGGCCGCCTAGCAACCAAGATGGCCGCCTAGCAACCAAGACGGCGTCCTAGCAACCAAAATGGCGTCCCAGCAAACAAAATGGCGTCCCAGCAACCAAAATGGCGTCCCAGCAACCAAAATGGCGCCCTAGCAACCAAGATGGCATCCTAGCAACCAAGATGGCCGCCTAGCAACCAAGATGGCCGCCTAGCAACCAAGATGGCCGCCTAGTAACCAAAATGGCGTCCTAGCAACCAAAATGGCGTCCCAGCAACCAAAATGGCGCCCCAGCAACCAAGATGGCGCCCCAGCAACCAAGATGGCCGCCTAGCAACCAAAATGGCCGCCTAGCAACCAAAATGGCCGCCTAGCAACCAAAATGGCGCCCTAGCAAACAAAATGGCGCCCTAGCAAACAAAATGGCCGCCTAGCAACCAAGATGGCCGCCTAGCAACCAAGATGGCGCCCTAGCAACCAAAATGGCGTCCCAGCAACCAAAATGGCGCCCCAGCAACCAAGATGGCGTCCTAGCAACCAAGATGGCGCCCTAGCAACCAAGATGGCCGCCTAGCAACCAAGATGGCCGCCTAGCAACCAAGATGGCGTCCTAGCGAACAAAATGGCCGCCTAGCAACCAAGATGGCGCCCCAGCAACCAAGACGGCGTCCTAGCAACCAAGACGGCGTCCCAGCAACCAAGACGGCGTCCTAGCAACCAAGATGGCGTCCTAGCAACCAAAATGGCCGCCTAGCAACCAAAATGGCGTCCTAGCAACCAAAATGGCGTCCTAGCAACCAAAATGGCGTCCCAGCAACCAAGATGGCGCCCTAGCAACCAAGATGGCGTCCTAGCAACCAAAATGGCCGCCTAGCAACCGAAATGGCGTCTTGGCAACCAAAATGGCGTCTTGGCAACCAAAATGGCGCCCTAGCAACCAAAATGGCGTCCCTAGCAACCAAAATGGCGTCCCAGCAACCAAAATGGCGTCCTAGCAACCAAGATGGCGCCCTAGCAACCAAGATGGCGTCCTAGCAACCAAAATGGCCGTCTAGCTACCAAGATGGAGTCCTAGCAACCAAGATGGCGTCCTAGCAACCAAAATGGCGCCCTAGCAACCAAATAAGGACAGGGAGCGGGAAAATAAGCGGGCACAGAGAGAACATTTAAAAAGCGACGCCGCCGAGGAAAGAGGAATTATTAACACAAACGACGGTGAAATAAAGGCAGCAAAGGGGATAAAAGTAGACAGAAAAATTTAAAAGCGACCGTGATTAAGAAAAGAAGGAGAACGTTTAAAAAAAAGCCCCGGGAAAGTGAAACGGAGAAGGGCGAGGAAAGAAGGAGAGAAAAAAAAAAAAAAAAAAAAAAAAAAGTAAAAAAGCGGCCGCAGTACCGAAATTTGACCACAGGGCGGCAGCACCTGGCGCCGGCAGCGCCTCCCCCTACTGCGCATGCGCGGCCGCCCAGGGGACCCCGCCTTACCCCACCCCCGGGGCGGGTTTCCGCACCAGACCACGCCCCCGTCCCGCCCCTCGGGGCGCGGCTCCGCGGGAAACGACGCCTCTGGCACGCCCCCACAGGGACACGGCCACGCCCACTCCCGGCACTGACCGAGCCGGCCACTGCGCATGCGTAGTTTCCCCGGGGACCCCCGCTCCCGCCCGCGCCCCGTTTAAGCGCCGCTCCCTCGTCAAAAACAAAAAAAAAACGGCGGCGAACTAAAACACAGCCGCCGAGAGACATTGTTTAAAAAGCAACGGCACCGAGGAGAGGCAAGACGCGGTTAAAAAAAAAATAAGGACAGGGAGCGGGAAAATAAGCGGGCAAGGAAAGAACATTTAAAAAGCGACGCCGCCGAGGAAAGACCAATTAGTAACACAAAAGACGGCGAAATAAAGGCAGCGAACGGGATAAAATAGACAGAAAAATTTAAAAGCGACCATAATTAAGAAGGAGAAAGTTTAAAATAAAGCCCCGGGAAAGTGAAACGGAGAAGGGCGAGGAAAGAAGAAGTAAAAAAAAAAAGGTAAAAAAGCGGCGGCTGCAGTACCGAAATTTGACCACAGGGCGGCAGCAGAAGGCGCCGCCAGAGCGCCCCTCCACCGCGCATGCGCGGCTCCCCAGGGGACCCCGCCCATATCCTGCCCCTCAGGGCGGAGTCGCGCTGGAAACCACGCCCCGTCCCGCCCCCAGGGCGGGGCTCCGCTGGAGGCCACGCCTCCCCTGTCCCGCCCGCTCGGGGCGGGGTTTCGCAGGAGACCACGCCCGGTCCCTCCCCTCGGGGCGTGGTTCCACTGGAGACCACCCCTTTGCTCCGCCCCCGCAGGGGCACGGCCACGCCCACTCCCGGCACCGAGGGCGGCAAAGAGCCGCCCACTGCGCATGCGCGGTTGCCCAGGGGGACACCTACCGCGTCCCGCCCGCGCCCCGTTTGAGCACCGCTCCCTCGGCAAAAGCAGCGGCGGCCAACTAACACGCAGCCTCGGAGACACTTTTTTAAAGGCGACCGTGATTAAGAAAAGGAGAAAATTAAAAAAATAGCTCCCGAGAACTAAAATGGAGATCGATAAAAAAACGTAAAAAGCGACCGCTGCTGCACCCAGCGCGGCCGGGGCGCCCCTCCACTGCGCATGCGCGGCCCCCGAGCTGCACTGCCGCCCTCCCGACGCGCGGGGGCGCCACCGCCTCGCCTCTCCCACCGATGATTGTCGCGGGGTTTTACGCTCTGACACCCCCTTCCTTGGGGGACCCCCCGTGCCCCACTTACCTGCCACTCTGCTGTGTCCTTGCCCCGCCTCGGTGACATTCGGGTGCTCCAAATGACGTCATCACCACCCAGACCCCCTCCCCGCTTTTCATTCACCCCAAAAACACGCACTAAAGGAGGGAAACAGCCCTGACCGCCACCTCCTTACTTTAGCGACGCCATTTACGCGTGTACACGCCCCCTCCCCAAAAAAGGGGAGCTCTGCTAGAAAAGTAAAGGGAGGGCACCCCTCCAAACGGCTGCCCCGTCACCATCCCCGTCCCCCGGCAGCCGCCCCACAGCACAGGGACACTGTGTCAGAGGACGGTGCCGCGGCTCTCCCTCCGCCTCTGCTCCGCCTCGTTCCCGCGCCGGGACGGGCTCCCCAGGGCCACCGACACCCCCGGCCCCTCTTGGCCCCCCACACCCGACACCCCTCGCTGCCCCCACAGCCAAGAGCCTCCGGACACCGCGCCGGTCCCTCACCCTCACAAACGCTTAACGACCTGCGGGCAAACCTGCGCCGGGGGTAGCCGCCGAGCCTCACGACACGCTTATGACAAGGCGGCTGAAAAACAGAACTCCCAGGTTAGACTCCGGCACGGGCAAAAAACAGCACAGAAGAAAGTAGAGGAACGCACTCAGGATAAGAGCCATGAGAGCAGTTGAGCTAAAGGAGGACTCTAGGTAAACAGGTCAGCTCGAAATACAACACATCCTTTAAAAGCCTGAGCGGTTTGAACACTTAACATCGGCATCAGGACTCACGGACACCATTTTCAACTCATTCCTAACATAAAAGCTGTTGTAGAAACTGTCACGTAAGTTGTCGTACAAGTTCTCACGAATTCAGCAGGTAAGAATCAGTAGAGGTGAAAAAGAATTAGGAATAGAATAATAAATACAAGTCTAGCTGACAAACACGGGTGGGCTTTCACAACCCTTGAATATTCTTCTCAAAGCTCCTTTGTATAATCCTTGTTAAAGAAAATCGGCAGAGTCCGGGTCTCCAGGTTTGCTGATTCTTCATTGAAGCAACTCGGAGTTGGACCGCCACCGCACTGAACGGTACCTGACTCAAATTCACTATCGGTTTATATAGAAACTAAGAAGTAGTTACATCACAAACTTCTCATGAGCTTCTGTTAAAAATCCACTATTTCCATTCCTCTTTCTTCCTTCTTCAAGCGTCCACAAAAGTCCATTGTCAGGAGTCCACGAAAGTCCGTTCTACTCCGCTGCTGAGCTGATCTTTACGCTCTGGTTCCGCTCCGGCTCTGGTCGACACCCCCCCCATCATTAATGTTCTTGCTGTAATTGGCGTCCCGCCTTGATCCAGGTTGACCGGTCTCGTTTCCACTGCCAGCGTCTCCTAAGTATTAACCTAAAATAGCTAAAGTCTATCTAGAGCTTTATTTCTATTAATGCCTATTTCTAAGTATCCCATATTTCTGTTAAAGTAAAGAAAAGGTTAACCACACATCCCTTTTACTAAAATCATCAGAACGTAATACTTCTAGGCCTGCTCCTGCTTAGCTACTCATTAAGCTTTGATTGATGATTTGTTCAGTCATAGGTCAGGATTACACAAGGAGCTCTGAGAACAATATTCATGGATTGTGAAAGCCCACCTGTGTTTATCAGATTGACTTATATTTATTATTCCATTCTTAATTCATGAGAACTTCTATAACAATTTATGTGAAAACTTCTACAACAATCCTGACCTATCACTAAACCAATCGTCAGTCAAAGCTTAATGAGCAGCTAAGCAGGACTAGGCCTACAAGTATTAATTTCTGACAATTCCAGTAAAAAGGATGTACGCTTAACCTTTTTTACCTTAAAAGAATATAGAATACTTGTGGAAGACCATCAGCCCGCAAACAGCTGTGCTTTACTTGCAGAGCAGGGGATTCCCTTGGGAAGGCTGCACTGAGAATAGTTCTCGCTCCCTTTTAAGATAAAGGAGCCCTGAGCAGTTCACGGGGCCCTTTGAGGCGTGAAAGAAGTAAACGTGTGTGTTGAAGGGCAGTTCTGAAGACAGAACTGAAAACAAGGAATGGCTGTTGGTGTTCTGAGCCCACAACACTGTGGCTCTTCCCAGAAGGGGTGATGAGCGCTCAGCCTGTGAATGTTGACGGTGTCTCGAACCGCCCAGTCCGGCTCCTGCATTTCAATAGGGCAGTAGAACAGCAATAAAGGAGCCTGAGGCCTTTGGCTTTCAGCCCTCACCTCCTCCCTCGCAGAGTCCCTGCCTTCTTTTCCGCTCGCCCCAAATACTTACGAATAAGAAGTAGTAGAAATAAGGTTCTAAACAGACTTCAGGTATTTTAGGTTAATACTTAGGAGACGCCGGCAGTGGAAAGCAGACTCTGGGGAAGACGGGACGCTGGTCACGGAGAGAACATCGAGGATGGGGTGTTGAGCGGAGCCCGAGCGGAACCAGAAGATAAACATCAGCTGACCGGCAGCGAAGAACGGACTTCTGTGGACTCTGGAGGAAGTGAACTCAAACGAAACAAGACAGTTTTTAGAGCTATAAGCATATGCACGGATTCCAGTAAAAATATTCTACAAAACTGAACAGTTGCAAGAAAGCGCATCAGATAATAATAATAAAAAAAAAAATTAGCAAAAACCTGCAGCGAGCGTTTGCCACGCTTTTTATGAAGGAGTGCAAATTTTCCTTCCGCCCTCCCCGTGTGAAAGATCACATCCAATCTACAGATCCACACAGCACCTTACTAAAAACATACTTAAGCCTGGTCTTTATGACCACTTTATGTTCTTTTTTAGTTTATCAGAACAAAGTGATCTGATAGAAGATAACGCTTTCTAAAGCTTTTTCTGTGCTGTTACTCTAGAGGCAGGCTCTAAATATCAATTCCTGTTTTAAATGCTGTATCAAGGTAGCTGTCATTTTGAGATATCATACATTTGTGCACATATACCTCTGCATTGCTAATTCTCAGCAGCCAGATGCCCTACTACTGCCTTTTAATTACTTCTTTGCTCAATACCTGAGGCCCCCTGAAGAGTCCAGAGATCTCAAATAGAGATTTCCTGACTGGGGCTCCCTTTTGGGCCAACAGAGAGAGATGAAAGAGCAACTGAAATAGTTAGCGGAATTTTAACAGAAGCTCCCCCGCACAAACGGCCCATCTGCCTTCTGCTTTTGACCCCGAACCAGCTCACGGAGCGCCCACGGTGGAGCCCAAAAACCCAGCTGCCGAGCCTGCTCTCAAGTCCCAAAAACGCAGCGCTCCGCCTCTGCTGCCGACCCCAAAACCACACCAGCGAGTCCCCTCTGTCAGCTCCCGAAAAACGCACCGCTCACATCCGCTTCTGAGCCCCCCGAAGCGGCCGCGTGAGCCTTTTCTCGAGCCCCAGGAACACAACACCTGGCCTCCGTTACTGGGGCCCCAAAGCAGCTCACCCCGCCTGCTTTCTGACCCCCCCTGCAGCCCCCACGTGCGACGCCGAGGGGTGGGGGGGCTGCAGCCACCCCGCAGCCCTGCGCCCCCAGGGCCCCACGGGCAGTTTTGGGGAGCGCTCGGGAACCGCGCAAGGCCCGGCCCCGTGCCCCTGCGGGGCGGCACCACCGCAGCCCGGCCGGCGCTTTATTATCGCTCTCGCAGGCTTTACTGCTCCGCCATCTCCTGCACCGCAGCGCCCGCCCCCCGAACCCCCCCGAGGCCCAAAAATCCCCCGGGGGGAGCCGGGCCCAGCCGCCCCGGGAGCGCAGACCCGCCCGCCCCCACGGACCCCCCCGGCAGCAGCAGCCGGGGCCCTTTCCCCCCCACCACCCCGTGCGGGCACCGGTGATGCGGAGCACAGATGACAGCAGCAGCTCCCCGCTGCCCTGCCCCTGCGCACTCAGAGCATCTGCCGATCTCCTCCATCACCCTTTCCGCCATTCCCGCCCCGGCTCCCCGCCGCTCCGCCTCGCCGCGCACCGCCTCGCCGCGCACCGCCTCGCCGCGCACCGCCGCGCACCGCCTCGCCTCGCCTCGCCTCGCCGCGCACCGCACCGCACCGCACCGCACCGCACCGCACCGCACCGCACCGCACCGCACCGCACCGCCCGCTGCACCCCCGCCGCCTCCCCGGAGCTCCCGGGGCGCCGCGGCGCGCCGCGCATGCGCACGGAAGCCGGCTGCGCTTTGTGACGTCACCGCCGGAAGCGCCTCCCCGCGATCTCCGGCCCCAGCTTCCGCTGCCGCTCGGTACCGGTACCAGTGCCGGTGCCGGCGCCGGCCATGAGCAAGCGGAAGGCGCCCCAGGAGAGCCCCAACGAGGGCATCACCGACTTCCTCACTGGTAGGTGGGTGCGGTCGGTGCGCGGCCCGGGGCCGGCGCCGCGCCGGCCGTTCTCATCGTGGTTCTCCCTGCAGAGCTGGCCAATTACGAGCGCAACGTGAACCGGGCCATCCACAAGTACAACGCGTACAGGTACCGCCCCCCTCTCCCCCGCCGGCGACCCCCTCGTGGGGCCCAGCCCGCCGCCGCCCGAGCCGCGCCGGCAGCGCCCTCCGCGCTGGCGTGCTGACCGGCGCCGTTCTGCAGGAAAGCAGCCTCGGTTATCTCACGGTATCCCAGCAAGATACGGAGCGGGGCCGAAGCCAAGAAGCTGGTAGGTGCCCGTGCGCAGCTTGCGGATGGGAGGTTCTCGGGGCAGCTGGGCCGGGGGCGCGGTGCCGGGGCTACCGTGCTGACCCCGTCGATGCCAGCGCCTCTTTCCGGTGGCCGAGTCAGGGCTGGGGGACGGGGATGCGGCGTAGCTGCTTGGGGGGGTTTCATAGTTGCAACTGGGGACTCCGTCTGAGTCTCTGCCCGTTCAGGGATTCTGTTGTGGCAGGTTTCCCCTTTGCTCTGTTACTGCTTCACTAAATTTGGGGAACTTGAGCAATAATAATTCAAGCCTTGTTCAAAATTACCACTTTAGGGAAACTTTTAATACAGTCCTTGAATTACAGTGTTTATGCTGTTTGTGTTGTACACTTGAATTCTTGTGCTCCCTTATGATCCAATATTTTATCATGGTCTCAGTGGCCTCATAGTTCTTTCTGGACTCTTAACTCTGGGGAGCTTTCCTTTTTTTTCTAGATAAAATGTCTTTAAGTGACCTTAAAGTTAACTTGTCTCCACCGCCCCCCCCCCCCCCCCCCCCCGGCCTGAAACATTTAGGATGGAGTAGGTGCTAAAATAGCTGAGAAGATAGATGAGTTCCTATCCACTGGAAAACTACGCAAATTGGAAAAGGTGGGTTTCTTTCCCTTGTGCTCTGTTTACCAATAGTTGCTTTTCTTTGTAACTTGCAAAGTAGCCTGCTTGCTTTGTGCAATTTCTTTTGTCCCTGGAGAGACTGATGTCACGCTTAAGAACGGTGGACATGGAGTCTATGGCAAGTAGAAAGCGGGGAACAAGAAGCTCAGCCAAAGCCTCAAAACTGTCTATTTATGAAGATATTTTAGGTTATATACTCAACATGTGAATGTCTTCTGTGAAAAGTGGAATTCTTCCTCTGGAAGGCTGTGGAGTTTTGTGACTTAACTATGCTGTTCACTTTAGCATGGGTAGTTGTGCAGTTTTCTGGCTTAGGACATACGGCATTATTGTGTTACACAGTACTGCCCTTGGTAGCGTTTTGCATTGATTTATAGTGAGCTTCCAAAGCGGAGTCTGACTAAGCTGTTTTGTCTTCTCAAGATTTCTTTGTTTATTGCAAATGGAGTAAAGAAGGGTTTGGTTTGTGTTGTTTTGTTTTTGCAGATTCGACAAGATGATACAAGTGCATCTATCAATCTCCTGACACGAGTTACTGGCATTGGGTGAAGTTTGTTTTTAGGTTTTGTTTTTTTTTCCCTTTTCCTGTTTATTTGGTGGAGTTATGAATAGAATTTGGGTGACTGCAAATAATGAAGAGAAAGAGTTTGAGCTGATGCTGTAGTGCCCACACTGAGACACCATAGTTGTGATGACACGATTGGCTCGTGAAGGCTGCCTTGTTGGGCTTTTTGAAGTGCTAGTCTAAAGACACTTTTGTTTTGCTGTTGCCTTAAGCTGGTTCAGAGACTGACTGTGGTTAAACTGCTTCTTATCATACATCTGGTATTGTTGTCTAAAGCAGTATTGCCTATTTGGTGAGATTTTGTTTGTGGGTTGTTTGGTTTTTTTTTACAATTATACATCACTATATAGTCATGTCAGTGCTAAAAAATGTGCAGGCCAAGCCTTGGATAGCCATCTCTGCTGATTGAAAATGCGTATGCTGAAAATAGGGTAAGCATCAGAAGCAACTTGAGTCTTGGCTTTGAACAACATAGGCAGTTACAGTGAATTCTAATGTCCTTTTCAGTGTTGTAAGATTCTTGCTGTTCCTGATGGCAGATTGCCTTGTGTCTTTGCAGTCCTGCTGCTGCTAGGAAGTTTGTCGAGGAAGGAATTAAGACTTTAGAAGGTAAGCATAACTTTAGGGCCTCAGTTTACACTCCAATAATGTGTTTTTTCTGTTAGGGTGCCTGTTCCACAGTGGTACTGTGACAGCAGATATGCCCTAGGCTTTGAGGAAAGTGTATAAGATGCTAAAGTTAGTGCACAGGCTAAAGACATTATATATGTATCCAAAGTAAAGTACTTACAGATTACAGGGAAAATAACAAGGATTTTGGCTTTGAGGTCTGTTGGAGTCTTTATCAGGAGGTGCTCTAAGCATTTGTACTCATCCTATCAGCTGTTGAGCAGTCAGTTTAAAATCTCTTCCTTGGTGTTTGAGGTTGCTCTTTTCTTGTTACGTATTCTTTGCATGCATCATCTTTGCATTGGTGGAAACTTACTGTAAGATTTTTATTCCTCAAGGAACTTTTTTTTGTTTTTCTTAATTCTTCTAGATCTAAGAAAAAATGAGCACAAGCTGACTCATCACCAGCAAATTGGGTTGAAGTAAGCTTTTTTGGGTGCAAGTGTTTGTCTTTTCTAATGACTCCTTCAGACACCAGGATGTAATGTAAGGTTACACAGGCCAAGTTAGGGCTGTTAAGTGAGTATAGGAAAACTCACCTGACCTATCCATATTGCTAGTGCACGCATTGCCCTTGGGTCTGCTTCCAGCATTGTGCTCAATGCTGCTTCAGAACCTCCAGTAAGTGCTGAGCTGAAAGAATGTTTTCAGTGCTCTACGGTGGTCTTTTTGTCCCTATTTCCACTCCAACTCTCAGAGGGGGGAGAGGGGAGTCCCAGATCCAGAAGCTCTGTCTGCAGAGCTTGGGATTGGGGTGATTGGGTAATGAGTGTCGGGGAACATGTGGCTCTGAGGCTGCAGTATGGCTGCCAGTGCCTGCTGTCAATGGTTCTGGTGCTGGAGGGGTGGAGAATGTGCCTGATGGTCAGGTGTGTCATTGTTTCATCTGGCCTCTTTTTCTCCACAGTCAAGCAGAATGCTGGCAGCCTGTTTTTTACAGCTGCATGCAAAGATATCAGGAGCTGTATTTGACTTGTGAGCTTCCATTTAGCTCTTTCCAAAACAGATCACCTCTAACCATGGGTGAGGAACCTGTTCCTCCTGTTGTGTGGTGGACTGAGTTTTGTCAGGAACTTTTTGTAGTTTCAGAAGGCTATGTAAATATAAGCCAACTGGTTATACAGTAATATTACTCCCACCTCATAGCAGTTCTTCATGTACAGTGGAAATAATATGCAATGAAACCATCTTCTAAGCATTGTCAAACGTGCAGTTTTGAGTTTTTACTATTGCTTGGCAAGATGTTTTCTAAGATGTTTGGTGGGAAGGGGGAGCTTTTTGTGATGTGACAGTAATATAAGTTGTATTCTTTCCTCTAATACATATTTAATTGATTAAAATTTTAAGATGCTACCCTTGCCACTGTTTCAGACACTTTTATTTTTATATATGCAGATATTTTGAAGATTTTGAGAAAAGAATACCAAGGGAAGAAATGCTGCAAATGCAGGTAAGTGTCTTTATCGAGGATGTGAGGCACTGATAGCCAATGAATGACTGACACTTCTAAACACTCATCTTTCCTTTTTACATAGGAGATTGTGCTGAAAGAGGTAAAGAAGCTGGACCCAAACTATATTGCTACAGTCTGTGGCAGTTTTAGACGAGGTTGGTACTCTGTGATCTTGCTGTGCTTATTTTGGGCTAATAAGCAAGACTCATTACTATATATATTGTTCTTCTAGAGAGAAAGTCTGTGCTGGAACCTGGCTTTTTCCTGTTAGTATTGTCTTGACTGTTTAGTTCAGTGACAAAGCACCCACATAAACCCTTGCTTCTCCACCCTGCCCCCATGAAGAGTAGTATATTGTAAGATGTGGATTTTTTGCTTTGCTTTTACATTAACAACATTTGTGCTTCATTGCTATAGAGTACCGCAAGAAATTCTTGGGTATTTTCTAAGATATGCAGGGATATAAACTTTTTGATGGAAGAACAAGGTTCTTCAAGATTGTTTTTTCGCAAATATCTTGAATAGTGACAGACTATTTTCTAGCAGAAAAACATGTTTATAGGAAGAGGTTAGATTGATGTTCACCAATGTTAGTATACTTTGTCATGCGCAGAGGGATTTTTCTTTGCTTCTTACTTGCCTAGGCGCAGAGTCAAGCGGTGATATGGATGTTCTCCTAACCCATCCGAGTTTCACATCTGAATCATCCAAACAGGTGTGTTTCTCTGCTACTGTGGATCAGTACTGTGCATTAATTCCACAAGAGTATGTTTAAATTCAGAAGATATGTAGTCTCAGACTTGTATGGCATCTTCTTGCATCTTTTTGTTACTGTAATAGTAAAGTCTTCTCTTGGATCACCGTGTTTATTTTGAGGAGTTATAATCACTTTTCAGGTCTATGTATTATGTTTTGTTCCTCTTCCAGAACTATTCAGTGTGTTTACGCTTGTTCTTCTGTCCCTCCTCTTCCCTTCACACATGCTCCCCCCACCCCCTCAAATTCATGTGCTTTTACAACGTAGAACTGCTGGCTGGATAAAGCAGGGATTAAAGGTAGAGTAAGTATCTCTTTATGTAGCCATAATCTTTTGGATGAGAAGCAAATGTCCTGCTGCCCTTGTCATCTTTTGGGACTAACTCTGGAGGAGTCTTAATGACAGTTTGTATTTCTTGTCTTGCTTCGATAGATTCATTGCTTAGAAGTTGAAAACTTAAACCAAGAAATCAGTTTTGTCACTTCCAACGAAAGCAATCTGACACGGGCATTTTGGTAGAAATTTTTATTACGTTGCAAGACTGTAATTCTATTAGCTTTTTCTCAGTATTATTGTTACCTCTTTTCCCTTCTGGGTCAAATTTAATGTACAATAATACATAAAATTATAGTGATGTCCTGTACTTATGTGGGCCATTGTCTGGTAAATGGGTAAGATACTCTTGTTATTTGTGAAATAATTTCTTCTTCTATGTTGTCACTGTTCCTAGCCAAAACTTCTGCATCAAGTTGTAGAACAACTGGAAAAAGTCCACTTTGTCACAGATATGCTGTCTAAAGGTGACACCAAATTCATGGTAAGGCTTTTTTCGTGGTGAGGGTTGTTGAGGGGGATTACCTTTCCTGACAGAAGCTACGATTTATACAAGATATGTTGTTTGGACTGCTGGAGTTGTGAGGTTTTTAATTTTTTTTTTTTTTTCATTCACCCCCTTCCCCCATAAAAACTTTCTTCAGTTAACTCTTAGCGAATCTCTCATGGTAAGATTTCAGTATTAGAAAATCTACAGGTATTTATGTAGTTCTGAACCCCACTGACATAGCCTTCATCACACAGTGTCAGTTGTGTCTCTTATTTTGCTTGATGTTTAGAACCTTAGCACAACCTCGCTTCTGCAGTTGCACCAGTGACCGCTTTTGTAACTCTGTCTTCAGGATCTTGGAAACACTATCTTTAATCTTGAGCCTATGTTTACCTTGTTTTGTCTGAGACATAATATACTTTTGCCTCCTTTTTTTGTCAATTTTTTTGCAGAGCAGATTTAATGGATAAGCTGCTAGACTCAGGATATAATAGGAAATATGTGGGAGGCATAAAGAAAGTAATGAATTAACAGGAACATTCATTTTGTTAGGTCCCTTGCTCACAGCAAAACTTTTTTCTTAAACATGTGGATTGGGTGTTATCTTGCTTCACTTAGTTTTCTTTACAGGCCCCAGCTGTCCTGGTCCCACAGTCTGGTTAAAAGTTAATTCTAACAGAGAAGTGTAGAATCATAATGAATGAAACTTGATGGCTTTTTTTTTGGCTTGATCTTTAGAAGGAATAAGTGAAAGTCACTCTTATTCTTGCCAAATGGTTTAAGTGTGAATACCATGTGAGTTTAAAGTTAAATGTACATCTGTGAGCCAAAAGCAGAGACACTCTGCATTCCCAGTTTGCATTCACAGTTCAACAAGCTCATTATAGTTTGACCATTTGCTCTGTATAATCCTGTCAGGCTGAAATAGCTGTAGAATAGCTCTTGTCTTCAAAATGGAAGCTAAGAAAGGAGTGTTGTAAACAGGGAAATATGACTGCTGCTGAGAATCCAAGAAAAGCAAGTCTTGGTAAGAAGACAGCCAACATAACTTTAAAAGCGTAAGCAATGTTAAGCTTTCAAAACAAAGCTAAGAACAGAAGGAGAGGTCTCAGCATGAAGCTGCAATTGGCAAAATGCTTTAGTATGTAAACATTTCTCCTCATTCCTGAATGTTCGTGATCCTCCCCCTACCGCATTGTCATTTAAGGTGGTCATAGACTAGGGAAAAAAAGAAGAGGCCGATAGGTGAATTGCATGAAGATTACAGAGCAGTTTGAAATGAAAAGTGGCAGAGGATTTCTCAAGAAAAAACTTTTTTTTTTCATTTCTATTAGCTTGAGCTTCATCTGCATTTTCCTTAACCTACGGATGTTTATGCGTCCTGAAGAGCCTGATAATAATTAGGGCAGGGGAATGGGAAATGAGAAGTCCTGTGATCCTTTGTTCTGTAATAAAAACTTAAGAAGCAGTTATATGCTACATTGAACTACAGTCCTTTTATCAGTGTAAATAGTGATTCACAGTGCTATGACATCCAGCTGTTCTAGTAATATATTTAGTCGGTTCAGCGGGAATTTACCTTTGCTTTCCAGGAAGACTGAGGATTGTTTAGAGGTTGTTCAGGGGTGGGGAGGTGAAGATTGATCTCAAATCTGTTTAATTTCATTTTGAATTTCTTGCTTTCCTTACTTCCTCACAGGGTGTCTGTCAGCTTCCAAATAAAGAAGATGGAACAGCCTATCCACATAGGAGAATTGATATCCGGTACACACACCAAAAAAACCCAAAAAACTCTACTTTATCTGTCTGCGACATAGTAGACATTTGCATCAAGTTCTGCATTCAAATCTCTACTTCCACGTTCAGAACGTGGCATTTCCTAGGTTTCTAATTCCTTTGCAGGAACAGCCACTGTACAACTGCCAGTATCTACAACAAGTTATTAGCAAGAATGCTGTACTTTAAATCATGACTTTGTATCCAGTTCCAGAATTGTGGCCTACTTTATCATACTGCTTTGACATTAATTTGTGGCAGGAGTGCAAGCACCATAACCATGTAGTGGCTGAACACCAGTAACTTCTAGGTCAGGGTAGATGTGCTGAACCATTCTTTGATACGCAATTCATTTCATTCTTGCATTTGACTTGTGGGAAAATCAGACGTAGAGAGTTGCAGAATGTGTGCACGTAAATAGGAAGTAAACCTAGAACAGTGTCTGAATGGCTGAATTCCAAATGGCTTGTAACTTTTTTGTTATATGTTTTAAATCTGTGCTTTTCTTCCACTTTTATTCTAGGCTTATCCCCAAAGATCAGTATTACTGTGGTGTACTGTATTTCACAGGAAGTGATATATTCAATAAGAACATGAGAGCTCATGCTCTGGAAATGGGCTTCACGATCAATGAGTATACAATCCGTCCCTTGGGTGTCACTGGTCAGTCTGGGCCTTTGCGCAGAGTATTCTTTCTAGTTCCATGCTTTGTGTGATCTTCTCTTTAAACTGGTTTCTTAGTGTGCTGGAAATACTTCTGATAAATACTGTAGTTCATGAAATTTTTCACAGTGTCCCTTGTGGTACTGGACACCCTTATAGCACGAAGAGGCAGCATACTTATGTATAGGCAGCGTTGCGGCACAAAGTTACCTCTTTGAGACACCTAATCTACTTGCTGACCTAAAGATTGTTTTTTTTCAGGGTCATGCACAGCACATGTGGTTTCCCACTCTTTTAACAAGATAGGTCATGTCCTTGTGTAGTCTTGTTTTGGAGGGGGGCTGACTATACACACACACACACACACACGAATATAAACATATTTAACTGCATAACCACATGGCCCCAAAGTTAAATCATTACCTTATTTCCTTTGGCACTAATGAGAATCAGTACCTAAACACTGTATTAAAAGGTCTGTGGGGGGTGTTTTGTCTTGTTTTTTTAAGTCTGTTTTACTTACAGTAATTTTGTCTTAATCTTGCAATGCATTCAGCCTTTCAGGATTGTACAGACCTTCCACCTTTCAAATAGCATCTGTAATTTGCTTGCAGGAGTTGCTGGGGAGGCCCTACCAGTAGAATGTGAAAAAGACATCTTTGACTACATCCAGTGGAAATACCGAGAGCCAAAGGATCGGAGTGAATAACTGCTTGTCTAGGTTTGTAACCTAGAGAGATGTTTTCATAGCTTCTTATGAATATACAAAGTGCATATTCCTTCTTTGGATGTTACTGCAAAAAGTGTGCATTACTGATGTTTAAAGCAAGTCCATGGCACTAACACATTTAACTGAATGGGCTTCAATAGTAGAAAAACCTGTGGGGAAGGCAGTGTGGCAGTCAGACCCCTTAAAGAATGCGTATTGTCTTTTGCTTTGGGATTTAGTGAAAAACTATCAGATGATAAATCACAGGTTTCTATTTACCCCATGAGGAGCAGAAAGTTCTGACATAAGGCAAAATGTTTCATCTTACTAAATTTCTTGCGGCTTGGTTTGAAGATAGTGGCTGTCGACCAAAATTAATGCTGGTTCTTTGGAGTTGCTGGAAAGTCTTACAAAGCAATATTAGCATTTTATAAAAGGCTATGTGCTTTGATTTGATAATACCTGTGGTGATCAAGCTATTAGGTTTTTTCCTAATAATTTTAGTAGCCCTTGGGTTGTGATCATTGTTAGAAAAGTCTGCATATTTCAAACTGAACAAGCCTTCTTAGCTTATTTCTTGTAGTTTTGCAAAAGACAATCAGAGATCTGATGCTTCCATGTTTTAATATCATATACACAGACATAGTCTGTGCAAACATCACTAACTTTAATATCTAAAAACTGGCAGTTCTCGGAGGAAATAACTTCTTTTTGCTGTTTAGTTTGTTGAGGTTGAAAGACTTGGAAGTAAAACCATTGCTTTTGTGTAGTCAGTGCAAATTGTCTCATTAAGTAATAAGTATGATTTTTTAAAATTTTTTTTTAATGCAGTTTGAGTAATTATGTCTGTAGAGCATCTTGGAATGCTTAAATGAAATTTTGCTAACACAAGCTGCCAGCATACATTGCTTGAGTATATAACCTACAGTATCTGTGTGTAGCAGCAAGCACTTCATAAATAACCATAGATCAGATTTCACCGTGGCAGTGAATTAGTACTGGCATTGCACAATTAAGAAAACTTAAATAGTTCTGAAACTTCAGTATGAGACTAGTTTGTTTCATATATATATCGGGAGACTAGAAGAATTGCATTAGGAAAGCATTATTCTTACAGCACTTAATTTAAGTGCCATAATTATTTTAAGATTATTCTTACAGTGCTTAGATCTCAGACTATGTATGTTTACATCTCTCTTTTAAAATGTATATTTAAAAGGCGGGGGGGAAGGTGGAAAAAAGCACCTAAAAGTCTATTTCTCACCTCCACTAAGTAGATGAAAGTATAAAAAACTTTTAATGTTGGTTACACAAAACAATATATTATGACTCCCCACTAGCCAGCAAACGTGTTGAGGCAGGCTTTTTGGAACATATAAATCAGGCCAACAAAAGACTGCCCATGTGCTTAGTTGCACAGCTAACTGATCCAATATTTTTTGCTTAAAAATATATCGTAGGAACACCTAAGACTAGTGAGAAACGTGAAAGGCAGAAATCTCTTAAATTCCAGTGCTGAAGTTGCACCTTGCACATAGTTACAGAATGCAAAGTCATTATCACTGGTGCTATTGAAATACTACACTTTTATGTGACTATAGAAGAATGAATGTAATGCACAAGCCAGACACAACTAATGATTTCAAGTTCAAAATCAGACAAGGATGTTACAGTCAAGCTCTGCAATAACTGGAGCAAATGGGAAAAGAAAATGGGGTACATGTCTTTGGAAGACCCTTTACGGTCTTGAAGTGGAATTTTTAAACTATTATTCATGTCTGTTGGCTGCTGTCAAAAACCTTCAATAATGGAGAACCTGAAGTCTGCTGGGCCAATTGCTTTCTTCACAGCATCGTTAAACATTACAGGTCTTTTTGACATCAGGTGGAAATGTTTGAGGAATCCAGACTTTAAAATATTCTTTTGAGCTTTTAAAAAAAACTAATCTTCGCTTAACTTGCTTGCATAGGGAGAAGGGAAAGGAATCTCCTAGCAGTGGGTCAGGCTATTGGACACATCATTGCTTATCATTCAGGGTTATGGACTGAAATAAATGTAAGGTGTTTGGTGCTTATGTATTGCAGGCTGATGTTTCCTTGGTTGCTGCTGTTAGCTTGTGGAAGAGGAGACCTGAGTTTGTGGCACAGTGCACAAATAACTCTAGATTAAAATGCACATCTCTCTATACTGCTTTGTGTTACTAATATCTCTTAGTCTTTTGGCAGGTGCTCAGGTGTGAACATTGTGCTGCTCTGCTGACTAGTGTTTGACAAGATGAACTGAAGCCATGGTCACAGTGCTGAAAAAATTCTGGATGTTGAGCAATGTCATTGAGAACTACCTGGCCTGCAGATTTTGGTCTGGAAATGATGTGCGCAGTAAAGCCCAGAAGCATAGCCTGAGGTGCAAAGGCAGCTTTCTCCCTCTTGACCTATGATAAGCAGCATATGATCTGCCCTTCTGTCCTTTCTTCAGCCACTCTATCTTGTCCACAGATTCCTCCTAGCTGTTCTCCCTGTGACAAATCAATGTTCAACATGCCCTGGCTGTTGATTAGTGACCTTCTTCCCCAGCCTCATTCTGGCTTTCTCCTTTTATTCAGCTCCAAATGTCCTACTGAAATGATTTAAGAGATCCAGAGCAAGATTTCCATGTTTTCCCATGTAAGGAACACTGAACGTTACAACGTCATGCATGCTGAAGTGTGGTTTCTTTTAGACAAGAGCCCTCCCTTGCCAATTCTGAACAAATTCTTATCTCCTTTGTGGATATTTTTCTTACCCAGAAACTAATCCTTGTTTACTGGCTAAGCGTCTGCTACAGGTTTGACGAGGTATGCAGAGATTTTGTAAATGTGTAGAAATTCTTGATATACCTAAAAGGATTATTTTCTGCCTCCTCTGCACTAGCTCTGCTGCCAAGTTTGCTGTTTTAAAAGTGGTGTGCTTTTCTTTTACTAAATAATGTATCTGCTAATGTCTTCCCTCTAGAGTTGGTCCAACTGAAACTGGCTGCAAGAACTGTTGTGGCTTTTAAAAACACAAGGGTGTGTGCCTGTGTAGAGACTGTTCTTGTACAATTGCCTCAGTCTTTGTTCTTGTATATCTTTGATTAGGGTGCAGTTGCATAGTTTTCTATGTATGCATTTCTCCAGTTGGGTAAGCAGGTGTGTGAGTGCTTGCAGTTCTTATTTTATGTGCTTAGCTCTTAGTGTAATGGGATTTATGAGTGGTACAGCAATGCAGACAACTGTTTGCAACTGTCAGGAGCTCCCGAGAGCCTACTACAGTACTATCAGTTGCAGTGTTCTATATTTTGTTCAACTTGCCATTACCCAGAAGACTGGTCTGATTAATTGATACATTTCTACTACTGTAGAGTCAGTCTGCCCTTTTTTATATGCAAACCTGTCAGCTCTGATTTTATAGCTCCTCTTAAAAAGCTGTGAAAGGTAATGACTATTTTGGACATGAGAGGAGGTCCCATCAAGATTGCATTACTAGTTGTATTTGGGACAGGGATTCTGTTGGTTAACTTAAAACTTAACTAGTTTAAAGTAGTAAACTACTAACTGACATATTATAGAGCATCAGCATGGAATGTATTGCTGCTACTGTATTTTAATACCTTGTAGGAGTATAAGGCAAATGTATTAGAGAATTGCAAGCTTGAAAAGACAAGGCTATTTTATACATAGTCAAACTGACTATTGCTAATTATGTAACACTTTTCTTGATTTTTCATGATTAGGTTCTCTATCTGCCTTTATGGGGGCAGAGAGGAGTCTGCATCTGTATTGTCAGACTACTTAACCTGACTTGAATCATAAAACAAAGATGGATTTAATAGTTTATCTGACTTAAGCCTACAGAACAACTACAGTTTTACTTGTTCTTATATAGTGTTGATCAGTCTTAGTAATGGAGATTATAGACTGATACCCTTGCTTATTTCTTTATTTTCTTCTGTTTTTCCTATTGGGAGTTTGTTTTCTGTGAATGTTCCCCAGCCTTAATGCATGCAGTGGTATGTAAGGTGGATAGAAGTTAACTTGGTACTATGTGAAGTCTTCTGATGCCTCAAAGTAAAAACATATATAGCTGATGTATTCAATGTTTTCTTCAGTAATCAGTGGGAATAAACAAAGTGAGAATTCCATCATGAATGTATAATCCTGTTTGATTTTTTTTTTTAGCTGTAATTTTAAGAGCATCAAAAAACAGTAACACAAGCTTACCATGTTTACAAATGTTTCCTAGGCAGAACACAGCATACACTGACGCATTCTCCATCATCCTCAACAGGTAGCCCAGAAGACTACTTTGTCTTGGGACTCGAGGCAGAATTTTCTGGCCTTGCAGTCTCTTTCCATAAGACTTAATTCCTTTAGGTGGAAGAAAAAGGGCTTGTTCAGTGTATGTTTGTTTGTTTCTCTTGAACTGTATAGATATACAGTATCTTCCCCTCCCTCCCCCCCCGCCATCTTCCTCCCTCTGCACCCCTTCCCCCTGCCCCCCCAGTTAACTGGCTGTTATTCTGGGCTGCTTTGGGTTACTTACAGTTCTTTCCCTCCTCCTGAAGAACTGGAATGCAAGATATCTGGTAATTCGGGGACACAATAGCTGCAAACCTTGTGCTTATCATAGAGAACCTGTGTAAATGGGTGTGTACTATACTATTGTCTGTGCATACATAACCTTATTCCTATACAGACTAGCATTTGGGGTTTGTCAGCGATACGTGGCTGTGCAGTTCTGTCAGTGTTTGCTCTTGTCCCACTTGGAAGATCTTGCATCAAGATTTGGGTGTGCCTGTCTCCTTCCTTAGGCTTGGGGCTATAGTGGCCTTTACTAAGGGATTTGTCTAAGCAGCAGTTTGAAACAGGGGTCACAATGAGTAAGGAGGTTGTGGGTAAGGTAGCTGAAGGGTGTGACAGGAGCTGTAGCAACCGCTGGAGTCTCACACGGACCGTGACAGGCTGGGGGAAGCAGAGCTACCCTGCAGCTCCGTGGGCGTGGGGCCCGGGGCAGTTCACACCAGGCCTGGCGATCGCTCTCCTGCCTCCCCCGCGCGCACCTCGAGCGGGCATTACAACGCAGAGACCTGGGGCGGCTCCGGCCGCTCCGCCGCTGTTTTTCGCTCCAGCAGGGCGGCCTGGCGCCGAGAAGCGCTCCCGCAGGCGGGCACGGCGCCCCAGCCTACTCCCGGGCGGGCCGCGGGGATCGGCGGCTGTGGCGAAGCGCCTTTTGGCGGCCTCCGCGGCCCGCGCACACGGCCGCCAGCGCCGACAGGACGGGCCAGGCCAGCGGCAGGTGTGCTGGTGCGCATGCGCGACGGCGGCGCGGCGCCGCGCATGCGGGCTCAGGGGCGCCGAGACCTCTACCCGGAGGCAGCGCGGCGGCAGGTAGCGGCGGGGGCTCGGGCTGCGGCGGGGTGGGGCGCGCGGCTGGCCCCACCGGGGCCCGCGGCGCTCTCCGGGCGGAGCCCGGTGGCCTCCTCGGGGCCGAGGCGGGCATTCCTCGAGTCACCTTGCCGCGGCGGGGCTGGGCAAGAGCCCCGAGGTGGGCGCCGGGCGCTCGCTCCGGCCGGCGCTTCCGCGCTCTCGGGCCCGGCGACGCGGCCGCGGGCTGCTTGAGGCGACGGCCCCGGGGCGCGGGCCGGCTCTCGTTCTGTGGGCAGGCGGCCGGGGGTCTTGGCAGCGCTCCAGTTTCTCGGCCGGGAAGCACGAACTTCCGGGGTCGGCAGCGACCGAGCGTTCCCATGGCGCCGCCGGCTCGGGGAGGTCCGGCGGACCGCGCTCCGTTATCGGTTGCGTAATGCGCGTCAGTAACAGAGAGGAGGCGGCCGCGCTGCGCTGCTCGTGAGCGCGCTCGTGTGCCGCGGCGCGGCCTGGGCGGGCCGCTCCCCCGGCCGCGCAGCCGGCACCGCCGCTCCTCGGCCCCTCCGCCCAAGGGTGCGTGACCGCCTTCGCGGGCCGCTTTGTGCCCTACCCGTCTGTAAAAGTGAAGCTGGCATCGCAAAGCGTAGTTGTTCTCATTTTCCGGTCTTGTGTACTTCTTTTGTAGCTATTCCATAGACCGGTGTGGCTATTCTTACGTTTATTTCTTCATTGACATTTCCAATTTGGTGTTAACTTTTTGCAGTTTATATATAGACGTTGGCTTACTGTGCACTGTATCTGAAGATGGCAACGTTAAGCATGAGTTGCCCCCAGCCTTTTATTCCTTGATGTATTTTCTCTTGTGGCTGTTGTACTAATTCTATAGCTGTGGGAAGGAAAATAAAAGCACAAAATTAAGGAGGCTTTGTTTAGAAACAGGGTGCTTAAAATAAATACTGTGCTTTAGTTCTAAATCTCTGGCTTAATATTTCTTTTCCCACTTTAGATTGTGTTTTGTTGGCTGTTGTCATCGCATCTGGTTGATGGAGACCAGTTCTAATTTAGTATTAAGACCTGTGGAACTGTTAGCTCAGTTCCTCTAAACAACTCTGGCTTGCAAGTAGAGCTGCTTGTGATTAGCAAAGAATTGATGTATTTCAGCATAAGCTGCCCTGAAGAATCTTTTTTCTTTTTTTTTTTTTTTAGAATACTGTTTAAATACTTAAATAGTATTTAACATATACATTAAAACACGTAGAATACAGAAAATATATCTGTCTAGCGTAAAGAGAGGACCCATGTTAGGAGAGTGAACAGGCTCACAACATTCAGGATGTCTCATGATTCTCAAATAAAAGCATCACCTTTGATAGCTTTTCTTTTCTGGAGCAGGTGTGCCTTTATATTTATGCAAACTTACTCTAGAAGGGGAAGACCAATTTTCCACTGGGAAAGAGTTTTCCTACTTCTTTTAGTGTGGATTTTCGGAAGCAAAATCCCTAAATTATGGTAACCCACATTAAATATGTCATGTAAGCTGTAATATCACGTGCCCGTCCTTTTAAGTGTTGTCCTCCGACATAGTTGTAACAGTTACCTGTATTAGAAAGTGTAGTTTCTGCCGCTGTGTATACACAGTGCAGAAATACTAGACAGTGTACAGAGATCTCTTTTTGTATTTTACAAATCTCTGGAAAAACTTTCTAAGAAGTCACAAGTGCCCATGGAAGATAAATATCTTTTTCCTTTGGGATTGTTCAGTGCTAATGTGTTTTTTCTGCTTGGGGTCCCTTTCAGAAAGGGTCCTGTCACGAAAGCAATGTTTGCTCGTTACGGAACAGCAGTAAGGCTCCCGTGAGCTCCTTTTGCAATTTAAGAATGTGAGGCCTACACATGTAGTTGAATGTAATACTGTTTCTAGGGTTTAGTGCTTCCAAATAATGGATTGGCTTTCATAACTTCTTTGAATTGAAGTTTGTTTGTTTCTGACAAAGCAACAATGACACAAGAATGACTTTAATGAACATTCTTCAAAGATCTTGCAGTTCCATATTGGTGAAGTACGCAGAGGGTGCTAGCCACAGACGTTTATAAATGCTTTGGATATAGTTTAGATTTTATGCTGTTAAACTCAAGATTCTTACAGCTTCCAATATGTTTCAGATCCAATGGCTGTCCCACCGTCATACAGTGACTTGGGAAAGTCTGCCAGGGATGTATTCAACAAGGGATATGGTAAGTAACGTGGCTGTGGTTTGATAACCTTTCATATTTTTTCTTAGGCATCTTGAAAATTACAATAAAAACTTTAGTACCCCAAAGATCCCCTAAATACCTTGTGGTAGGAATTCAGCAGAGGCCTGGAGCATCTGGCGCCTTCTGAATTTGAACTTTAGACATGTGTCATGAAAATGCTGCAGTAGGAAAAGAGTCAGAGGGGAAAGTTATGAGTTTGACCTTAAGATGCACTCCAGAACAGTCTGTGCTGCATTTTTTACCTTCAAATTTTTGTTTTTAGAGGCATTACATCAGTCAAACTCGTGTAGATTGCCATAGGAGACCATATGTGGCAACAAACAGGTTCCTAAGGTAGAATGATCTTTATGTTAATTAGCATAGCCTATTGTCATAGTTATAGTGGAAATAATTTCACAATATTTGCATTCCTCTTCTAAGAATTTAAATGGAGAAATTCTGATATTAGTCCCTTTTCTGGGGGCAGTACTAGAAGTGTTGACGTTTTTTATCTGGTTTTGTGCGTGTGCAAATAAAGATTGCATTTGTATCCCAAATCCATGTGCTACATAAAATTAAAAAGCACTCTGGTCTGGTCTCTGCCACCCTGGAGTTCAGGCTTTGCTAAAATTCAGCTCAAGTTCCCTGCTTTAGTGTCAGTTGTTTCAGGCTTTTCTGCTTTTCCCTAGATTCATAACAGATTAGAAAGAAAAGGAAGAAGGCAGTAGTATATCTGCATACAGCACTGGTTGAAGTACGTTTAAACGTATTTTTCTCAGAGAAGGGGAAAAGAAAAATCCCTGCCCTGTAATCAGAAATACAGAAGTAAATTGAGCAAATCAGAAGAAATGGTAACTGTATTGATTGGTCCCAGACCGCAGTAGCTACAGAAGGTGGAGATATTTGATGACGGGTGACTGTTAAGACTAAATTATGAGGCCACCAACTTTGAATTGTCAAAATTCCTTCAATCATTCCTCAGTAAGATCAACAACTGTTGAAATGTGAAAATAGGCAGTTTCGGGTCAGCGTACCCTACCTGCTGTAATCTGGATGTGTTGGAAATAAGCCTTGCTTTTACATTGCGGTGAAACACTGGGTACCCTTCTATTTTCAGGGTTTGGAATGGTCAAGTTAGAGTTGAAGACCAAGTCTTCCAGTGGGGTGGTAAGTATTGGGGGCTTTCAACATCATCAGCATTGGAATGGAAGGACAAATTCCTGAACTGGTTAGTGGTAATGACTTGCTAGCCAGTGTTGCTTCTCTCTTTCAGTTCTCATTTAAAAACCTGTAGCTGACTGACATATTTCTATAGTGATGTGTGGAACTGATGTAGCAGTACTTCTTTTCCTGCGGTGTGCAAGAATTTTCACACATTTTGTTGTGGACATGTGCCTTTCCTCCCCATTCCCATTGCCACATCCCAAACAAAAGAGTTTCTTCACCCTAAATAGCTCTCATTTGTGCTTATAAATGCAATTGAATTTCTCTGCTGTTGTTGATTTTTATAGTATTTTGAGTCCGGGCTGACTTTTTATCAAAGGTCATGGAGCAAATAAGAGCCACAGTTTAATTTAACTTCATTTTCACTCATCTCCACCATGCTTACAATGCAAGACTTAATTAAAACTAAATAGTCCTCCTGCAGTACCCTTTATGCAGAATTTGAGAGCATTTTATAGACATTAATGAAGCTTTAGCGCTTCAGGTAACTAGAAAATACTATGATCCCCACTTTAATGGTGGAGAAGTGGACCTTTGTCATAATTTCACAGGGGGGCTGGCAAAACCAGCAATGGATTTCATAATTTTGGTCTTTAACCACAGGCATATATTGTTTACTAGATAAGCGTATTCTTACACTGACTCTCAGTTCGGTGTGTGCTACCACTTAATGCTGTTCTGGTTGATAAGCCATGCTGCTTTTTAGCCTACTTCATAACCGTATTTGCCTTAGCTCCCTCCTTCTCTTGCATTCTTACCATGCAAAAGGTGTAACTCATTCCTTTTATATTAGTGTATTCTTTTGATGGATTAGTTGCACTGTGTGCCAGGAACGTGTAGGCATGAGGAACTATGTGGTCTCTATACTATGACTGCTGCCAGTTACTGATATTTCATGATAATGCGTAGTTTTCCTGGCTGGAAGTTTTGATTCTCAAATAATACGCTAATGCTTAATTATGCTGTTTTCTGAATGTGACGGAACATGAACAACCTTATTAAGTTCTAAAATGGGCTTTTCCTTTTCCATGCAACTTTCATGTTGGATGTTTATCCAGCTGGTAAGAACAGTGACTATTTTGGCATGTTGGCTCTTCATTGCTTTGTCTAGCGAGGTTTTCTGTGATGCATACTGTCGTTCATAAACTGTTCCATTGTTTTTACTCATGTTATCATCCACGTCATGAAGTTTGACTGTGTCCGTAGCTCTTAATTTGCTGTATGATCCATGTATGTAAAGCCATTTGCCATCTTTGTCCAACAATCCACAATAAGAGCACTGTAAAAGCAGCAGGAGGGAAAACAAGATGGATACAGTATTGATACAGTTGTCTGTTGCTTAAGGTTTTGTGTTTGTTAGTGTTTCTAATCAGCGTTCTGCTGCAACTAAATGGGGTTTTGGGGATGGAGACAAGGTTAGGAACAAAACGTGAGATCTAATTCATACTTGTGTACTAATAGTACCTCTGATTGTTACAATTCAGAAATGTTTGGGGTGTTTTTCCTGCGGACTTAGAAAACGACAATGGTAGTGTCTGTTCGTTATAATTGTTTCATAGATTGCAAGTGGTTTGGCCTAGGAAGTGCATGGCATTCCTGAAGATGCCAGCCACCGTAAACTAGAAGGTCAATGAGAAGCTGAGCTTGACTGCTGATTCAGACTGGAGTGTGACACGGAGCCAGAATGAGTAATTTTCAGCTACAAAAAATCCAAGAAATGCTTCTACACGAGATGGTTTGATGAGACGTCTCTAGTTTAGACAGTTAAAGATTGATGGCAGTAGATGCTGCTGTGTGCCTTCCGCTTCCAGAAGCAGATCCAGTTCTGACACCTGGAAAAATCCTTTGGCTTTTGATCATATGACAGCGCAGGGTTTTTTTCCTTTGGCTGTGAGAAAAAACATTTTACAATCTTTCTTCTGGTTGGTCTGAGAAACAAATCAAGCCTTTTTAACCAGTTACCTGCCCCAAGATCAGAAGAAAGCTACTTCTGAATTCTGATGTATGTTTGAGATGTCTTTACACTGAATTTGTGGAAGTGATATTAGAGCAGTGTGTAGCAAGTATGTCTTAAAGGATAGTCTAATGCATCCTGACTTGCGTCACTTATTTTTGTTAGCCGGCTAGATGTGTTATAAAACTGCTGTGCTGTTGTCGTAGTGCATTAGCTCGAATAAGTGTCTTTTTTTTGTCTTTTTTTTTTTTTTTTTTTTTTCCCCTCCCCACGGTGTGTAAGGAATTTTACCTGGCTGTACTTCCCTGGCACTTCAAAACCATTTAAAGACAGTTTTTGTACACTCTACAAAGTCCCGAATTGTGAAACTAATGTATGCGGCATCCAGGAATACTGTCCTGGAATGAGACGGATCTGGAACGTCAGGGTTCCAAAGCTTGGATATGTTGGCAATGGATACTGCCTTCTCTTAAGCACTGTATCTTTCAATATTTAAACTTCAAAAGAGGCAAAACTTAGAAATGTAATGGCAGATTAATTATCTTTCTTCAAGGCAAATATTTAAGAGATGAGGACAACTGAAATGAGATCAGTTCTCAGATGCTTTTTAAAACCTAGCTTGTACACCTTGAGCTCACTACTGTGAAAATATGCCTGCTCATTCCTTTATACTCTGTTGTGCACGAAACACTGAGTAGACTACTTCCAGGAGGAGAGATGTTTATTGATACTTCAAGTCCCCTAAAATAACAGGAAGCTCTGATGTATGGGGGACTGGCCAGACAGCATCTTACAAAATACATATTATACAAAATTCAAAGTTGTTGGTTCAGTTACACTAGTCAGCGAAGGACCAGCCTGATGGAGAGATGTCAAGGTGCCACTGGGGTCAGGTGATTTTTTTCTGATACTGTGGAGGAGAAAAGGTCTGCAATTTTAACGTGCCTTACAAAGGGGTAACAGTTGCTGGCTGAGGTAATGACAGAAAAGTTACGTTGAGGGAGAAAGTGCTCAAGTCATCGACATGGTATATGAAGAGTCTAAGTGACAACAGTATAACGGGTAGGGGGAACAATGATGTTAGGGTGCAGTAATCTGTGTGAAAAACATCAGTGACCATTTTCCAGAAGACATTTTCACTGCTGAAAGATGGAAAAAGAAAAAAAAAAAGAATGAAAAGGAAAAAACACACAAGATGTTTGGAGAAATGAGAGAATTTTTTTTTTTTGCTATTCATCTAGCAGCATAACTTGGACGTAGGATTGCTTTTCTTAAGGGAGAGTGTATTTCCAGAAGGACTATAACGGGTGCTACTTCATGCACAATTGGGACAGTACTGGTAAGATAATAAAGGGAATTACAGGAGATTGTGAGGAAAAATCCAAGGATACAAGCAGCTTTGTATCCCAAGCGAGTATCTTTTTGTATCTGGGTATGGATCTGTGTGAAGGTACAGAGCAAGTTGTGCAATGTTGAAGTAACAATTGCCACTTTGGAGCAGAAAAAACACAGCAGAAAAAGTTTTTTTTTGGTGCGGGGGAGATTGGTGGATAAGGCAGGAGACAAGTGCGGTAAAAATTAGAAGGGGGGAGCAGGTAACCAAATCATGATGCAGATGAAAAGTAAGTGAAGATGTCAGGTCTTTGTGTAATAGTGCTCCTTCCAACCTAAGCAAGTTCCAGGCCTCTATCAGCACACCTCAATAAAAGAAATATCCAGCACAGAGATGCCAAAAGGAGTAGCATTTTGTGATGCAAAAATAATTACTTTTGGTGGGGACAGGGAAGAGTTGGAGGATTTTGAGGGTTCTGTCAAAAGGCCTAAGGGTAGCAAGTGTGTGTGCTGGCTCTTGACAAGTGGAAAAATTGGATGTAATTAAATATCAGAATCCTGAAACTCATATTATGCTTTTGGCAGGAATTCACTGCAACTGGTTCTTCCAACTCAGACACAGGCAAGGCTTCAGGCAATCTAGAGACCAAATATAAGGTCAAAGACTATGGACTTACGTTCACCCAGAAGTGGAACACAGACAACACACTGGGAACAGAAGTTTCCATGGAGGATCAGGTAAGAGGAAGCAGATACTCTGAAAATATTTCTGCAACTACTATGAGAAAGTATTGAGTTGAGCAAAAAACACCGAAGAGTGAAAGCTGCACAAAACTATCTGGAGTACTAAAAACAAAGTTATGTATATTTGCAGAATGCACAGAGAGAGAGCATCATGAATTTTGGGGGTGGGGGGTGCAAGCACTCCCACAGCAATGTGCTGCTACGTAATGATCCAAACGTACAGAGTTACTACAGTTACGGGCATGCAAACGTTTTAGTTAGCTGGTTGAATGAATGTCACTATTATCCACTCCAAATAGGAGCTTTTGTTTAAAGATGCACTCTAGCTATGTAGAACTGTCACTGCTGCAGTCATGCAGCGGGAACAAAAGAGGGGTCTCGTAGTTGTTAATGCTCTAATACATAAGGGCTTAAGTTTGGCTGCCTTGAGATTGAATATATTTTGTAAGGTTGAAGAGAAAGATTCGTGTTTGCAGCTTGGCACTGCTTACACAAAGGGTTGCTAGCATACAGCACTCTCAAAACATACAGTGCTTTTTCAAAGTAATAGCTTTACGCTTTTCCGTTAAGGTAATGGTGCCAAAGACAGTAGAAGTTCTGGTGCCCTCCGCCATGTATGGCCATCAATTTTTGTAGTTATGGTTTTGCACTTTTACCTGTGCTTTAAAATGGAAAATGCTGTCCAGCTCAAAACAAGGGTGGGAAGGCTGAGACAGGAGTATGGTTTGGCCCGTGACGTAGTACAGTGTCTTAAAAGAATACCTGTAGATTCTGAGAGAGATTCTTGAGCTACTGTATGGATTGTTGAAACTATAGGGAATAAGCAAACATGAACTGATCAGTTTTCTTTCTTTAACATAGTTTCTCAATTTTCTTGTCCACGCTAGATTTGAAATCTTCCTGTAATAATATATCTACAAAGCGTGCGCTGTTATAGGGCCTTGTTGTGGGGAGAAAAAGTCCAAATTTTAATCCCTTGTCATGCAGCATCTTCAGATTTTGTTGGAAAACATGTGGAAAACATTATGGTTGTGTTTTGTCTTCTCTTTAGACAGGAAGTAGAGCTATAGCAGTGGAATCTAACAAATCATGTTTCAGCAGAGTTCTGAGCAGGGGTCTCTTGTTTTTCTTTGCAGATGGCTGAAGGACTGAAGGTGGCTCTTGACACTACATTTGTACCAAACACAGGGTAAATATTTTCTGTTACCTTTATCTAAGGAGTGCTAGAATTTCCCGTAAATTTTAACTAGAAATGCTTATTCTGGTCATTGTGTAGATGCTGAAAATTTACTGTAGAATATTCTGCAGACACTGTAGAATATTTTGAAGGCAATGGATAATACTGGGCTCAGAAGGACGAGGTCTGCTAAAAATGATTCTTCAGCTTTTTCGTCATTGACAAATTTGTTGTTTTGCAGTAGGCATTATATTTTTGTAACTCTCCCCTTAAACAGCTAGGTCTTACATGGACCACTTAACTTGTACCATCTCTGTCACGGTGTTGACAGTCCAACTGTTGTCAACCTAGTGCCTTAAGAACAAAGCAAAATTATTTTTTTTCCTGATGCTTTTGAGCAGATGTCTGTGCACAACTAAATGAGGAGGTAGAACTGCATAGGTATTATGATAGGCAGTGGAACAGCACTTTTTTGTCTTTCTCAGTTATCATGTATTTATTTTTGGTAGGCAGTAGAGCAAAGGAGGGGTGTTTCTGTCTGGATAATGCACAAAGCTTGAGACTGCTTTGTAAATAATTACTGGTACTTAAAGCTTTATTATGGGAGAGAGCCTGTCAGAAAAATCAGAGTTTGAAATGCTGCTTGGATGTAAGGAATTAGAAGCTAAGTAAAAAATGAGACCCCAGGCCTGGATATGAGTGACAGGCAGCATGATGTTCTGCTGTGTCTTCAGTGGGAGAGAAACAAGGTTGGGGAGAGGATTAAGGAGGTGATAAAATTTTGTCTCAGTTATGTTAAGTTTTAATTGATAGCAAAACGAGCACAAAGACACACTGGAGAGGAAGAGGCTTCAACAGAGGGACAGAAAAAGGCTAAGTGGATGATGTCCGAAGGATGAGGAGATTTGTTTTTGATAGAGTTGTCTGGTATTCAGCAGTGAAGAAGGAAGGAAAGCAAGCACTGCACTTGAAGGAACGGTTGAGAGAACAGAGCAGACAGAAAGGTGCTGAAAGGCAGAAAGGCCAGCTAACAGTGTGGGATGTCATGGACGCTCCTGAATGAAACTGCTGATGCCATTATGCGTTGCCTTCACTCATGGAGAACAAAACTTGAAACCTAATGGGTTTTAGAGCATGAAATGCTTTTGTCTTTTGCTTCTTGAGGATTTTAAGGAGTTTGAGATGGTGGAGGAAAATGTAGCACCATGTAAATATATGTAATACCAGTATTACCCTTATCCCATGCCCTCTTCAGCAGCTGTTAAGTTTTGAGTAGGCATTACAGTCATTTAATTAACTGGCCTTAAGGGACATACATACGTGAATAAAACTACATATAATACATACTTGTATACTACCAAGGATAAAATGGCATGTTTCTCTCTGCAGGAAGAAGAGTGGAAAGTTGAAGACCTCCTACAAAAGAGAATATATAAATCTAGGCTGCAACATAGACATTGATCTCTCTGGACCAACCATCTATGGCTGGGCAGTATTGGGCTATGAAGGCTGGCTTGCTGGCTACCAGATGGCTTTTGATACGGCCAAGTCTAAGCTTTCGCAAAATAACTTTGCCTTGGGGTATAAGGCAGGAGACTTTCAGCTGCACACTAATGTGTAAGTATTATCTGAGCCTAGAAAAATATTATCAGAGGAGCCAAACTAGATGAACAGTGAGCATTAACGGAGTTAGGCGAAAGGTGGGTGGATGGAAGGGGATGCTGATTTGTTTAAAAATAATCTATATTCAGTGTTTTCATCTTCCGTACAACTAAAGCAGGGGCAACTTTCCAACTCGTCTTTTGAGACCTCGTTTCATGGTAATTTTGGTTTTTGTGTATATAAGATAGTGGTGTAAAGGCACTTTATAGTGTTAATTTGGAATTTAAATCTGTAAACTTTAACTTCTATTTTGGCGCTAGATAAAAGAGCCTTCAATTAAGCTACTGTACCTCCCCCCTCCCCACCAGATAGATAGAAAGCTTCTGGCTCAGAAATGCCCAAGGTGGAGAAGAGAGGTGTGTGTTGTATTGTGCTTGTGTTTCCAGCTGTCATCACACTGCAGCTCTAGTCTTGGCATTCAGATGCTCTGAGAGTCTTTGAAGATGGTGTATTTAAACAACTGCTGTGCAATAACATTGTTTTCTGTCTCATCACTCCCATAACTGACTTAAGTTTCCTTCTGGATTTGTCCCTTTATACATTATCACAGGCGACAAGAAAGCAAGGTTTGTCAGAACCTCAAACCATAGGTCTCGGCTGTTGGAAAGTCTTGTTCCATTCTGCAAGAAAAACTTGTTTTGGGTAAAAAAACATGAGCAGGAGTTTGCCAGCTCCAGTTAGGAATTATGGGTCCAGGGAAGTATTGGAGCTCTTGGTTCATTTTAAGAGATAATGATCAAATGATTGCAGGGAAGGGTTAATCTAAAGAGTTACTATTTACTAAACAAGGCAAGGCTTGACACACTTGCATCTATTACAAACAGGAATGATGGCACCGAGTTTGGTGGGTCTATTTATCAGAAGGTTAATAATAAGGTTGAGACATCAGTCAATCTTGCATGGACTGCTGGCAGTAACAACACACGTTTTGGTATTGCTGCAAAGTACCAACTGGATGAGAAGACTTCAGTTGTGGTAAGAATTTTGTTACAGGAACAAGTATTTCAAGCTCCCTTAATTACTGAAAATTTGTGGTACAACACAGTTGCTTTAAATAGTTACTGAGACAGTGTGGTAGATGGCAAACTGTGGCTTCTGTTGTGGTTCAAATTTAAATTGGGACCTTGAAGGTCATATTTGTGAAAGGACAAAAAAAAAATCTAAAGCACTGTTTTGTCCATGGTGAAATGGTCACTAGCCTGACTAGTGTGCTTAGAGCCTATGCAGAATATGTTTTCAAAAGGTAATGAGAGGATGCAGCATCCTTTTAATGTTCTAATTCTTACCACCTAATGCATAATGTAAAACTGTACTAAGTAAAATGATGGAAGTTCAGCTGAGCTTACAGCCTTCTCCTAACAGTCAGTTAAGCCTTGAAAGTCAGCTGAGGTCCTGAGATAAGTGGTGTTACTGATGCTTGCAAATTCTTGCAGAAATGTTGGAGGGGGGGAAAGATTGGAACTATTACTTAAGCCTGTTACAGCTTAAGCTGGAAACTCTTGAGGAGAAAAGGAAAAGACTGGAATATGCCTCTGCTAGAAGTTAGACTACAAGTAGCTGAAAGAGTTAATGCATAAGCCACCTTCTCAAGGCACTGGGACAATTCAGTCCTAATATTTATACACTGTGTATAAATACTGTAATTTCTTTTTTCTTGTAGGCTAAAGTGAATAATGCCAGCCTGATTGGAATTGGTTACACTCATGCCCTCCGACCTGGTATGTTAAGTCAAACTGGTTAGCAGTAAATAGTATTAGTACTACACTATGGGTTATTTTACTGTCATCTCTAGAACATTAACTGGATCTTACATAGGCTCATAGAAGTAAAGGATGTGTATGTACAAAAGTTCCTATAGCAACTAGGACACATGAGTGAGGCTCAAGTATTTGAGGGGAGGCCATTGGACAGGGATATCAGTGTCTGAAGTGTCTCCTTGCTTGCTTTCCTAGGTGTAAAGCTGACCCTCTCAGGCTTGATTGATGGCAAGAATTTCAGTGCTGGAGGTCACAAAGTTGGCCTGGGATTTGAGCTGGAAGCTTAATGCAGCTTTAAGTAAAACAACAGGTGGTGCTCTGGAAGATGAAGGAAAAGTGTACCCAGTGTGTTTCGGCCTTAATATTATACTGAAATGTCAAGAGATGTGAACTTTCTACTCTTCCAAAGAATCATTTTAACCCAACGCTGAAGTCCAGAGAGTGCCAGCACATCAAAGGAAGATACTTGAAGGCATGCATGGAAATTGTGATGTTTGTGCAACATTTCACTTCAGTTTCCCATATTTTAAATCTGTTCCTAAAACCAGGAGAAAATCCCACCTCTCCCCATTACTGTATTGTGTCCTGCATGTCCTATACTCCACAACCTTTTAGAAAAGGTGGTCTTTGTGCTGTAGTAGAAAATTGGGTTTACATCAGAATAAAATAAATCAGTCACAGTTGGAACATAATGTTGGTGTGCCTTGTCTCTCACTAAGGCTCAGAAAAGCTATGCTCCACCCAGCTGTGGTTTTTGTTTGTTTGGTTTTTTTTTCCAAGCATGGTTAACAGGTAATCTGCAAATGCTTTTTTAAACTATACGTGTATACTGAAGATTTCCTTCTCTGCGGTCTCTAGGATTAAAACCTGAGAGGTGTAAGGATGTTGAGATCTGCACAGTAAAAGCAGTTTTTTCATTAAAATGTTATTGAGGGTATCAAAAAGAGCAAACCAAAAGTTTACATGTTTTAGATAATTTCGTTCCCATATAGGAAACAAATATTAGGTAAGTACAACCGTTACACTTAATGAAAAAAGTGCAAATCAGCAAAGTTAAGAAATTAAGTTCACAGTTCAAGTATATTAGGAAGGTGACATCTACCGGTGACTGTGCAAGCTGATTGCATGCGTTGTCTATTGTTCATTAGAAAGCCTAAAAGGCAGCAAAACAACCACGTGATGCCTAAGGGAAGATACATCAGGACAAAGAATAAGAATATCTGCTGTCTTAAGGCACGATTAAGAACTTTTCCCAAGCAGTTACAACAGGCATTTCCTACTGTATCTTTGTGAAAAAAGTGTCCGAGAGGTGGATCCTAAAAGCTAGGCCACGTGTACCACATAAGCAGTAAGTGACAGTAGAAGGAGGTACTTGAACTTCCCTTCTCAGAGGCAGCAGCTTTTCACAGCTGGCTTCCTGAAGTAGCATGTCTTCAGAGGAAACGAAAGTGATTTTACATCTGGGTTTGTTCTGGACTGTTTGCTTCTTCTACCTGAAGCTGCAGCCAGCTCCAATCCAGAGCCTAAAGAATAAACAGTTAAAACTACAAAGTTCAACACTAGCTTACAGTTGAGATTTCTCCAGAATAAAGGGGAAGCAATTTAAAAAATTTACTATGAATAAGTTGGTCAATATAATTTTGTGATGAACCATGCAACTGTTGTAAAGGAAACCCTTAAGCTACTTATTTTCTTTAATATTTTACTTTCTTTTCAATATTCTGCTTCATTAAATAAGCATCCCTGCCCACCAGTGTATTGCCACCCCAAGACCATCCCAATTTTAAGAGTGCAATTCTGCAGTATTTTTGTACAACAGCTGAGCACCTTGCCCCATCCTTTATTGTTCAGCACAACTTAAGTCCCCAGGGCATGGCTCCCGTTCTCACCAAGCAGGGAATATGTCAGTCAGCAGTTCAAGTGGGGGAGTGCATGCTTTCTATCTCCCACAACTCCTCCTCTCTCCTCATCCAAGAGAGTAATATGCAGATTTCTATTAGCCATATTACTTATTGGTGGCAAAGTTACACAAACAGAAGTTTGAAGCCATGAGCTTCCCCAATCCATTTATAGAATATGAAATATGTTACCATGAAGCTCTGCTCCTGATCCTTCATTGTGTCATGCATCACATTTTCTAGTTGGCTACAGAGTTTCTGTGATTCCAGCACTAGCTCCTCACTGAAAGGGACAATTATTACACAGTTATTTTCCATGGCAGTTTTGTTAAAAAAGATGCTGCCTCTACCTTTAAGAAATATTTCTGGCAGGTATGCTGCAGAGCACTGACGAATATTAACCTTTACCAGTCAGCTCATAAGCTAGTAATTCATACTGCAACTGGGAAAGTTGGTGGCATCCCCAGATTTACTGGGACAGGGGGAAGGAAGCATGTTCCAAGATGGAGTTGGGTTCTTATTACATGGAGTCACTGCTGCTAGAGAAAAAGTTGCAGAACAGCCTATAAACTAAAGGATTAAGCAACATTCAAATAAACAAACCAGGGTCTGTCATTCCAGCTGGTGACCCAGTGTCTACACACTACATGTGTTTGGTTATAGCAGTCTCTCCTTTATGATATAGCTCAGCTACTATCACCTTACGTGACAATGCTCCAGCAATTCCTGTTGGCAGTGTACTTAAGTGAGCCCAACCATTCCAGATAAAATAAACCCTTTATTATTGAGGCAGGCAGAAGTGAAGCTATACATTATTCCCCGTTTGTCATAAGGAAGATTCAAAAGCCCCACAAAGTCCAGCTACTAGGTAGAAAAGACTGCTGACAACGGAAGCTGAACACAAAGCGTAAAATGTGAGAAAGCCCATGTGTCATTATTCTGCAAAACAGGAGCCCCAGCTTTGTAGTGCTGGCATGAGGAGCTACAGAACTCCAGACTTTGCCTCACCTTTTCCTGACAGATTCTGATAAATTGTAGGTTCCAGAAGGGACCTGCAGCAGCAGCTGACCAGAGCTACCAAGACGTGATGTGTTCATGCTCTCTGGACTGCCAGTAACAGGACCGCGTACTTTACTCTGAGGAAAACACAGAAGATTCGGATTGCAATTATTCCTACAAATTTCCAGCAGCCAGGAGTATGAGACAGCCTGGAACTTGGCTTTAATACTAATTCAAAAATAACAAAGAAAAGAACCACAGGACATACTAAATTTACTATTAATTATTTCAGTAACCTGTGCTACAGACCGTATTTTCAGGTCAAACTGGACTTTTTATTTTACTTACACAAGCTATTTTCAGCAAGTTCCACAGTTCTTTTTGTCGTTTCTCCTGAAGCCTAACAACTGTTTCCTCATCTTCATTCATCAGATTCATCACTTTCTCCACTCTGGGGAACAATTCCAGTGCCTTCTGCTTGCAAACCACAGTTTTACTATTAAAAAAAAAAAAAAATCAGATCACACATAGGCAACTGCAGTAGGGGAACATTTCTGAAGTTTCTTATTTCCTGTAACACTCTGAGATCTCATTAGCTGTATGCACTGTTTTTTAAACCTCTAAAACAAAACCCCTTGCTGACAGGAGCAAATACTTTCTCTCAACCCTCAGTAAAAGGTGACTCTACAAAGCTCACCTGAGCTGAGCATAAATGACTCTGACTTTTTTTTCAAAGGTCTGGATTGCCTGTAGGAGCAGTCGTACTATTTCTTGGCTGTCACCACTTGTCCTCTGATCTGGAATGAAAGTCAGAGCGTTACACAGAAAGGTAGGCTTACAGGACAGAGTGAGAAAATTCTTAGTGGCTTGTTTCCACTGGTGCTTCAATCCTGAAACATCCCAAGTTCAGGGCATGCAAGTTTGAGCGGGATGAACTGCGCTGGATTTTAGCCACCTTCTTCAAAATGATGAGAACTGGAAAGCAGAGTTGGTAGGGTGGGTCTAATGCCTTGGGGCTGTATAGCTGCTCCAAGGAACAGCTATGTCTTTGATCCTTCCTACACAGCAGCAGCACGTGCTTGCAGCAACAGCTTGCTCTGAGAAGAGCTCAGAAGGTGCCAAGAAAGCAAGGCTGGCATAGTTTAAAATTGACTCCCTGACTCCCCTCTCCAAAAAAAAGGCGAGTCCAGTAGAGTCCATGTGCAGCTAGTGTATGGGCAGGCCTAGAATGCAGAGAAAGTTTTCTCAGTGCTTATTATTGCATCTCCAAAGTCACTACCCACACAAAGCAAGCTGACCTTGAGCTAAAACGTCTTTTACCTCTTGGCTTCTCTCTCAATCTCCGGTACAGCTCTCTCGCTTGTTCTTCTCTAGAAGAAAAAGGCACAGAACACAAAGGACTTTTCTAGAACCTAAATTATGAACAAGTAGTTCAAGAACTCAAATATTCTGTGTACCAGTCTGCCATTTCAGACTGATGACAGGTAAGGAGTCAGAAACTGTCTTTTAGTGTCAGAGTCCTCCCAGTCCCCCATAATTTGGGCTGAAGAGATAGTACTTTCATTGTCCTGCCGTGAATAAGCTTAGCTAGCAATACTCCTGCATCTGAAGTTCAAGGTAGTTCAACTCACAAATCCTCCAGTGTTCCTCCTTGTTTACGACCTAGTGGGCTTCTCTGCAGGTCCACAATGTCTGTCTGCAAGGCCATCATCCTCTTCACTAGCTGATCCACATCATCCTCCTGAAAGCACCGCAGAACATAAGCCATGGGACAGTCTCTTATAAGATACACTACCATTCACACTGGCTCTTCCTTTCTCATTCACATTTCTAAACACTCACATCAGCAAGATGCAAACAGCAGCCTTGGACAAAACCAGATAAGAATGTGAGTAATTTCAATTCAAGGAAATTAGCTTGGTGCTCTGGGATAAAACAACTTCCAAGAATTTTTTTTTTACAAAAAATTTGGCCTGCGACAAAGAGCCATTGAAGGGTCAAACTTTGTAGTAAATGTCTGGTAAATAAAGTGTAGTAAAGGCCTGCTAGTTCCCAGGCCATCATGCTTCCTTTTCCTTGGCTATTCCAGATCTCTCATCCTATCCATTACCGCTTTTCCCCTCTTCACTTAGCACACAACCACATCAACAACTGGCACCCCAAATTCTGCTTTTCACTTGAACTCATTCACATGCAGAAGCTACCACCTGTTAGACAGTCATTCTGCCCTCTGCCTCCTCCCAACAGAGGAGGACCAAGTACTGGAAAGAATAAGATCTTGACTAGTCACCTTTCGCTCCTTATCTGGGAGTGACGGTCCTTGGCCCTACTTACAGGGGTTACGCTGTCTTGTGTCAAAAAGCTGAATGCCCTACTGGGAGCAAATGCAGAATGTGCATCAAGAATGGGAAATTGTTGCCTTTTCAAAATTCAAGACTGATGCTTAAAATTCTTGTGTTCAGTCATCTAATCATTCACTTTCACATTCAGTTTAACCTATGTTTCATATCCTCTTTTCAGCTATCCTGGCTCCAGGATTGGGTTAGCAGGACATCCGAGTGCCACTACTGCAAAATCTCCTCTCACATTCCCCAAGATCTCCATTTTTGCCCTAAGTCTTTTAAACACAGTTAGCTTCATGAAGTACTGGCAATGGACAAAAATGGTGCCACCCAAACCAAGGGTGATCTGAAATCAGCCCAGACACAACTTGTTTCTATTTAAGGGAGGACAATGAAGAAACAAAAAAAAAAAAGAAAGGGAAAGAAAAACAAGCCTCCTCTTCCTTAGGATAAGCAGTTAGATTTAGAAACATACCCGCCCACAAAGCTCCACAGCTTGCTCCATCTCTTTCCAGGCAAACAGCAGCTTCTCAGAAGCTACAGGAATAAAAGAATAATGATTGCTTTTCTCACACTCATACAGGAAAAGGTAGATACTTTGTGGGGATGAGGCATAAAAAGACCTCTGTTTGCCAGATGCTATACTCACTAATTCCAAATTCAATCTGCTCTTTATACTTCTCCAGATCAATTTGGATGCTTGTTCTAAAGAAGTCCAGCTTTGCTTTCAGCTGCTGGGAAAGGGAGGCCATAGAATTCTTCATCTTCGAGAGGGTACTATTGTATCGCAACAGATTCATCCTGCATAGAAAAAAAGGTCCTATTACCCTCCCAAACTAAAACCACAGCCTTCTTCTTATATCAAAAGTAGACACTTTAGAGTGTAGCAATGAGCTCAAAAGCAGTTGCGTCAGAGGATGGAACTCTCATATTTTCATTAATCGTTAATGGCTCCACTCATGGGCTTCCCAGTTCCAACAGGGTCCCATTCCTGTCCTTTCCCTTTCACCAGGGAGCAAAGGCAGAGATAAATATTCTAGAGAAACTGCCACCGTACATGGCTGCTCGCTGGCCCTGCTGAAGCCGGTTACAGTCCTCTTTCAGCATCCGGATTGTGTGCCAGATCTGACCCCACACTTTCCGCAACTGGAAAAAGTGGAGATTCTTCTTTGGATCCTGAACTGGAAACAGAGTGGGGAGGGGAGGGAAACGTACGTATCAGCATGAAGCCTAAAAGTAGTGTTATCACATTACAAAACAGAGCAAAACATCATTCCTTTGAGGGGCATGTTACCTCTTGCAAAGCCTAGAGTCGGCTAACCTCTATGCAGCTTCCCCGGAATATCAAAATCAAACACTTCCTTTCCTCAGTTATTTTGACAAATTTAATGAATGCTATGCCAGTCCATTTTACTGCTTCTTCAGTCCCAATATGCAAAAGATCTCTCTACTCTTTGCACAGGATACAGATCAGAGAACACAGGCAGCCCTCTCAATGCAGACAACCTCTCACATTCACGCTAGAGAAAGTCCTTACGGATGTAGTCAACGCTTTCCGGATGAGGACGCAAAGCAACCTGAGCCTCGTAGGCAACTTTCCGGTTATCGAAGAGGAAGAGGAGGTCTGTGTCTGCAGCTGCAGTATCATTCACCTGCAGAAGACAAAAGACCCAACCAGGTTCTCTCAGAAAAAGCAAGCCTCAGTAACACCATAAACAGAATGTTCCTCCTCAGCCAAAGTCTGAACACCAAAGGCAATAGGGTACCTATTCTGCCTGCTGATTCACTCAACTGCAAACAAGGGAGTATCCAGACTCACCTTGCTGTCAGCTATATGTTTAGTGGCCAACTTCTGAGAAAACAATGCAAGTCCAGCTTCCTGCAGTAGCTCCTGGTCCTGTTCTGGGATTCCTGTATCTGACTGGATCCTGGCCTTCACAGTCTGCAGAGTCTCCTTCTCAGTCACAGGGTAGGTGTGTACAGTTCCCGTAACCATGTTCAAAACATGAAGCAACTAGAAGAAGAGTAGTGTGACATGAGAAGGACTGAAGATGCATTGGTTATGTTAGAGCAGAGATCTCAGGACTGAGACACTGGCCACCGATAAACTGTTCAAAGCACTTGCAGGACTCTAGAAGTCACTTTGCAGCTACTTCATAACAAACATTATGCCAAAGTCCTTGTCCTCCTTCAACTGGAAGAGATCCCACATAACAATTAAGCAGCTTCAGCCACAGAATCCTCTACCAGAATATGGTACCAAGCACACACAGAAGCTATCTGCTACTCCCAACAAGCTCAGGGAGTATTTGTCCTCAAATAAGCAAGAGGAAAGCACCTGTCACTAACTGTCATGAGACAGCTAAATAAGACTCTGTGCTGCTCCTCCTCCTCCTAGGTCTATGAGTCAAGCCTCTTCTCTCACAGGCTACAGGCAACTGCTCTCCGAAAAACTCTTCAGGGTCATACAGACCCATTGCTCACCTTCAAGTTCAAAATGTCATCCAAAGCTTTGAAACACCCATTGGGTCCATATGTAGGATCTGTACCTCTCTGCCGTGGGTGCCACATTAACATGAGTTGCAGCCATTTCTCCAGCCTCCCAGCCAAAACACTGAAGGACCAAAACAAGATGGGGATCAGAAGAGGAGAAAGTGCATTTGCAGTCACCATATGGCCTGGTCTCTGCAGGAGGACTGACAAACAACTTCCCCATCCCTCTCACCCTCACCCTGATCACAAATGCAGTGTTTAGAAGGCAGAAACAGAGACTCACAACTACACAAGTCTGACAAGGAACAAGCACTGTTTGTGTCATGCTCTCAATTTATTCACAGATTAACATAGTAAGGTATATAACATAAACCTGGTCCTTTCACAGAAGAAATAGTTTATCCCAGTGTGGCATAACAGATTTCTAGTTCTCACCTGTTTAGATTGTTCGGGCAAGGTAAACTGCTAGAAAATTTGACTTCTCCAGATAAGTCTTCTGAAACAACAATATCCAGCTCGCTCTTCTGTCGCACTTTTGTATGCCTAATGAATTCAAGCAAGTACAATGATGAAATAATCACCTGCCTTTCCCAGCCTGCATGTTAGTAGGCTCTTAAAGCTACTCTTGACAGATGTAATACAGATGCCGCTTTGGTTTCTGCTACCTGCCCTCCAGGAGTCAGTCCTTATCCCAAAGAGCAAGTATCAGGAATGCTGAACTTGCTCAGGTAGGTTAAACTCCTGTGAAGGGAGTCAGTCTCCATAAGGGCACGGAACATAGGGATATTACCCTAAGAATCAAGGGAACACAGCTCTACTTCCTGTAAAGAGAATAGCTGCATTGCATGCACTCGTATCACCCGGCCCCAGCTCACTCACCATTGCACTGGCTGCCAGTTGGGTAGGAATGGTCGGAAGCCTGTAATGCACTCGAAGGCCAGTGTGCCAAAGCTCCAATAATCCACTGTCACCGTATACTTCTGCTGCTCCAGCAGCTCTGGAGCCTGAGACAGTTTACACACACATGAGACAAAGCCACTCATCTCTTAGCTCTTTCTGTCCCTTAAGAGCTCATTAATGTTTGTACCACAGATTACAGACAGTGCTGAATGCTCTGCCTCTCACGAGCTTTGAGATCCTCTCAGAGTGAACAGGACAGGTTATCAGCACTCCTTTTATTTACAACAGACACAGCCAGCAGACACTGTGAAAACCCAGTGTCACCAAAAAAAGTCACCTTTGCTAGCTGAAGCACCCCAAATGCACCCCATACCAGGACAAGTACTTCATGCCAGTTCAAAGCCTGGTAACAGTTAACTCTATCCCACTGCAAAGTGGTAGCTGCTCTTCTAGCTGAATTCCTTCCTTACCAAGTACTGTAGAGTCCCAACAAAGGATGTGCATAGGCTACCCTGATCCAACTCCTTAGCATAACCAAGGTCAATGATTTTGTGTATTAACTGAAACACACAACAGAGAATAAGAACACTAGAGAGAAGTCCTGTTAAAAGCACACCATACAGTAGAGAAAGAAAAGGTTCAGCTCTTCAAAGATATGCAGCAAAGGTGCCAACAAAGAGATGGAAGTGGAAATGGGAGGCTCCTGTAGATTCCTAAAACCACAAAATATGTAAAGTTGTCATTGGCTTGATATTCAGAGCTGGAAACATTACTGCCAATTCAGATATTGGGTCAATAGTTGAAAGTCAAAATGTCAGGTGTTACCAGAAGTCTAATACAACCTTTCATCTCAGCTGGACGCAGAATACTGTTCACCTGACACACAGATCTGAGACAGCTGTTATCCTGGGTTGAGTGCTCTTGCAGAGGGACCACTGCAACTACATGAAGCACATGCATGTTCCTCTTACACTTACTTGTCTGTGCAAGCAGAGACACTTGGTTCCTGCTTACCCTTTGCTCTCCTTGCTGCAACACAATGTTCTCTGGTTTCAAGTCTCTGTGGATGATCCTGTTCTCATGAAGGTACCTGAGAGCAGAAGCTGAGACACAGAAAAAGCCACTTGTAAGGCTGTAACTAACAGTACCTAGCATGAGCTCAGTAAGGATTCATTTCTACCTAGTATAAGCATGGCTTTTGGGTCAAATCTTGTACAATCAAACATACAATGAAACACCAAGAGAAAGAGGAAAAGTTGGCATCAAACACTTCCAGACACAAAGTTTGCCCTTTGGGTCTTCCCTCACGCCCTTCTTATAAACTGGTGTAACACTGCCTAGCTCCCAGTCAACACGGACCTCCCCAGACTACTAAGACCTCTGGCAGGACAGGAGATAAGGCCTAACAGCCACACCTGCAGTAAAAGTAATGACAAATGCACATTTATTCTCTTGCCACAAGCTCACTTTCTAAGCATACATCTGTGCCAAATGCACTTCGTAACGTATCTTCTCTCTAAAGCCTTAGTACCTGTCCAGTTTTGCCTCAGCTGCAACTCAGTAAGATCACAACATAGCTTGACCAAAAAACTCCACCCCAAAAGTCTCCAGACAGCGCTTGGCAACTTCTGCACCACAACTGTCTAAAATTCCACACAGTGGTTGCCCAAATGCTAATGGAAACCCATTGATCACACACACTCTGAAGTCCTGATGATCAGCTGTTAAGCTGAGGGTGGAGACTGATATGCAACATAAATCAGAGTCACTTGGCAAGTGTTCAGCTATCCAGAACCTTCCAGGAAATCCTGAGTGGCATTTTTGCTGGGTAAGAAAATCCATCTCTACATTTTCAAGAACAAAAATCAAAGGTTGGCTCTCCCACAGGGAGGGCTGGCAGAGCAAGACAGGAAACAAGTATACTCTTCAAAGGTCAGTCTAAGATTAGAGGCATTCAGGTCACTGCCACATATCCTTAGAGTGGACTCAGCACTGAAAGGGCTTCCATAGTTCAGACAACTGCAGGTATTGCTACCACTTACCAATATCAGATAACAAGATGAGAATAGCTTCTTCCTGCAAACCACAGCAATTCTCCAGCTGATTCAGGTACTGCAAGAAAACAACACAGAATATAGTCTTTCCCTCCTGTATCCTGAGTGAGACTCACAGTTCCACAAACTCTCATGGATGCAAGAAGTTCCAGTAACAGCAACGAAATTTTCTAGAGGCACAAAACTCCCAAGAGATTGTGACCTTCAGGAGCAGCAATTACAGCTTCAGGCCTTGGTCTAACTGCATGGGAGGAGAAAAGAGTGGGTGAAAGAAGTCAAGTGTCATCCCCATTCTCTTCCTTCTACTTGCTCCATCCTTCGTAGCCGTTTCCCCTATGCCTGACAGTATCAGCTCAAATCTCAGCTCTAAGCTCTGGGTTTTATCTATAGGCAGATTATAGCAAAGGTTAGAAAAAGAGTAAGATTAGAATTAACGTGTTATTTTTTTCTGTGACATATAGGAGTTAATCACTTTCAGGAAGCGTACAGCCCACAGATGCACCCTGCCCTATGACGCTCTTGGCCATACTCACATCCTGTTGCACAGCCCTCACACATGCCCTCATCCTCTACATGCTCACAGTATCACTTGCAGCCAAACAAATACAAAAAGTTTCAGAAAGCACTTAAGTCTTCAAAAGCTGAACGTAATAGGAAGGACCAACTCACCAAAACCTGTTGGCGTCATGACAAGAATTAGAAAGCATCAGGATGTGAAAAGAGAGGTTTTACAGGGAAACTTCAATAGAAATTCTAGGATCAGCTGAGAAGCTGATCCAGCCCTCGGTCACCACCCCAGGGACCTCACCTTGCGGAGGTCTCCGCCTTGGCAGTACTCCATAGCCAGCAATGGCAAGTCATTCGGTGCAAGCTTCTGCATCCCTTCAGGGACATCACGGGCAGCCACCACATTGGGATGGTTCAGCCTGAGGAGAGGAAATGAGGCAAGTACACATGACGAGCAGAACCAGGGTAACATGCGATCCTTTTAGAATCTGAACTAATGAATTCTAAAGGTCTGCAATTCATCCATCCTTCATGCACCTAGACTCATCCCAACTCCTTGCATTTCATGTGCAGTCAGGGCACTCCTTCAATGCATGCACACAACAGATCTGCCCAGGAGCTACAGGAACGTGCCTTGTGAAGGAGTGTGACGCAGTCTGTTGCCACCCTTCAGAAAAGACCCAAACCGCGGTCAGACCATTGCATCCTACAAAATCAATCCAACGCCCCGAAGGACAGCCCAGCACAGACATTAGGCTAGGCAAAAGAGCAGCTACGTAGCAGAACTGTAACGCTGAAGGCAGTGGCAGAAGCGCCGAAGACGAAAGTCTGAGACCCAAGACTGACGAAACACAACGCGAGGTTTTCTGTAGCGCGCGCGCTTTACGCGCTTGCCCCCGTAGCGGGTCGGGCACCCCCGCGGTAGAGGCGGCCGGCGGCCTCTCCCCACCGTTTACCTCAGCGCAGCTCCTAGATCCGCGCTCGGAGGCCGCCCCGCTCGTGCGCTCCCGGGGGCGCTGACGCAACCCCGCCTGGCGGCCACTCTGCCCGGCCCGGCCCGGCCTCGAGCGGGCACCGGGCTCCGCCCGGGAGCGCCAGGCCGAGGGCCGGCCGCGGCCCCGCCCGCCGTCGCGCGGCCCGCCTCACCTCTTCATGATCTGTATCTCCAGCGCCCAGCGGTCGCGGTTGCGCGGGCTCAGCTCCTGCCGGCACTGCTTGATGGCCACCTGCTCGCCGCTCTCCTGCGGACACAGCACGGGCTCGGCTGAGCGCGGGCCCCGGGCCGGGCTGGGCCGATGGGGGCCGGCCACCGCCTACCTTGTTGTGCCAGCGAATGACGTTGCCGAAACCGCCGGTGCCGAGGCGCTCCTTCATCTCCCAGGGGCCGCAGGTCTGCGCCTGCAGGGCCGGCGGCCGGCTCATGGCGGGGCCGCAGCGCTCCGGCTCCGGCTCCACGGGGCCTGGGCCGCGTCCGCCGACGCTTCCGGCTCCGGCGCGAGCGGCATGTGGCGCGGGCGCCCGCCCGCCCGCCCTTAAAGGCGCCGCGCGGCCCGGGGGCGGCCGCAGGTGCGCGGGGCGGGAGCTCCCGGCCCTGCCGCCGAGCCCATCGTCACGGCCGCCTCCTTCCTGGAGTCGGGGGCTCGGGGTAAACGGAGAGTAGAGCCCGTGGGGTGTTTAAGTGAAAATACCAGAGCTGCTGTCTCCTTCCCACAGCTTCTTTAAAATCTGTGAAACGTCCTGCAGTGTTCCATTTATCACAATTCCCCACCTCTCCGCCCGAGCCACAGCAGTGTTCTGTGCATCACATCGGGTTTAGACACGGCTTCCTCCTGGGCTGGCTGACGTTCAGCACTTCAATGCCACTGCAAAGACGCCCTACGGCACCGGGGGGGTGCACAGCCAGGCCTGCAGCATGGCCAGTCGCCCGCGCGGAACCTGCAAAGGCCACCAGGCACGGAGGTGTCCCGTTAGGGGGATATGGGCCTGCTCAGGACGTTGTGATGACACACTTCATCACTAATATTAAACAGACCTGCTGAAACTCTATCCTGAGACAGGATCAGTTTAGAGGTAAGCCAGTAGATGGTGCTTGAGAGAGGAGACACTATTATTGCTGGCTTTCCTAAAATATGTTAAGCACTACGAATGGCACCCACACCACACTCTCTAGACAGGTACAGTTAAGCTGTGAAAAGCCAGGACATAATTACTTCTGAAATCTTCCCCCACAGCCATTACTTTGTTAGCATCTTTAATCTAGAAATCCTGTAGCAAATAGCTGTTATCTTTACAAAGAATATAAATTAGCCCCTGTTCACTCAGTCATGTCCAATCTTTTTCTCAACAACTGGAAGTCCCTTCTGGAAACAGTCAAGCACAGCTGCCCTTAAATCAGATTTATGGTAGTAATGTTACCACCAGCACTGTAACTCTCAGAGAAATACATGTGATAATCTTGACACAGATTTTCATACAGAGAAGAGCTGAACATTCAGAGTAACCAGGTTTTCATCTTTCTCAATATGCAAAACACCACTGCCATGCTTCCCAACTGAGGACTCTGTGCAGCTGCTTCCTGAAGATGGAGGTCCCTCACACACCATTTTTTATGTCTGCGCTTACACTAAATTGTATCAGGAAGCTAATTTCTATAGCGAATCAGTTCCTAAAAGTTAGGACACATCCATTACTGTAACAATTGCATTACCGACCATTTTCACAATCCAGCCCTAAATTCAGCTCTAAAACTGATCATTCAGATTTGTCTGCCACACTTTGATAACCTTGTGACCACACCCTGGTAAGTAGATCTTCATTCTCTAGGATGGACATTATCAGCAAACATTTAACTCTTTGGCCCTCAACATGCTATTGCTTATTTCTATCTAAGGATCCTTGGAAGTTTTGCTCATTGTCCCCACCTAATTTGAGAGCTCCTCTGACCATTTCTTCTCCCAGTGGCACTGTTCATGGCATGCTTTGCTCCACATACAGGTAGGGTCTCTCTGCCAAAGATTCTCAATGGATGCCATTCAGAGGACAGCACACCACACTCTTGCTTGAAACAGGAGTTTCTCAGTACTAGGACTAAGTCTACAGATTGCAGACCTCTGGTCATGTTATAAATCATACACCTGGGCAGTGCCCCCCTCACGTTCCTAGAAGCATAATGGGTTTTGAAGACCGAATCTGCTCTCTGACTGGAAGAAAGAACAAAACAAACTGGCTGTAAAATCCAGCATGCCCCACTCACTTCAGCAAGCAAGCTTTCCCCTGTCCTGCACAGACTCGCTCCCTAATACTCTGGACACCAGCCACCCTGTCTTAGCTCACCCCCAGATGCTCTGGAAGGGGTGGGGGAAAGCACGCCCCACTGCCCTCTGGAGTCTCCACCCCCTCGAGTGGAGTTTTAAGTAGGACAGGAGCTGTTCAGAGAGATAGAGCAGAGGCACAGAAAACGCAGAAGCAGACTGGTCTGGAAAGGAAATCATCAGCAGAACACAGAACAGAAGAAGCAAAAAGGTAGGTACTACTCTGCACCTGTTTCAAAAAGTGCATTTTCCGTTTTCAACATCAATAGCATTGTCATTAAATATTATTATTTAATAAATCCCACTGAAGCACCATGGTAGTTAACTAACTGAGCTATTTCCTTTCAGCTTTTGAAAAGATTCATAATGCTGGGTAAAGCTGCTAGCTTTCAGTTGTTTCAAGAAAGCTTCAGCTGTTCCAGGGCTGACTTCAGCTTTTCTCAGGCTCTCACCAGTTAGCAGGGAGGAGTCTCCCACACAAAGAACAGCAGCAAAAGAGCTTAAAACAAAGGAAGAGTTAACGGACAAATACCCTGATGGTAAGGAGAGACCCAGAGAGCTAGCTGTGAAAGGATAATTTATCGTCTTCCTGGGAGGAGATCAGACTATGCCTTTCACCCCAGGCTCCCAACCAGGATAATGGAGGGACAAAGAGGAGGAGGGCGGGTCTTCTTCAGTTCTCCCTAAACACACTTCTTTTCAAATGCGGCCAAAACCACAGGAAATATTGAGAATGATTTCCAAAACACAGCTGGAGTTTGAAATAATCTGTTTCCTCTGATGCCTTCGAAGACTACAGAATCTTACTTTTTTGTTGTTGTTTTTTTTTTAATTCTTTTCCCCAAAATCAGAGGTCTGTTCACTGTTACATTTTAAAGAGAAATAGCACCAAGTCTGATACTCGTCTGCTGAGTTTAGAAAAGGGATACAGAAGCACTTTCTCCAGAAGGCAGGAAAAGGCAGCAAGGATCTGCAGTCTTTTTCTTGAACTAGATCAGGATAGCTGTTCATCAGCAAGAAAGCTGTTAGTGCTGTAGATTCAGAATCAAAGTATTCTGGAACGGACATACTAGGTTATTGGGAGGCATAGAGCAGGGGGAGAGCTACTTTTAATTTCTATTAATGACTTTTGGTTCAACCTTGATAAGATACTTCCCCTTTTTAGGTCTTATTCCACATCAGTAGGATAATACTCACACTCTCACTGCTTGCTTAGAAGGGCTGTTATTAATAATAAATTGATATGTGGGAGTTAAAGTATTCCTGCTGATGATGCTTCAGCAAAGAGAGATAAATTTAGTGTATCATATATCTTTATGTCCTAATGTACCTGCAAGTGTAGAATCAAAATGTCAGAACACCACGTGTAGGCCTCTGGCTTATCTGTAGAGTATTTTTGATCAGAGAGGAAGCAAAGGGTGAGAGCAGAAGGCACAAAACATTTAGGAGAGCCCTACCAGAAAGCACATTGCTTGCAGATTTCTGCTTGGAGTCTTGTAAACATGGTATTTTTCAAACAGCCATATGGTTTCAGTTTGATAGGGCTTATCATTCAGAACATCCCAGTTGACTGGCTTAAGTTGTTCCTTTCCCAAAACTGAAAATAAACATCTGGCAACATCTGTTACCAGTTTTCCATACATAGTGGGACAGCAGCCACCAGTGGATGGACAGGCACCCCCCCCATGGAGAGGGGAAGGGCTGCAGCAGTATAAGATAAGCTAGCTTGAACAGGGGCAGCAGAAATAAGTGGAAAAAAGGATGTGGCATCCGATGCAAGATAACTTTAGGGAGACTATCTGTCGCATTCTACAGTATAAGCATGTGCTGTGTAAGACTAGAATCTGCTTGTATAGCGGACTATATGTGATAAACTTGATTATAATCATAAACTTGATCAAACCATGCAAGTGCTTTTTAAATAGGGACTCTTCCTTTCATGTCAGTCTCCATGACTGAAATGCCTTTTTTGGTTTGGTGGTTTTTGGTTTGGTTTGGGTTGGGTTGGGTTTTTTTAATATAAAAGATGTTTCCCCCCCCTCCCCGAAAACTAGCTATAGCTTCCTGCTGTTTTCAGGCATCTAGGACTCCCTCCAAGATATTAGTTAGGCCAGCTTTGCCACTCTGTCCTCCTACCAAAAAAAAATTCAGATTTCACCAGTGTTGCCTTGTTTTGGTGGCATCTTAGCAGGTATCTCAAAAATGAGGTCTCAACAGTTCTTTACGGTGCTTCCCAGAGAGAAATTCCAACAAAGCAGCTCAACTTATCTAAGTAGTTTCACTGAACAAACCTTTCCTTAACCAGGTCTTAGATAGCAGTATCTCATTTAAAGCTGTCAAGTAAGAACTTCAAGCCTTCTCCACATCATCATCAAGATGTGACCCAAAGACAAGACTTGGAGTAACTAAGGTTCTCAGAAGCTGCTCCTGTGAATCTTTTCAGTCTGACTTGCAACTTAAGTCTCCTCTTTGTGCAGTCTAATGATGAGAAACCACAGCCTAAACTATCCTCCTGTACTCCCAGTTCTGCTTCAGAGACTGGAATATTTGTGCCTTTTGCTTTTTCTTTGAACAAATCTTTAAAAAAAACACCACAACAAACCACAAACTCTATCCCTTTTTTAGCCTTGAACCCCAATTTATGACTCATTCATCTGTCATACTGCAATTTCACCAGCTATTATCCAGCTGCCTTCTATGGCTTTATATAAACAGAGTCTGAGCTCCTAATTTTGGAAGTAGTAGTTTTCTCAAATAATTCGGTTAGCTTTCTACTTGCTATGGGATCATGTAATGTAGATGATAAAAAGCTGATAGTGTGGGAGACAGCGCCTGAATATTATTTCAAAGATTTGGAACTGCAGAGCAATCCTAGAGATTGTGAATGAAATTATATCTTCTTGCCTGCTACTCTACCTCACTCCCAGCTCTCGGTTTGTATAGGGGGGCATTATATTTTTAAAGGAAGAGAGAAAATGGACCTCTCATGCTGGACTTGTTCAAAGCAGGGGGGGTTCCCATCTATATCACATTCTCGTGATTCATCATCTCAGTCTTCTAGACTGACTGCTGTAGCAGACTTGGTTAGTACAGGGGATCAAGCTAAATCTCTTCACACTGGTCATTACTTATGTCTCGTTCAATTGTAAAAAAGAGCTGCCGTTACTGCATGCAGGAGTAACTATGACTTTTAGGAAGAAAATTATGGATTCAAGTCAGGAAACCTGTGATAAAGTTATTTGTCTTATTGTAAGAGTTCAGATTATATAACAATGACAACTCCGGTCCTTAAAAGCTATTACTCAACTATGAAAATCAATAATACCTTTCCAGTTTTTAATAGATGTATTGGACCTTGCTCTTTAATGCCACGTTTCCATAGGCACTAAGTTTCTAAACTTCTGACACTGTATAATTATTTGTATCCATCTTACTAATTTAAGTTTTGCCATGAACAACAGCCTCCTCGCCCCCCAACAGAGTCCTGTTGGTGTACTAGTAAATCCTCATTTGAAGTCCTCAAGTTCAGCAGTGTTTCTAAGTATAATAGAACTCTGTTAGCTACCAAACTCATGCTGCTAAGGTCAGGCTTTACTGGAGGTCTTTTACGTACATACATTTGCCTGATCTTTTACAGTTACTAGAAGGTCACCAAGATAGAAGAATGGGCAAAATGCATCTTCTTGGGGATTTTTCCTACAGGGATTAACAGAGAAGCCAGCAGCCCACAGCAACGCACATTGCCTTCATAGGCATCAGACCACCTCAGAAAGCCTTTCACTGCCTTTGTCTGTCACATCCAGTGTATTTTTCTGCTATGAGGATGAGATTAGAAATGGCATTTAGTACAGGAAGGGGAAAAAGACTGTGTTCCTTAATTTCAGCGGTAAAATTTTGTATACGCTCGAGACTACGCTGTGTTACGAGCGCATCCCCCCGGCTGCTCAGAATTTTCTCTCCGCCCAGCGGCGGCCCTAAACCAGTCAGCGCTTACACAAGGCGCTTGCCTTCAGTGAAAGAAATCATTTTTCCTCCTTTGTCAGGAACGAAACTGGGGGAGGGGAAACGAGGCCACAAGATGGTAGCATATCTCGCTGCAGTCAGTGGCTACAGAAATCTAAATTCACACTTCTGCCAAGAAATCTGCCTGCTCAAGGCCAGCCAGAAATAAATTTTGCTACAGTAGGAAGAAATACAGATGGATCACAGTACCCAAATGTCCTTCCTATAGCTATCTGTGGCTAGGTCAGAGCAGATATTTCACCAGGCAGGAAATTAACGTCTGATGAGTGAAGAGAGAAGTAGATTTTCAAAGCAAAGGAGATGAATGGAGGCAGAAATCCAGACTCATCCTTAACCCCAGCCACACCATACCAGCCAGCGATCTCCCACAGGAGATCAGTGGAGGTTCTCTCGCAAGATTGCTGCTGTAGGAGACAGACTATGTAAATCAGTCTAGAGGAAGCAGAAACTCATGTGGGATAGAAGAGGGCTTTGTCTGAGGTGTAAAGCTGCTGAAGGAGTTAGAGGGAATAGGACGTACTTGTGACTGCATAGAAGTGACACACGGAAAGACATGCTGAACGAATAAATGAGAACACCAGCCCAAAAGCTAGACTGCCAGCCAATTGCCATACTCGCCCTTTTTAGCAAAAGCATATGACAATAGTAGAAACTAAGAGCTCAGCTGGGGAGAAGCTATAGAAATATTGAACAATCAAAGACATAGCAGTGCTGTCCCCACCTATCAACCAAAGTCCCCTTGCCGACGCCATCCTCTACGCAAGAGAGAAGCCCTCACTCTCACCCAAAGCAGCAGTCTGTGCAGAAAATGCAAATCCTCTTAAACCACTATTATCACAGACTGACCCTTCAGCAGATTTTTGTGCCCCTGCAAGAGATCTCTTAGGTAGGCCTCAGTGACCTGAATCTCAATTAACACTTTGCAATCAGCATTACACTCCTTCATTAGACAAGTCCATCTCTTTAACGATGCACACGATACTGTTGGCTTCCAGCAACCTTGGGAAAAAGGACTTGGAATTTCTTCTACCAATGTTATTCCCCAGGAAACACTCTCCGAGTTTCCTCCAGACCTAAAAGGGTGTGCTTTAGCTTGTCAGGTTTCTAAGTTTATCAAGTAAAAGCACATCAGGGTCCAGCCTGGCAGTTTGCCCTGTCCAGGAACACCAGGACAGCTAGACCAGGTGGCTGAGAATTGCAGAGTAGAAAGTATTTTTTAATGTAAAAAAAATTTTCATAATTTAAAACCTTTATTTAAACTTGTGACCTTGAACTCCATTCACACTGTAAAATGCCTGTGTTCAACATCTTATTTTTTCTTTTGTCTCTACAGATAACTTGAGATTTGGAAGTGACGTGGAAAACACTCAGAATGGAAGGCAAACTCGCATGTCTTCTCCTGCTGGTAGGAGCAATCATGACTGCTCAATGCCAGGTAAGAGGCTGATGCACCAAATAATGTTCTTGCCATCCTCCTGTTTTTTCAGCAGCACTTCCTTACCATTGACTCCAGCTATCTGCATCAGACAGAAGGAGAATCTGGTTGTATCACTAGAAATCAGAGGAAGGAAAACCTTACAAAGTAGTTTACCTCTAAGCTGGGATTTCCATTAATGTGTTATCCTGGCTGGTTTTCATTTCAGTAAGCAAGTCTTCTCCAAATCTGCTTGGTGTATCTGTTCACTGTCACCTTTCACTGTTAGTCAGAGTTCCACTGTGATCACCCTTTAATTTTCTTTCTGTTGTCACCACCTTCATCATTACTCTCACTTACAACTGGACATCGATGGTTCCCATGTCGCCTCACTTTAAGCCTCACATTGCAGAGCTTAAGAAAACCCTACACAATTCTAAAATGTTTAGTCTCTTTCTCAAAAAATTGCTATCCCAGCCTTCCTCTTTCTTTTTATGTTATTCTTTCTCTTGTGGCCTGATCAAAGAAGCTTCCTAAGTTGGTTTCTTCCTTAAAACTTTACCCAAAATATTGTCTTTAATTGGCTGCAGGAGAGGTATCTCTCAAAGGTAAGCAAGCTACAAAGGCTTCTGGGGAAACTGCATGTCAATGACCAAAATTACTGCTTGTTCATATTTACTTCTTTGGAAATCATTTGCTTGAACCTCCTTCAAATAGCAGAAAGCTGACAAGCTGAAGTTAGCACTTGCAATGCTCCAAGAGCACGTAACCACTTCACACACGATGTGAGTACAGCACATCTCAAGTTCACGTTACTCAGATGACAAGCAATCACCTGGTAGTCTGCAGCAACTCAGTGATCTACGATTGTCAGTACCCATGCTGAGGTACTAAAGGCACTGTTCCCCGTACTGTCTGACAAGGAGGGCAGACAGTTGCTCAGAGCTCTCCTGATTTACAAGGCCTCAAGAGGAGGACTGGCTCTTTGGAGGCACTTGTTCTCTCAATTTTCTTAAGAGAGCAGTTACTCACAGAATTAACCTTCTTTGCTTGCAGGGCTTACGCATGCGTTTCAAACGGGGAGCGAGATCTAGAGGTAAGCCAGGCAAAGCACAACTGTGTTACGTGAAGCTTTATGAACACGGGAGGGGAAAGCAGATAATGCTGAGGGAATGGAGCTTGAAAGCTGTTTGTCATGGTTATCTGGATGAGAGATTCAGAAGGCAAAATACCAGACTGTTAATACCATCCACAACTCAAAGAACAAAGTTTTCCCCTCCCTCTGCTCTTCTTCAAAGAAAAAGAGACCAGTCAATAGTGGAACAGTACATCCAGCAACACAGCAGTGAAAGAGACGGGACAACTGTGGTCTGAGAAGGAAAAGGGCAGCCCATTAGACAGATGCTCCCATCACAGATACTTTTCTCCTGGAAAGAGAAGGGAATTCTTTTGCTTAGCCAGGTCTTTTCCCTGCATCTCTAAAAGAGGATTTCCTTTCTACAATTACAGCCATTTGCACAGACAATTCATCTGGAGAAATATACCAGCACAGGGGGACCTGGCTGAGGCTCTCAGGGAGCAGAATAGAATACTGTAGGTGCGACAGTGGTTGGAGTCGCTGCCACACTGTGCCTGTCAGAGGTGAGTATGAAGAAGAAAAAGAGAAAGGAAATGGTGGGGGATGAGAGATTGTCCATCTAATCATCCTAAAGAAGAATTCCACTGTCAAGGAATGAGCTATCGCACAGAAAATTTGGCTTGAAAGAGAATAGGATAGAAATGAAAATACTAATATATACCAACTCATGCAGGACTAAGCAGGAGTGGGCAAGGGGCTGAGGAAGGCTCCTAATAGTGTATGTGGAGAGAATGGAGCAAAGGAAGACTGTGAGCACATGACAGTAACAGGTAGGCAGGGAAAAACAGAACAGGCTAAAGGAGACTGACAGGAGAGGAAACATGGGTATACATTGTCAGCTTCTTACTTCTGTGAAATCTAACAGTATTTCCTGGCTTTTGCTTATCCCACAGCCTGCACTAGAAATAAATGCTACAACGGGGGCCAATGTTCACAGGCATATTATTCCCCACAGCTCTTCATCTGCCAGTGCCACCAAGGTTTCTCTGGGAAGCAGTGTGAAATAGGCGAGTATATCATGTCAATTACTGTGAACAATACTACTGGTTTTAGCCATGCAGTGCAGAAATATGAGGTACCCAGAAGCTGCTGCTGTATACTAGGCTGTCTGTTAAGTTGCCTCTTTTTATTCTAAAGCTAATACTACAAAGAACTTTTAAGATGGACACCTGGGCTCTTCTCAGTGTCTCGTAATAAAACTCTTAAATTTTGGAGATGAAGACCTTCGTGTATACTTACAGTCTGCCTGGCAAGGCATTTTCACAGACTTACTAGACAAGACATCTGGAAGCCAAGTTTAAACAGAACAGAGACTGGGGAAGCAGAGTTTGGGATGCTGTCCTTATAGTAACATTTTGTTCCCTTTTGTTCAGATACTGAAATTAAGTGCTACAGGGATGCTGGAGTAACATACAGGGGCACGTGGAGCATGACAGAGAGTGGAACTGAATGTTTAAACTGGAATAGCAATGGCTTGATGGACCGGACGTACAGCGGCCGAAGAGAGGATGCTGCTGAGCTGGGATTGGGCAATCACAACTATTGCAGGTGAGGGGCTGATGGCACACAGGCCAGAGTCACAGGAATCAGTGCATTCTAAGAGACTGGAGCAAAGGAACAGCTGTTTGCAACAGTCTTAATACCAAGCAGAGAACACTCTGCACAGGTGCAAATACAGCACAGCCCATGAGCAGCAACTGCGACTTTCATAGACATATCTGAACTTCAGATCTATCTAGACTGGATGCTTATGACAGACTACAAAATGCATACATCTCTCAGCCCATAGTCTTTCCCTTGTCCCTTCTCAGTGCCTAAAACTCCCTTTGTAAGCCAGTTTCCTGCAGCTCCAGACCCTGCTCAAAACTGTAAAAATATAGTGCTTTCAGCACATGAACTAAACGACACAAACAAGCTGTCCACTCCTGCTAGTTACTGGCTGTCTCATCCTTACCTCCATGTACTCCACAATTTTATAATTAAAATAGGAATCCAAATGACTTCTGATGGTTCAGTCCACATCTTCACTGCAGAGCAGGATTAAGTTACTGAACTAGATGGCAGGCATGGGACTAATAACCATAGCTTTATAATGATGCATAATATCATAACTCTTTCAGAAACCCAGATGAGGATTCCAGACCTTGGTGCTATATCTATAAAGCAGGAAAGTACATCTGGGAACACTGCAGTGTGCCCTCCTGTTCAAAAGGTACATGCAGCGGGACAGGGAATGGACTTTAGAGCTTCCATGAGTCACTGCATATGTAAGTGGACTTGTGCTATTCCTGTAGCCTGAAAAGTTGAGACTCTCACGTTAAATCATGTTTAAGCTTTTAATATTTATGACAGTGAGAGACTGAGATAAGTATAGCTAATATATAGCTGTTCTGACAGAAATCACGGTTAGGAACAGCTGACTGGTTCACATCCATCGGTTAACGTGCAGCTTTCTTATTGAAGTTGGGGACATCAACTGCAAATCTGGAAGAGGCACAGATTACCGAGGCAGCCACAGTGTTACCAGTTCTGGAGCTACCTGTTTGAGGTGGAATTCTCGAATCCTTGTCAACAAGTTATATACTGCTTGGAGAAGAGATGCTTACCAGCTGGGCCTTGGTAGTCACAATTTCTGCCGGTATGTAGACAGTTATAGAATTTAAAAAATCCCACCAAACTTCCTTGTGGTACTCTTGAGGCAGGGCTCTAGTCTTTTACATGGGTTATTAAAGCACAGGAAATACATTACTGCTGGAAATGAAGCTCACTGACAATAGTCATTTTTATTCCACCTGACCTATCTATGCTTCTCTAACATCAGACTCCGTAAATGCAAATTCCACATGCCGCTAGGGTCCTCTGTATCTCTAGAAAAGAGTACAGTCAGGTCACAGTCTGCCACCTTTAGGTCTCCCCAAACTCCCTGCAGATCTGGTAATACAAATAGCTCTTCTCTTTCTTGTGCTGCAGGAATCCTGACAATGACAGGAAGCCCTGGTGCCATGTACTGAAAGGAAATCAGCTCACATGGGAGTACTGCAATGTACCTACTTGCTGTAAGGATCCTAGCACTCCTGATTCTTCTCTTTCTTTGAGGCATTACTGTTCTGCATGTCATTTGTATTAAACTCAAGCCTCTTACAGTAAAATAAGAGCTGGGAAAGAAAAAAAAAAAGCTTATTGGAGTAGAAAGAGATTCTGTGGCTCCACTCTCACAGAAGTGCCTTTTTCTCTGCCAGAAGGGAAGACTGCAGAAATGGAGGACAGAAAAGGCAGTGTTTCCTTACTGTATTTTTCAAATCAGAATACAAGTTTCCTAGGAAACAGGAATGAGTCAGATACTAAACAGTTCATGCCAGGCTGCCTCAACATCCACTGACAACTAACAGGCTCTTAACACAAACTCAAAGCAAGAGTGCCTGAACAAAAAGCCTATTTCTGGGTTTGTCATCCACAGCCACCTGTGGCTTACGGCAGCGCAGAGTACGCCAGTACAGGATTAAAGGTGGCTCGTATGCAGACATTGCAGCTCACCCATGGCAAGCTGCCATCTTTGTGAAGTATCACCGAGCGCCTGGAGAGCACTTCCTCTGTGGAGGAATTCTGATCAGTTCCTGCTGGGTTTTGTCAGCTGCTCACTGTTTTGAGGAAGGGTAAGTTGAGGATTCAGTACTCTCAACTTTTTTTGGGGAAAAATCTAGAAAATGGAAGCATCCAGTATAGCCTTACTGGAAAGGTAAAAGACTTGGAAAAAAAGCTCTTTATCCCAGTAAGTCATTCTACACTAAAGATTACACAGTTAATTGTGCTGAGCATTTATGGGGCAAACTGGCAGTATGGCATTAAGGTACCAGAGCAGAATATCAAATAGCTGAAGGACAAAGTTGTCAATACAAATGCAGAGCCATCTGAAACTTGAGAATGCTGAGGGGCTGGCAGAGGAGCTTTGCCATGATGGCTGTAATCAATTGGCATAAAACTGAAGGCAAATAGGACACTTGAGGTTAAATTGCCTGGGTATTTAAGTAGTAATAGTGCTAAAATAAGAAAAGCAGAAGCTCCAACAGCACATCTTCAAGGGAAGGGTCCACTCCAGTTAGCATGGGAAGAAAGTAAGACTCTTATTCTTCAGCTTTAGTGCAAATCAGCTGAAGATTGTGCTGGGTAGGACTTCCCGAGCAACTCCCGAGGAAAGTGAACAAAAGTTTCAAGTGAAGAACTACACTGTGCATCAGAGATTTGACTCAGAAAATTTCAACAATGATATTGGTAAGAACTTTTCTGACCTTGTGACTGGAAAGGTCACAGTTGGCTCAAGTTTGTGTTTAATGAAGTGGGGATTTTTTTCCCTTTTCAGCTCTGTTGCAGTTGAACTCGGATGCAGGAGACTGTGCTATTGAAACAGACACTGTCCGTGCTGCCTGCCTCCCAACACCAGAACTGCAGCTGCCTGACTGGACTGAATGCGAGATCTCTGGTTATGGCAGAAATGAAGAATGTAAGTACAAGATACTATGTCCAAAGTTTGGGTCCCCTGCCCTCCAAGAATTCAAGCCTTCAGCATCACTTAATGTGTGACCCCCTGAATTATTATATGGGCTTATATCAGCACTACAAAACGTATGCTTAAGTGGGAGATACACAAAAACAAGTTTTGCTGTAAGTTATTTCATTCATCTGAGTTCTGTCAGCTGCATGGGCTATTAGAGTCTTCCTTGATACTCTCCAGCAGTAGAAACACAAAAAATGGCACAATGGATAAGGTAGAAAAGACAGAAAATTTGCAGTCAGTCAGGGCTGCCACATTTGTGCTGTACTGAGTACATTTAGATACTGTCATTCTGACAGAAATCCACTTCTGTCAAGATTTAATATACTATACAGTTGCAGGTAGTTGCATTATTCTAAAAGATACATTGACTGTGTAGTGATTAGCAAAAAAAAAAAAAAAGCTAAAGAAGTAACAATCCCAGATATATATTAAAAGGCTGGCTAATTTTAAAGTGAGCTACAACAAACAGGAATAAAACCTGTCTGAAAGTATACACAGGCTGTCCTATATTTAAAACAAACAACTCCCCAGTTCTTATTTTACTGGCACTTTCTACTAATTTATTTTTATTCTCTAACTGGTAAACTCTTTGAGACAGAGACTGTGAGGCATCCATCATAACAAGACCTAATCATGTTTTGAACCCATAGGGTTTTTGGAGTAGACTTGAAGATTTAACATATAAGTGTGACATAAAGTGTTTTTAAAGTGCTTTTAAAGCTAGTCCTCAGCATTGCTTACAGGGAGTACAGGATAAACTCTTTGAGAGGGAAAGGATGCTGCAACTGTAATTCCAAACTAGACTGAAAAACAATCCTTCCAACTTTCAGCTTTGTGCAATTGCAGCTGTGCAGGAGAATAAAACCAACACCCAAAACAAACAAACAAAAAAATCCCTTCCATTCCAACATAACACAAGAATTAAGAAAGGCCCTTTGGTAAGGAAATATTACCCCCTCATCCCCAGCTACTTCTGTTTACTCGCCCCTAAACTACAGAAACTGAACTGCAATTTTTTAAAAATATATATACACGTATATACATATTCATATTGTAATTTTTCTTCCAGTTTCTCCATTCTATTCAGAGCACCTGAAGGAAGGCCATGTCAGACTGTTTCCAGCCAGTCGGTGCACAACACAGCATCTAGACAATCGGACAGTTACAGACAATATGTTATGTGCAGGAGACACAAGGCATCTTGATGATGCCTGCAAGGTAAACCTAATTCTGTTCCTCTTTTCTTTTTTACGTCTGTCCTTGCTAGTCTGACCTAACCAAACAAAAAGCTTCAGAAAATAGTTTAAAGAAGTTCTGCATTTGGCTACGTGGAAGTTCTAGTAGACTTCTAGTTGAACAGAACTGCTGGCTTATCTTTCTTTTTCCTCCCCTGCCCCTCATAGCTGGGAAAGCAGGCCACACTTAACCAAGCAAACCCGAACAATACAGACTGAAAATCCAAAATATAGGAAATACCACAAAACTAAGCAGGAAACTCCACCTCAGCAGCATTTCCTAATATTTTCTCTTACGCGAGCATGCAAAACACTCAGCAGGAGGTTCTGTAAGAGGAAGGGGGTGCTGCTCTACTGAAAACCGGAGAAAAGGAAAATAAAGGCCAAGAGATGGTGGAGAACAAGCAGCTGTAACATGAGGAAAAAGGAGGGCACTCATTCAATCCACATCCTTTCTGTTTAAACAGCTCTTTAATAATTTTGCTTTACTGTTACACACAGCAGTATAAAACACCCTGGATCTTTATAGCTTAAATAAGAGCATTCCTCTTTTTGTTCTTATCAACATGTCACCTACATTTCATAAATGAGCGCCGTACAAAGTTAGACGCTTTAGTGTTAAGATTTTTTTGGTCCTCTTCCCATGAGAGGAGCATTGAGGGAGTCTGGAACACAAAAGTGGCTTATGCGAAAATGCTGTTAGTAAGAGCTCTTGATTTGTTAGCATATTACATAGGGTATTTCCATAGACACTAGTGTACCACTAAAGCCAGTGGGGGGAAAAAACAACACAAAACAAAACAAACAAAAAAGGAGATTGTTACTAACCTGCTGCTTCTCTTAGGGTGACTCTGGAGGGCCTCTGGTCTGTATGAAGGATGATCGTATGTATCTAATTGGAATCATCAGCTGGGGAATAGGCTGTGGCCGCAAAGACATACCTGGCGTTTATACAAATGTGAATCGTTATCTTGACTGGATTCAGGACAACATGAAACCCTGAGAAAGAAAAACGGACTACTCGTGGCTATGCCCTCGCAGCTTCCTTCTGGGTTCTTTAAGGATGCTGACAGGGCTTCCTGTTTGTCCAGATGCTTATGACTTTCAGTACAAGAGGAAGACAGACTGCAATGTGTGGGAAGGGCACATTCTCAAATTACTCTCCTTATTACAGGTTATCGGAAGCTAACACTCCTTTCCCCCCACATCCCCAAGTGTTCTACTTGCATCAAATCACATAAGAACAATTAAAAATAAATTTTTAATAATAAATAGAATAAACAGAATAAACCAAGAGAGAACATCATGCATCCCATGAGCAGCTATGTTGTTTTGAGAATGGGTGTGAACTGAAGGCAAAGGCGACAGATCTAATTTCACGAAAACTTCATCTCCCTCCTCCGTATTTGGCTGTAAATTTGAAAGACATTCCAGTCAGGCTTAAGCTCTGTCCTTGTACCATTTTACTTTGGTTATTAAGGTGGTTTCAGCCTGATTCAACAGAAAGAGGAAAGCTGTAGGCATGAGCTGCTTATTTCCATATCAATATACTACTTACTTTTTCAGTTTGGAACTGATTCATTAACTGAATCTGAGCTTAAACTCTCTGAGCAAATCCAGGATGGCATGCTTCTTAGGACATTCTATTCTTCCACGTGCTTTTCCTCCTGGTAGGAACTAAATATTTAAATATGGAATAGGTAAAAATCTTAACACCAGTCTTATCTGCCACAGAATCAACATATTACTTTTTGACTATTAAATTTATATGCATTACCATCTGATATGAAAGCAAAAGCTCTCTTTTTAGCGCAGCAGGGCAGAACAAAGGACAAGTGTAATGGTAGCAGTTTTAGGTCTAGCAGCCTGCTAGATTTACATCCACAAGTAAACATCAAGTCAAATATCACAAGGCTGCGTTTGTCCTTTAACAGAAGGCAGGACAGGTATAACCAAGTCACCATGAACTAGAATCTCAGTAATCAAGCATTACTTATTTGCATTGCAGTTGCCATGTGATGCTAAGTGGTATCAATGCACATCCTAAGAGTTAAACCTCTTTGAGAGAGTCTCTCTTGTCCAATTGTTTTAAGGAGCTCTCTGATGATCTGCTAGCACAGCCTCTAGTCAAAGAGAGCAGCTTATATAGTAAGTACAGAAGAGAGATTTGGCAAGGATGCCCATTACTTCCTCAGATAGGTTTTGTAAATGGCAACTTTACAAATGGTCCATGTCTTTCTAGCTAACAGCTTAGAAACTGACATCAAAGAGATCTTCTCTAATGTCCTCAGAGAAATGATGGTGTAAGTCCACTTAGCTTCAGCAATGAATCCCATATTCCAGCCAGTCGAAGGGGGAAAAAAACAAAGATGTTTTTTAATAAAGTGTCACAGTTCATTTTTTTGGTGTGATTTTTTGTTGTTGTTGTTAATTGTATTTTGTTAAGTATTAACCTTGAGAAAAAGACACATTAATTTCCATTCCTCGCCCAAAACCCATTTCCAAGTGCTGCTGTGCCTTACTATCCTGGCATTCATAAGCCTGACAAATATTTGCAGCCTGTAAAACACCCAAAACTGTTCCAATGAGTAACATAGGTAAGCGTCCTCAGGAACACAACTTCTATTCCACGAATCAGTCTATTAAATGCATTATTTGAGCTTGATGTGATCTAGCAGCTACCAATAAAATGTAACTGAACCACACCTGATACTGGTTATCTTTTAGAAAAATACATACTACAAAAATCTAAGTTGCAGAGAACAGTTTTTCATCACAGCTGTTACCAGCTCCTTGAAAATACCCATACATGAAATATCTAAGGTGACAAGAGCTCCATAAGCCTTAGCTGCCATCTCTGTCCTGGTTGCTTCCTTCCCTCCTGGTCTGTCTTCTGTGACATCTTTTCTGCAGCTGACTTAAAGAAGGACCCAGAATCAACTCCAATTTTTTCCAAATGCTTCTTTATCCCTCATTTTGTAATAGATCCTTAATCTGGGAAATTTACCAAATCCCAGTCCAGTAACTAGAAGTTATGTTCTCCAGCCTTAACTTCTTGTGTTTCATTTCTCAAAAGTTGCTGCCGCCTAGCTCAGTGCCTTTAACTGCCTTTAACTGCATTCCTCTGGCTTGTTTATCCATTACATCCATACCTGATAAAAATCCCTGAAATAGCTTCCGTCTCTGCATCAGCTTTTCCTCTTCTTATCCTGTTTTTTCCCCCCTACTTGTCCTCTTCCAGCACACAGTAGCACCATCTTGAGACAAGGTCTAAGACAATAATGACTGCCATCTGCTTGCCTCATCTTTCTTCTCATGTTGCAGTTGATACTGTCACATTCAAGTTCTTTCAGAACCTGAGTCAACATCAGGATTTACTATAACTGAAGTACATGGATACACCTCACATTTCCCGAAACTCCTTATATCATCATCTACCAAGTTATCTCACTGATGTTGCTCCCTGCTTCCCCCTTCTGCCCTGCTTCATCTTTCATTCCACAGGAACTTGCAGCCGTCTCAGACTGATACAGAAAGCTTGCCATAAGGGCCAGACACCCTTATGCATATAAGAACCCTTTCAAGCTCTCGAGTAACGTGAATCACTTCAGCAGGAAAGAAGATACTTTAAAAAACAAAGCTACAAAGCCAAAGGACAGTATCAGTACCTGAGGAGCAGGAAGGTGAAGATGTATTTCATTGTCTTCAGAACTAAAGCACAGCCATTAGCCTGCTACCCAAAATCCTACCTAGTAAACAAAATTGGTTCAGCTGCATTCCTGAAGACAGTTTCACTGAGGTTCTAGGAAGAGCTCAGCACTCCTTTTGGTAAACACTAACAAAAATTAACAAGAAAGTAATTAATTTTAGCTTTTCAGACAGTGACTTAGTCCCAAGCTTACAATCCCAATTGCATAAAGACATTTATCTCCCTAAGGCACCCACTATTCACAATCTAATTGGCATAATTTACCTTCCTCCTCAAATACCAACTGTATTTCTTGTAAAGCCCACACAAACCACTCTGAAATGACACAGATGACATGTAAAAATGAATTTTATTGATGCCCTTGCTGAAGGTTATATTTGCACTGAACATGCTCAGCAATAAGGCCACCTGCTATGGCATTCATCAGTTGCACTGGAACTTGCAATTCCACAAGCAAGATGCCACTCATCTACTGCAAGTATCCATCACACGCAAACCGGAATGTGTGTTATCCTTTGTTTAGGGTCACTTTGTTCTGTTCACAAGCATGAACTGTACATGCTGGACTCCACAGCCACCTGACAGATGCTGTAGTCACATGTACAGCAGCTTAGGGACAAGTTTGCTACTACAGAGAAAACACATTGGCATCTAGTGGCCAAAGAGCACATTACAGACAATACAGAACAGTGCAGATGCCGCTCATTTCATATTTATGCTGTACAGAGAGATGCAGCACAGACTGGAACAGGCAGATGCAGCAACAGCTCCTGCAGAAGAGATGGTCCCAGTGAAAAATCCAGCGTAGGGTTGAATCCACCTGCACAGCAGCTGGTCGGTACAGGGAATTGGAATGAGGTAGGACAGCCAGAAACACTACAAAGGTACCAGGACACAGTTATCTCAAAGACATCCATCAGTGAGCAGGACAACAGCAGTATCACCTTCATTTGTAATACGCAGGCAGAGACAAAAAGAGGTTCCACTAAGTTACTAGGATAGCGATCGTCTTCATTTAGCCACAGATTCAGTTTCCACCAGAGTGCTATGTCTCCACAAAAATTCTCCTGCCTCTGTCTCTTCCCTGACTCCCCAAAGAAGCTAGGAGAATCCCTACCTTCAAATACTGATGAAATAAGAAGAGAAGCAGAATTATATTCAGATGTCACCACCCATCAGTTACAAAATCACATGTGCTACAGTCAGCCCTTCATAGGATACCATACTAAGATTTGGATGGGTTTCCAGTCTATCTCCAGAGTTTCAAGATACCTGATGACCAAGATGGCTTACGAAAAAGCATCCACTTCTTCCCGTCCTCCCTCTGTGGCACCATCCCCAATCTTACGCTTCTTAACTTCCCATCCTGGGTAGGACAATCTACCTTTCCACCTCTTCCAGTCCCTCTGAGGCAAAATGGCTAGATGATCTCTCTGCTGCCAAGAACTATACAGCTCTCTACCCTAACACTCAGTGATGGAGAAGGGCAGATGCTGGACCATCACGCTGGAGTTGAAGTTTGTGGAAATTCAACTTTGTATCATCTACAAAGGGATAAAAGCCAACCAAAATATAAGGAAGAGGAGTTACAAAAGGCAGTAAATCCCTAGAATTTCCTTTAAGACGGCAAAATGAAGGTGATACAAGCTTACATAGCTGACTCACTAATCCTAAGGGACCTGAATACCTCTCCCATCTGCCATTGTTCCAAATACTTCAGACTCAGCTAGGGATGAGATGGTTTCAGGTCAACCTTACTTTTCCCTGCTCCCCAGCACCCTAAGCACTGGCTCTCCCACTCATGCTACTAGTAGGCAAGGGAACAACCCTAAACAGATGGATGGGGTAAGAGGCTGCATCCAACAGCCAGGGACAGGAGAAACAGGAAACTGCTCTTCCTCACTATCAGGATCCTCTAGGTTCGGACTTGGAACTTGCCAGCCTTAGTCATGTATTTTATCCCCTTGAAGGGCTTGTACTTCTCCCCATACATGTCCAAGCGATTCACCTTCAGTCCTAAAGGCAAACAAACACAGCATAAGACTGTCTGCTGCCACAAACAAGGCAGACAGGCCTTCAGGATAAAGGAAGATAAGATCATACTAGAGGTGCAGAAAGCATAGGGAAAGTTTTAGCAAGCAGTAAACAGAACGGAGAAAAGCTGACAACTGCTAATTGTCAGAATCATTCTTTATAAAAACATCCATACCTTAAAATTCTTTATAGGTCTGTAAGCATGAAATGTGAGGAAATGTAGCTAGGCTGTTTCACAGCGCATCAGAGAGAACAAATCCACCTATCTGTAGTCAAAGCACACTATTTTTTTACTTGAAGAACGTTTCAGATAGAATGTACTTCAGAAGGCGTGCAGAACTACTTCAGCTACATGCAGAGTGAGCACTGACAAGGCAGAGAATATTTACTTATTAGCTTCTTTACCTGACAGTCACTTACCAGATATAGCCAGCTGCTGGATTTTAAACTGTAGGTTAATGGTGGGGTTTTCATCTGGTTTTGATGTCCCAGCTTGCAGGCTCATGCTCCCCTTCAGGCTTGGCAGCTTCTGGGGGTTTATTTTCCCCACATCCCATGACAGCAACTTCAAGGACCAGAAAATGCAGCAGTGAAACAGAAATGCTGTAACACCTTCTAAATAAGAGTCCCCTTCCAATGACAGGTTTTAATGTTTCTTTATAGAAAAAGTCTTTGTCTTAGTATCGTGCCTTTCATCTTGGACAGACATAGTACAGGCTTAAGGAGCAGCTGCCTCGGACCTTTGCTCTCCCTCTCTCTTTCCATGAGGTTCCCCAAAAGCCTACCATGAATGATATTTCCACTACTTGTGCTACAGGCTCTATGTCCTATGTGTAACAGTGACAAAACTAATGCAGAATTGCCTCCTTTCCAAGTGGCTGAAGTAGTGTTGCTTGAGGCTCTACTGTGGGTAAACCATCAAATTTAAGTTTGCAATAAGAAGGAAAAAAAGTGAACTCCAAAGGTGGGGGGAGACCAAATAACAAAACCAGAACACCCCAAAAGAAATCAAACCCCACTAACCAACCCAAATCCTCAGTGTTTGCAAAGGACCAAATCTAACATGCAGTACTGGGCAGGACAACTAGATGTGCAGAAGTTTGTAAAGCATCCACCAGACTAGTGCTTCATCATGCAATACCAGTTCTTGGATTCTCTGCACACACCAAGCAACCAGAACTACAACTCACTCAGACACTCAGCTATTTGTTGTGGGGATTAAGACAACTTCTAGTATGCAATTGTCCAAAAGTTCTCACCCCAAGAAAAGATACTGCCTTCAGAAAAAGCAATGTTCAAGGAAATGTTCATGCAAGCATGAACAGCTTAACTTCATTTGCTGAAAGGCAAAAAAAAAAAACCAAAAAACAAACAAAAAAAACCCAACAAAACAAAACAAAAACTAATTCCTGTCTTTCCTCTCACCTTTGTAACTGGATCGAAGATATGTGTTCCCTGAGAGGGTGTGAGGGTCATATTTAAGACACCTTTTGGCATCTGGCTAGTGACCATCACTCCCTCTACAGTCTTCCCCATAGTCTGCTTCGGCCCCACTGTGATCTCAAAACGTCCCAGTGAACTGCTATCACGGAAACTGATGTTGTGTTTAACGTAGACAGGAATTGCCACAAGACTAGAATAAAGACATGAACACAAAGTCCTCGTCAATCTCTCACCTTCATCTCTGCTTTTCCTGATGCAGTCCTCTCCTTCTACACTGAAAAGATTGGAAACCAATCTCCTTAAAGGAGAAGGAAATCCTACGCTCATTTGTTTGATCTAAAAGCAAAGTCAGAATCCTGTTCTCAAGTCTTAATTACACTTTTTTTTAATCAAGCTTGCTGTATCTTAGTTTTCTACCTCTCTACAGGACAGGTAACTACATCCAATAAAAAAGGGAGACTTGAGCAAAGGATGAGTAATGTTTTTGCAAGTTACAACCAAGCTCGCAAGTAGTTCCAGGCAGCGCAGCAGCACTTGAACTTCATGTTTGTGCTTTTGGTTGGATTTCCCACTCCTCTTCACCTACTTGAGATTAAGTCTGACAAAGTCTAACAAAATGCTTTAGCATCTGTAACCCCAATTAGTAATTGGTAAGCTGCTTCTAGAACAGAGCGCGAACAGTGGAAATGAACTTGTAGCTCTATTAAGGGAGATGTTAAAAAACAACAAAAACTAAACTATTATTTTAATTCTAAAAGTTGTTTATAAACATAGGAAATCAACAGCTTGATTACTCCAAACTGCCTAATTCTTTCCCTCTCTAGTTTGTTGATGTGCTACTAGTCTTTGAAAAATGCTGGCTGACCAAAAAGAAACTACAGAATCACTGCTCCAAACAAAGAGAAAACATGTTTTCTAAAGAAGGAAAAGTGCAAGTTACTGTGTGCCTCTGTTTCATCTGGCACAACATGCCACCTGATCTTTAAATGCAATTTTTTTTTTCCTAGCCAGTAAGATCCATATTTCCTAATTCACAGCACTACAATCATCACCTACTTCTGAGCACTGACATGGTAAGAGAGCAAGCGAAAATTTCCATCAGGTGGAATGAAGGAGAGTATTCTCTCTGACTCCCAGCGCTTAAAACGCACACATGGATGAAAGCTGACATCATCCAATAACCGAGGGTTCTGAAATAAAAGAAAGTCACAAGGTTAGTGAAGGCAGTACTACTTAAAATCACCTCTTCTTCTTCTCAATCTTCTATCCATGAAGGGCCTACCATTCGACACACTCCGCCCACTTGAAAGTACCTACATTCAGACATGTTAAGCTATTTGATGCTGTTACATCTGTGCGATAGCAGTACTCAATAACCCCTATCCTATTTTAGAAAATTTAGTCATGTCAAATAATTACATTGATGCATACTCATAAAAAAGATGGCCCTGTAGGATATCTGCCTAGAGCACCACTGTATCTCAGAAACTTAGTCACAGCACACACTAACAGTACTTTTAACAAAGAATCTGAAAATAAAACCTTTAGGCTCAAAGTTGCTGGAGTTCACTAGGAGTTTCCATTGTCATTTCTTTCTCTTTTTGTTTGGCATACTCAGGTTCTGATCTACTGGAATCCATCAGCTTGAGACACAGATCCTAGCAGCAGGGCTGGGAAACCCTTTTCAAAATACTTAAGTAAAGATATATCCTGGAGCTTTACCATAAAGGAGAGGGTAAGGTCTGGCATCCCAGTCAGCTTGACACAAGCATCAATCACCCCTTGGATTTCAGCAGTAATTGTGGAACCTGCAACAATAAAGTAAACACGGGAGGTTATACTAACCTGATGAAAAAAATCCCAAAGTGGAAAAAACATCAATGGGGAGGAGGGAAATTTATTATCTTTATGAAATGTCATGGCTCATTATGTTGCCCGCTCCACATTTTTCTCGTTCCCAACGACTTCTAGAGAAGATACATATAAATAAGAACCACTGACATCAGCAATGTCCATTTTAATGGCCAATGACAATAGCTCCCAACTCTAACAAGACTAAGATGTACAAAAACCAAGGAGGTAGCGCTATGCACAATTTTCACTCACCTCCTATTTTCTCAATACAGAATTGCTTACGAGACCTTAGGAACAAGGACACGTGAAAACCTTGGTACCTCTCTAAAACTTTTGACTGAATAGAACCTACAAGTTGGCAACATTCCAGAGTAAAAATAGGAATAGAGCTTCCCACACTTAGATGAGGGAGCTCCTCTTTGTAACCTAAACCTCTCTTCACGCACTATCAGGACAAGTTAGCCTCGTCTTAGCCAGAAGCAACTTCCATACCTGATTTGTCAATGATTGCATCTATCTCCTCAATCACATCAAAATATGCCTCGTTGTTGGTATATTTTACACCAGTACGTCTCCAAGGCACCACTGATAGCTGTCCAGTAGGAAGCTGGTCACCCACATTTGTGCTTCCTGAAAAAAAGAAAGGCAATCACAACCACCACAAAATTTACACAGTGTTCCAGAACAAGTCCTTGGCCTCATATAACTTAATGGTAATTAATCCCCAAGAACCTCCGTCTCTCTGTAGGAGAGCAATTACTCTTCCAGGCTCACTGTTTGTATTCTACAATTTACCCCTCTTACATCTGACTCTAAAACATACCACAATAAGGCAAGGGGAAGTGTAACTAAAAAACAAAACAAAAAGCCACCCCAACAAAAAACCCACAACAAACTAACTCATCCAGGAAGTCATGTCATGGCTGTAACTGGAAATGTAATGTTTCAGTTATGAAAAAAATAAAAAGTGCAGCTGGTGCTGGAACTGGAAGGAACCTCAAAGCAAAGTGCTAACACAGGACTCCCTAAATACACCTATGCTAAGGTTTAGAATGGTATGGGACAACATAAATTTTCTTCACTCATGTCCTAATTATGCAGGAATATTGCTACACGGCTTCCCCAGTTCATTTACTTTTTGTTTCCCTGTACCTGTGATGGTGTTGACAACTGTTCGCAGAATAGTGGGAGGTTTTATCAGTTCCTTAAGAATATTAGACTCTGTTGCCAATGGAAAGCCATTGTCCAGCATCTCCTCCAGCACCTCATAAACCACCACAACATTGTCCTTGATCATCACCTCTGAACAGACACCAAAATAATCCTGTGCAAAAGAAATAATTACTCAACAATCTCTGAAAGAGAGTCTTAGTGATCATTCAGTTCAGTGTCCTCCCACACAGAAATAAATCAAGCCTCCTCTTGGAGGAGGTGAAACAACACTGAAACTGGAGGAGGTGAAACACCACTGAAACTCCATGTATTGGTATAAGCGCATCAGACAGACTGACCACTCCAAGAGACATGCACAGCTCTGAGCATGCCTCTGCCACTGCCCCAGCAAGCTGGCAAATCACCGCATCATCACATGCTCTTACTTCCTTTCTATATAACAAGATTCCCTTTGATAGCTAAGGGATTTTTTAATTAGCACTTGAAAGTGGCTCAGTTGCAACTGATTAAGCAGCAACAAGAAAAACTTAGTTCCTGCGGCCGCTACTGACTTGCGTGCAGTGATGCCTTTCATTAGACTCCAGTTTTATATATCCTTCCTCAGTTGCCTTAGTCTTTACCCACAGTGCTCTCAATATTTTAACTGTGCAGCACTGCTGTTTAAGGAATTCAAATTCTCCTCATCAAAGCTTTTCATTTACTTTTGTTATAATGCTCGCATACATATAGGCAGTAATACAATTATTAACTTCAATTCTGTAATTATTTTTTAGAATTTATTTTGATGTGCAATACAGCGGAAGCACAGCTTCAAACTCTCTGCACACTCTGCCTAAGTCCGTGGTTGTTTTATAGGAGAACATTTCTGGAGTCCGTCTAACACACTACCTGTGGTTTTTCATTCTGATACTGCTTGGGGTGTACAGACTGCCTATACATCTTAAGATGTATTAGACTAATAGCAGAAGTCCAGTATTCTGAAAAGTCTGAAAAAATAATTACATCCATGTAACAAAACCCTCCTTCCTCAAAATTTAAAAGGTGTATAAAGCAGAACCTTAAAATGTGAATCATAAAAGATCCACAGACCAGTTTATTCCCCTGCTTGATTCCTCTATTGTTTCTTCAGCTCCTACTCCAAAACAATAATTAGCAATATTAAAGTTTGCAGTAAAAAATATACCAAGTCAAATTGTAAATCTGTAACACAATGTAGTTACAGAAAACTCAGTGGAGATCTTTCAAGAGTCAGCAAATGTTATAGGAAATACTCCCAATAATTCAGCAATTTTAAAAACTGAACATTTAACATACTCTTAGTTTTCTTCTACGGGAATTTCATGCATCTTTCTGGAGAGAGAGCGAACATGTGCACGCAAACACAAACCTGAGCTTCTAGTTACTTAGAGCAATTAAAGACATCAGGCATTCTGCACAGAGCATGAGTATACATAAACTGTGACACTAGAGAATTCCTAGTCCTGCACTACAAACACTATTTCTTTTTCAGACATATCAGAATTTAACATATGGCCAAGCCAGTGAAGACACAGTCACGCCTCATCCCCTCACAAAAAACAAGACCTAAGTGACTGACATAGTACATTTTTAGCCTGAACAGCCAATCCACCCCCTGAACTCAGTGAAACGTAACTCAGGCTATGCTCACCTGGAAGCACAAGCTCACTTGATACTCCTTTGACCAAGAACCCACATTTCCTGTACTCTGGTAGGATGCTGGTCACAAGACATTTCAAATCCAGACTACACAATCCTGTTGTTGGCAGGCAGAAGACAGACATTTTCACTGTTTCCCTAAACTGACCAGCAGTCATGTCAGCCATAGCACAGACGGAATATGGCTGCTCTGGGGCAAGTCCTGTGACTCACTTCTTTAGGAAGGAAGTAGGCTTCCAAGAAATATCACTAGATGTAAGCACATAGGTGAGAACAAGACCAGCTTGGTCTTAGTTCACAGCTCCTAGAAGAGACAAGGCTGCAAAACAGAAATATACATCTTGATTGCCTAAAGGTCCTTCCTGTGAGCATAGGCTGATCTTGAATCCATTGTCATCCTAGGCAGTACATTCCTAGCCCTCTAGACCCACTCTAGATCCTCGCAGGTGCAGGATTAGAATTAAGAAATAGGAAAAAGGGAAAACTAATTGCTGCTAACTTGAAGGGCTCCCTTTCCTCCCCGCCCCCGCCTCGTTCTCCTTTACAACACGGCAGTGACCTGGGGCTCTTCGTCTTCTAAGGCCCTCGGCACACGCCCGCTAACCCTTCGGCTGAAGCAGAAGAAGCCCCGGCGCCCCCCTGCTCGGCCGCGCGATCCGCACCTGGAAGGTATCGACGACGCGGTGCAGGAACTCGATGACGAAGAGAGGCGGCACCTCGCTCTGGATAACGGCCACGAAGAAAATCTTGTGGCGGTAGACGCTGAGGAGGTAGTGGTGCGGAGTGGGGATCACCGGCGGCACGTTCTCCGCCTCCGAGGCCCGCTCCTGCGCCTCGAAGAAGTAGTCACAGACGGAGCGGCTAACGACACTCTTCCAGTGCTTCTCCAGGAAGATGTCCCCCGAGGCGTTGATCAGGAACAGGCTGTGGATCATGGCTGCGGCGGGCGGCCCACCCGGCCAGGCGGTGCTGCAGCGGGAGCGGGAGCCGCAGCAGGGCCAGGCCCGTCCTTCACACCGCCTCACAGGCACCCGCGTCCCTGCCGCCACCAGCTCCACCCCCCGGCGCGCGGATTGTCAGCGCGAAAAACTTCCCCCTAACCTCTCCGGGCGGCGTTCGGCATGGAGCACCCTGATTGGGTGACCCCCTCAGGACCACGCCCGATAGGCCGAGGAGAGGCGTGCGCATAATGACGCATCAGAACGGCACGCTGCGCTCAGCTCCGATTGGGGCAGCAGCCTGCCCGGGTCCAGTCAAGTTCGGGAACGCGCCCAGCAACGCCCCGGGCCCCGGAAGGGGCGGGCCGCCCAGAGGGCGCGCAGCGAGCCCCGCCCCCCCCGCTGACAGGCAGCACACGTTACCCGCCGCGGCCCAGCAGGGGGCGCCGCGGGGCCGGCAGCGCGGCCGGGCCCCACCGCGGGCACCCGCCCCGCGCTCGCCACCCCGCGCCTCCAGACACGCCCGGCGGCCCGGCAGAGTTAACGGCCCCGGCTCCTCACATGCGGGGCTGCTGCATGGCCGCCTCCTCCCCGACCCGAGGGGCTCGCTCAGGCTTTCCGGATGGGGCGGTCAGAACGGCACTCCGCATCGGAGACAACAGAGCCTGCGCCCTTAAGAACGGGGGCTGCTTCTGAATTTTTTTAAGGGTACCCTTTTTTAGGGTAGACATCTTACTACAGTCTATAAAATATGTCAAGTAACCCAGTTTCTACAGTGAGGAGCAGCTAGTCGAACGTTTTCCACTGTATTATTTGCTGGTTTGTTCACCACAGAGCCACAACACTACTGAAAACACAATCCAGCTGGCACGAAAATTACAATTGTCACGCAAAATGCATCTAAACTCTATGCCAAGTGATTCCTTTGTGTAATTAGAACAGGTGTTTCATATTTACATAGCAGATCTCTGGACTTCTCAGGCAGATGCCATTACGAATAATTTTCTAATTTTACTACTCTGCTGAGAACAAACATAAATACAAGAACGACGAAAAAGAAGTCCTTTCTATCCCACTAAATAAGCTGTCTAAGCATACAACCTCTGACATGGGAAGGAAGGCGACTGCCTGCTGGTTAGGACTGCTACAGGAGCACTGAAAGGCTCCCGTCTGAGTCTTTACACCTGACTACGCTTCGTGATTGCGGGCAAATCTTTTAAGCAGTGGTATCACTAAGTCTGGAAGAGGAGTAAGCTGAATGGACTGATTAGGTCAGAATGCAAAAAACTGCACAGTTCAGAGTTTATATTAGATCTTATTTTCTGTTGATGCATTGTAGCTATTTTTCCCCCAAAATGGGGTGGTCAGTTTATTTACTGACATAACCTTTTAATACATTCTGTGATTCTGTGACTACTGTATGCATACATCCTTATTTAAAGTATTAGATAATTCAACATGCACTAGATGAGCTTTTTGCTATAGCAGAAAATAATGAGGGAGAAATGACCTATATATTAATTTCTCTTTTACAGTCATGATTTACATCAAATGCATTTTTAAACATCAAATAATGTTTTTAAATGTCTAATTCAAATTACTGTAATGAATTACACATTTGAAAGCAACAAAGGGGTAATAATTTGTCATTTAATTACAGTACTTTTAAATTTAAAATAATTATTTATGATCTTAATATAATCACTTTACTTTTAACACAAAGGTATTGTAAAGATTATTGTATCAGTCTACGAGGCTCTTGGAGACTGTATTAATGGGAGTAATATAAGTATCACAGACAGAAAGCAGCAGCACATAGTTAAACTGGCCTACAACATGAAGCCTTTATACATTTGGTTCTCTGAGAAACTCAAACCTATTTTTAACCTGGACCTTAAAATCAACAGTCATAGGGTATGTCTTTTCAATACAGGCATTTCTTTTCTGTCTCATGAAATGCAATTCAGTCTTGACTGTGCTACACATAGTTTAAAAACTGCCATTTCCCTCTGACTGCTTGCACCCATCATCAACATTGTCAGTATTTTACCCAGTTCATGATGTTGTCACTTCTGCATTTTTCCTACGGTTACTTCAGTTTCTTTAGCCATGGAGAACATTGGTGCCAATACAAAAGCAACCACAGGGCAATTAATTATTTCTGCACACCAAAGGAAAAGGTTGTTGAGGGAAAAGGGGAAATACGTTTCTGCTTTAAAATCAGACAGGTTTATTAAAGTATCTTGATGGCACCTGCAGAGAACAATTTGCAGTTACACCACTATTTACTGCTGCAGAAATGCTGCCTGGCTGCTGCCAAACTGTTAGCACAAAGATCATGTTTTGTTCTAAAAGTCAGTCTCCACAGTGGCTTGGGAGCTTATATAAACTGGAACCTAAAAGGAGAACATGGCAGAAGATGCTGCCAGAACAGAATTTCATTCTGCTGGTTAATTTACTGACAGCCTAAATACTGCTCATTGAAGGGTGCTGTACTTCAGTTACAGTACATGAACCCCCAGAGAAACCCAAGCACAAAGAGCAGTACTACAAAATGATGTTGCCAAACTGTGCACTGTCTTTACAATAAAACAATTCCTTACCATCTGTAGTTTGCCATATGCAGGAATTCTGATGATTTAAGTGTTAGCCTGTGCTGTGAAAATAAAAAAGAGAGTAGAAGAAAACAGACCATTTTTTTATTTATAATAGTCAACAAAACCAATTAATTTTGCAAGGGTGCTAATAATAACCTACTACCATTTTTGAAACAGAATAGAGTCCAGAGACTGATACTCCGTGTTGGAGGAACACAATTGGGTTTCACCGTTCTCTACTGAATCCTCTTAGTCTTGCTTTACTTTTTTATCTGGAAAATACATTTATGTCTGCATTAGCTTTTCTGAATAGAGTACCACAGCCTTGTAATTTAAGGCACTAGAAGCCATGCAGCATAGAACCCCCTGAATTTTGAAGACTCGGGAAGAGGTGGTAGAAGAGACAGACTTGTAGGAAGACTCCAACTCTGACAAGACAAGGCCAGACCTCTATAGTCTACATGGCAGAAACAGAACTGTTTGTACAGTACCTTGTACAATAGCATCTCAGACTCCATTGGCTTCAAGTAATAAGTAACTCACTGAGAACATTTAACTTTCGCACTGACAAACCTATTCTGTTAAAACATCAAGAGTTCCTCTTGCTCAAAAGAGAAATTTCTCACCTCAAGACACTAAATAAAGCCATTCAGAAAACCACAAGTTTGCTTTATCAACTCTGTCTCCACACCATTTCTTAAGATTTTACTTTTTCTTTCCTAAAAAGGGAAGCTCACATAAAACTTGTACACAATAGCTGCCCTTTAAAGCAATGGTGAAAAATGCCTACTTTGTAATGTGTACACACAACTCGTAAACTGAGCCAGAGGTTAGAAAAGGTTAGAGAATTGCATGCAGCACATAGCCATTCAGGATGGATAACAAAATGAGATTCTGTCAATCACATATAACTTAGGAGAGAATCCTGTAAAATGAGGATTTGCTCTTTGCTCATTTCTGCCAAGTTTCAGTGCACGCTAGTCCAAGGTTACACCTCTGCAGAGCAGAGGAGAACCATGCTGTTCTGTAAATTAGCCAAGGGTGGACCTCTCTTCTCAGACAGACCCCTTTTGATTTCAGTGACAGTCAGCCAGCTCTGCAGAGCCCAGACCAAAGTACCTAGATAGCTCCCAAGTTATTTCCTTGTAGAACAGCCAATGTTTTAGCAGCATATTTTTACTCTACAAACTAAAATGTATCAAAGATTGCAGGAAGTTACACAAATTACCTCACAAAGATACCTAAGGATAGAGCAGTCTTTAAACGCCCACAGTTGAGAGGTACAGGCAAGGCAGAGCCACTCTCCCGGGCAAATGGTATCGTTATTTCAAAATTCTACATCACTTCGGCACCTTTAAGTCAGAAAAACCCCGAGTCACTGTTCCAAGCGCAAGCATAATTAAGCCTAAGAAATGGATTTCCTACCCTACAGGTTATAACCACCTATCACCAGAGTACGATCGTTAGCCCAAGACCTCCCGCCGCCCAGCCGCCCCCGCCCGGTCCTCGGCGGCCGGGGCAGCCGGTAGCCACACCCGCGGCCGCCGCCCCGCGGGTTCGGAGCGCGGAGGGCTCCCCGCAGCCGCAGCCAGACGGCCCCGCCGGCAGCCGCCCTCGCGGCTCCCGCCCAAGCGCCGTTTCCAGGCAGCCTCCACCGAGCGCCGCCGCCTTCCCGCCCCGGCCACGCACGCTCTACACACATGGCGCCGCAGGCCGCCCTCGGCAGCGGGCCCCGGGGCGGCGGCCCCGCCTCTCACCACCGCCGCTCCCGCCAAGCCCGGCCGGCTGCAGCCCCGACTCCGCGGCTCTTCCCGGCGGCGGCCGCTCCCGCCCCGCCGCGCTGTTCCCCGCGCGCGCCCCCGCCCGCCGCGGGCTGTTCCCCTCCCACGCCCCCTCCCCCCGCCGCAGAGCTCCGGGCCCAAGATGGCCGCCGTGTCAGTTTCGGGCTTCGCCGCCGTCCGGCCTTTGCTTCTCGGTTGCCGTCTCTCGCAGGCCTTGGTAAGTAGCGCTAGCGGGGCCACCCCGGCTCGGGTGCCTGGTGCCGGGGAACTCGGGGATAGGCGGCTGGCGAGCTTCATGGCCTGGGGAAGGGGAAGGCCCGCTGGGCGCTCCAGGCTCGCGGCCTGTTCCGGCCCCGCCACCACTCTGCGCCAGGCCTGGACCCGGCCTCCCGCTCCCCTGGGGCCCGCCGGGCCTACACCCTGGGGAGGCGGCGGCCACGGCACGGCGCGGATGAGGCGGGCGGGGCAGGCCGGGGGCTCGCGGGCCGGGCTCCTTTCTGTGTCTGGCGCGAGAGAGCGCGGCGGAGGCGGGTGCGGGCCCGGGCCCGGCCGAGCCGGTACGAGGAGCCGGGCTGCACTGCCCGTCTCCATGGGGGTGAAGAACGGTGTGGGGCCCGGCTGGCTGTCGGGGCTGTGGCCTGCGCCCCCTTTCTCCTGGTTCCGCTGGTGCGAGTCCCTCGACTGAGGCAGTGCGCCCCTCGGGGCGCCGTGTGCGCGGCCTGTCTGGGATAGGGATGGGGACGAGCGGTAGCAGGTGCAGGGGCCGCTTGTCACGCAGATAGCGAGTGAGTGAGCGACCGGCGTTGGGACCGTCCCGGTATCGCCCCAGCCTGGCCGGGCGGTTACGTAACGTCCTGCGCACGGAGCTCGGCGGTGGACAGAGCGCTGCGCGCTCCTTGGCCCCGGCATCCGAGCGTGCTGGGGCGCCCCGCGAGCACAGCTTCGCTTTGCCAGGCAGGCACGTCTCGGGGACCGTATTTCCCTTCACATCTGTTGTTCGTGGGGTAAAAGAACTCTAGACAAGCACCGCATAATTTCTGGTCTAGACAGTAGTTCTGAATCTTTCCAGTACTGGCTGTATGGAGCTGTGTAGTTGAGTCTGATGTCTGTATGCAAATATGTTCTGTGTGTTGATAAATTCTTCAATACTTACTAGAAAGCAAAATGGGAGAACTGTGTTGACAACTAGCTCGTGACTAAAACTTCCCTTGCAGAAAATAGTTATTCCTTGTAATAAACAGATTATAAATCCTTCTCAGTTAGTGTACTTTTGCAGTAGAACTTCAGCCTGACATACTGTTATCACACTTAGAAAAAGTCTTTGTTAAAGACAACTAAAGGCTGTGAAGTAGAGCCTCCTACCCTTCCATCTGCGTCTTTAATTAGCAGTGTCATAAGCATTCTTCGTTCATTGTGTATGGTCACCTGTTACTTTGTCCTCAAGTTTTTTCAGTGTGCCTCATCTATACTGAAGACTATAAAGTTGTATTCTTCTTTTCTATCGTCTCTGAAAGTGGAACATTTAATTACAATCTCCAGCTGCATTTCTTCACTTTTTTTCTTGATGGAACAACTTATAGCTTTTCTTAGCAGAAGGGAATCAGACCTATGATTACACTCCTGGAAGAGCTCTGAAAGTTTCTTGCTTTTTGCTCAAGACTCTTGGCTGTTCTTACTGCTTTCTGTTGAAGTTTCAGACGATGTTTTCCATGTGCAAAAATTAAAAGAGCTGATGCCTTTTTAAGGTCTTTGTTCTGTTTTTTTTTTTTTTCCCCCAAATATTAATTTAGGTTGTGCTCAGCAGTGACATAAAACTTGATCTAGAATTTATCCCAACTTATAGATTGAAATAAAAGGGCACACTTTTTTCTCTAGGTTGTATGGAGTTATTTCAGTGTTACAGCATGCTTTTATTACTAGTGAAGATAAAACTTTAAGTATTACTTCAGTGTTTCAGAACTGTAGTAGTGGATTACAGTGGCTGCTGATTTTTTTGTCTTTTTTTTTTTTTTCCCTAACTGTTCTTTGGAAATGTCTCTCTTCTTGTTTTCTTCCAGGCCTAATGTTACAGTTCTTCTGATTGTGAGTGTGCAGACCAGAAGCTGAGGTGAGATATGCTGAAATCTTTACACCTTTGTGGACAAACTTTCTCTGAAGCTGTTATGGGATTTATTGGAAAGAATGAGGAAATTTCTAATTGTTTTGCTTTCCTCTCTTCAGTGTGAAAACAAATAATGTTTGAGAAAGGAGGAGTAATTCAGAACAGAAAACGTGTATGCTATGGTTAGCTGGTTCCCATCATTCGAGAATCTGTTTTCTCATCGTGTGAAACTTATTCAGCATCGGGATAAAGGATAACGACTCTATGGATATACAGAATTCTTCACCATGGTAAAACTCGCCAACCCGCTGTATACAGAGTGGATTTTGGAGGCAATCAAAAAGGTAAAGAAGCAAAAACAGCGTCCTTCAGAGGAGAGAATATGCAATGCAGTGTCGTCTTCGCACGGTTTGGACCGCAAAACTGTTCTGGAACAGTTAGAGCTGAGTGTTAAGGATGGAACTATTTTAAAAGTCTCCAACAAGGGTCTCAACTCCTACAAGGATCCTGATAATCCTGGGAGAATAGCACTTCCGAAGCCTCGGAACCATGGCAAGTTGGATGGTAAACCAAATGTGGACTGGAATAAACTTATCAAGCGGGCAATTGAGGGCTTGGCTGAGTCTAGTGGCTCATCCTTGAAGAACATCGAGCGCTTTCTGAAGGGTCAGAAAGATGTGTCTGCATTATTTGGAGGTAGTGCTGCCTCCATTTTTCACCAGCAATTACGATTAGCTGTCAAACGTGCTGTTGGCCATGGTAGGCTTCTTAAAGATGGACCTCTGTACCAACTCAACACTAAAGCAACCACTAATGCTGATGGGAAGGAGAGTTTTGAGTCTCTTTCCTGTCTCCCTCCAGTGTGTCTCCTTCCCCATGAAAAGGATAAGGTAAGATCCAGTTTGCATGGGCATTTTCTTGTGATTGATGAAATGTGTCAATACAGAGTCGCAGTTTGAGGTCAATGATTTGTTTAACTTGCATTTTGTAAGTTAGAAATGATTAATGTGCGTTTGGGATCCTACTGTGTCCAAATTTCTAAGCGTGATCAGAGGAAATGTAATAGATCATAATTTGTACTTTGGACCTGAAAACTGCAAATGAACTACTGTGGGGAATTTACCTCCTAATGCTTCTGCGCAGCAGAACTGAATGTATGATAACAGGCTTGCTATAGTTATGTCAGCAAAACATAGGCGGTAGGCCTCCTCACTTTAAGGTGAGGTGGATTTGCAAAGCAAACTTAACATCATCTCTTGTTTTCACATTTTTATTTGACTGCCAGTTCGGCTTCTTATTTGAATACAGATAACATAGCGAAGCATTGATTAGCAATTGCCACCTAATGCTGTCATAGAGGCTTTCTTTGTTCACAATGAACAAATCACTTTCTGTCCCAGTGCACCTTTGTTGTGAAATAGGAAGGAAAGGTATATAGGATATAGCAGTTGAAAAGACGAGTTGAAATCAGAGGATGTAGAGAGCATGGAAATGCTGGAATGAACACTCATGGACTTCTGTTCCCTTTTGTGTGCCTCCCCCCACCCTCCTTAAATATAGTTCATTAGACAAACCAAAGTATTTTTCTATCTTTTTCTCTTATTTTTATGCTTTTTCCCCTATTCCTTTCTTCCATCCTTTTGCATGCCTAAGATCTTCGACCCTCCTCTCCAACCTCAAGATGAAGTTGTTGGAGTGAAATTCATACCCTGTCAGCATCTCTCCTGTCCTTGTGCTACTGTGGAAGTAGAGTAAAATGGAAGTCTGTCTTCGTTTATTGAAGTCCAATTTACCAGTAGTTTATATCTTTACAATACTAGTCTTGAGGAATTCTAGAATGTGAAAATTATTTTTTCTGTCCATAATAGATAAATTTTTTGGCAGTGTTGGAAATTTTTTGTTGTTTTGAATATCCTCTTCAGGGATGAGTTATTTTAGTGTGTGCTGCTCATGTTTTTTCAAGTGAGCTTCACTATCTGGTGGGAGGGCTGCTTTATGATCTGTTTAGGGTTTGAAGACTTAAAACTACTGTAGGAGTCTTCTTCCTAAAAAAAAATCTGCACAGCTGTTTTATCACCAGTAAAGTTGATCTGAAGTTCTAGTTTTAACTGTGGGAGCTCTACTGTGGATGCAATACTTAACCAGTAAGGGCGTTGTGTTGCGGGCTGGTGGAACCTAGGAAGTAAGTGTTACCATGCTGAAAATTCCAGCTGCTTCCTCCATCCTTTTTTTTCAAGTGTTGTGTCTGCAAATGTTTCCTATGTACTTCTCCAACTATATCTGTAATGAAATCAGTATAGCTGTAAAACTGGTTGTGTGCTATTAAGTTGGCCATGCAACCTGCTATACCTTTGTTTTATCTGTGCCACTAATACCTTTATTTCTCTGCTCACTTTTTGGCACAAAAGGTGGGTTGCGTTTGCCAGACAAGAAAGACTGATTTCTCTCTCTTATAGGCACTTAGCGTGAAATACTCTGTGCATTTGAAGCCTGAAAAGTAATGAGTATCCGATGCTTATGTATGTCTATCAAATGTATATTATATATTTTATTGTGAGAAACTTCTTACACAGTTGTGTGCTGCATCTTTAGAATGTTGGGGGAAAGGATTGCAGAGTGCGATACTTTAAGAGTCTTTTTTAATCAGAAACTTTGAAAAAAATAACTTCTGTGGCTGAAAAATAAGAGCAATATTTAAAGCTGATTCCCTGTGCTGCTGTCTCACATGTGTTCCTTATGGCATGTCTGTTTTCTAGTTTTGTGTTGCTATTTATATTTGTTGGTACTTACCAATCACTTTAACTGTGGGTTATTATACATGCAGCATCATTTAGGCCTTCCCTTTTGCACATAATAGTTCTAGATCCCAGTGTGCACTCATGTTTATTACATGAAGTTGAACTTCTTGTATCTCTTTAGAAAGTTCATATGCTTTGAGGGCATCATAGTTGTTTTGAAGGCCTTTAAGCATACAATAGCTATATTGTGCCTGTTTTAGGTTAACAACTGTTAATTCCATGTCTTAAAGCAAAGGACTGTCCCATTACTGGTAAGAAAGTTATTTGTGAATTGGTTTGTTTTGGGTGGAGTACATAAATGATCTGCAACCAGAGCATTGTAATTACATTTTGAGAGCTCACCCTTGCTCTCCAATGGCACTCTTCAAGCTTTGGCTCCCAGCTGGAGGAGGATTAGGATTCACTGTCTTCCAGCTGGTTCTGTGGAAGAGAAGGCTGTAGTTCTGTCTAAAAAAAAATCGTGGTTGATAACAGATGGCTTCCATGTATACTCCGCGTAACTCTGGAAACTCAAGTGCTAAAAAATTACTTTGAACTTGATTCACTGATTTTGTGAACAGGTGAAGTAGCTCTTAGTAATAGATCAAATGTAGGTGTGTCAGAAGTGTTACTGTCATGGACAGCTATGAATGGATGCTATGAGATGGTGTATTTAGGGTGAAATGGTACAGAATGATACCAAGAGGGGCTCTGGTGGTATTTGGAGTAATGGTAACTTAAAGGCAAAGTTTGTGACTGTGGGAAGGCACAGTCAGATGTTGTGATGAGTACCTACGTCAATGGAGTACTACTGTGGAGGAAGTATTTTCAACAACATGCTCTGACACAGCTTCAGCAGAAGCTGCATATAGGATAGCTGGTTATAAAGGAGGAGACTAGTCCAATACGTTGGCTGGATCGCTGTTGTTAGTCCTTTCTGTCCTGAAGATTGTTGACAGATATGGAATGACGTATCTCTGAAGTTTCGTTAGTAAAGGAACCTTATTTACTACACAGCTTTAAAGTACAGTCAGACAGGGAGGAGGGTGGATGATGGAGAACATTGCTGAATAAACAGCAGCTTGATTCCAGTGTTAGCTTTGTTATGTAGCAAGGGAAGAAACAGCAGAGAGAATGAGGGCAGACAGTTCTGGGCCTACCCTTCCCCTAGTTTCCCAGCAATTTTATCTTAAGTCATAGTGGTGGGGGGGAAAAAAAGAGTTTAAAAAGTATAAATATTAAATGAAGTAATGTCATTTTAGTTGAAAGATAGGTTCCATGTTCTTAAAATAAGCACAAATATCCAATCAACAGAAAATCAGGTAAACAAATCCTATGTGTGACAGACTGCTAAGTCCTTTGACCTCAGTCTTCTGGGGAGTAGGTGGGTAGATATGTTTTATTCCTACTTGCCTCATTAAAGGGTTTCAAACTAAATTTATCCTAATGAGTTGTGATAAGTCATGTTAGTCTTCTTTCCACCTGTTTAGGTTTTCTCTTTATTTGTTGTGTAAATCTGACTTAATTTTTCTGTCCTCACTGATTTTTTTTCTCTGTGAACACCTTTCCTTGGAACAGCTACTAATACTGCTTCAGGCATTGGATTAAAAATTGTAACTCATTGCTTGTTTCATTGTCCAAGAATCTGGCAGTCTTTCCATTGTTACTGCTCTTGTGGTAAATCTGGACTTGTGAGATTGAAAAGAAAGGAGGGAGAAGCATGTCCAGAAAGAATGACCTTTGCATAGCAAACAGAATCCCATTGATAATATATTTGCTTTATTTGAGTTACTTTTGAAGGCCAGTTAACCAGTCTGTGGACTCATGCATGAACAGTGAATTCTGGGTTGAAAATAATGAATCTTTCAAGCATATTTCTGTGAAGACCTCTGAATTACTAAAACTTTTAATTATCAATACCTCTATCAGTTCACTGTATTTCTGAAAACTGTCTAGAACAAATTATGGGTCTTGGTACTCAGCTAAATACCTGCAGAAGTGTTATTAAAAATAAGAGATGGAGCTCTTCCTTTTCTGGAATCTTTGCTTTTAAATCTTTATCAGCAAGTTGAGTCACCATTCGGTCTCCATTTATCCATGTGTAAAATGGAAATTATGTTAACAGTAAAGGTGTTCTGAATTATAAAGGAAATCGCTATTTCTACATGTTTCTCCCCCTTTCTGTTAAACTGTCCCATCTAATCTTAAAAGTCCAGAAAATTTGGTGATGGATACAGGTTTTAGATGTGTGTGTGTGTGTAGGTTTGACTTCATTTAAAATTCTTCAGCAATATACAGCCTCTCCCAGGCATTAGGTTTCTCCTCAGTCTTTGAGACTCAATCCTGGATATTTAGTAATTAAGTGTTTTGATTGGAGTACTGGATCTCTGAACTTGTCTGGACTCATAGGGAATTCCTTGAAGGTGTGTGTAGAAGGAAAGTAAGTAATTCTGCTGCTCAGTGTTACAATGACTTTCAGAGGCTGCTAATCGTTAAGATGCATGCAAAATCATTAGAGTGATCTCAGGAAAAATTAGATGCACTCACTTTGTGTTGCTACTTTTTTTTTTTTTTTTTTTTTAAATATACATCTGTAAAAATACAGTGACTGACTGCCTTGCTTCAGCACAGACTCAGACTTCACCTGGCTTTGTAAATTTGGGATACCTTTGTACGGCAGTCTCTCAGCAGCAGACCTGTTTGGAAGAGGTTTTATCTGTGCCTGTTTGTTTTTTTGCCGTACTTGCTGTGTAAGGCTGCTCATGTGGGAATGATTTATGCTTGTGCAGACTGCACGGGGTGCGGAGAAGGAGAATAGCACTGGATGAGGACTGTGGGTCAAGAACATGGGACTTTGTTAAATCTTACTGTCAAGAGTGTTATATAGAGCAGTGAATTTTGATAGTGAAGAATTATATGCAGAGTGTTTTATTTTCTTTTTTCCTCTGATCTCATCTTCAAGGTGGTAGAGCTTCAAAAAATGAGTAGGATTTGGTCCCATAGTTGCACTTGTGTGGATATCCTGAGTAACTACAAATAGCATCCTTGTATCAGATATTTTTAACATGCATTAAATTCTTATTCAAAGTTCCTTTCGTGCCTTCTCTGTTGTGTTTATGTGGGCCCCTGCATTGTCTTAAATATTTTTGTTCATTCATGTTTCTTTTCTAACAGAAGTATTTTCCCTTCTTTTAGGGATACAGCGAATGTTTAAGTAGAGCATTGTACAGTATTTAAAGACAGAATAATTACCTATATGCACAGAAATTATTTAGGTGTTTACAAAAGTCTGTTCCCCAAAGTAATTTGTTATTTTTAGAAATCAAAGTCAATACTGAAGTTCCTTATTTTTTGTGAAAATCGAAGTATCATGGAGTGCAAACTGTTTCCAGTGAGCAGAGTTAAGATTTTAGTTTGCTGTTGATTTGAGGGGTGTGTTTTGCTTTTGCAACTGTGGAAGTCTATGACTTCTTAGAAATATTATTTCATCTAAAACTGAGTAATAAAATCATCTGTTGCTCCTAAGACAGCATCCTTTATTTTCTTGAAGAGTAGGAAGCTGGGACAAAGTACAGGAGAGGTAGCTTTGGGTAAAGGAAACTTCAGTGACTTGAACTGCCAGATTCCTGAATCAGTGTCAAATGAAGGCAGTTTCTTTATACTGCAAATAAATTTGAGCCTCCCTTCCCTCCCACTCACCGCCCGCCCCCCCCCCCCCCCCGTTTGCAGGCAGGAAGCCTTGGCATGTGATTCTGATTGTGACGTACAAATCTTGAATTGTTTTAATCCTCTGATTAGAGGACTTGTTAGCTCTAGGAAGGTTATTTAACGATTGACTGTCTAAATATTTCCATTTGACATTCTGTAGAGTTCTTATGTGCATGTCTAATAGTAAGGCAATTTCTTCAGTTTGAATGTCAGCCCCAAGTAGTATCAGCATTGCTTTTTTTCATAGGATTCCAGATGTCGTAACCACTGCATAGAACTGTGTGTACTGCACGAATATCTAAGCTATTAACCTTCACACTTCACTTTCCTCTTTCAGATTTCTCTCCTTTGTAATAATCCTTCCTCAAACAGCAGCACTTATTTTGAACATCCTTGGATTTTTCTTTTTAAATGACCCTTTTATGTTTCTCTTAGGAAGAGATATGTATTTCATGCTTGTCGTTTCTTCTGTACACTTTTTTTAATCTTTTTTCCCTTACACTTGTTTTACTGTAGCCTTATGTTTTAAGTCATCATTCTGCCCTATAAATATGCTTCTTTCTTTCAAGTGAGACTCAGCTAACTGAATTGGAGACAAAATATCCATTGACACAGGCAAACATACATACCTGTGTTATTGTGATATTTTTTCATGTGACTATTAAAATATATTCAGCATTGTTTTCTTGAGCACAAAGAGTATTTTAAGGAATTTCTGTTTTTACTCTCAGTTGCTTCATATGTTTTCTTCACCATACTGTCTGGAGACAATGTTAAGAATTGTGATTTGTTAACTCAGATAGAAGAAGTGGTGATTTGTTAACTGAGATAGAAGAAGGATGAATCGTTCACCAGGTTAAAAGATACTGAACCTATTGCTGCCACAAGTTAATATTACTGAATAGTGTTTCCCAAATTATGCTGTTTACAGCATATACAACAAAAAATATATACAACAGAAAAACATTATTTGTAAAAGTACTTTGGTAATATAAAATTCATTAGTTCTGATTTTATTGAGGCATGGAACTGAAGTGATTTTCTTCCCTTGCCACTGATCCAAAAAGCATGGAATCCAGGCTTTGTGATGCCCTGCTCACTGAAACATGTTTCCTCATGTTTTAAATAATTTTCTTCACGTGATGTAGGTTGTACTTCCCCTCTGGCTTTTCTGGTTCATCTGCTCTTTCCAGTAGCTTCAGCATTTGAGGCAGACCTTTGCAACAGCGTGGGCTATTTGAAGTGAGGAGTAATGGTTTGTCACTTGTTTAAAAACAGACACACAAAAAAACATTACCTAGCATGGATTCTCAGAAGCCATCTATCAGTGCTCCTGGATGATAAATTCCTAGCTAAAACAAATGTAGTGTAGTGGGTATGGTTCTGTAAATACAAGTTGTGGTAGATTCTCTCTCTGGAGGGCTCACATTCCGGATGTCTTAAAGAGCAAAGCAAAAAAGAAAAAGTTTGTGTGACTGTATGTGTTTCTTTTACACTAGCTTTAATTTGACACCTAGTCGATTCCAACCACAATGACTGCTACAAGCAGATGTGTGATAAGGGGGCAAAGACAGTCCTGGTACCCAGTGAGCCTCTGATGATATTAAAATGTCTGCAGGAAGTAAACTGCATTCAGGTTACTGAGAGTGACCACTGTGACAGTGTGGGCTGCAGAGTTGGCTGTGACTTTTGAGGTGTTTCCTACCTCACTTTTCCTAAATTAAGAAGACTACAAAGCAGATGGATTGGCCAAAACTGCAGTTTTAAATCCCCCCCCCCCCCCCCCGCCCCTTCTCTGTAGTTGCCTTTAGGAGGGGGTACAGTCTGTGAACCTGTAGAGCACGTTTGGTTTCTAGACATCCTTTGTATAGTAACAACATGTGCTGAGAGGCTGGCAGGCTGTAAGACAGTCAGTCCAATTCGTTCTGGCTCCCTCCCTCGCTGAATCTGGTGACATCACACAGATAGATGTGCCTGCGAGAAAAACAGCAGAAGGAGTTGAATGTCTGCCAAAAATTTGCAGTATGAAACTGAGCTGGCTGCTTCCAGTCTTGTTTTCACGAATCTTTCATTGTGTGCTTGCGTTTTTCGCTTGCCAGGATGTTCTTTGCTGAACAAACACAGCAGCAGTGAAATCTCTCCATACTTAGCATAACACAGTCTCACACAGAAGCTTTGGAGGAGTAGCCTGATCTCCATTCAGAGTTATTTCAATTTAATAAATTATTCTAAAATGTTTTGAAGTCTAGTAGAATCTTATTCTTTATTCCCCCCCAAACTGTAGCTGATTTGTTTTCTAAATGTGGTTAAGTGTTTGTTTGCAGTTTGTCAGAGGTGGTAAATACAGGAAACACTGAAGCTGTGAAGGATAGACTTTGATCTGGTTCTTCCAAAGCTACACAGTGTTTACATGTGAACATCCAAATTTGAAGGACTAGGGGAATGAACAGGGTGTGCACAAACACTGGCTAGAAGAGATAAGAAAGACTATCTTAGACTGTTGACTGTACAGAGGTGCTATAAAATTCTCTCTAATTAAATAAATTGCTCATGAACTTCCTGCAGAGGATACATTAAATAGTTTACTTCTTCCCCGAAAAGCTGCAGGAATGTTCCAGCTATGCTTTCATAAGGTTGCTTTCACAAATTATATAGGATAGCCACTGTTAGATGAGGCCAGCTGTGTTTGGGGAAATTTTTTTTCAGTGAAATGGTATATACTTTCTGCTCTTCCTGTTCACAGAAAAGTATTTAAATTCAAGAAAAAAAAAAATTGCAAGATAGCTAATGAAATTCACTGCTAAGCTTTGCTAGTCAATAACCTATAGAAAAATAAGAGATAGGGAGAACCATAACAAATATAACTGTTCACGTCTTCTAATGTTTCACAAGCAATATGCAGCTATTATGGTTGTATAGGCATTTTTTAACTACCTCAGTCACACAGCTGTAAAGCATATGTAATCATATGAAGCTATCATTGAATCTGAAACAATTCAGATGTGAACTGCTGATAAAATAAATTCCCCATAACTTGTATACAAGTCTGCAGGGGCCGTAGTAGCGCTGCTGTTTTTAATGCAAGAAGAAATGTATATTACACTACAACTAGTGAAACGGAGTCATAGAAGACTCCTTGATGCAACATTGTGTGGCAGTCATGGGAGTATCGTTAAAGTTTGGTTACTTGATTACTTGAGTGAACTTTATTTGTAAGTCATCTTTTCCTACAAATTAGGTTTCCTCTGGCTAATGTCATATCCTTTGTTGCAGCTACATGAGGATTTTCGAGGTGAAGTTGGATAGAAGCATGTACAAGGTGAATAGAAGCATAGTTAAGTGCAGTTTAATGATATTAAGTGACTTGCAAATACAAATGCAGTGTAGACATGAGCAAAAGAAAAACATGCAAGTGAAAATGCGTGGACTAGGAAAGTAATTTTCAGGTTTATCCTTAGTGAAGCAGGAAGAAGAGACTGAAGGTAAGACAAGTGACTTTCTCAGAAGGTAGAGGGTAAAAGTAATTCCTGAAATCTTGATTCCAAAGAAATTAAAGCACTGACACACTCGTAATACACAGTTTTTCCCCTCAGTAAAGCTCATACTGACTGGAAGCAGCTGGGTGTCTGGCACCTAGAGTCTAGTCTTGAACAAAAAGAGACCATTTGTGTACAGTCAGTCCCCTCTCTGTGTTAAAATAGGATGGGGGATCCCTAGATGATTTTAACCAACGTTACTGTGGTGATTATGGCTGTAAAGATGCTTCCTGACTTCCCGTGGAAATGAAGATGCTAGTTTCCCCCTCCCACATGGATATTAATGATTTGTATGCTTGGCATAACTATCTACAGTTGTCTCGTTTTCTCCCTGTCTGAAAGGGAACAGAAACTGGAATCCTTCAATTAACTAAACCTGTGCATGTGTTTCAGACTGAAATAGTTTGATGGGCAGGTATTAGTTTACATTTCAACATCGTCTGGGATTTACCCAAATTCTAAGATTAATACTTGTGTTCAGGATGAGGAATGTTAGGCTTTCATTCCCAAGCAGTCATTCCACATTGTGTGGCTTAATTTTGAAATAGCAAATTTCCTAAGGTGTTCTGATTGTTTCCATCTAGTGGATGTTTTAAGGAACACACCTCAGTCTGTAAGTATACTGGATCTGTACACCGAAGTAAAGATATAGCTTGAAACTTCCAGTTTCTATATTACTGTAATATAAACCAGCCTGATTTCTGCAAGAAACTATTCTGGATATAGCTTTTGCTTTGGCTTACCCAGAGTAAAAATTCCTCGAAGTTCTTCTGGCATATGCTTCAATACAGTAATTAACAGTATGTGCATATGTGGCTGCATAGTATACTCTGAAAAAGATATGTGTGAAATCATTAACTGTAACATGATACAGCTATACAAAGAATATGTCTCAAAACTCACAATCTAAAATTTTTCGTGTTTCCAGTGTTTTAAATGTGATTTTAGCATATTTTTATTAAATTTTATATTAAATTTTGCTTACATCTTTACTCTGAAAATTACAAATCACAGAGTTGTCTTGGAAAATGCAGAATTGAATTAGAAAGGATTTGCTAGATTATGAAATCCAGCACTTAATGTTACTGGAGATAAGGCGATCCTTTCCTTCTCATTAGTTGATCAAGTGCCACTTTAAAACAATCAGTTATTGCACTTGTTACTTCTTTGAGGAGGCTGTTGCAGAATGTCAGTCCTTTGATTTATAAACCTCCTGCTTATTTGAGGCCACATGTGGTGTTGGGTAGTTAATATCTATTTGTTATTTTCCTAGTGTTGTGCCTCATCTTAAATACATCTTTTTCCCTAAATAATGGTTAACCCTCCTGAACTTTTTCAGAGAGCAGACCTTTTCGTCTGCTGCTTTTGAGTGCTAAACAGCATAATCACATGACTTCTTACAAGAGAATTTTCTTTTATTTTCATTTTTCATAACCATGTTAATAGTTGTACAATTTTTATACTTGTTCTGTAATATGTTTTATTCCGGGTAATGTATTGCAGATGCTTTTGATGATTGCACTACCACTTTCTGGATACCTGATGGGAATTTCTAAGACTACTGTGTTCTGGGGTCATCTGTGCCTTTTTTTTCACCACTGCATAACCTCATAGCTCATTCATTTGTTGACAAATTAAGGCACCAGCTCTCTCTAACTTTGCATTCAGTTATGTATTAATTTATGGCCCTCTTTCCCAGCTTGTTTTTCTAAGATTCCCCTAGCCCTGAAATTCCATTCTCTTTTCCTTTGTACCTGGGATTATGTCTCTTGTCTTTGGAGTTCTAACTTCTATTCAGGTTACAGTTAATGCAGTATTGTGTGGTGAGAACCAACTAAAATCTGTGAGACATGGTATATATTACATACTGTTTATATGTGATATAAATGTGTATGTGATTTTGTGATTTATGATTTGCTCCCTTGATACACTTAGTGCTCTTCTTGTCTGTTTTACTCACAGCCGGTTGCTGAACCAATTCCAATCTGCAGTTTCTGCCTTGGTACAAAAGAGCAAAATCGGGAGAAGAAACCTGAAGAGCTCATCTCTTGTGCTGACTGTGGCAACAGTGGTAGGTGACCATTTACAGTGCTGCTAGTAATAACCCATCCACTTGAGACAGAAGAGCTTGACATAGTGACTGCTACTGTCCCGTACATATGAGGATTATGCATCTATGGCATACAGCTCAGTTGGTTCAGCTGAATCTTACGCTCCCAGAGGGGAGACAGTTCAGTTAACCTAACACACATAGTTCATTTGACTCCTGGAGGTTTCTTCAAAAATGTCGTAAAAATGACCAGTTTTATCACATTTCTCAATTCAGTTATGAAAAATTACGTTGGTGTTCTGTTGTATGTGGGCCTGCCACTTGCTATCTAGGGTATTGTTTTTGTGTTATAAGTAGATAAGAGTAGAAGCACCTAAAAATAGGAGTTTCTAGATAACCAAAATTCTGCATGGGAATACGTAATTGTTAAAGTAGTGTCTCTGTGAGCTATGTGTGAGCATTAACAGCAGTGGAATGGTTTTACTGGTATAATTTTCTCCTTTTTCTATAGGTCATCCGTCCTGTTTGAAGTTCTCTCCAGAGCTGACAGTTCGAGTGAAAGCCTTGCGATGGCAGTGTATTGAGTGCAAAACATGCAGTTCCTGTCGAGACCAGGGCAAAAATGCTGTGAGTACAGTGGAACAGGGACTGAATGAAGAGGATATCAGTCTTGTGGATGTTTTGTTAAACTACAAAATAAAATAATTCTGGAGGCAATTATTTGCAGCTTTTGTTTGAGTGTAGTAGTCTTTCTGAGACCTGTGAAATACCGTATGTCTGTAGTAGAAAGCTATGTGCGTGTTCTCTGAGATGGTGACAAATTAATGGAGGGCTTGATGCTGATGCACATCTAGAGAAAGATTAACTTTATCTGTCTTCAACAGGATAACATGCTATTTTGTGACTCATGTGACCGTGGCTTTCACATGGAGTGCTGTGACCCCCCTCTTACCAGGATGCCAAAAGGTGAGGACTTTGTGGTGAAAAGGGTAATTTAAGATGGTGCTGGAAGAGAACAGTGGGTAGAAAGTGCTTCCACGTATTTTGTCCTCTTTTAGCTGCGTTTAACTTGTTCTTTACAGCATTGCTTTTCAGCTATCAGAAACCAGAGAAGGGTCAGAGCTTTGCATCTGTCTCCTGCCTCCTGTACATTACTGTCTGTGAAGGGTTTTGAAAAAAATCTCTGAGGTTTGAGGGAATAGGAGTGATCCCTGCAGATTAAAATTATCAGCTTCCATTTGAATGAATAGCCTTGCACAAAAGAAAGAGATGGGCTTTTAAGTTTTTCAAGTCATATCCATTTGGACAGCAGAGAATCCTGGAGTACAATCAAACTTCTCTTTTCCATCAGAAAGCAGGCTATCTATGGAAGATTCTTCCTCGGTAGTTAGAAGAAAATTTTCCTATAGAAGATAGTTGGAAGTAGTGTAGTCATAAGTAAGCAGAATATGGGATAATTAAATGTGTTACTTTTTTATGGTTTCCTGATAATGTGCTACGAATTAAAGAGACTTCCTCCATGGTTGTGGAAAGTATATCTGGGAGGGGGGTTTGGGAAATTAACTGGACTTGAGTTTAGATTGCTGGAATGTATACATAATTCTTCTTACATGTATATGTGAGAATTGGAACCTTTGGTACTGTTCCTACCCTTTCTGTCAGAAGGCCTGGGGCCTGTCATTCTCCTTTTTGCCCAATATAGATGTCCCTTGCATTCAGTGATGGGGACTTGTGTCTTATAGGTATGTGGATATGTCAAATATGTCGGCCACGGAAGAAAGGAAGAAAACTTTTACACAAGAAGGCAGCACAGATAAAACGACGCTATGCGAACCCAATAGGACGTCCCAAAAACAGGTTAAAGAATCAAAATACAACGTAAGTGTCTCTATAAGGAGGAGTAAGGTGTAAGACTTTACAGGGCAGTGGGTATTTCTGAAGTGTCTGGTCTGCTCTGTGAGAAGATTTCTTTTACAATGAAGAGCTTTTTGTTATTCTTTAATATAGAATTTCTGAAGAGCACTGTGAAAGACTAGAAGTAATCTCAGTGCTGCTTCTTGCCTTGATTTTTGACTTTGTAATAACTTCCTGTTTAGTTTTGAACTATTCCTTATAGCTAAATTTTGCTGTTTGTGTCAAGTCTGTTTTGCTGGGTGGCTGCTTCTTCCAGCGTAATTGTTTTGCTTTGCATTTCTCAAGAATGCTTTCTGATGTTTAGAGTAAGTAATCTACAATAAAGCATGTGAGGCTGTTGTTTGATGTATATTTAATCTGATGCTGCTGCCAGAAAATATTTTGCCCCTTTTGGCTTCCATTCCACATGTTTCTGCATTTGTGGAGCACTCTATTGTGCTGGGACAGATTGTGTGGCCTTGTCATGGTTGTTGTGGGGCAGCCAGTCGTCAGGGAATTGGATTTGGGTGGGCGGGAATTCTTTGGATAATTGTTCAACCAGAGCAATTTCCTTGAATTAAGATTGCTGTGCAGTGCTTGTTGTGATGCAGCACTATTACTGTGCAGGGGACAAAACAAGGAAGGAGCATGTCACAAGAACTTCTGTTGTGGGCATCAGATCAGCTTTAAAAAAAAAAAAGTTGAACTACTACTTGATTCTAACCAGTAGCACCGAAGGATGTTCTGGAAAAAAACCTTACAAAGTTTAATGCTTATAAAAACATAGAGGGAATGTCTCGCTTAAACATTCTAATTTTTTTCAGTCTATGTGATGCCTTTGCTTAGAGGAACTCCTGATACAATTCAGGGGGGCAAAAGGAAAGCTAGCTATCTGCTCTTGCTGTTTTGTTTCTTTTAATTTTTATTTCATGATTTATTCACAATTTTTTTGCCTTTGTTCCATCATTTCACTTGCAAAATATATTCACAGATGCTTAGTCTGTCTTTTTAGGAAAAAGTAGTCTATTTCTATCCTCTGTAGCTGCAGAGATTGTAGCTAAAAACCATCAGCTTCATGAAACAGCAGTCAGTCTGGGGCAATCCCTCTTGAGAAGTGTTAAATGCTCAGTTATCTCAATAGAGTTTTAAAACTTCCAGCCTCAAAAATGGCAGTGTGTTGGAGATCAACACTGTTGTCTGCTAAGATGACCCTCAGTGGTATAGGTTCTTAGCTAATGTGCATGTCCTGCATGCAGTCATTAACTTTCTGTGTAGTTCTTATGACAGTTTCCTGTCAGTACAAAAACTTTGACAAATGACAAGTGTAAACGTTTAATGACTGCATAAATTGAAACCTGTGCAATGCATTCTTTCTGGCTACTGAATTTAAAATTTAATGTTGTATTAAATTTGGTGAAAATCTATTGTTTATACTAAAATTAATTGCACATAATGTTCAGCATGGAGAAAATAGTACAGTACTTGTGCTGAGATGTTTAGAATCCTGGCTCCTCTAGGGTACACAGGCTCTTGACTACTCCTTTATTATTAAATTTTTCAGTTCACGTTTAGCTTCTGTGTGATTGATAAATAAGTGGGGAAGGTGGTAGTCCACTTTGCAACCCAAAACAAACCACCTTGCCAAATCTTCTGACCATATCTTTCCCCTTCTCATTACTTAGATCAAAAGGCCCTTTCAGCAAAGTTCGAACTGGCCCTGGTCGGGGTCGTAAGCGTAAGATCGCTCTTTCCAGCCAGTCAGCATCATCAGAAGGAGGATACCTGGAGCAGACAGACGTCTTGGACTTCTGCAGAGATGGCAGCACCACCTTGAAGTTTAACAAGAAAACCAAAGGGCTTATAGACGGCCTTACTAAATTCTTTACTCCCTCCCCTGATGGACGAAAAGCTCGAGGGGAAGTGGTAGACTATTCTCAGCAGTATAGGATCAGGAAAAAGGGTACCAGGAAATCTAGCACTTCAGATTGGCCCACAGGTAAAGATTTTTCACCCTGCCAATGTAAGTATCCTGTACACTAAGAAAATGTTCAAAGGCTAGGATGCTGAAGTGACTAGAATTGTTAGAGGCTGGAAACTTTGAGCTGAAAGATAACACTCAAATGCAGTTATCTTTGGTGCATTGAGGTAGAATACCACTTGGAAAAAGGAAGCAATCCTATAGACCTTTGTCTCTTTATATATGATGGCAAGGTGTGATGAGGGATTAAATTATTACTGTGAGGTAAAATGCCCTTTGGTAATGAGGAGCTTGCAGATAGGCCTAGGAAATGTGCTAAATAATGTCACATTTGAAAGAAGTAATGTAGGGAGTGGTTAATAAAAATAAGAACAGCAAGGTAGAAGTGTGAAATGGGAAACAGGTAATTAAAACCAGTCTGACAGACCCATGAATTTCCGATCTATGGTATAGGCTTGCATGCAAATGTTTCTTAATTTTTTCAGCCATAGAGGAGCCTGCTTCGTGCAGTTTGGCACCTTCTTGCCGGAGAGCATCCCTTCTTTTGAATGCAGTTCTCCTTTCCTTGTTTTCTCTTCTAGCTTAAGATATTAATCTATGACTGAGCCTTGATTTAATCTCTGTGTTCAGATCTTTACAGTCTTGTTGAATAGTTTCGTAGCTTGAATTGTTCTTAAGCAAACAGTGGAAAATATTCCACAATAACACACAAGGTTTACAGCTTTAGAATAGTTATGTGCATTAGCCTGGTTGGTGCTGGAAGAACAATAACATTTCTTAATGCTTTGGGGATGAGGTGAAGTGTTTTGTGAGTTTTGTTTGCTTTTATTGTGGAAGGAGTGTTTCTTGGGTGATGAACATAAGTGTCCTGGTTTGGTTGCACCAGATAAGGCATTTAAATAGTTGTGATCCTTGTTTGTGAGAAACAAAAATAGTGGTAAGCCATTTATCCAAAACTGCCTCATTGTTACAAATGCTTTCATGATACTATGAATGTCTCAATGGTGAGTTTTGGACCTGGTTAAATACACGACAATACTTTTTACATGGTCGCAAATCCAGAACTGGTTCTTCCTTTGTGGTCCCAAATATGAATAGAAAATCCCATCAAAAAAACTTGGCACAGTGTCTGAATACAGCCAGATGATGTTTGTTGCTGCACTAAAAACCAAGTACTCCTTTGTAAATGTAGGTGAAGACAATTTTCTCTCTCATGTACAGACAATCAGGATGGCTGGGATGGAAAACAGGAAAATGAGGAGCGTTTTTTTGGGAGCCAGGATGTCTTAACTGAAAAAGACATGGAGTTGTTCAGAGATATTCAGGAGCAAGCACTGCAGGTAAAGTTAAATTTTCAGTGTCTGGCAGTAAGCACCAAATCTGTAAAAGAAATTTAAACGAATCCAAAAAGTCCACCCCACCCCAACAACAAAAACCAACAAGAAATACAGACTCCAGATGAGTCTGTCATAGAAGCTAATGTGCTTGATTTCTGCTGCTTCAGAGTAACGGGGAACTGACCTCAAGAGACCTGAAGGGTAATATAAAAGTTAGCATAAAAGCGTAAGAGGTTAAGGCGGGCATCTAAAAAGCCTCGAGGGCTGTGGCTTTACTTGTGTCGGAACATAGAGCTGTTAAATAGCCAGTAAAATGTGTGGACTGTTAAAACAGTAAAATGTGGGACTCTCTGCCAGCAGCATGGGTCACATAGGGCTTCTGGCTAATTAAGACATTCTTTTTCTAGATACTTTAACTCCTTATGGAACAGGATAGAGCATTACTCTGTGTGTCTATATGCACATATATGTGCATATACACGTGTGTAATATGTGTGTGTATCTCTCTACCTGTACATTTCAATAACTTTAATGGTCTTATGACCATTTATTTTCCTAATTCTCTGTGGGTTCAAGTAGGATGGACTGTGTAGATAAGAATGTTTTAATTTATTTCAGCTTCGAAGTCTTTCACTTGGAAATTCATGAGAACCTTTTTTTTTTTTTCCCTTTGCATAGAAAGTAGGGGTGACTGGGCCTCCTGATCCACAAGTCCGATGCCCTTCTGTCATCGAATTTGGCAAGTATGAAATCCAGACCTGGTACTCCTCCCCATATCCACAGGAATACTCAAGGTATGACTGAATATTCTTCTCCTTTGTTCTGCTTCAGGCTGCAATAAGGTCAGCCTGGAGCCTTCTTTTCTCCAGGCTGAGCAACCCCAACTCTCTAGCCTTTCCTCATAGGAGAGGTGTTTCAGCCCTTAGGTCGTTTTTGTTGCTGTCCTCTGCACTCACTGTGACAGGTCCATGTCTTGTGCCGAGGACCCCAGAGCTGGACGCAGTACTGCAGGTGGGGTCTCACAAGAGTGGAGTAGAGTGTGAGAATCTCCTCCCTCGACCTGCTGGCCACGCTTCTTTGGATGCAGCCCAGGATATGGTTAGCTGTCTGGGCTGCAAGCACATATTGCTGGCTCATGTCCAATTTTTCATCCACTAGTATCTCCCAAGTCCTTATCCGCAGGACTGCTCTTAATCCAGTCGTCCCGCAGTCTGTATTGATACTGGGGATTGCCTGGACCCAGGTGCAGGACCTTACGCTCTGCCTTGTTGAACTTCATAAGGTTCGCATGGGCCCACTCCTCCAACCTGTCAAGGTCCCTCTGGATGCCATCCCTTCCCTCCAGTGAATCAATTGCAGCACTCCTCATGATAAAAAGTAATAAATTTTTTTAGGGAATATGATGTTAACTGTGTATGAAATTATTTGATTAGAAATGACTGTATACTATCCGTGGGAACTGAAAGAGAAAAATAAATAGAAATTTCACAGGAATTACTTTGATGTATTATTTTTATGCTGTATGCAGTTCAACACAGCTAAAGGAGAAATGTTTAATGTTACACATTTTGGCATCTGAAAGATTGTTCTGCTGTGATGCACGTATAGTTATTTTGATGGTGTCTTGCTTAAGAGCTTTGCAAACTGTCTAAACTGCAAACTCTCCAAACTTTAACTTGATTCAGAAAGAGGAATAATTTCTAAGGGCCATAGCTAGAGAGAGAAAATGAAATAAAATTCTTTATGCTACTATTTAATAAGAGCATGTGGTCTGTCATGAGGAATTATTCTAGCTCTGCTAAAGGCATTGAAGGTAACTGAAAATAGCATCCCTGCTCAAGCTAGAATATGTAAATGGAGTTAAATCACAACAGTATTGGGACACTTGCATTCAAAGTGTTCATGTCAATGTAGTATGTAAAATGGTTTTAAAGCAAACAGATGGTGGGTGACCCGTTGCTCAGGGGTACATACATCTGTCTTACAAGGAGGGAAGGGAGAGAATAGGAACTATTTATCTAATCCATCCTAGCATCACTAGTGCAAAACAGATTTTTTTTTTTGCTATTTTTTTCTAGGATTTTAATCAATGCATATATTTCTTTTGACATAACTTAATAATATAGAAGTAATTATACAGGAAATTAAGTACATTTTTTAATATGCATTCGTTACAGAATAAGTGCCATGACTTTAAGTATGGTACAGTGTTTTTGGCCTAATTAGCACATACACAAGGTCAGTATATACTGGGTTTGTTTTCATCAAGTTCTCTATCTGCAGGAGTGAGGAATTTTATACAAAAGTCTATATCTTCGGTCTTTGACCTTCCTTTATCTTTGCTTACAGGCTACCCAAGTTGTACCTTTGTGAATTCTGTCTAAAGTATATGAAAAGCAGAACTATTCTCCAACAGCATATGAAAAAATGCGGCTGGTTTCATCCTCCAGCCAATGAAATTTACAGAAAAAACAATATTTCAGTCTTTGAGGTAAGTCAGAAAACTAAGCTACTCACTTTTATCTATAAAATAGGGTCTTTAGCACCCAATTGTGTGGTAAGTTTTCCATAGCCCTAAAGATCTTCATTCTTGAAGTATTCAGTTTCTAAGAGTAAAGAACTACAAGCAAGCAGTGGGAGCTGATCTCATATATAGATTATTCATCCATAAAACATATGAGAAGGCTGGCTTTGTAAAAATGCTTTTACATTTTAGAAAAATTAATTTTAAGTTCTCTCTTAAGCTAATGAATGTAGCAGTGACTTGGCCATGGCCTTTATGCTGTGGAAGTTTAAGTCCTTTGAGACACTACCTGTGACAGAGGAGTCCTCCTCTCATATTTGACATTTCAGACGTGCATGGATACCTAGATGAAGCATGTCCTTGCATGACAGCAAATGGAGTGACAAAACTTTTCCTTGTTTCTGTAAGGTTGATGGCAATGTCAGCACTATCTACTGCCAGAATTTGTGCTTGTTAGCCAAACTCTTCTTGGACCATAAGACTCTCTATTACGATGTGGAGCCATTTCTTTTCTACGTGCTGACACAGAACGATGTCAAGGGCTGCCACCTTGTTGGCTACTTTTCCAAGGCAAGTATTTGAGTACTTCAGACCTGAAACTGCATTTGCTATGGTGAGAAATGCTGCTTCAGAGTCTTTAAATTGTTGTAATTTAGGCCCTTGCATTTTATATAATACATTATGTAATATAGGTATAGACATCTGTTGCAGCCAGATTTTATTTGTGTTACGTTCAGAGACCACCAACTAATAAAACCAAGTTTACTCATAATGTTTAATAGTATGTGTTCTCTAAGGAACTTGTATTGTGGCTAGTAGCTAAAAAAAAACCAACTCTTCAAATGGCTTCCTACTCTTGGTGGTGATGGGTAGTACTGTTTGTGAGGTAAACATTGTTACCAAGCAGTTCTAGCTCATCTTTCCTTCTGTAAATACACTGTTTTCCAAACAAGTTTGGCAGTTTTGCACCTCATTTCAAACCTTTTATTTTTTTGCATGAGCAGGGCCAAGATTTTAGATAGGCCTTTTCTTAAGATTTTTATCTGTACTTGTACTTATTTTTAAATAGCTTTAACTGAAGCTTTTCCTTTCAGTCTTCAGGACAGCAGATTTGAGATTGGGTTTTAGTATGTTATGGTTATAACGTGTAAAGATTCACTGGAATACTGCAGTCTTTTTCAGTGAATTTAGCTGCTTTCAGGTTTATGCTTTGAACTTTATCTGCTATGCAGCCCATGTTCTTCACTGCATTGTATCTAAGCAGAAGGTGGTAGTTATTTCAAGGTTTCATTCCTTTTGTTTTTCTGAATGGTAATAGAGTTTTAATTATTATTCTCTCTTCTAAAGTCTTTCCTTGGCTCATGTATGTTGTTGTTCCTAAGAAACTTTGACTGTGGCTTTCTGTCTCTGTTTTTGCTACGGAAGTTAATTAGGGACTTGTACAGAACAACAACTACTATTTCTCACTGGTCGTTTTTTTGTTTTGTTTTGTTTTTTTTAATTTGCTGCTTTTTTTCCAACAGGAAAAACACTGCCAACAGAAGTACAATGTTTCCTGTATAATGATTCTTCCACAATACCAGCGTAAGGGCTATGGCAGGTTCCTAATTGACTTCAGTAAGGAACTTTTTCTTCACTTTTTTTAGTCTTTGTCTTTTCATATTTTAAAGAAATGCTTAACTGTGGAAGAGGATATCCTTCAAATTAAAAAACATCTTGAGACAAGGGATTCTAAAGCTCACAAAATCATCTTAATTTACTCTTAATTTTCACAATTTACTCTTGTTGTTGGAAGGCTTCAGTTCTGAAGAAAAATTGATCATTTTTCCCCTAATTATCTTTTTTTCTATGTAAGCAACTTATGGTGGAAACTATAGGCATGTGTCAGTAGAGTGTTTTTAGCAGAAGCTTATCTTGTGCATGTAGTTCTTTCTACAGAAATCCAACCCTAAAACTGCATGGTCTGTTGAAACCTTCAGCAGCTTGATTAAGTGAATGAATGTCTTAAGCAAAGGTAGTCATAGTTAGGTTTTACTTTAGCTTTGAGAGCAACAAAACCAGACATACTTAGGCTCTGAATACTCAAAACAGTTCTGATTCATACATGGATCTCAGCAAGTTCACAGGGAAACTTGCCACTGTAACTATATCTCTCTTATTATGCTGAGTGCAATCTAATACAGCCCTCCCTGTGGACATGCTAGTTTTGGAGTGAATGTCCAGAGGAAAAACCCTACTGGTATAATTATATTAGCATGATTTTGCTGGTAAATATCCTTGTGTAGATAAGTAGTTGTTCTCCTGAAAATATTGGTGAAACAAAGAAACTTAATGATGTATCTTGAGAAATCAACAAATGTGGGCTATATTAGAGCAGCAGTGAGAAGACACATTTGTCAGCTGGTTCCCCTCTCCCCCGTTTATCATACCTGGGAGGCTGTAGCCTCTTGGTCTTTATTGAACCTGTCCAGTGTATCACAGTCTTAAATAAGTCTCTGCAGATAGAGCTTGTACTCTCCAGTATGGCCCTGAAGTTTGACAGTAGAGAATTTTCAAGAAAATTGTTTGCCATATTAGTTTTAAATGGCTAAAATAGGTTTTCCCTCTGTGGTCTTCAAACTTGCTATTGCAATTGGAAGATACTCAGCAGACTGTGTACTTCAGGCTTAGTATAGTTTCTAGGTAGTCAGCTGCTGCCCTCTCGTGGCATTGCCCGTAGCCAGTGTCTCATGGCAATGTAGCTTAGAAGTCTCATACTGTATCACTGAATAACAGGAGTTTAAATCAAAAAAGGGAAGAAATCAGCTAGATCACTCAGTGTTTCCTTCAAAATTTTATAATCTTTATCTATATCTTGTAGGCAGCATTCAGCTGCTTTCTGGAAAAATGCCTTTGTAGAAGTTGGGGTGGAAACAGAAGCTATATATACTAATTTTTGAATTTTTTTTTCTTGTATATCTTTAGGCTATTTGCTTTCAAAGCGTGAGGGTCAAGCAGGATCACCAGAGAAGCCCCTGTCAGACTTGGGGCGCCTCTCATATATGGCTTATTGGAAAAGTGTAATATTGGAGTGCCTTTATCATCAACGTGACAAGCAATTAAGCATCAAGAAATTGAGTAAGCTGACTGGAATCTGCCCTCAAGACATCACTTCCACTCTACATCACCTACGAATGCTTGACTTCCGTAGTGATCAGTGAGTACAGGAGTCCTGTTGTATTTCCAAATAGCTTCAGATGTATTTGAATGAAATTTAATGGTGTTTGGAGACAAGTCATATTTAATAAGTTTGATTTTATTTAAGACTGAAGTGTCCAAATACTGGCTGTAGAGACTTATGATGCTCATGTGTGATGCAAAAATTGTTCAGTGCCAAAGCTGGATCTGATTTCCAGCTGTGTAGCTGTGTAGCTCCGCAGCTGTGGAACTTCTGAGTAATTTGCAGCTGTGAGAGAAGGCAAGCTGGTCTCTTGGCCGTGTTCTCTTGAGGTCCCTCAGCATAACCAATCTAACGTACTCACAAAACAGAGCAAAGAACAGCAACTTCCCTTCTCTAGAGGGAAATCTGTTCCTTTTTCCAGTCACTGAGCAGACAGTTGTTTCCCCCCCTTTTCTCTGTGCCTCAAAGATGCCATTAGCTGTGTGGGTTAACATGGGATGCTTGAACAGTGGTATAGATCACTGGGAGAAATGGGGTGTGTGGATATAGAATAGAGGTAGTCTGTTTGCCCAGCTGAGTGTACAAGTCAAGAGAAATATTGGGAATTATTTTTGATTCAGACCATAGGAGTTTAGGGAGTGGGGTTGTATTCTGTTGTGTTTTGTGTTAAACTTGGAACTTATTTGGAAAACTTGGAGTTATTTGAGAACAGTTTTATGTCCTTGTTTCATAGTATACTTTAATCAGTGATATTATTTCCAGCTCTGAATAAAATCCACTCTGGTAGTGGGGCTGTAACTTTTTAAAGCAGTGCTTTTATTACCATTCAGTATCTTTGACCTTATGTAGCCTGTTCCCCAAATGGCATACCTCTTGTCCATTTAACACATCATAAAATTGATACTCTGCAGCTGAATGTTACCCATGGAAGGATAATGGCTTCACCATTAACAAGAAGTGGAAAAAATTTAACAACATTTTCTTAGTTTTAAGATGCGTTCTCTGGTAGTCTGACGGCACTGCAAGTTGTACAGTTTTAACGAGCCTTCTGTCCTCTCTGAAGTTATTCATGGCAGCACTGATTGAGAGTACACAGACTTTTCTGTAATATCTTATATGTTTGACATGATAACATGTACAGTATGTAGACTGTTGTTGATCAGAGTATTATTACTGTTTAGATTTGTGATCATTCGTCGGGAGAAACTTATCCAGGAACATATGGCAAAGCTTAGAACTAATGTCCGACCTATAGATGTAGATGCAGAATGTCTGCGTTGGACACCTGTTATAGTTTCCAACTCGGTTGTCTCTGAAGATGAGGAAGAGGAGACAGAGGATGGGGAAAATGAAGAGCAACAACAGCAGAAAGAAAAGGACCCAGAGACCAGTGTAAGAGTGAATCTGTTACTTCTGTGTGGCATATAGTTTACACTTGGTGCTTTTGCAGGCAATGGTAACAAGATTTCAAATGCCAAGCTTGGGCATTTGGCATAATCGTAAAAAGCAATGCAGTCATGATTAGTTTATATATCTTTATAGTTTCAGATTAGAAACTAAAAATAGGGAAAACATTGAGGCATAGTCTAGAGAAAGGTAAAAGACTATCTCTGAAAAGAGTAAAAAGGCTCTTCCTACCCTTAATGGTTTTTACAGCGGGGGGGGGGGGTGTTTAAAAAAAAAAACAAACCAAAAAACAACAACAAAAAAAACCCAACCAAACAAAAAAGCCAAAAAACAACCAAACAAAAAACCTGCCTCCCACTCTCAAGCAACCTGGTCTCTCATCAAATTATTGAAATGGATTTAGGTTTGAAGGACCCAGTATTTCTGTGACAAATAGCATACATGGAAATGAATCAACAAAAAATTTTAACATTTTTCACCAAAGTTTTTTTCTGTGTACTTTTGCAAAACCAGTAATAGCTTTAGAATTACTGTTTGCAGAGCAGTGAAGGTTTCTGAAATCTAGGCTGCTGTCCTTGAAGGGTTGCACTCTCACAGGTGATGAGCACTGACTAGAATACTAAGGAGGCACGTTATGCACTGTTACTGTATTTATGTTAAAGTAATTGTGCATTTTAATGGAAAAATAGTTTCAAGTTTGTCTCACTTTTTTTCTTGAAAATTACACAAATGCTGTGTTTGAATGTGGCAAGATGATGTTTGCATTCCAGCAGGCCACTGGATGGCTGCTGCTGACTGAAGTCACTTGTTGGGAGGCTAATTGAGGTACATTATCACCTGGGAGGAAAGGATTACCTGTTAGCACTATTAGAATCTCATAAAGGTCAATTCTTTTGTTATTCTCAGATTCTTAAAAGTCATTCTTGTTAAACTTCTCTGACTTCTTGCTCAAAAGCTTTTGTGGAATCAAATTCAGGATAGACATGCATGCTTAAATAGGAAGTGTGAAATCTATTTGTTTTTATTTAAATCAGATGGTAAAATCTGTGTCATGGGAGAAGAAAGAACAAGAGCCTTACTCACCTACAGAGTGTGAAAAAAAGCCAGACATTGTTGCTCCAGCCAATTCTGCACGGCCAAACAAGCACATTTTTGCCCTGGATAGTCTTCCTGCAAACAGTCAGCCATCACGAAGAGGTCGATGGAACCGCAAGGGCAAAAAACTTCGGGAGCCTTTTTGTGAGAAGGAGCCGGTATTGCCCGTTGAGGACAAAACAGCAGTTCCCAGTGGGCGATGCAGTGAATGTGAGGAGAAATCAGCAGCCTCACGAGGCCGTTGCAGTGACTGTGAGGAGAAGTTGGCGGCCTTGCAAGGAAGATGTGGTGAATGTGAGGAGAAGTCTCCAGCCCCAAGAGGCCGGTATGCTGAAGATGAGGAAGAATCTGCAGTATCCCAGGGACAATGTGGCAAAGGTGAAAAATCTGCAATTCTCTGTCGGCGGTACAGTGAAGGTATGGAAAGGTGGAGAGGGCAGTTGAAAAAGAACACGGAGCCACTGAAGTGTAGATTCCCAGAGGACTGCGACAGATTACCGCGCCGCTACAGTGACAGTGATAGGGCACTTCTGAGGTGTTTTAGTGAGAGTAGCGAAGAGGAAGATGATGAGCCTGTGAGTCCTCGATCAAGCTCTCCACCTGTTCTCACCAAGCCAACATTAAAACGAAAGGTGGGTGCCTTATTTCTTGTCGTCTCTGGCTATATCATGCAGTCTGATTTGTTACTGTGTTGGTGCTTTCTGAAGGACTGTGCAATTCATGAGGTATATATTAAGCATACAGGTAGCATTTGCTCAGTGTTCGAGAACTCTCTCTAGAGTGTACTTTCTGCTGCCTTTTTCTGGTGGTGTTTTTTTGTTGAATCAGAGGTAGTTTTTGTTTTTAATTCTATCTTTTGCCTTGTGCTTTTCATTTTTCCACCTTGGTTATTAAAGTTTTACTCAGTCACACAAAACAGAAACAGATATGGTCCTACTTTTAAAAGAAGCTTGCAAAACACAAATGCTAGCTAAACAACTGAAATTGCAGCATAAAGTCTTTGGAATGGTTTACCGGGGAGATGTGAATTCTGTCAACGTGACCAAGAAAATCCTCTCTTTGTGGGATGCTGCACTAAAACGTTCTCTTCTATATCGTGTTTGCAGTTTATTCTAAACTATTCACATCTATGTCGTAGTGTCTCTGAACTTTCAGCTGTTACGGATGGGCTGTTAGATTCAGCTGTTTAAATGGTTTATACTATTACACAAATGTCAGTCTAGCAATCTTTGTGGAAGTTGGTCGTCTTGCATTGTATTTGACATCTGTCTAACTGAAGGCAGGTGCCGGTCAGTATTTCTAGTGAAGTCTGGATCCCAGAAGGGAGCCCTCTGGTCCTGCTTAGACTGTTGAACTCTGTCTTCTGTATATCAGTGTTTTATTTCTACTGCACGTGATAAAATGTCTTCTCTTCTCCCACCTTCCACTTTCAGAAACCAATTCTTCATCGTAAGAGGCGAGTCCGCAAGCGTAAGCACCACAACAGCAGTGTCGTCACTGAAACAATCTCGGAGACCACAGAAGTGCTGGATGAACCATTTGAGGACTCAGACTCTGAACGACCAATGCCCCGGTTAGAGCCTACATTCGAGATTGAGGAGGAGGAAGAGGAGGAGGAGGATGAAGAGGAGGAGCATGAACTTTTGCCCAGTGGATACTTTCGGCACTTAACCCCACCAGACACGCTCAGGCATCGACCCTCTTCTAAGAGGAAGTCCAAAGATGAGGAGGAGTCTGATGACACTAATGGTATGTTTGGTGGTATGCTGTTGAAAGTTTGATATAGATAGTGTGTCGGCGATGTATGATATTAGCTCATGATGGAACAAGCTGCTTACCTTGTCTTGTAGCTTCTAGCAAAAATGTAGGGTTAGGCATAAATTACCAGTCAAACCAGCCTCAAACTTCCCCAAGTGTTATGAAAATGTGGTGCATGCATCTTATTAGCAATGACCTGATCACAGGGTATCCTTTTGGTTCAGCTTTCCTAGTGGAATTGGTATCTGTGATTGTGGAAAAACCTATGCAGCGGGGTCACTACAAAAATAAAAGAGAAATGAATTGCAGAGCCCTCAGTTTTCCCTAACAAAGAGAAATAATGAATTGTCTCTTTTGAGATCCTGTTCTTCATCACATTGCATGTCGTGCCCCTCAGCTTCTCCTGTCTCCTTAAAGTACTCTGAACCTCCAGTACATAAAATAAAATTATTTGGTTGGAACTGGTTACTGACAATTCAAAAGTAACCTTTGTTGCATAACTGTGGACTTAAAACAGCTCTTCTTGGGAAATTCATAGCGTGGAATCAATAGCGCTTTTTAAGATGGTAGAAAGGGCAGAAATGTTACAGAATCAAGCTAATACATATTAAATAAATCAAGATGCAAACGAGTAATTAAGCAGCTTTGTTTTTAGTGGGATGTGAGGCATTTGTGAACATATTGTATAAATAAAATTTGTAAAGGCTGGTGAGTCTTTCTAGGACTTTATCGTATAGCCTAGTGTTTAATTTGAATTGTGTATTAAAGACTCAGAGCTTTGACCATGCAAAATCTTGAAATTATTGGTGTTCTCTGAAAATGCAATGTGCAATGTGATTGCTAATGAGTAGACCTTGATCCTTCTTGTTACCCTTCACAGTAAATCTGAATTTGTGAAGGGTAACAGGGTAACTGAATATTGATACATGAAGTTAATAAACATGATGGGAATGCTTGGGAAAGCTTCTGTGAATACTTAGGTCAAACAAAAATGTTTAAACAGTATCTTTCAATTTGTGTTTTCAGGTAACCCAAGTTTGAAACCATTATCTATGCTGAGAAAATGTGAAGAAAAGGATTCTTCACTTGAGCCAGATACTTCTACACCCATGAAAAAGAAGAAGGGATGGCCAAAAGGGAAAAGCCGAAAACCAGTCCATTGGAAGAAAAGACCTGGTCGAAAACCAGGTTTTAAACTGAACCGGGAAAAGGTGCCACCATCAGTTCAGGATGAAGGAGTTGACGCAGTGATAGCTAATTCAAAACCAGGGCGTAAGCCCAACATTTCAGATAACGAAGAAAGTGTTGAGCAGAAAGAAGAGTTGCCTCTCACTGAGGAAAGGAAAGAGGAAGATGTGAATATGGAAGCAGAAGAGGTAGGGGAGGGAGAAGAGGAAGGTATAGCCAGCAGTGAAGTAAGAGCAGTTTCTCCTGTGGACAGCAGCAGCAGTCCAGTGCCAGAAGTAAAAGAGCCTGAGATAGAAGAGGAGGTAGAGGAGAAGCCACGGGTTTTAGAAGAGCAAAGGCAATCAGAAGAAGAACAGCAAGAACTAGACGAACCTGAGCATGACCATGAGGAAGAAGAGGAAGTTGCAGTAGTGACAAATCAAAATGAAGATCATGATGCTGATGACGAAGATGATGGTCATCTGGAGTCTGTGAAGAAAAAAGAATTGGAGGAACAGCCTGTTAGAGAAGGGGTGAAGGAGGAGCCTCAGGTGCAAGAGTGTTTTTTAGAAACAAGCATGCCAAGCAGTAGAGAAGATGCAAAAGAAAAAGATGAAGCAGAGGCAGATTCTGAGGAAGAGCAGGCTTCCAATGAGACATCAGTGGGCTCAGAGCACGTCCCTGGGTCTGAAGATGATCACGAAGAAGAGCAAAGTAATAAAGAAGGGTTAATTGAATTAAAGGAAGAGGAAGAGATTCCTCATAGTGAACTAGATCTTGAAACTGTTCAAGCAGTCCAGTCCTTGACACAGGAGGAAGGCAATGAGCATGATGTAGCTTACCAGGATTGTGAAGAAACTCTTGCAGCTTGTCAGACTTTGCAGAGTTACACCCAGACTGAGGAGGATCCTCAGATATCAATGGTTGAAGATTGCCAGGCCTCAGAACACAACAGTCCAATATCCTCTGTTCAGTCCCACCCCAGCCAGTCTGTACGTTCTGTCAGCAGCCCAAATGTGCCTGCTCTGGAGAGCAGTTACACCCAGATAAGTCCTGAACAAGGATCCCTGTCCGCACCCTCTATGCAGAACATGGAGACCAGCCCCATGATGGATGTGCCTTCAGTATCGGACCACTCTCAGCAGGTGGTGGATAGTGGCTTCAGTGACCTCGGCAGCATTGAGAGCACTACAGAGAATTATGAAAACCCCAGCAGCTATGACTCCACTATGGGAGGCAGCATTTGTGGAAATAACTCTTCCCAGAGCAGCTGTTCATATGGAGGACTGTCCTCTTCTAGCAGCCTCACTCAGAACAGTTGTGTTGTCACCCAGCAAATGGCAAACATTGGCAGCAGTTGCAGCATGATGCAGCAAAACACTGTCCAGCCTGCAGCAAACTGTAATATCAAGTCACCTCAGAGCTGCGTAGTAGAAAGGCCTCCAAGTAACCAGCAACCAACAACGCAGCCACAACAGCAACAGCCTCAGTCACAGCAGCCACAGCCCCCACCTCCACCCCAGCAGCAACCTCCACTGTCACAGTGTAGCATGAACAACAGCTTCACCCCAGCACCTATGATCATGGAAATACCTGAATCAGGAAGCACTGGTAACATAAGCATCTATGAGAGGATTCCAGGGGATTTTGGTGCTGGGAGCTATTCACAACCATCAGCCACGTTCAGTTTAGCCAAGTTGCAGCAGCTGACAAACACCATTATGGACCCTCATGCCATGCCTTATAGCCATTCTCCTGCTGTGACTTCCTATGCAACCAGCGTTTCTCTGTCCAACACAGGACTGGCTCAGCTAGCTCCCTCTCATCCGTTAGCAGGCACACCACAAGCACAAGCCACTATGACACCCCCACCAAACCTGGCGTCCACCACCATGAACCTCACGTCACCTCTGCTTCAGTGTAATATGTCTGCCACCAATATCGGTATTCCACATACACAGAGGTTGCAGGGGCAAATGCCAGTCAAGGGGCATATTTCCATTCGCTCTAAATCAGCACCACTGCCCTCTGCAACTGCACACCAGCAGCAGCTCTATGGCCGCAGCCCACCCGCAGTTGCCATGCAGGCTGGTCCTCGTACGTTAGCTGTTCAGCGGGGTATGAACATGGGAGTAAACCTAATGCCGACCACCCCTTACAATGTTAATTCCATGAATATGAACACCCTGAACGCCATGAACAGCTACAGGATGACACAGCCTATGATGAACAGCAGTTACCACAGTAACCCTGCCTACATGAACCAGACAGCACAGTATCCTATGCAGATGCAGATGGGAATGATGGGGAGCCAGGCCTATACCCAGCAGCCTATGCAGCCAAATCCTCATGGAAACATGATGTACACTGGCCCCTCCCATCACAGCTACATGAACGCTGCTGGGGTGCCCAAGCAGTCTCTCAATGGACCGTACATGAGAAGATGAGCAAGATGAACTTGCATCCTAAAAACTGAAATATATATAAATAAAGGAACCTTTTATACTGACGAACCAGAGAAAATGGACCTTTTTCCAGTTAAAATATTGCTGTAGATTTAGAGGGATTTTCTTTGGTTTATTTTATTTTTTAGGAAGCCTGGTCTTTATTTCTTGGATTTTTTTTTGTTTTGCGTTTTTGTTTTCTTCACAATCCTGAAACATTTTACAGCTAAAATCATTTACAGATGTTTTTTAGAGGAGAAAACATGCACAAAATCTTTTCATAATTTAAAAAGAGCCTTACTTTGCTGACAATGTGGACAGAATATGTGTAACAGTTAAATCATGTTTCTAAATTTTTTTTTTCCCAAATGTATGTCCTTCTCCCTCCCCTGTGCCCCTCTGTATGCAGTTTCTAGTGCTGCAGTCATGTAAAATGTTTGACATCTCAAAGAATAACAACCCTTCCCTGTAAACCCCACCTAGCATTTCCTACTTCTAGCAGGAGGCACTTATTGGGAGACTTGAAAGGGGACACAGAGGATAAACAAAGCTCTTTAGTTCTGCAAGTCAGGAAAAATTTTTACTCTTTAATTTTCCCTGACGCACTCGCCCTCAGTAGAATTTGGAGTTACGTGTAAACAATAAACTATTCACATTGGTGTTTTTGTAGATGAGTTAATTGAAATTGTATGTTTCATGCTGAAAATATAACGTAACTTTAAAATGATCCCATTCGCCACCCAGACATGCATGTGCACACACGTGTGCATGCATGCACACATGTTCTGTCACTCTGAACTACTGGAAGCATTCAAGAGAGAACTGTTTGTGTCCCTTATGCTGTCGTGAGGAGGATAGGGTTGTTAATGGTCTGTTGGGACAATGAAATGGTTGCACGCTCTTCTGGTGAACTGCAAGTCAGCCACAACTCTGAGATCCCAAACTCTGATTTAGTACGTACATCGAAATGCTGAGGGTCTTGGTTCTGAGCTCAAAAGCAGCTATTTCCAGTGGTCTGCCTCTTAACCTCTTAGGTAATCTTGAAAGATGAAGTGTACGTTTCAAGGGACTTGACGAGAACCCTGTGGTGTCCTTGTCACTCTTCCATTCCTGGTGCGGGGTAGGAAGTTGCTGAACGTGCCGCGCTCTGCGGGAGTCAGTGATGTTTTCCCTGATTCTCCCACTGTGTTTGAGACCCATTTTATAGGAATAGCCACACTTCTGATCTAGTGTGGGAAAAGAAGGGAATCGGCCTGTTTTACGGGAGTGAAACAGTCCAAACACCATAGTAGGATGCAGGCAGCAGGATTTTGCTGTTTATTAGCGCATAATCCAATTTACATTCTTTTTGGCTACACTGCTGGCATGTCACCCAATACAAAAAGGGACACCCTTTAATGTAAAGTTCTTTTTTGATTGTATATGAAGTAGAAATACAGACACATTAATAAGACTAATTTCTTTTGTTTTTAAGCCAAAAGAGTCTAAAAGAAAAGTTGGGGTTTCTTCAGATGCACTAAAATGGACCTTCCTCCAGTAACTGCTAACCATAAAAGGCAGAATTCAAAGGACTTCCACTTTTTATTTGTTTAGTTTTGAGCATGTACAAGGCTGTGTAGGACCCCATTTCTCTGTATATACTATTCCAGTTCCAAATAACCCATGTAGAAAGCGCACTGTGCTGCCCTCTCCTTCCTAGATCTTCAGCTGTGTCACTGCTTCCTGATTGCTGGGGGTGGGGTGGGTAGGGGGTGGGTAGGGGTCTGAGACAGGAGGAGAAGCTGTTGAAATGAGGGCCGTGAATTTAGTTTGTTTGCCGTTTGGTTTGGTTTTGTATGGTTTTTTTATCAATTGGGCAGCTCCCTTTTCCACAAGCCTTTGTGACTGTAGAACTATTGTAGAAAAAAAATGTTCTTTTCTATATATAAAAAGAAATTATCCAACGCAGTAATATTGGTACCTACCATTTTTTCACTTCTGTTTAAAAAAAAATATGTATTTTTAGCAAGATAACTTGGGTAATCTTCTAAAAGAAATTAAAAAAAAATCTCACTGTTAGTGACTTTGATGCCTTTTAAAAATAAGAGCTTTTTCATTTCATTCCATCTTTAAAATTTTTTATCTTTGTTGTAGAATATTAAAAACTATTTTAAGAAAGATTAAAATTCTCTTTAAAGAGATCTCTAGAGTGTGTGAATAGGAGCTCCAGATGCCTCTAAAAGCCGCATGTACAAATGAAGCTGAGTCTATTCCTGTCTGTTTATATTTGCTTTTCCTGTTTTGTAACCTCTTTGTACTTTGTTCATGGTGACTTGTAAGCTAAGGGGAAGGGGTGCCTAGATGCCTTTGTAATTCTCCATGTCATACGCTCCTGGCTGGATGGTCTCCCTTCCTCTCCTTGTATGTAATATCACTTTTTTTTCCCCTTTCTAGCAAGTACTTTCAAAAGAACTCTGTACATTTTAACATAAAAAATAAATTATGTTGAGCCATTTTGGATGTCAGTTGTGCAGGTGGATTTTTTTTCTTCCATTTGAGCGGTGAACTCTCTCCTGGGAATATGATTCCCTGTTGGCCTTTTGATCTGGGGGAGAGGTGGTACTCGGAATTTACTTGCGAGATCGCTGTCCCGTGGTTTGTTTTTTTTTTTTTTACCTACAGCTTCTAATCAGAGAAAGATTAAAAATAAGAAGAAAAAACAAAAACTTGAAAGCTTCTTCAGAAATCACCACCTTTAAATTCCTCTCTGCAAGGGCTGCCCAAAGCTTAAGCAAAGTGTGTTAGCTGGGTTTTGTCAGCTTCTGTTTGTACAATCGCTTGAGAGTTTTGACTTGTGCACTCAAAAAATTGCAATATGTGTTTGAAGCTTCCCCCCCCACCCCCCCCCCCCCCCCCCCAACTGATCTCTCATCTTCATAATTAGCACTTCGGATAGGAGAACTAGAAGTTTCACCCAGCGAAGCTCACCGTGGCAGGATTGGGTCAGTCACGACGTTTCGGTGCTGCGCCGCTCGCCGTCGCTGGAGGGCGCTCTGCGCGCTCACGGCTCCCGGACACCAGAGGGAAGCAAAGCTCCGGCCCGTGTCTGGTCGTCGCCGGCCTCCCGCGCCAGGGACGTCGCGGCAGAAGCCACCAGCTCGGTCCCGAGGCGCTGCGGGGACGTGGGGGCGGCGGCCACGTGGCGACAGGGACCGTCCAAAGGCTTTTCCGCAGATGAACTGTCACAAGTCTCTCTGCAAGTAAGCAAACGGTGTCTGTGGGTCACGGTAAATAAATGAAAAGCACCTTGAGAACTAGTAAAATTAAGTTTGACGGGCTTTTCGTATCTCCAGTGCTCACCAAGATGGAGAGTAAGTCTATGTAAGGTGAGGATGATGCTGCACCTTCCTTTAAGCTGATACATTTTTCCTTGGACTCGTTATAGTTGTTTTATTGAGGCATCTGAATTTTCAGATGAAACATGTCAAGATACAGACAGAAGGTAATTGTAGAGGGGCAACCCTGTGCGATTCATTTGTTTATTCTCACAACAGTTTTTAGGGTATTCAAGCATGAAGGAGAGAGAGACAGGGTGACCTGTGATTAGGGTTTTCACTACTTTAATCACTTGTGAATTACAGTGAGTACATCAGCAGTGTTACAGGTAAGAGCAGGATCTCCGTAGATATGCATCCTGTGTGTTTGCACGGATGTGTATCACTTTCCCATAGTCAGTGCTGGAGTTAAGACTGAATTAACTATTTTGTGCCAGAAAGCTGTGTTCAGTCACTTATAGCTTACTCTTAATTTTTTTTAAGTTGTTCATTAAAGGAAGCTTTGGCACTGTCCAGTAGCAAAGTTATGAGGTGGTGGGTGCCACACCAGTGTGCCCTGTTTTTTCCATACTTAAATGATTGTGGTTTGGGGTCTTTTGGGTTTTGCTTGTTATTTTCTGTATGCACTGAATTTAGCAGATTTGATTTGACCATTAAAGTGTGCTCAGCTTGAATTGTTATCTAGCAATGATACTGTTGGAGTCAGCTTTTATTTATTACCAATTTTCAGAAACATCCCTCATTTTTAGGATACAATACGGGTTTTAAAAGTAAAATACCAATTGACAACAGTTGCATGCCCTCCAGCAGTTCAAAATGGCTTTGGATTCCAGAATTAATGTGCCAAGTGATTAGACTGGAGTATAATTCTGCTGCTTTAGATAACTCTAGAATTTGAAATGGTCATGGCAAATCACTTCCATGAAATAACAGCATACAGTTATGTTCTAGTAAAACGCTTGTATCACGAACTGACAAGTAGGGCAATTCAAAGTCTTTATCTAATGCCCTGGCACCAAATTACGGTTACACATGCTGAGATGAAATGCTTTTCAAATAATTGTTTGAGATGTTTGCAATGCTTAATCACAAGCTGTCAAGCTAGGGGTGAGCAGGGCCAATGCTAATAATAATTAAAATTAAACTACTTGTGCATTTCTCAGTTCTTAAGGCAGTTGAAACTATTTTAAGAAAAAGCAAATGTCTAGACAGGAACATAACAATTTATAACTACTTTCTAGCTTTGTGGGCCAGGAACAAAGGTGTTTATGGAAATCTATACACAAGATCATGGAAATGTGATTCCAGAGTTAATGAGCTGATAAACAGTAACTGATACTTAAGAAATGTTTATAAAAAAACATTAATTGATCAAATAGGCTGCACTGTTAATAGCCTCTGCTGCTTGTTTAAAAAAAAAAAAAAAACCAAAAAAACCTGTTTGTGTGGGCTAACTTTATGATAACCACATTTAGGAGCCATGAACAAGGTGACCTCTTTTTTAGAATCTTGTCAGACAAGCTATCAAATCCTACCATTAGAGAATGACTAAATAGGGGAGGGGTTTTTGAGGTTGTTTTTTTTGGGTTGTTTTTTTTTTGAGAGAGAGAGAGAGTTGCCAAGCTAGAACAGGGTTGAAATCAGACTGTCTTGAAGTGCAGGAACCTTTAGTACCTTATAGCATGGTATGAACAGGTGCTGCTGCAGGCTCTGCATTGCCACAGCCAGATATTGTACTGTGGACATGGTGAGAGTTGTTCCATTCAGCACTTCAGATTTGCTCTGAATTAGTTGATATGTGGACCAAAATGTCTGTTACTAGCTCTCAATATACAGGGAAGAGTTTGAATGCAACCCACAGCAACAGAAAAACTACTGCCTGGGAGACTAGTGTTGTGGTTTTGAAAGAGGCTAACTGAAAGGAGAATGATCCTAAAGGAGTCTGACAGTTCTGAAAACTCATCAGTAAGATAATTAAGAAAATGCTAAAAAGAACAGAACCATCTTAATTAGGTTCCCAACTCAGGGAGAGAGCTCCTTGCTGAGATCCTATCTCTGCAGTAATAGAGGAATGCAGATAGACTGAGGCAGACTAAGTTTACAGCAGCTAAGGTGGGGCCTGCAGCATCTTTTATCTTCGCAGCTTGTCAGCCAGAATAATTTACCTAAAAATAGCTGCCTGAAGTTGAGCTTTGAATGTAAAATCCTTTTGCCCCTAACACAGAGAATCTCAGCAACTTCACCGAACGTTGATCTTCACCTAGAGCAGGGCAGGACTCCAGCTACACGTTTAATCTCTTGAAACAGCTGCAGTACCTTGCAGACAGAGTCAGGAATTTGTTTCTGTGCTTCCTTCCTTACAGGAGGTTCTATTCTGGAGGACAGCTCTGTGTGTGGAATTAGCACATAATGACCTTGTTCATTTTGTGTGGTTATTTTCCTAAGGGTTCCCCTGTCAGTATCTATTTGTTTTCCCTTGCCAAATACTTCACCCTGTGAACTCTTTGGAACAGGGACTCTGTTGTTGGTATGTTTGTCATTTGTGTCACATGGTAGAATCCCAGTCTGTGATTAAGGTCCCAGGGAGTTATCATAGTACAAATAATCTGTTTTCAAGGAAAAAGTGATAAATATCATGTTCTGTGCCAAATAATTAAATAAGGTTCTTGAAAAGTTTATTTTCTACTAACATGTTGGCTGGTATATGCACATGGTGCCTTTCAGTTAAAGGAGGCAGTCTGTTTACTGAAATTCTGTCATCCTCTGTTTCCCCATTTTACCCAATAGGAACAAGCAGCAATGAGATACAACACATCTACGGTTTTAGATATTTCCCAAACAACTTCTCCAAAGAAGAGAAAAATCACTGTTGGACAAAAAAATGATGTGGTAAGTTAAGTGAAATTACTGTTAAGTCTATTTCCCACTTGTCCTGTCCTGAGTCGTTGCTGAAATAGCACGAATGGTGAAGAAGATAAGCTCCTCTTCACGTACAGCAGATCTCTAGGGTCCCTTTCTACCTACAGCACGTAAAAGCTTTTGGTATCAGTCATAGGCGAAATGCTTCATAACTGGTCATGAGTGTAAGCCCCTGCACAGGACTATCGTATGTGTATGGCAGAGATACCTGATTCCAGTTAACTCAGACTTTTAAATCATGCTGTCTGCATTCAAGACAGATGTTTCAAAAACAACCACCACTGACTCCAAAGTCCATTTAGCAGGCATGCCACTCCCCCTCAAGTTAGAGAGCTAAATATAGCTTCAAATGTTAGCATCTAGGGTTGTACCAGGACAATAGCTCTGGACCTAGAGTTCGATAGGGATTAAATTCTCCTTGGTATCTTGAGAGGAAAGGGAAAGGGTGTCACATAGGAAGAATTGAATTGTTACTGGACAGCAGATTCCTGAACCAGGGCTTCAGTCAATCCTGCTGGGAAGAGCTATTCTCGAGAGCAGCAAGTTCAAGTTGCTTTGTGTTCCCTTCTGATAAAAATCTTCTGCAGTCTGAAGCAGGCAAGACTGCAGTTGCTTTAGGAGTGTCCTTGTCCTCCTTTGGTTTGTGTTAGTGAGCATGCTCTTGAGACCAAAGCAAATCGCAGAATTTGGTCCTCAGAAAGTGATCAGAACTGCCTGGGCATATACTGCAAGGGGTCAGCAGGTGATGGTTGAAAGACCGTGGACAAAGGAGAACACTGAAAAAAACAGTGTCTTTAGAGGCCATCACAGACACCCTTGATAATCTGTCCAGCTGCGAGGCAGGCACTTTGATCTGCTAGGAAACACGATCACTGTCCTCAAGAACCTTCATCACAAATTACTGTGCAGGGCTTGGTGAGTCCAAGCAGCAAATGTTGGTGCAGGAGGAAGGTAGGAGGAGAATTGTGATGGTATACGGTAGCACTGTCAGGAGTCTCTGACAGCGTACATACAGCTGCGGATCACTGTGCTATAGTCAGGGTCTGAAGAATGCAATATTACTGTGAATGAGGTGGTGAGGAAAATAAGTTTGAATGGGGAAACATGCTTTTCAGCTTTTCTCTGCAATCATTAAGGGTTTGAAGGCATTTTTGAAGAACTTATATTCTTCTGATTTCAGAATCAAGGGCTTTTGAGAAATGTATGAAAAAAGGTGTAATTTCTGGTAAACCTAGGAGAGATAGCAAGGTCCCAGCACCTTGCCTGCATTCTCTGACCCCATCTCTCCTTCCTGACTGCAGCTTTATGTAGTCAGTGGCAAACATGGGGCATCCACAAAGACTGCTGTCGGAAAACAGTAGGTAGGATGTAAAGGGGATCCACGGTGAATTGGCTCTGCTAACTACCTGGATGACTATGATGGAGCAGTTCAGCCTGTGGGCTGTAACATGTCAAGATAGAATCCTGAATTCAGAATTGAGGAGCTCATGAAAACATTCTTATTCCTTCTACGAGACTGGATCTCCCTCCTCCTGTGTGCGCACTGATGGGGAAGCAGGTTTTCAGACAGTTTCAGGAAGGTGCTTTTCTGTTTTGTCCCCTGCAACCAGCAAAAGTGTGATTACACTCACTCCCGTGTCTTGTTCCCTGTATCCCGGCTCTCCGTTGATGATTACTGCTCTTGTCCTGTGCTCACTCTGTTCTGGCTTATAAGGAGTTAAGAGGTGGGACCTGTTTGTAGGAGGAGGCAGTGTCCTACAGGCAAAGACTGAGCGCACTGCCCCTGCCTGATGCCATTTAGCCGTGTCTATAGCAGATGCTTTGTTGACATCAGGAAAAAAAGGGATGCCTATGCCAAAGTCTGGAGCGTAGCACCGCTGTCCCTTGAGCACAGGTGTGCAGACCCTGCCACGTAGCAGGGCTGGGTGTCTGAAGTCTGACCCAGCTTAAGTCTTGGAACCTGTAAGGCAGGACTCAGGTTAAAGATGACATGTAAAGTCACAGCAGTGCCTGGCTACAGCCTTGCTGGCAGCGCTCGGAGCTCAGTGTGCCCCCCAGCACTGACAGGCTGGTGCCCAAACACTCGTAAGTGCCATGTGGTGGGAACTGATGCCGTTGTATATCACAGAACTTGGTTTCATTCCCGAGTTCCCAGTTTTGAAAAATTAGGAAATCCCTCAGAAATAGTTCTAAACTAGCAGAGAGCTGGTTTAGGAGGCAAAGTTGAACGTACAGAAGTGAGGAGCTCTCAGCGTATTATGGTTAACTGTGACAACTGTTTCGCCTCCTGTATGCCTATTGTTGACCACAGGTCATTTTTTGTGTTTGGCCTCTGCCTCCTTTGGCCTGCAAAGTGCTTGTGTGGAAGAGGCGCAATTAGGGTGACAACTTCAGCTGTGCTCCCTGCTTTTGACACAGAAGGGACCCTTTCTGTCTGGAATGGGGGGGACTGTGCCAGAAAGGTGCAGCATGTGCAGGGCTTCCACCTGGGCAGATAATTCTTCCAGTGCTTTGCCCGTGGGTTTGCATATAAGGGACAGTTTTTCTGAGGGACAAGAATTAAGCTAATAAAGGCAGGGCTGCTCAGAAGTGCCTGAGTAGTAAAGCACACTTTGCTGCAGGTCATGTTATGGTCACCACCAAAAAGCGCACCACAGTTTTGTCCTGGCCCCCTCACACACCGGTGCCCTGTGCAGGAACCACAGTTACACCTCCAGGCCTGATCCCCGGCCTCCAGCATGGAATTGTTTGTGCTTTTGGAAGGCAGCTGCAGGTGAAGGGTACAGATGTGTGTGGAGAAGGGGTGGCTGACCCTCCAGGAGCCTTGACTGGGGATCCTCAGAGAGGACTTGAGTTCTGGTGATGCCTGGATGGGCAGGAGCTGGTGGCCCTGGTTTACTTCACTGGTGCTGTGTAGCCAAAGAGCAGACTGAGCCCTTGGTTTCTGTCTCCCCTTCACAGCCAAGATCCCTCCCCTCCCCTTGCTGCTCATTCAGTGGAGAGATGCGGGGAGGGAAGGATGCTGTTAATCTGCACTTTGCTCCAGTACTTGGCACATCCTTTGCAGTATCGGCTGTTTTCTGAGCAGAGATGCTGCCTGCCTCCTAACCGATGCAGCTATTCCCTATTGCTCCCCATGAAAGGAGCTGGAATCATAACCTAGAGAGTGAGCGAGTGATGCGGCTGCTGCACAGAGAGTGACTGCGAGGAAGAAAATTGGAGACCGGAATATGTGCCTGCCTCAGCAGCACTGCAGTGGTAAAGCCAGTGACTGACTACATGCAGGTGACTGTTCCTTATGCATTGCTACAGAGAACCCAGAAGTCGGGATGAAATGCATCAGCCTCTTTTTTCACTGTTTCTCTATTGTCATCATGCATTAATTGCTGAGAGTTATTTTCCTTCCTGTGGCTGACTGCCTGCATCTCTTCTTGTACTGCAGGAGAGACAGTGAGGGAGGGAGCACAGCACCAGCCCGGTGTCCTGTCCCACAAGGAGGATTCTGCATGATGTGCCAGGGCGGTCAGGGGCTGCTGCAATGGTGCACAGAACCTCTGGAACAGCTGGATTTAGGATTATTGATGCTTTATAAAGGTGTCCCAGACTCCATCTAGCAATTAGCTGGAGACATTGGCTGCCCTTTGGGGCTTGCTGACTGCTTTCTATTTTCCTCTTGTTACTGATTTCACACTCATCTGGGTCGACAGCATTTGAGCTAGGGGAAGGGACTTTCTCGGCCAGGAACTGGAGGGTGCTGTGTGGAAAGTGCAGCTGTGAGCTCTGGAGGGAACTGCAGTCTGACCGGCCATGGCTCAAGCAGCTAAGCAGCTGAAGAAAATCAAAGATATTGAGGCTCAGGCTCTGCAGGAGCAGAAGGAGAAGGAAGAATCCAATCGCAAGCGCAGGAACCGCTCTCGGGACCGGAAGAAAAAGGTCAGTGGCACTGGGGCAAGCGGCCCTATATCCAGATGCCTGTACTCGTGGCAGTGAGTGCTGTTTGTGTTTGGGGCAGGGGGGGTAGATGACAGAGGGGCAGTCTGGTCCCTGTACAAATCTATGTGCAGTCAGCATAAGAAACAGACTGCCAAGGAGAGGACAACTTTTGGGGCCAGGAATCTGCTGTTTGCCCCAACAGCTTAGGGAGAGGGGGTATAAAAAAGCCTGGTGAAGGGAGAAAGGAAGTGAGGGATTTTGCAGTTCAAGAGATTCACTCAGCCCCGTAACAGATTTGATCTCTAAGATAAAATTGATGGCTTCTAGCTTCGTGCAGTTTCCCAGAGTTGCTCTGTGTCTGCAGAGCCAAAGGGTCGAGAGACCCCCACCCCTTTCTCTAGTGAAGGAGCAGTTTTGATGTTGACTCCATGCCCTGCTTGATCTCTGCCAGAACACTGAAACCGTGGTACAGCAGGAGCAGACTGCTAACAGAGAAAGCAGGTTTGTGCAGGGGACTGTGAGCTGTGTTGCACCTTAGGGCAGGCTGTATTTGTGAGTGGGACACAGCTCATCCCTCCCAGCAAAGGCATGTTGCTTGCTGGCAGCAGGTGATTAGGGTTCAGGAGTGAGAAGAGGTGTCTTTCCCCTCTGCTGACGCCAACATGCTGGAGCCTTGGGTCCACCAGCTGTTCCAAGCTGTAGCACCTCTCTGGAAAGTCACTGCCAGTTTTTTCTTGCCGCCAGCTTCCTGCAGGAGCAGGCATGTTGCTAAGATAGCTTTGCTGCCCCTTGAAGACCTTTTGAACTGGATGTTCGTACAGCAAGGCCTGAGGGTCTATGTGCTGTGCACTAATGCAGAGGCAGTGAGGAGAGAGGTGAAACCAAGGGTAATCAAGGATATGTGTGAGAGGAGAGGAGGCTGCAATACAGGGATGTCTTAGATGGGCTTCTCTGCTGCCTTTAGCAAACACTTGGAGACTTCCATGTGCCCCCTCTGAGCAAGAGCCTCACAGCAGAGCTCTGCTGCTTGGAGCATCTCAATAGCTGTGCCCTGAGAGTCCTGAGAAGAGTCTTGCTGAGATGCTGGGGACAGGCACTGCTAGTCAGCCCTCAGGCTTTTATTCTTCCTGCCACGCTGCTGGACAACTGCTGGTTCAGGCTGCCTGGGCTAGTCATGGACACTGGAATTCCCAGATTTCATTCATCCCTATTTCTGGTGAAGGCTCACTCTGTGAGTCTTTGAGAAAACCATCCTCCTCCCTTCTGGTCCCCCCTCCCAGAAGCACAGTGTACATGTGTCTTGATGAAGTGTCTGGACTTCCTCATGTGGAAGGTACTAGAGAGGGCACCTTCTCACCAGCTCCTTGTGAGAGACCCAAGTTGCACTTGCTGCCGAGACACACAGTGACGCAAGCGAGGGAGCTGGAGAAGCACCATTGAGTACACCCACAGGGGTCTGCTTCCCTGGGATGGGATAGACCTTACAGCGATCGGCAAGCCTTTTGTTAGTATACTATTTGGGATTGTCGCAGCATGGGGAGCACCAAGCGAGGTCTCCTTGCAGAAAGCAGCAGGGCTCTGGGGTCCTGAGGAGGAGTTGATCTTCATCTGTCCCTTCCTGAGCAGTGAATCCAGGGAAGGCGCTGGCAAGGGAGGCCTGCCTGCCTCTCAGCTCCTTGACTGTGGCCAGCGTGGGCAGAGCCCCTGTTCACCCTCCTGTTCCTCTTGGGACCAAAGCTGGGTGTAAGGAAGTTTGCTTTTCTTAATGTCGGGCCATCTGACCAGGGCAGCCCAGGAGGGGTCTGTGTCTGCGGAGGGCAGCTAATCGGGGGGACATCAGTGGACGCATTCAGGACAGATGCGAAGTCTGCAGATAGCAGCTAGGAAGCTGGGTGTGGGGTCTTTCAGCTGCCAAACTGTTGTGTCGAATGCTGCCTTCTTCAATGGTAACTGCTTGCTGTGTGCAGGCCCAGGGCTTTTCCCTGCAGGGCCTCTCTTTTACTCAAGGCTGACAGAGCAGCTTGTCTGTTATGTTGCCAGAGGGCTGTAAAGGGGTTCTGGTGTGAAGAACCACCAAACCAGGAGATTCTGCTATTGGGCCAGCTCCCTCTTCTGCCCCGTCCCCAAAGCCTGAGTGTCCCTAGTGGTAGTGGTTTATCGTACAAGTCTGCCTGGGGCCAAGCTGAGGGCGACCAGAATGTTTTGGAGTTTCTCATTCTGTTTTGCTGCAGCAGTTGTGGGGTTTAATCTGTGTTAGCCTAGGTGTCTGTCAGTGCCCTGTGAGTGCACAGGACTCGTGTCATGTCTATGCAAAAGGCCTCTCCTTCGAAAGGCTCCTTCACTGGCCACTGGAATGGACTGAATCCGCTGCTGTGTCACTGGGTCCTTCTGCTCCTCCACTTCTGCCTGCCTGTTGTCTCTTGCTTCATACACAGATACAGGCTCTTTTGGGCAGAGGCTGTTTATTTGCTCTGTGTTTGTACAGTGCAGCCTGTCAGTCTTGATTCATGACTGAGCCCATCATGCACCGCTGCAATGCAAATTATTAGTAGAGGGGTAACCTGTGATCCAAGGAAGTGCTAGCATGACACAAAGCAGCAGAAATGGCCAGAAGGAGGAGATGACAGCCCCAGAACAAGTTTCTTCTCATCCCATGCAAGCTGATGTTATGTCTTGGGACATGAGAGCTTTGCATCCTTTAGCATTTCCAGCAGTAGGTCCTGCCAAAGATGTGACATGGCTGTCAGCCACCCAGGACTTCACTGGCTGCTGGGGGCTGTGTTGGTGTCTAACCTGCAAGCTGGAGCTCATCAGCAAGAGAAAGGACCATGACGCATAAGAGTCTCAGAGCACAAAGCTGCTTTGTCTCCTTTCGCTGCCTGTTCCTAGAGCAACAGCTCCAGCTGCAACTTCTGTTTTCTCCCACTGCAAGTTTTGTCGGTTCCATCAGCCAAAACTCCTCCTGCCTCTCCTTGCCTTGCAAGACCAATGACTATGCAGGCACCTTCCCTGAGAAGTTAACCAGCTTGGCACGTGGCACAGCGTTGAAGAAGGCACCTTTAGGACCATGTGAGATCAGCACTAGGCGAGGCGATGAGGACACCGGATGCTCCAGCCAGGGTCCAGGTATTGGCAGCTCTTTGCAGCCAGGATTGGGTGTCTGGAGTCAGTACTCTCTGTCTGAGGCACTTTTTCTGCAAAGGAATTGGTATCTTCTGCCTAGAACCTGATGCTACTGTGCAGTGGCAGGGAGAAGGGGCATGGGATATCAGGACAGGCAAAGCCTTTGAGACTCAAGGAAGCTCTAGCTTTTACCACTCTGAATGTAAACAGAGGGACAGAGTAGACAAAGAATTAAACTGTGTGACTAGGAATGGGCTTAATCGCTTACTATCTAGCTATTATGTAGGCTTTCAAAAGGATTTTGCAAAGCAAAGGGCCATCTTAAATCTTTCTGTGGGGGGTGTGTGTGGGCTAGGTTCAAAGCAGCAGTACTGTGTTGAATCTTTTCTGCTGTAAATGTCCAGTGTGTAAAGGTGGGAAGGTGTTCTGTATACACAGCTGCTGGCAAATTGGGGCAAAGCATGAGCCCCTTTATGGGTGACCTGGTGCACTGAGGAATGGAGCAAATGTGGAGGTTTTGCACCCCCACCTCTGCCCAGTGCGCCAATGTGGAACTGCTCTGTGTGACTACAAGGTAATTGTGACACTCCAAGCCCTGTCAATGTTGTTGGGGAAGCAAGTCCCACCAGGATTTGGGGAGGATTACGTCATCTGGCTGCACTGTCAGGAGATTCAGACCTCTGATTCATAGAAGCTTAATAAATATTTAGTTCTTGCTTGAGGCTGGATTGGGAAGTACAGGGGCTGTGTGTGACGATGACTTCCTCTGATGCTGTTTATCTGACCTGCCACTGGAGTCCTGTACAAATGGAAATACTGTCAGGATTTTAAAAAGCATCAGTGCTATGCTGTGTTGTACTACTCTGCTGTCTGAGGCCTATAAGGGGGCATTTTTCTCACAACGCAGTATGGTTTCCACTCCATCTCTCTGTCTCTCTGGTACAGAGTAAGCAGGACAAAGAGGCTGTTTCAAACTTACCTTTGACTAAACTCTGTCCAATTTCACTCGCCACTGCTCACAATCACCCTCCAGCATTTTTCTATTAGGTTGCAATGCAGCATGCACTGGTTATAATGGGAGCATCTGTGCTCCCAGCATTTGTACTTTCTTTCCAGTGTTTGCATTAAGTATGGGGGAGGGATGGCAGAGGACAGTGCACGGCATATTTGTGTGCAGGAAGGCAAACGGCAATGCAGAAATTATACTGATCTCAATGTTCCTTCACAGTGGGGAGGTTACAGGAGTTTCTGGCTGAGCATGGTTTGTTGCAGTGGGCACAGATCAAGAGCTCTCTCAAATGGCCCAATTAGAAAAATCAGAACATTTATACGGTAGCAATTCCTCTCTGGTGTTTACCTTTTTCTTCTTTCACTGTCTGCCTTGCCCTTTGCAGGATGTGGTGCCAAGAGAGCCTAGTCTCTCAGATAATGTCAGCTAATATATAATGAACCGTGTTTGACTTGGGAAGTCCATCCCTTTCCCAGTAAACAGTGGTCCACAAATACTAAAGTAAGTTGTAAGTGAACAGTACTTAGCTAGCAAGGCAATTTAGAGCCTGTGCCTCTGTCCTTTCCTGACATTTACAGGCAGGTGGGAAATGCAGCATCGTGATGGGAGGAGGAGCGGCTGACGGGTAGAACAGGAGCAGAATACGGGCATCTGGATGTGAGGGATGTCAGGGGAGAGCAGACCCTGCTGATGCAGGGACTCGCTGATGGGGGGAGGCACTGAGGGGAAGCTGGCGCCATTCTGCACTGCTGCTCTACAGGCTCTTAAATTATTCAGGTAATAACGGCATCTATCTGTGCTCAGTGAGCCCACCAGTTATCAAGGTACTGGAATGAGGTGAGCAACGTTTGAAACCCTGTAGCATTCAGAAATCTGTTTCGGGAGCAAGTTCTTTCAAACTGTGCCTTACCCTCAGCGCCTGGTCCACTGGCCAAGGTGTCTGCCCAGGCACGGCCCCCGCTGTGTGCAGGGAGCGAGCCCTCTCCAGAGCAAGTGCCTTCAGGAGGGTGAGAAGCACAGGACAGTGCCCTTTGTGGAAGTCCTGTGCTTGGTAGCCTGTGGGGCTCAGTTTATTCATGGTAGGAAGCTGCCTGTAGAGTGCTGAAGCTGAGATACAGCAAGCTAGATCTGAGCTCAAAGGAAAGCAGCTTTACAGAGTGCTAAAATTAGAAGTTTAGTCTGAATTATGCTAATTTGTTTTAATTGTCTAAGTATGTCAAGGTTCTTCAGAAATGTACCCTCTCCATGCTGGTCTGGAAAGGTGCAGCATCACTGGGGGCGTGATGGAAGGGTGGGTCAAGGATTGCAGAGATTTCTGAGTTCCCTGCCCTACTTATATCTCTCTAGCAGTCCTCACCTCCAGCTCTCAAAATGCCAGGAGGGTAGATTCTGAAAATGTTAGCCCTGGATTGGATAGACCAGCCTTGTTAAAATCTCAGATGAGTAGAGGGCAACCTCCTGGGTGCAGGGAAGTTCCTGACACCTCCCCTCTATAAGGGGACTGCTCAGTATGGCAGAATCATCTGAAAATTCACATTTCCTTTCACAGCTGAACTATGTCATGTTCTGAGCCACAACACTGCAAACAGCAGCAAAATTCAAGCTCCCTTCCTATTTGCAAACCAAATTTTGCTGACTGGGTGAAACATTAAGCCAGAGCCATACATTTCTGTGTAGAGGTTGCAAACGTAGGGGACTATGTTAGATCTATGGCTTCAAAATATTGCAGCCTCAGTGAAAAATCTACAGCAGAAACAAAGCAGCAGGTAATCACTGAAGTGTCTTGAAAGGCGGAGGGAGAGAATGCAGCAGCAGGAGAGCATTTAGAAAACAGACGAGGTTTCTATATTTATATAGAGATGAGGAAAGAAGGAGAGAGTGTGCGCACGTGTGTGTTCGTGTGTGTGCGTGCGTGTCCAGGTCACTGAGAAGACTCCTGTTTAAGCAAAAAGGTACTGCAGCAAGACAACAAGCAGAAAAGAAGGCTGTGGTCCTTCACTGCACTGTGGTGACAGGACCTTTCAGGGCTTGTAGGGTGCATTCATGTGCATATTTTGGACCTTTTAAATGGGAAATGCAGAGAACAGAGTGCTGAAATCCTTTGCAGAATATAAACTATGTTAGATCTTTAACTAATCAGATGGTCTCTGCAAAAGGATAATAAATATTTTCACCTTTTTACAGTGTCATTTGTCCAGAAAACTAAGGCTTCCAGATACTTTGCAGGAAATGCATAGTGTATTCAGAGTCCATTTAGTTCTGTCATGATGCCGTGCCTGGAATGGGAAGCATTGTGTCTTTCCCAGGACTTGCTGATTACAGCACAAAGCAAAGAATAAGATAAATGCTATGAGACTGTGCTGTTTTGGTGGGTGAGACAGACAGGTGTGGGGTGAGCTAAGGACAGTTTCAGCTTTAACACTGTACTTCCCGGCTTGCACAGAGCATCTCTGAAGATAGGAAAGATACTGCCCCTTCCTGTGGATGCCCCCCTGAGCGCTGTGCAGATATCTGACTGCTGGCCATGGGCAGCAAAGACACTGACCTATCAATGTGACTGCTCCGTCTAGCTCTCGTTCCAATTCTACTCCCATGTCATCTGGCGCTTTCATGGACCTTGAGGCGGTACAGATGCCTGGCATCCTAATGCGCTGGATAGGATTTACTCTGAGGGTCTGTCATCTATTTTAAGGGACGTACTGGGAAAGAGAAAAGGGTAGTGTCCATGCTGTCACTTCACAGGGACTAAGCTGTCTGCACAGCTCTCTTGATTGACTGAACCAGCCTGTGGTCACAGAGGGTCTCAGAGCCTTGCCTTGGGTGGATGTTGTGGAAAACGCTGTAGTAGGCTTTCCAAGCATTTGACTGTTCCACTTCCAAACATGCTGCTGTTAAACTCAATGTCTTCTCAGATACTTCAGCAGCTTGCTCTCCTTCCTCTGTCCCCAGCTGCAGGCACTGCCTCTCAGGCCTGAGCTGTGCCCTAGCATGCATACGTTGCTCTGCTTGGAGAAACTGTTCTGCTGAGCAGTAGCTGCTAGTTTCTTCCATAGCCCAGCTTTAAGTTGTCATTTACAGGTTAGCTGTTGTGACTGGCACTCAGAGACCCTGGAATCTCTTGTGCAAATACAGAGGGTCGTGGGCAATTTCATAAGGCAGGTACCATCAGCCTGCTAGCTGCTGTCATCTAGCAGCCTTCTGGGTAAAGTGAGGTTCTTGTGGTGAGGTTGTTGTGCTGTTTCCTGGAGTATGCCATGGCTCTGTTGCTGGAGGTACTATAGACTGCTATGCTGCGTGCCTGGTCTCTCTGACTTAAGAGTTTGCAAAGAAAGATTCTTGTGCTGGTGCTTTGGATGGACATTGAACATGACTGGCTTTGCTGTTGGAACTGGAGTGACCAAAACAAGCCAGTCCCTTTCACTCCATTGTTCTCTACAATGTTTTAAAAAAAAAGTTAAGCTGGTGTTGTCAGCATATGGAAATATTCAGAAACTACCAGCCTTTTAACACCTCGTATTAGTTGGTGGGAAGAAGCAAAATCTTAACATGCAATGTATCAAAACTGTGAAAAAATATTGCAATACAAGGCAAATTCGTAAAAGTCAGTTGTCCCTCTTTTTGCAGGTGTCACTCAAGCTGTAGTGATAGAGCAGAGAAATGGCTGCTTTGGGCTGTACCTTGCTTCCACTGCATAGCATCTGTCAGAGCTCTAGGCAGAGATGAGATGCTAACTAAGCTCTTTCTTCAACTCATCTGAGGGGAGGGGAGAGAGTAAAGGGATCTTCCTTTGGTCTGCCTGGGAATCAGCTGTACTCTGTTGATGACTGAAGTGTGAGGTTTTACTGTGTGCTGCGATCATATGCGCACCTCTTCCTTTTCCATGTTCTTACTCTGCTATTTGAATCAATAATGTTCTACTGTAAATTACGTTCACGGATTTGGTTACAGGAGTAAATAGTGTGTTCTTAAATAAGATGCGAAACCTCAATAATCCAGTGTCCTTGACTTGCGAATCTCTGCATGGAGTTTCTCTTGTTTTGGGGTGTTGTGGTTTCCTTTCCTTCTGTCTTTTCTTCTCTTTCCTTCTGTCTGTCTTTCTTTCCCCCCTCCATCTGCCTTGTGATGGATGAAAGTACTCAGGCCGGTAGTGGGCATGGGGAGTGGAGTGTGGGGTGGTGGTGATACCAGACAGTTTAGTAAACACAGGCCTCAGAGAAGGCCTCGGAGTAGGCCCTAAAAGGCCTGAATCAACTTTCCTTTCAGTAATTTTCCTTTCAGCTAAATAACTGCACTTTCTGAAGCTAACTGCATGTTTTGCAGACAGGGTCTGCTTCTAGGACTGATAACGCTTAAAGTTATAGCTATCACTGACTCTTCCTTGCGCTTATTCTTAGAGGATCCAAGGTCTCTGTTAAATTCCTCACTAATTACAAAGAAGGGCCAAAGACAAACAAGACTGTGAACAACATCTTTGTAGTGTCTTAAAAGACTTGATTCACAGCCCTGGAGCCAGGAGAAGAGATAAATCCTGTAAGACCCAGAACAGGATCTTCGCCTCGGAGCCACCTGCATGTGTCAACAGAAAGGCCTCAGCCACGCTTGAGTGGAAGCAGGGTCACACAGCAGACAGCACAACTATGGGGGATTATGACCCCCAGAGACCACCAAAGACCCCTTCCCCAATTTAGTACGCATGCACAAAGACATTACATAATGTATTAGCATATGCTTAAGGTTTTTTGGAATGGTTGGGCTTTTCTCAGGAATTATATGAATATTCATTTTTCTATAATGTATATAATGAGTGTGCTTTTGTCCCTAGGTGGACATGTTAGGTGGAGCGATCCCCCATGTCCCTCGGCTGAGTAAAGTGATGCCTGCTCGTTAATGCTAAAACCCAGCATTAAGGAGTTCTATTCCCGATTTCGGTGACAGTGGTGTGCTAGAGAGTTCTCAGAAAGGGAAAACTTACCTAACTGGCTTTTGATGTTGGACTTGCTTTTGCTGCCGTGAGGAGCATTATGGTTCTGTTTCCCATCTTTAATGCTGAAACAGAAGTTATATCTGTGGGCCAGTCTTTGGCGTGGGGGTATTTCAGCTCTAGGAGATGCCTGTATGGGGTCTGAGTTTGGCTTGCAGGCTATAATTTTCTAAGCTTTTTCATTCTTCAGCTCTTTTCCTGGCAGATTCATCTCAGCTTGCAGTGACAGTAGATTTGGTCCAAGCAAGAATTGCTCAGCAGAGCATGGCATGGCAGCTCTCTTTACGCGCAGCTTGGACGTGCCACCGCACTGATGCATAGCAATGTGCTCCTGTTAAAGAGCAACATGATGGTCAGCAGGCTGACCCCCTTTCTGTGAGTGCTGGGAAAAATGCTTCCTGTCAAGCCTGCTGTCAAATGGCTGCAGGGCTGAGATTGCAGTAAGAGGAGCTGCAGTATTGCAGGGCAAAAGTATAAAATATCTGCTGCCCATCAGTACTGTATCAGCAAAACTTCTCAAAACCTGTGAACTCATCCCCGCCAATGCTGAGATATGCCTCTTGGACCTGCCAGAGGTGTTCTCCAAGGCCAGCAGCAGCTCAATAAGGCATAGGCAAGATCACTGTCTCTCCATCCAAAATGTGAGGCAGCAGCATTCACTGTCTCCTGACAACATCTGGGCAGGGATCAGCAGCACCTCCCTATGGGGCCTCTCAACACACCATGTGGCACCACCGTCAGCAGCAGCAGAGGGGCCACATGAGGGACGTTTGTTCTGCCTTTCTTGTACTGCCACAGACACTGTGGGTAAATTGCAGATATTTGGGCAGAGGAGCTAGCGTCTTTCACTAATTCACTTTGCTTTAAAGTCATGCTTTAGAGCTAAGAGTACTGTGAGGATGCTTGGAGCAAGCTGATCCAGAGGTTCTCCTCACAGCTGCAATAGTGAAGCAACTTCCTCATGAAGCTTGGAGATAAGGTCCTTTCACTGGGAAGAGGCATTGCATATTGGGAGTTTTAGTCTGAACAGACTTTGTCTCTGCAGAGGTAGTGTGTTTTGTCCATTTTGCTGGAAATAAATGCAGCATTGCACACAGAAGAGCAGAATGGAGGGTGCCCAGTAACCACGTATGAACCTGTAGTTTGTTCTTGACAGAAAAAATCTATTGTAACATACGGTCAGCACATAATGCAGCAAAGCAGCTGTAATGAAACCAGTGTGCTCCCATGTCTCTGCCACAGTAGGCATCCTGGCCAAAAGATGTTTCTCAATCTCTCCCTGCTGGCAGGTAAAAATGAGTCCTCTTTTCTTTTGAAAAGAACTTGAGGATGCCAAAATAGGAAATAATTAATAGGATCTTCTTTACTTTAATTGCATTCACAGGCATGCACAGCCAGAGTATTCACTCTAAAGCAGGTACTTTGATTCCCCCTATACTCAAAGAAGTTAAAAGGAGGAAATCTAAAGGTTTTAGGTTGAACTGCCTTTGTGAGCCTAGTATCCAGCATCCTCAGTAGTTGCTGTCAAAGATCCTGTGATGCTTTTCCCAAGAAAGTGTGTATGTGTACATGCATGTGTGTGGATTGATTCCTCTGTTCAGCCAAAATCTTTCTCAGGTAATTGCATTGTGCTTCCTTCAAGTCCCTTGTTTCTCCAATTCCTTGAGCTCTCTATAGCATTTCTGTGGTCTGCTGAAGGCTGCCTCCTTTTACTCTGGGTGTGGGAACACTGCTTTAGCGAGAGGGCAAATGAATGTAGGGGAAACTGCGATTGTGGAGTAGGCTGAGTCTTGACATGAAAGTGGTGGAAATGGCAGAGTGCAGGACATAGGTGTCCTCTCTGTACACGCCTACTTCAGGTTTCATGTTGTAAAGCAAATTCTGTCAGAAGTCTAGCATAAAACCCCATCAAATGTTTCAGATCTTCCTCTGTGCCCTCATATTTCAGAGCCTCTTGGATTATACTGAACCACCCTAAGCTGGTAGCTCAGTAAGGGCACATGGTACGCAGGGGTCAGTGTCTAGCATTTCCTGGCACTGACAGCATTGGTTTTTTGCAAAGCCTCTGGGAATCCTAGTGCTAAATGCTACAGGAGTTTTCATCTTTGAAGGTAAGCAATTGTGCAGTCCTTCTGAGCTTGGAGGTGTCCTTGCAGTGCAGGGGATCTCTGTGAGCTGCTGGAGAAGGGATCAAACAGCCTGCTCTCCCTGTGGTTTGCACAGCCTGTTTGTCATTGGGAATTACTTCCTTCTCTGCCTGTGATGCAGTGGGAGATGGGGACAGCGTTATGCTGCATGTTACTTGGCTCTGCTGGCTTTTCTGTGTCCTGTAACAGCCCTTCCTGATTCCCCATTAACTGCTCTGTGGCTAGTACTCTTGTGGTGCTCAGCTCCCAGCACTTGCTGCTGGCACTGATAACCTGGAGTAACAGCATCTTATTTTTGAATCATTGGTGGGGAGGAGGGGGGATTTTTTTATTAATAACCCAAATTACCCCGTGAAACAGCAGCTTGTCTGATGTTAAATATTAAACTCCACTACGTGGGTGAGCTGGAGCACAGAAACAACAGCATGCTGGTAATGACTTGCTGTGGCAGGAGATGGCAGCGGTGCCTGCCAGTGTCCATTAATCCCTGCTCCTTGGAGAGTTTTCCGTCTTCAGGGCAGTCAGGTGCTCCTCCACACAGCTCCCCAGCTTCTGAATGGCATTTTGCATGCTATAAACAGATCAGCACATCAAAGGCTGGCGGATCCTCTCTCTGGCGTTGCCATGGCAGCAGCAGCTGAGAGGACTGGGATGCTTCTGGGATGGGATTATGTTGCTGGGTGTGTTGGGGCAGAGCAGGGCTGCTTTCCACAGTCCGGCGTCCAGTGTCATCATGGGCACAAGCATGCCTGGTGCTGCCAGTGGCATGTGGATCTCTTGCAATGTAACAGGACGGTCTGCCCTTGTTTAGGGGTGCTGTGATGCAGACCTCTGCGTCTGAACTGCTCACCTCAGCTCCCTCTAGTCCGGGAGAGAAGGAGGGAGTCCTTCCCATGCTGCACTGCATGTGGAAGTAGGTCAGCTGAATTATACCCTTAGAAATGCTTGTTTCTCTCCACTGACTCTCAAGGGAGCTGAGACAACAAGCCCTGCTTCAAGTGTTGACTCTGTAGGTGCCTAACACTGTTATGGTGAGCCTGCCCTCGGGATGTCTGCCTCAGGTGCCTCTTCTGTCCCCTGCAGCTCCGCACATGCTGGATACAGTGGATTTCCAGGAGTGAACATAAAGCTGAGCTTTAAACACTGTGAAAACATGACATTGGCCTGGCTGGGCAGCAGGCCACAGCAGCATGATCAAGGGGTCTGCTGTTGTCCCTCACTATTAGTCTGTCAAGCTGTGTTTCCTTGGCAAAATGCCCCATCCTCCTTATTATCTGCTGTGAAATTGCTCCTGGGGATTCAGTGCTGTTTTTTGAGCATTTCTCTTTTGGGTGATCCTGGCATCTCCAGCCAATGTCTGCTGAGGGGACAGGCATGTGTGACTTATTCTGACACACACATAGCAAATGCCCTTTGGGGGTGTGGTGGTGGGCACTCAGGAACAGCTGGGTGGTTTGATAAAGGAAAGCAGGTAATTTTGAGCAGGTAAGCTGATCCAGAAAACACTATTCTCTGGTCTCATTTTCGCTCCCTTTCAATTCCACCTGTGCTTTAGTTCCCTGTCTCTAAAATCACAGAATCATGGAATCACAGAATGGTTTGTGTTGGAAGGAACCCCTGCCGTGGGTAGGGACATTTTTCACTAGATTGGGTTGCTCAAAGCCCTGTCCAACCTGACCTTGAACGCTTCCAGTGATGGGGCATCCACAACTTCTCTGGGCAAAATGGGGGTAGCTGAGTGCATTTTTACAGTACGTGTTGGGGGAGAATCGGTGGGGACTGGGTTAGGGAAACAGTGGTAAGAGAAACTGTTTGTGTGGGAGCTCTGTGACTTCTGAACAAGAGTTGCCTAAGTGAGGCTCATAGGGTAGGTTTGTGGGAGAGATTTTGGAAAAGCCCTCTGCGGCATGGTGGGGTTAGCACTGGTGTGGGCACCTAAGTGCTGCAGCACAGAGGTCCAGCCTTCACTCTGTAGCATCTTATGTTATCCTAAGAAGTAGGGAGATGAGCCATTGCAAAGATGTTGCAAATATATCAGGCCTGGTTCATGGCTGCTATGTTGCAGAGTGCACAGCTGGTATGTCCAGTGATAGGATAGTTTTGTCTGTACCTGTGCTGTAGGGATGGTGACTACTAGAAGCTTTGTCCTGGTGGGAGATTTCAAGTTGCAGGTGTGTGGTAGGCACCTTTAAGAGCAGAGCTGGAGAGAGTATGATTTGTTCAGATCCCATTCTCCAGAGGATTCGTCTAGGCTATGAAGAGGAGCGGTTGCACTGGTGTTTTGCAGGTGGCAAGGAAAGTTCGACTCCAGCAGTAAACACCTCCACTTCTCCTGTATGGTAGCTGACAGAGCTTTGAGGGCCAGGTTCCAGAGAGTCTTTGTTCCCAGATTTTTACTGCTGAGGCCAAGGAAAAGTGCTGATACTGCAGACATTCAGTGAAAAAGGTCCACTGGGAGAAATAAAATAGTTGATCTCCTTCAGTTTTAGAACAATAGTGAGACTCATTAGCTGTGCTAGGTCAGTGGAGCTCTATCCTCACTCCTATTCTGCAGAGTTGCTCACTTTCCAAAGTAGTGTATGAGTGAGTATTTCTGGGACTCTGGGACGCTGCTTCTCTCATCCAGAGGCATCTTATGTAATTGAATTAGACCTTCGGAAAAGCTACTGTGCGATGAAATAATCCTAAATGGTGATCAGTGAGAGCAGAGCTGTGGGCATACAACAGAAATGTGCACGTCTCTTCTGAATCATTCATTAATTACCCTTAAATGGTGCTCATGGGTTTCAAGATTTCAAGTGTATTTTCTGCAGATTTGCCAAACTATTCTTCAGAGCATTGCAGTAACTGGAGAAAAGTGCAGGCTGTTGTGCTGTGAGCAGGATGCAGAGGTGTGGGGTGGTGTTCTTGCTGTAATGTTCGTATCAGGTTATCCAGGCATGCCAAGGGTGCTCCAGAAATAAATGAATCAATGGTATCTGGAAGAGCTAATCATGACAAAAAGTTGCATGTAGTCATCACAACATGGATGGATATGTGTCCAAGAAAGCATTTGGCTCCTTTGCTTGCTCAGCAAGGTGATGAACAGAGGCACAGGCTTCCAAGCTCTTAGATGTCTGTACAGGACTGGACTCTGTGAAGGAGTAGGAATGTGCAGTTGCACTCCAGACCTCAGGGCATTATCTTCTCAGTTCAGAAGGCTTGAATTAAACCTTCAGGAAGAGCGAGGACAGCAGGATTGAGAGGCTGGAAACATGTTGCAGAGCTGCTCTCTGCAAACAATTGCATCTTTTGGGCCTGTTAATATAGCAGCATTTGTTGTGCTGGTCAGTGTTTGTTTTGGGTTAGGATTTTTTTTTTTTCCTTCAGTTTGGGGTGTGTGTGTGTTTGATTTTTGGTAGGGTTTTTTTTTTTTTGCATGGGTGCCAGAAGAGCAGGGACAAGTCCTGCTCTGTGAGCTGCTGCAGTATAACTATTTCATCATAATCTCAATGACTTGCTCTGAACAATCCCCAGGAGCAAATATTAGTGACAAACGGGTTTTGCTAGCACTTTATAGTTTTCACATATTCTTTGCAATGCCTATTATAGACTTCGTTGTTGATGGCATAACCCAGTTGTTTATCCAGCTCCCAGGAGGGGGGCGTCTATATTTAGACCCAGATCAGTTAGAGATATGCAGAGAATGGAGACCTCCCATGACTTGTTTTCCTTTGACTGGACCTTGAATCTGTGACCACAAATTCATGGTAACCTGCAGCACAGCGCTGTCACAGATGTTGCCTACAAATGGCTGGGCTGCACTTATAATTTCACCAAGCTTCTTGCTGATCCTCCTCATTTTGTTAAGTCTGCCCAGCTGCATGCAGGGTCTGTCCAGAGGAACAAGTTGCAGCTTACTGTGGTGTGACCATCAACTGGAATTAGTTTCATTTTTGGTGCAAACCTTCCTGCCTTGTTATTGATATCGGAGCCCTTCATCAAACTCCAGAGAATGACTGTGTCAAATCACAGGTGTACAGCTAGTTTTGTTTCTTGCTGTGAATATTAAAACAGAGACTTCCTCCTCTCCTCTGTGAGTTTTGTGCAGAACTCTGGAAACCTGGCAGGTCCGCCGGAGAAGCAGGTGACAGGATTGCATACCTCACAGAGTGTCTGAAGGTTGAAGGCTTTTCTTGCTGGTCCAAGCCTAGAAGAAAATATTTTGACAAATCTGAAGAGGTTTACAGAAATGGTTTCTTGCCAAACTGCCTGAACTAACATGACTGAGCAAGATGCTCTTGGCTGCTGAGAATAAAGGTACACTGAAAGTGTGGGGTGAGATCTGAATTCTTGCTCTCCTGCTCGATGCTCAGCATCAGAGCAGAAGATTTCTTTCCAAGAGGAGCAGAGTGCAGCCTGCCAGGTGGGGACTATGCATTCATCTGCTCTCGCAGGAGGTCAGTCTACACTGCCTCCAGGCATGCACTATGGCCAAATGCTGGATATCTCTCCATCTTGAGATCCCCAAATAGGCATAACATTCAGGCATCTCAGTGAATCTATAATCTTGCAGTTACAGCAGGGCCAGTGGATCCAATAGGATCAACAGGTGGGGTGGATTAACTGCAGCCTGATAAGGGTCTTGTTACATCTTTCAGATTGGTACCTGCCTGAGTGAAAGCAAAAATCTGCACCTTAAGCAGTAATTAAGAAGTGATTTGCCCTTGGCCCATATTGTGGGCATAATGCCAAACTCTTAGTTCCCAGAACTGAGATTTTTCAGATTCAGGTTTGTCACCGAAATCGGGAATAGAACTCCTTAATGCTGGGTTTTAGCATTAACGAGCAGGCATTACTTTATTCGGCCGAGGGACATGGAGGATCGCTCCACCTAACATGTCCACCTAGGGACAAAAGCACACTCATTATATACGTTATAGAAAAATGAATATTCATATAATTCCTGAGAAAAGCCCACCCATTCCAAAAAACCTTAAGCATATGCTAATACATTATGTAATGTCTTTGTGCATGCGTACTAAATTGGGGAAGGGGTCTTTGGTGGTCTCTGGGGGTCATAATCCCCCATAGTTGTGCTGTCTGCTGTGTGACCCTGCTTCCACTCAAGCGTGGCTGAGGCCTTTCTGTTGATACATGCAGGTGGCTCCGAGGCGAAGATCCTGTTCTGGGTCTTACAGGATTTATCTCTTCTCCTGGCTCCAGGGCTGTGAATCAAGTCTTTTAAGACACTACAAAGATGTTGTTCACAGTCTTGTTTGTCTTTGGCCCTTCTTTGTAATTAGTGAGGAATTTAACAGAGACCTTGGATCCTCTAAGAATAAGCGCAAGGAAGAGTCAGTGATAGCTATAACTTTAAGCGTTATCAGTCCTAGAAGCAGACCCTGTCTGCAAAACATGCAGTTAGCTTCAGAAAGTGCAGTTATTTAGCTGAAAGGAAACTTACTGAAAGGAAAGTTGATTCTGTCTAAAGGTTTCACAGAGCAGGCCTTTTAGGGCCTACTCCGAGGCCTTCTCTGAGGCCTGTGTTTACTAAACCGTTTGGTGTCAGGCTGAGTCAGGTGATGCTTCTTACTCTCAGAGCGGCCTGGTCTCTAACAGGGGGAAAAACAGTGGATGTTAATCCTGCAGGCGAGATGTCTTCTGGTCTGCTGGACAGAAGAGCTGGATGCAGAGGCTGCTGAACACTTTGTGCAGAAATCTTTGCAGCCAGGACAGCGCAGAACTAAGCCATAGTGTAAACAATGGGCCATGAATATTCCTTTCCTTTGGGAGCTCTGCAGCTCTTTCATGTCTTCACTCAGTGAATCTAACTTCCTGAGTTTTTGAGCCTGAATGAGTATAAAAAGATAAATCAGTGTGATGAGATTTACACTTGCATTGCCTGGCTCATCCAAATGCTGAGCTATGAAGCTGACTGTGCTCAGTATGCATGCAGGGAGGGGCAAAGGGCTGCCTGAACGTTCCTGTTTTGGGCTCAGACTGCTTCCTCTCCAGGAACTAAACTCTAGTTATGCTGGCACAGGGCAGCTGTCCCTTGGAGTAAAAGAACAGGCTGCTTCATCGCCAGAATCATGCCTTTGGAGGCAACAGTGCACAGTTCAAGAAACAACCTGAAGAACATCTATTCAATTTGTATTTCTGTATTTACTTTGGGAATCTCACAGCTCAAGTAGTTCTGAACTGATGGATGACCCTGAAACGGTTTCTTAGATCAGGGGTATGATGGGGAGAGGCTTCTTATGCCTATTAGTTGCTGAGCTTTGCAAACCCAGTCCATTGGATTTCTTGCAAGTTTTCATTTGTCCCGTGCTTCTGGGTGCTGGTTTTTAGACTGATTTGGGGAGAAGTACTTGTAAATTGGCTTCCTTCCCTCCGGAGGGGCAACTAGGGAGAGAGCAAGGGCTGGAAAATCTGTGCATAGCAAATCTTTGTCCCCCTCCCACCACATAACATTTCATAGCTCCTCCTCTGACAGAAAGCTGAAGAGCAGGTGTCGGTGTGGACCTTTCATGTGCTTTCCCTGTTGCTCAGGGCTGATGATTCCAGCACTTTGGAAGCTGAGGGATTAGCTGTCTGAGAGGTGAGGCATCAGCAGCTCCTATGGACTTCCTGGGAAATTATGGATCACTGTGCCAGAAGCCACAAATGCGCCAGGAAAGCAAGCCTCAGCCTTGCTGTGCTCAGAGGACTGCCTGCTCTGAGCAGCAGTGTGTCTGGTTCAGCACTGCAGAGCATTGTTACCTGCTTATTTATGCCTACATCACTGCTGTTCTCTTTTAACAGGAGGAAGCAGCCTGACAAGCGGCACTGTTTTTCATCCCAGCTCTCTCCTTGCGTGAATCTGAGTACCTTCCATTATCCGTGGCTGGGCAGCAGCAGCAGCAGAATTGCTAAGGATTTAAATTATTCAGCTTCTGTTGCTGACTCAACTTTAAAACTGCATTCACATTTCCTAGTACAACAGCTTGTTGACCAGAACCAGGGAGCCTGGCTGCTCCTTGGAGCCTCAGCAAGTGACAGGAGCACAGGGAGTGTTTTCCTCTGTAAGCAGAAAGGGGACGTGCTGGAGTAAGGTGAACCCCTAGCGTACTTTTGTCCTTGTACCGGGAGGGCACAGTGAGTGCTCAGAGAGGAGCTACTCTCCTTCAGTGACTTCAGCCCTGGCATCATTTCTCAAACTGCTGAACGCAGGAAGGGCTGCACTTCATTCCCTGAGCAAAAGCACACGCAGTTTCCTCAAAATATTGAAGCCCACTGTTAAAGTAAGTTATTTACTCTTCTCCAAGGTAATGTGTTTAATGTTCTCTGCTGCGCACACTACACTCCCTGTTCCCTTAATTGAAAGGAAAAGAACAGCTGAGGACAGACTAGCAGCAGCCAGTGAAGTGTCTGGTGCACGGAGATTACTTCTCTAGTTACATGGAAGATAACAACACAGAGGAAGGAGCCTTGCATTCCATCACAGCTACATCATAGTGCAATTAAAGAGCTTCTCCAAAGGTCAGAGGCAGAACTTTGTATCTTGAAAAAACAAAACTCTTTGTAGATGAAGTATTTTTCTTTAGAGACCTCCTCTTCCTTCTAAGTTTCTCTCTGCCCCAGTGACTGTCTGCGGTTGCTACTGGAATTAAATGTTTTTATCTCGGGTATAAACCTGGAATGCAGTGGCACTGAGGCACCAGGGTTGCCGAGTCTCATCCCAGGAGCCACCTCAGGACAGCAGAGGGAGAAATTATTTTTCGTGTGGGTATGACAGGTATTATAGCATCCAGGGAACAGCACTTAAGACAATACTGGAACCCTGGCTCACAGAAATCCCCTGAAGCCCATGGGGGTGCACAGTGGCCTAAGTGGGAGTTGACAGCTGTAACTCTTGGCCACTTTTCTCAACATGAGTTTGCTCTTTCTTAGAGAGTATTCCTGTTGTATCCATTGTAAATAATTTCCCTTTGCAGAGCTCCAGTTTAACTCTGTGTTAGCTTTTGTGGGTGCAACGTGACACTGACCTGTACAATCTTAGAGGCCTCTAAGGGGACATTGATATGCTCAGATGTCACTAAGGAGAGGACACAGTATAAAATCTTAGCGAATGAGTAACCCAGCCAATCTCAGTTCAGGCTCTGGAAACAGGTAAGTGTTAAGGAACTGCCAGAGACCTTAGTCTTTTGAGGTGTTTCCATGGAAATGGAAAGAGCTCTTGGGATTAAGAGCTATTAATTTATTAGAGCTGTATTTGTTATTTTTCAAGCTCTTCCAGGCTCTGATTTCTCAGACAGGATTGTGCCCACACTGTTGGTTTCTCCAGAACTGTGAGCTGTGTCAAAGATGTTACTGTTAGGTATAACAGGCAAGATAACAGTGACAAACTGCTAGTAAAACAAGTTGCTCTAGGGTGTTAGTTTTCAGCACTGACACATGCAACTCACTTGTCTGCAGTTAGATAGGGGGAACTTCAGAGATGCCTCAGGTGAGGTGGTAATGAATTAATGAGACCTAGTAGAGGGATCAGTGGGAAGTGTTCAGAAAAACATGATTAACAAGGGACAACAATTAATGTAGCAAAGAGACCAGTTACCTTAGAGATGGAGCCTGCACCAGCTCCACAAACAGCCAAGGAAAGAAATGGTTATTAGTATATTACATATTTCAATGCAAAGCGCTCAGTTCTTCCCCTTCTTCAGGGGGAGGGAGGAAGCAGGCACGTACCTGCTACCTTGCAGGACTGTTCGCTCATGCTCCGGCAATCGCCTTCATTTCTAGAGCGACAGAAATGTGACTGATAGTAGAATTAACCTGTGAGCTCCATACAGTTGCCTCAAGACAGATATCTAGTGCCCTGTGATATGCCCATCTGCCTCAGCTGCTGATCTGTGGGTCTGCTACAGTCCAGTATCTGCCAGCCCATGTGGATGTTACTGATAGCCTGGGGTACCTCAGTGACCTGAGCTCCTGCTGCCTCCAGGCACCTCCTCTGAGGTATGGAGAAGTTGCTGGAGGACTATTTGCAGGCAAAACTCCAGATCTCAGTGGGGGAGCAAAGGCTTTGTGGCTTGGCCAGGCTTGCCAGGACCGTGCCTGCTGGTAATGTTTCTCAGTCGCTCAGAGGAGCTCAGACCTGCAAACAGCCCTGTCAGAGGCTCTTGGATTTAGGCATTTTTCTCATTTCTCACAGCTGCAGAAGGGCTCTGCCTCAGTGGTGGGGACCTGGGGCAATTCTTTCTTACCACCCACCATGTGACGTGTAGGCATGTGCCAAAGCACTCTGTGGTTGCCATTACAGCACCCCACAGTAACCGCAGGTATTTCCTGCTCTGCACACAGTCACAGGGTTTCCCTCCTTCAGATGTGCTGTGGCTGTGGGTGTACGATGTGCATGAGGGAATCCTGGGCTGCAGCCAGAAGGTGAGCGCCATGTCCCCTCCTCCACTGTGCAAGGCTCACCTCTCCACCCACATGGGGAGGACGTGGCACCACTGGATAGCTGAAAATCAGTAGGACTGAGCCAGTCTGACACTGCTCGTCCCTTGAAGCCAAAGGGGTTGCCACCCCAGAGGTTATCCCATCCCTGAGTGTGCCTGTAATGGATTTGTGAAAGTCACTGCTGCTGGTGCCAGAGGCTGCACAAATCAAAGGTAAATCCTAGTCCCTGACTGAGAGAGCTCTCGCAACAGAAGTGGGGGGGCACCCATTCAGCAAACAGGTGGAGCAATCTCATGGGCATTTTTACACTGCTTTTCCCTGAGGTGTGGTAGGAGGTAAGCCCAAATGTATTGGAGGGCACAAGTCTTGTTTCTAGGGCTTTGTCAAGTGTGTATGTTATCCCGGTGGCTGCAGGACCTGGAGAAAGTTTGCATTATGCTGAGGCAGGAACTTTGAATAGGCTCATAAGCTCTGGCTGGTAAGGCCCTGTCTTCAGGGTGCAGAGGATGTGTATTTGCATTCAGGACATGCAGTTATGCAGGGGGGGAGAAAAAAGCAGGATCTGAGACATTGATGATGTTGCTTTGTAGGTTCAGAGCAGCAACACTTTTTAGAGCAAATGTAATGTGCCAGCCAGCACTTGCAGTGCCTGTGCTTTTGACAATTAACATTTGAGCTCTAGCTGGAGGTGAAGTCTATTATAGCTCAAATACCAGAGGGATCCCAGACTTCCAGGGAAGTGCTGAATTGCACTGGACAAGGGGAATGTGTTTTCCTTAGACTGAGGTAAGGACTCTGCTTTGCTCTAATGCTTCAACGTGACCTTTACTCAGTATAAAAAATCTCAGTTCTATGTAATGCAAAGCATTTTTCCATCCTAACAGGTTCTCTTGATCTACTTTTCCCACCTCTCAGCTGATCGACTCTTTCCCAGTGGTGGGCTGGGCTGTTTTATAGGCGTTCCCTAGGGAGATACAGCTGGCAGAGCTGCTGTTTTTTTCTCATATTTATCTGTATGCTGCCCAGGCCTTTCCAGGTGTGACCACCTCACAGCCTTGCATTCACTGGTTTGGCCCCAGTGCCTGGGAGGAAGTGCCTTGGCCGCCTTGAACCTGTAATTGGCAAAAAGGGCCAGCTGAATGGTAGCTAGAAATAGAAGCCAAGCCGTGCGGCTCCCCTGCGATCCTCCAGTGCTTTGTCAAGATGGCCTCAGTTTAGTGTCTGCATCCTAGATGGGGTTAGCAAAACAGTAGCAGAAGGATGCCTCCTGCCAGCCAGGAGTGCCAGGTGAGCATCGCCCTGTGGTATGTCACCCTGAGCCTGAGCACGAGGAGAGGGTGGGACGGGAGCGGTCTCCAGGAGGTCTGTTCCTTTGAACAATTGGTGTGACTCCCTTGCGTGTCTTTCAGAGAGGGCATGCACCAACCACTGTGGACCCCTTGCCTTCTTGCTGCAAGCAAGGATCTCCTGAAGGGATGCTGGAGCAGGAGTCTGCAGTGCAGGTAGAAGGGGGGAAGGGGCGCGTTCGTTGTATTGCAGTAGGCTCCAGGCCCTGCAAAGGGCCTGGAGCTGCTGTCACTAGATCTCATTTGCCACTTCAGTTCCATCTTGGTGTCCTTCATTTGGGACTGTGCCCAGCCAAGATCTGCAGAGACCAGTGAACAATCTGGGGTCTTCTGCTAGCTACCTCTGGCCCAGCCTGCTTTGTGCAGCACAAACCAAGAGATGGAGTGGTTCTGGCCACAGAGCTGTTTTATTTTGCTTTGTATTTATTTCTGAAGTTTAATCTTCCCTTGTACTGTTTGAAGAGCAGGGTTCACGCACATGGGCTCCTCCCTGTTTACAGCTCACAGATATGTTTTGAATCAAGCGTGCCTTGGGTATGACACTCACTAAATGCTTCGTGTCCAGCCTGGCAGCTCTCCCCAAGCCCCTGACGTGGGACAACCTGTAATCTCCAGACTCCAGGCAGGAGCCTCCCTGTTGTGCCGGCATGGAGGCAGGCAAGTGTGAGTGGTGATAGGGTGCAGTCCTGCTGCTGATAAACCTCTTCCAGACTGGCTGCTCACACTTGGTTTGGCTGCCACATTCAGTGAATGTGGGCTGATCAGAGCTGCAGACCCTGGCTGTCCAGGGTGAGGTGACTTTCTCCTGCAGCGATGCCACGCCTGCATTACTTGAGGGTGAGTACTTGGGCATGGTAAGGGGCTCACTGAGCAGCACTGGGGGAGAGGAATTAGGTCAGTTCTCAGGGTGTCGGTTTGCACGTGGGAGTTTAGGTATATCCTGGTCAGTAACATGAACTTAAGTCTGGTCCAGAGAAAACGGCCCTTGTCCCCAAAAGATTGCAGCTAAATGGACCATAGAATGGCCAGGAAGGGTTTGCTGCCCTTCTTAGGTCACTGGGAACTTGCCTAAGGCCATTCTGGGAGCCAGTGGCAGAGCCTGGCATTGAATCCAGAATGGCTAGGTCCCTCTGGTGCTGTGCGCACCTCGTCCTTCTCACCGCTGCTTTGTTGGCAGAAGGGAAGTGCCCCCAAGTGTTGTTTCTTTGTGGAATTGTAATGGTAAATGTTGATTTTTGTGTTATCATCTTTCTTATTTTACCCACCCGAAGCTCTGGGACAGGTGCACAGGATGACGTTTCTTCCTAGGCACAGTGCTGTGCTAGCTCTACTGAGGAGCAGGTGGCTGTGCTGCTACGGCTTTGCTCGCGTGTCCTCACCAGGGATCAGCTGGCAGAGATATATTGCCTGTGCTTCAGGTGCTTTCCTGTCAATGCTTTCTTCCCTGCATGGCTTCCGGAGGCTGCACCCCCAGCGCTGGCCAGACCAGCCTGGCTGAACGCTGCTAGCAGTAGGTCTGTTGCAGCCGTGGTGCAGGGACTCTACTGCGATTCCTCACAGCGTGCAGATCCTAGCAGAAAGCTCCGTTCCCAGAGCTTTTGCTCGTGCAGGCAGGCAAAGCAGGCGTGGACTAGCCCTGCTGAAGCAGAGGTAGAGAATGAGTCAGAACAGACTGCAGAAATTAGGAAAAGTTTATAAGCGTCACTAGAAAAGAGAAGAAAATTTCTCCACATGGCACCGGGGAAGACCCTGATGGCACGGTCTGGACTCCAGCGCATCTCCTGAGTGCAAGAGCACTGCCCAGAGCCCAGGGCAGGCTGGAGTCTGGTCTGCAAGGTGTGCGTGAGTCCCTGGCTTCCATCAGGCAGGCTCAGAGCATGTCTCTGCTTACCGCTTTGCACTGACAACCTGCTAGAGCCCTCTCAAGTCCCCAGTGTTCACTGCACACACCTGCCTGAGCCAAGTAATTGTCCAAGGAAGGAAGTGCATTAGGAAAGTAGGAGATAAAAAAGCAGTTACAGTGCTGCTGCATCTCTCTCAGCAGCTGTAAACCCTGTTATGTTAGAAGAGGTGTAGTGCCTGAGCAAAAAGCTCCTGTGTATTGTCTTCAGTCACAGTCTATATATTTTCTGATGAGGTAAAAATAGCTTTTCTTTTTCAAGATATGCAGAGAGCAGAGGCTCCTGCTAACATCAAAGGAGAGTGACAGCTTTCCTCTGAGTGTGTGTGGCCTCAGCTGGCAGGAGCAGTAGCTGTGTTAATTCTTGCCTTGCTTTGACTCTGTGTGAAAGGAACAATGTCCTGGTCTCCAGCTCCCTGTTAAGACCTCTGGACCTCTCTCCACTCATTGCTGTGTGACCCAGCACTGTACTTCATTGGGGAAGTGATGGTTTCCAAATGACAGAAAAAGATCTTGATGCTGCTACTAGGAAATTCCATTAGTAGCAGGTGGGAACTGACAGAGGCAAGCTTTCATAGTTCTGTAGGCTGTAGCACCAGGGGATCCTTATCAAAAGGATCAGTCTGCTGTGCAGGGGCAGGTCCCAAGTCCTTGCTCAATGCAGATTAAGCTGTTTCTGATATCAGTCCTTCTCAGAGTCCTGAACCAGTTCCAGCTTCAGCAGCTAGCAAAGGGGACCTGTGAGGGGGGAAGGAAGGAGCCAAATGGCAACGCAGGTGATGTCTATATCTGAATATGCTCAGCAGGGACCGAGTTAACCTTGGCCCTGAACTGCACCACCAGTGACAATCCAGAACTACCTCTCCTGTTAAGAGAGCATAAAAATGGGCTTTCTGAAAGCTAATTACTCGTATGTAATGATGGAGGATTGCACGTGATGGAGGGGCCAGTCTGGTGCCTGCGCCTGAAAGCTTGCCCCCTCTTCAGTGCTTTCAAAACGCTAATTGACAAGTTGCCTCCCTTCCCACAAAATGGCCAGGGGCCCTCCTTTTGCTTTGGGATTTCTCCTCTGACAGTTGTGCTGAGTTCTCTTCCAGCTCTGTCAGCCCCTTGCCACAGGAACATGAGCAGATCTTTCATTTCCTGCATGCTCCGATTCACCTACTGCAAGAGGATTGGGCTCCCCCTTGCCTTCTGGTCTGGGGATCTCTGCTGGGCATATAAGCCATTGGCCTCTGTGGTATATGCCTTGCGGAGGCCTGGGGCTATTGTGAAATCTCCGCTCAGCAGAAAGGAGCATGGACAAAGGGTTTACTCAGGCTGGTGCATGAAATGAGATCAAACTCGCTTGCAGATGCCTTCCAGAGATGACCTCTTGTGCCTTGACTCTTATCAGTCCTATTAAGATCTGTGGACTTGTCCTAAATCACATGGGCAGAGGTGAGGATGATTAGAGAATAGAACTTGAACATATGGATTTATCTGTCTTAAATCATGTGGGCGGGGATGAGGATGATGAGAGAATAGAATTTGGGCATATGGATTTATCCTTTTATCTGATTAATTTTCTCGATGCTTTTGCTTTTGTCTTTCATCTGGGTTTGCAGTATGTGCCTGGTAGCCTGTTCTCTGTGCTCCCCTGGCTGCCTGCCTGAGGCTTTGCCACTATGGCCTCCCTGGAGATGCAGTGCTCTGCTGAATGCCGTCTTCTACTCAGGAGGCAGAAACCTGCCAGTGGGTTTTGTTTCCACTGCAGGTATCACTGAGAGTGTCAAGTTTGTGTGAATACAGATAGGAGAGAAAGTTCCTGTAAGGCGGACAGCGTGATTTATGTTTCTGGGCATTTTGAGTTGAATCTCTGATTCAGTTTTCCTGATCTTCCCTGATCATCTTAGAGAGACCCTAGGTGCCATCTTTGACTGCTCTTAATCTTAGCAGTTGTTTTAGTGTGTTTCCAGGACTGATATATTCTTCTCATCTGATGAGAAAGGATCCAGGTTATCACCTGCAGACCCGGGCACTTGATGTCTGCAAGGCAGGGAGATCCAAATGAGCTCTGGCTCTAGAGAATCCGCTAGGTTGGGCAATTGCTTAAAAGTGAACCACTACACTGATGTAAGGTTTTGCTGTCTCTGCTGGAAATAATGCCTCAAAGGTGAGGGTCATGCCCGCTACTGGACACAAGCCCACATGAGCAAAGAAATGTCAAAGCAAATGTCAAGGGCTGTTGCAAAGTTTATTGCACTACCTCCCCAGCTGGCAGGGCTGACCTTAGGTTCCAGCACCCTGGCACTAGCAACTGGAAGTGACCAGATGACCTCCTAGATGTGAGTCGGACCTTTCCACACCATCTAGGTAGGATACCCCTAGCAATATATGGCTTTGGGGCCAGGATTCAGGTTTGCATCTCACTGCAGGTCCTGGGGCTCTTTGGTTGTTGTGGTGATTGTGTGCTGCCCAGCCTGCCAAGTGTTTCCTTGCTGGACCTACTCTGTCCTCTGCTCCACGTCAGTCTGGCTCTGTTTCTCCCTGTTCACTGGCAGACTGGCCATGTACAGGAGGAAGTGTGTCTGCTTGGCAGGGCCAAAAGCTGCTGCTGCCTCCCCCAGGCAGGGCCAAATGGCAAAACTCTGCTTTCCCCTTAGCGGCAGCACATGCCTCTCGGAAGGGATTGTGGCCCTCCTGCTGCTGTTTCTCTGCTGTTCATGCAGTTTGCACATCCCAATTTGCAAGATTCCTCAGCTGACTTTGGTCCTAATGTATCCCAGAGAAAGGGTGGCACATGTTGCTCTTGATAAGGGGTTTTGAGAGAGTGTTAGAACAATGGAGCTGCAAACAGGTGCCTGCAGTGTGCGGAGCAGGAGCTGCTAAGCTCCTTGCTGGAAGGAGCACATGGCTTCCAAAGAATACAAAAGAGACAGGAGAGTTTGAAGATGCAGAGTTATCATTAGTGGCAAAATTCATGAGACAGCAGGAAGGATGTGTAGTGGTGTAACTGGGTGTAATTGCTTTCAAGATCTTTGTTGCAGAGCAGCCATAGGAAGCTTTTCATGCAGCAAAGCCTGCTGCTTCTCACTGGCAGTGTTTTCCAGTAGCTAGGCCTGGAAGACACGAGTGCCAGGGCTGGCAGGAGGGTGCCTGCCCCAAGGACAGTGTACATGGTCACCTTTCACAGGAGGACGCAATGTGAGACCCTCCCTTCCTTTATCAGTGATGTGCAGAAGGAGCTGGTGGGAACTCCTCCCTGGGTGGGAGTGAGAGCGAGACACTGCCAGAAGAGATTAAAGCAGGACTCTGACCACAGCCAGAAGACAGAGCAGGATTACTGAACCTCTGACTGCACCCCTTGAAATCCAGCCTGAGCCTCTGGTTTGGCAGAACTTCCCCTTTGCTCATTGCCTTAGCCATGGCTACAATGCAATGGACTTGGTCAGATCCAGGCTTCTCACGTTGGGGCGAAGAGGCTAGGACATTCATCTGGCGGCAGTGATGCTTTGTGAGCTGTGAGAGCAGGAAGACACCTGTGAATAGGAACAGAGGAAGTTACTAATGAGGGCCAGGAGAGGGAAAGGGAAAAATTTAGATTGTCAGCAAAAAAAGGGGAGCTTTTTCCTGAAAGAAAAGAAAGGCAAGGAGAATAGAAGCATAGTCCACTGTGCTGTGCTGTGTTTTTTAATTTAGAAGGTCTTGGAGCACTTTGCAAAGTCCAGATGTGAGGCTTCTCCCTCGGGGAATTGCTGGGAGCAGCTGCCTGACACTTCATAGCTTGAATGTCCACAAGCCTGTGGAGCATGACATCTGTGTGTAGGATTTAGCAGCCGTGTAAGAGTGCAAGAGGTACGCAATGGCAAGTGAGGCAGTTTATTTTCTCCCCTGGAATAGCTCCTTCCTGGAAAATTGCGAGGAAGGCAAAGGAGAATGGAAAGAAACACTACAAACTCCAAAGAAAGGAAAACTAGTAGAGGCAGACTCTGCACCTAGAAGCAGTTGCTGCAGATCCTGGGGCACGTGGATAGCAAGTGACTGCCTGTGCGTGTGTGTACAAATACCGGGGGGGGGGGGTGCATGTAGTATGCCCATGCTAAGCTTTGTGCTTATTAGTGGATGGTAACTATGCAATATGTGTGTGTGTCTGTGTTTGGGTACATCGCTGTTGCGCTGACTGGGATGTGTGTGTGTATCTTTTTGATATGCACATCTACTTGTGTCCATAGAGTCTCTGCATTTCTTGCTGTCGCTGCTCCCTTTTGCTGAAATTCAGGAGATGGCAGTGACCCAACCTGTACTTCAGTTCCCTGGCTAATCTAGTGTTGTCTTGATCTCTGTGACACCCTGAAGTAAAGCAAGCTGTTGTGAACGAACGCCCCGAGTGATAGGTAGGCAGTCCCAACATGCACACTGACATCAGAAGGGCAAGATGAGTGCCGATCTATTTCCTCTGCTTTTACCATTAGAGCTGAGCTATCCCTTTTCTGGCTGCGTGTGTTGTCTGGCTGCTGGTGCCTGATGCCCTGCATCTCTCTATGCATCTCTGAAGGGCGCTTGCTGAGCATGGGGAACAGAAGGGCGGTACTTCTGGAGCACTCGAGCCCCAGCACATTCTCCAAGGCCCTGGCCCCCAGCAGCCAGAGGGTTGGGAGCGAACCGTGACCGCTCTCCTCTGTGGCAGGAGTTACCTGTGAAATGCCAGACTTCTGGGCATGTCTGTGGAGCTGATCTTTCTCTGCTGTTCCCAAGATGGTACCTGCAGCTCTGACCCACTCCCTGCACTTGGCAGCAGTCATCTGCTTTCCGGAGGCGGCTTGGTATTAAATATCCTGTCTGACACAATAATGGAGAGAAAACGAACAAATTCCATTAGCGGCTGGCGATCGCTGCGGGGTCTGCGTTGGAGCGAGGAGGGAGCCTGTATTTTTAGATAGAGCGCGATGTAACTTACTGGCTCTCTCAAAGCTGGGGAGTAGATAACCAAGGAGGGAGAGAGGGGACACCAGGCTCAGGTTTCAGCTGAAGTGCCGGACTATGGCAGCACGAAAGGGCAGGTCCGGTCCAGAAGTGGCTGTGAGTATACAATGTACTTCTTCGTGCCCACAGAGACCTCCGCTTTGCTTTTCTGCTTGCTTTCTGCCTGTAGTCTCTGCTGCTGGGTGTGCTGGGGCTTCGGGAGCCCCTTTGCTGCTGGAGCCTGTAGAGTTTTACCATTTTAATCTTCACAGCTCCATGTGTGTCCCATGGGTGGGAGAGCCTGGCTGAGCTGTGCTTTGACTTTCCAAGGGGATTGCTGTCGAAGGTCTGTGCCCTGGCTGGCATGCCAGCAGCATAGCTGAGGTGCTGCCCTGTCATTGATCCTGACCTGAGATGCAGAGGCTTCTAGCAGGGTCTGGAGTTGGAAAAGCTGTTTGCGTTCAAACTGTTGCTTGAAGCTCTCAGTGTTTCCTCGCTAGACTCCAGACAGCACGCAGGGCTCAGAGCGCAAACGTGCACTTCTAAGCACAGAGCTGTTGCTGCCTTCTGCCCCTTAGAGTAGATCATCCTGTACGAGCAGAGCACTGAGGCACCATGTCGTGTCTCCTCTGTGCTCACAGCCCTCCACAAAGCCGGCAGCTCTGCTGTGAACCTGGGGGCTCTTCCCAGTGGACAGGGCTCTCCTCTGAGGTGGTAGCAAGCGGAGCCAGCTGGCACAGGAGGTCATGCGATCAGCACGTGTTCACCCCGCACGCGGAGGCTGCGTGCCGGGACAGGGGCATGGTGGTGCTGCCCTCCACCACCTGTCCCTCTGACCCCATGGGCTGCCCCAGAAGGGGCCATGGCACCTGGCCACTGCCGCGGGAGCCCGGGCTGAGTTCTGCAGGGTGTGCCTGGCACCGTGGGGGCCAGGACACCCTCTCTGTGGGCCTGCCTTCTGCAGGGGGTAGCAGGGCAATGGGCCCAGGACATGGCTACGTTTCCCTGGGGTAGGAGGGCTGGGCAGAAAGGATGGGTTGGGGGAGGCAGATGGAGGAGAGCAGAAGGCAGCTGAGTTTTGCTGCTCCAAAGTCCAAACGCAAATGGCTGAGGCTGCAAAGAGAAGGGCAGAGAGGAGCCCTGAACCCACATGGTGCATCATCCTGCCTAGGTCTGACTCCACTGCTGTCTTCTGGGGCCGTGCTGCTTCCAGCTCCTGTCCAGGAGCTTCCTAATCCTGGGTGCTCCCCCACAGCCAGGCTGTGGGCACTACACAATGGCATGGGACGGCAGGATGCAGGCTCTCGTAGCACAGGAGGTCCCTTCATCAGTCCCAGTGTGAGTGGTACAAGAGGGGTTCTGATTTTCTGTTGGAGCTGAAGGCAGAGGAGTGTGTCCTGCACCCCTAGGATGGTTGTCTCACGGCTCTGCTGCAGAGAGCCCTTTGGGCTGGACCTAGCCAGCAGGCACCAGTTTGTAGTTACCGGCCCAAGGTCCCAGCCTCACAGAGCCACATCGCTGCATTTCCACCCTGTTCTCCAGCTTTTGGTGAGCCATCCCATAGTCTTCATTTGCTGCCTTATACTGCTAAATAACGTTGCTCGAAGTATTGCTGTGCCTTGCCTGGGGTGGCTGTGTTTTAGTGGTGCGGGGAGGCGCTGCCTTGTTTCTGTTGGAAAAGAGTTTTGCGAATTTCCTGGCTGCAGGGTGCTCAGCTGGGGTCATCGTCCCTGGTGCCGGTACTCACTGCTGCGGCTCCCCAGCGGTTTCTGGAGGACAGCAGGGGTGGGCCCACCACAGCTGCACGCCAGGCCTCGTCCATCACCGCATTCTCTCAGCCAGGACACAGAGGCAATTCCTGGGCCAAGGGAGGCTGCCATGGTTGCAGGAGTCCCCTTAGAGTTTCCTCCCTACCCTGCCCGCAGTGCTGGGACGAGCTGCAGACCTCACGTGGCTCTCCTGCCCCATCATCTGGATGCTCTTCACTCGAGTCCAGGTCCCAGCCCTGCTTTTTCCTGTCTAATTTGGGGCACCTCAGTCTGTCCCAGTAGTTCCCACCTTGACCTGCCCCACCTCTGCCTTTTCTGCCTGGTCTCTGCAGTCATATTCTCTGCAACTGAGTGAAGAGCTGGCCCTGTGCTGGTGATGGGGGAGAACAGGGGGACCCTGAGTCTCATGCTTTTTCTTTCTTCCCCCAAGGCGGATGCTGCAACCAGTTTCTTGAGAGCTGCAAGATCCGGGAATCTGGACAAAGCCTTAGATCACCTCAGGAATGGGGTAGATATTAACACCTGTAACCAGGTAGGTGAAACCCACAGGGCTTCTGGTACCATCTCTGATTCATGTGAAAATGTGACATGCGGTGGCTCCCCCAGGCCCAGTGACAGTCACTATACCCCTTCCTTACACTGCTCCCATGGGATGGAGCATGGCTGCTCACTTGCTATGCTCTGCATAGCTGATTGGGAGCACCTGCCCTGATCCCACAGTCCTACCTGCCATGGAGCACATTATAAGTTGGCTGGTAGTAAGTTGCCTGGCAGAGGAAGTGTAAAAACTTTGTGGGAGAGGCTGCCAGTCCTGGCCCCACTCCTCTCCTGTGCCTAGCTCCTGATGAAGCGTCTGGGGGTGAGACAAAAGAGGTGCTGTGTTAGGTGGAGTGCAACGGCAACTTGGCTGTGCGGTGGTGATTTCCTGGGGATGATCCGCTCTGTAAAGGTATTCTGCAGTCTCCAGGCACATGTCTCCAGAGCTGTGGCATGCCCAGCTGAGGGGTAGGTGTGCACCAACCTATCAGAGCACAAAGCCGTGACTGCCAGCACAGTGGAGAGATGCTGGGGTGTGGAGTTGAGTGTCCTGGCAGACCCCATCCTCCTCTCACCTGCACCACCCCCTGGCAGGCTCCAGGCAGCCTGCAGCCCCTTGTCCCTGCCTGTGCCAGGCAGCTGGCACAGGAGCTGCTAGCCACAATTGAGCTCAGGGGAGAGGCCATGCAGGGCAGGCTGCAGCATGAGAGTGGTGCCTAGCTGGGGAGGCTTCCACAGCTGAGCTGGGTGGAATCAGGTCCTACGCTGGGGAGGAAAAATGGCTGACCAGAAGGCAGATCTGGACCAGTTGTCTTTGGGGCAGGGAGGGCAGCAATAGCTATAAACATCTGGGGAGCCTGGCAGTACTGGCTAGAGCATAACAAAGGGCATTAACAGATAAGCAGAGAGGGAGATGTGAGGCTCCTTTAGGATGACAAGCAGCTGAGACAGATGGAAGGGGCTCAGCTGCTTATCAGAGGGCAGAGCAGATAGCTGTGAAGAGTATAGCACAGTGGCTGAGATGTTGCTGGAACCACTCTTGGGGATATTGCCCTTGCCTGCAATGCTCAGGCTTTCAGATACGCAGAAGCTGCAGCTTAACACAAGTAGGGGGTGTTTGCAAAATGCCAGTCTTGGTGGCTTGGGAGGTGCTGGGCAGGTGGAGCCCCTCCTAGCCCAGAGCAGAGTCAGGTCTGCCCCAGGAAAGGAGAGCTGCAGGCACAGAGGAATTGTTTGCACATAATCGACAGAACATTTTGTATCTGTGTAGCTGCCAAATGCAAGTGGCTCAGCCTGAATCAGGGCAGGTGCTGTAGGGAGAGACTCAGGGGGCTTGGGCTGAGAGGGGGGGGACAGACAGACTGCACTGTCGACTGCTTTCCAGAGCAGTAGTGATGCTGGGGAGGCTGACTCAGCAGGTAGCTCAAATGTATATTCACCTCGTTCAGTATCAAGTCCCCAAACCAAGCATAGTTCAGACCTACTGCTTTGTGCACTGCCATGGCCAGTGCAGTTACTGCAGACAGGTTCCCCCAGGAAATGTCACCTTCTCCTTTTATGAATGATGGTATGGTGCAGGGATGCTGGGCTTCTGCAGGCCCCTGGGCACACTGCAGCTTGCATTCTCCTCTCTGGGACACTAGGTGAAGTTTGGGGAAAGCTCAGGAGATGCTCATTTTGTTCATCGCTGTATTATCTGGATTATGCATTCATAATCAGCATCCAGATACTCTCTCAAAGACTTCTGTCCTGGGGCTGTGTGGGGACATATGGGATTTAGATCAGAGGGGTCTTGGAGGGAGAAGAGGTAGAAAATTTTCAGTTTCAGAGTCGTTTGAAGATGAGCTTTCCCATGGGGTCCTGGTGGTGGGTTAGAGGCTCTGACCCCATAACCATTTTGGAGATGTACAGGGTTTGAAAAGAGGAGAGGCCATGTGACACACTCTTAGCACTGGGCTGCAGGACTTGGCTTGCACTCGGCACGGAGCAGGTCGCGTGCTTGCAACAGTATGAGGCACTTCTTTCAGTGATGTCTTTGCACTGGTTCCTGCCATCTCCCTGAAGTTAGATGGCACTTTGGGGTTTCCTTCTGAGGAATATCAGACCTGTGGGAAAGGTCCAACCTCACATGTCCTGTATAGAATAAAGAGGGATATATGTGGTCAGACCTATCCCACAGGCCCTGTATTCTTACTCAAGTGCAGAGACCTTGACATGCCATCTGATCTTCATCCCGCCGATTGCATCCCCTTCATTGCTGCCATCTGCATCAGTGTCTTCATCATCCCCCTCTCTCGTGTTTCGAATTCCTGTATGCTCCCGTCTCATCCATGAGGAGCTGGAGGCCTGAGGATGAGTGCACCTTGCTGCCAGGACCCTCGCCAGCGGGGAACGGCGCTGTGCTGGCACACGGGTGGCAGGAGACAGTCTCTGTTGGGGTGCCCAGTCGCAGTCCTGACGGGCAGTCAGGGCAGGGCCCTGCTTTGGTACAGGCTCAGTGCAAAGTCCTGCCTTTTGTGTTTTTCTGTAGGGCTGCGTTTGTCACATTGACAGCCAGCAACTGGGATTTCTGGGAAGTGTTTGCGGCACTTAGTGAGGGGAATACCGCACCTTTCAAATTAAGCACATCCTGTGCCGGTTTTGGGTCAGATGAGCTGTCGAGCCAAAGCAAATGTGCAAAACAGCCTGTATTGTTCCTGGAGCAGAAATATCGATGGGCCTCTGGGAAACGATCTTCTGCAAACATTGTACTTAATGCTGTAAGGCCAGGGAATAATGATTCCACACAGGTTTTCAGCATTCAAAAGGTTATTTATGAATCCCTTGCATAAAAGGGCGTACGTGCTGAGGAGAGCAACCGAGCATCTGTGGTCTTGCACTCCAGGCGTTTGTTGCGTGAGTGTAACCGAGAAAAAAGCGTGTGTGTCTGCGGCCATGTATCCAACTTGTGAGCTCACGAAGGTAAGGGTGTCAGTGACCATCTGTATGGGGTTGTGTAGGTGTGTCTTAGTCAAAGAAGCTGGGCTTGACCGAGGCAATGGGCTCAGCGTAGCCAGGCCTGGTTGGGGAGTGTTTCCTTTCGGTCGCTCTGTTCTGTGGGTGTTGCAGCATTCCCACTTCATTTTCCCTTGGAAGAAGGCCTTTTGTGCTTGAGGCTCTAGGGACTTTGGAGTTAGTGTGCTGAGGAAGCCTGTGGATTTTTAGGTTTTTGCTCTTTGTGCTGTAATCAGAGTTGAGTGCTTTGAGTGAGAGAGGGTGGAAAACCTTTTTTCAGTATGATAACACTCTTGAAGCTGTTCTAAGTTTAACTGGAGTGTTGAGGGCTGGAACTGGAGCCTCCCCGGGCATTTTCTCCTCCCCTACCTATATTTGGGTGGGGATGAAGCAAGTCTGTGCAGTGACCTTCCAGTACACTACAGGAGAGGAAACAGATGGTTGGGAGGTGGAGCACTTGGGCAGGACTGTGTGCTCCCAGGGAGCTGGCGTCTCTCTTTCATGTGACGGCATTGTGTAGGGGTGAGTAAACATAGTGCATCCACCTGGGAGAAGTGAGGGACAAGGGAATGTTGCCTTATGGGGAAAAAGTGACATCTGAAATTGCCTGCAAGTATTTAACCTCTTTGTCAGCAAATATCCCAGCCCTTTTGTTGACATCTGGGAAGCAGAAAAGGATGTCAGAAATAAGGGAGCAGAAGCTGTCTTAGCAGCCTCTAGGGTGCTGACTGGCCTGACACCTCCTTCTGACAGCCCAGGGATGCTAAAAGGGCACTGGCCAGCCAGGTTCCATGTGTAGGAAAAAGGCGAGCTAAACTGGGGCACATGCAGAGATGTTCCGGAGAAGTCACTTCAGTTGTCCGGGAGCTTCCTGGAACTCTGAGCTTAGGAGTGGCACAGCCGACTCTTTCTCTGCACCCATTATTGCAGCTAAACTCTGAGGGAGCAAAGCCGACCCTCTGCTGAGCATGGGCTGCAGCATAGGGCTGTTGGTAGGCAGTCTACAAAGCCAGGAGGAAGCCAGCTGCGGGACTGGAAGCTCCTGAACTGTTGTGAATTAAATTTGGCTACCGCTTAACCAAATCATTGCCCCAGGCAGAGCTTCTCACTGCACTTCTGTCTGTGTAAATGTTAAAGTTTAAGGTTTGTATGCACGCTTGCACAGCAGCTCTGGTGCATCCTCACTCCGGGCCATACACAAAAAACTCAGCTCTATGCTTTAGGTTTGAAAAGCCTGACTGCAGGCAGGCGATCACAGGGAGGGGCACCCCAAGGAAAGTCACTTGAGCAAAGACAGGAGTTGACATCAGGGATATGTCATGAGCAGGGAGGACTGAAACAGTGCCTGTGGTGCCAAACACACACACACTGATCTGTGGTGCCTCCTGTCCATAGGAAGTCATTTACGGGGGCTGTATGTTTTGCTCATGGAGAAACCTCCAGCATCAGTCAGCAACTCGGCATTCAGCTGCTTGCAGTTGCCCTGGCAGCGTGAAGCTATCCATGGCTGTTGTGCTGGATGCCAGTGCAGGGCTTGAGGGCAAGACAACGGCTCCTGCTCCCACCAGCCTGGACTTTCTTCAGTGTTGGCCAAGTGCCCACAGTCATGTCTGCACAGGAGCTCAGAGTAGGGGGTTCCCCAGAGAGCCCCAGCCCAGCAGGTGACTAATGCCCCTCTTCTGCCTTTGCTTCCTCCAGAACGGGCTTAATGCCTTGCACCTCGCCTCCAAGGAGGGCCACGTGAAAATGGTGGTGGAGCTGCTGCACAAGGAGATCGTTTTGGAGACAATGACCAAGGTGAGGACAAGGGAGTCTGGTCACATTAGTCACAACTCCACACCCTGCCGTTGCTGCCAGGCACACCAGCAGTAGCTGAGCAGTGAATCACGCCATTTGCTTTCAGCGTCTGGAAGGGCTGTGCTGGAGGCAGTGCTGCTAGGCTGGGGCCTGGGGACTAGGCTCTGATTTCAGCACAGTCAAAGCCCTGATGGGCACTTCCAGGTGGGTGGGAGGTTCCTCTCCATCCATGCCCCCCCCTGTTGGGGCCATGGGGGCTACTGTGAACTCAAGAGGGGAGTAACAGAAGCCACAACATGTGCTAGTGCTGTCTTTACTCATATCTCCTCCCAGCACTGGCTGCTGGCTCAGGTTGGCCCTCGCTGTCCCAGGGCAGCCTCTGCATGCTGCAACACTGAGATGACCTTGGTACCGTTGTCACAAGCCTGGAGAGCTCTGGTGCTCCGTAAACAACTTATCATTCTCTCCTTGCATTGCCATGGTGGGGTGTGGTTCCTGCTCGGTGACAAGCAAGACAACGGCACAAGCAAGCAGGGCTGACAAACGAGCAGCCTCCAGCACTGTCTGAAGGGCTGTGAGAGCAGGAGGGGGCCTGCCTTGCCACCTGCCCAGTGCTCTGGCAGGGCTCAGGGCGCGGAGCAGAGTCTGGCATTCTGCCATACCACCCAAAGGCACAAGTCTGAAGAGCCTGTGTCTGCATTTTCCAGCCTGCTTATCATCCCTTAGCTCTGCTGGGATGCCTTGGCTACCAGGGCGCACACTGCAGTTTTGCCGGAAGAATGCCAGCTCAGCTCCCCCATCCTCCCTTGCCTCCTCGTCTCTCGGTGCTGGAGGTACATGGAGTTTGACAATGCATACAGCTTTTGCTGCCAGTAACTTCATGGGAAAGATGAAATCACTCTTTTCCCTGGCCAGCAAATGTGAAGGGTAGCTGCCTGGTCTGTAGCAGGGCTGGGGCATGGAGCAAGGGCTGTGTGGCCCCACAGGCTTCCCCTGGCCAGCTGCTCTGTTTGCACGTGTGTTAGCACGTCAGGCCCATGTTTCCCCGGCATCCTAGGCTGCTTCAGCCCCTGAGCGCTGCCCTGTGGTGTCTTTCAGAAGGGAAACACAGCCCTGCACATTGCTGCCCTGGCTGGACAACAGGACGTGGTCCGGGAACTGGTGAAATACGGGGCCAATGTCAATGCGCAGTCACAGGTAGAGTGGCCTGGGCTGGGGTGGGAAAAGCACCCAGCATGCATGATGGTGGTGTCCTCACGGTGGGAACTGTGCCCAGCCATGGGCATTTCAGCAGCCCTTTACAGTTTCTCTCTAGTCCTGTTCAGGGGCAGGGATTGCTCTGCCAGACTCCTGAAAGAAGACAAGTGTGCGAGTGCTGGGGAGGAAGTCTCGAGGGATATGGGGAGACCAGCATGGTCTCTCTGCTGAGGGAGTCCATGGCAGCACACACAAGCACACTGAACTCATCTTGGGAGGGCTCACGGCCAATGCCTAGCTGGCACAGCCATGAGGTCTCCAGCAACCTCTGCAGCTCTGCACACTGTGCCTCCTTCGTTCTCTCTTTCTTGGGCCTGGTGGGGCTGCAAGCTCTTCAGCTTTTGCCTGGTGGGAGAAATGTCCCTGAAGCAAGGGAGAGTAGTGGCAGTGAGTGGAAGGCAGTGTCTCCTGTGTTGACTGTTGTCAAGCATCCCCTGGTTGTTTCTGGATGTGGGGAGCCTTGGGCTCCAGCTCTCTCTGATTACTCCACCATTGCCAGTTTTTGCCTTTTTCCCACTCACACTGTGTATACTTTTGCCCCAGTTCAGTGAGCTGGGGATGTGGGTGTTGATGGGATGTAAGTCTGCAAGGAGCCTAAGAAACTAGAAGAGTTGTGTTGATGTGCATGGCCCTGTGTTTGCAGAAAGGCTTCACACCCCTCTACATGGCAGCGCAAGAAAACCACCTGGAAGTTGTCAAGTTCTTGCTGGAAAATGGAGCCAACCAGAATGTAGCCACAGAGGTGAGATCCTTGGGGAGGACCCTAGGGCCCTGCTTGTTGGAGCTGCTGTTGGATGTGCCAGGTGCTACCATGGCTCCTTGGCTTCCCCCCTCTCATCTGCCTCTCCTTGGCAGGACGGCTTCACACCACTAGCTGTGGCTCTGCAGCAAGGGCATGAGAACGTGGTTGCTCACCTTATCAACTATGGGACAAAGGGTAAGGTCCGGCTGCCTGCCCTGCACATTGCAGCCCGCAACGATGACACTCGCACAGCTGCCGTGCTGCTGCAGAATGACCCCAATGCTGATGTCCTCTCCAAGGTGTGTGGCTTTCCCATCCGGTCTCTGGGAATTTTCCCATATTCCCAGGGAGAACGGCAGCTTGGTATGCTGTATTTATCCATCCTTTCAGCAGGGAGCATGTATCTGGCTGGGCTGATCCCTCCTTCTTTTCCCTAGACTGGATTTACCCCCCTGCACATTGCAGCCCACTATGAGAATCTCAATGTGGCCCAATTACTGCTGAACCGTGGAGCCAGTGTCAACTTCACACCCCAGGTGAGTGCCAAGTGGGAAGGCTGCTGGTACTGGTACTGCTCCAGCACCAGAGGAGGATGCTGTGCCCCCTTTCCGTGTTAGTGCAGCAGCAGCTGCCAGGGTATGCTGGTGAGGTGGGACCATGCAGAAGGTAGCACGCTGATGCGTGTCTGGGGAGTTGCCATTAATAACCAGTGTGGGCCTTTTCTACTATGTCTCCCCTCTGTCGGATGCAGCCATGCATCCCTGGAAGCTCTTGGGACCTTGTGTCCAGGCTGAGGAAAACCTGGTGCTGTCGCTGCGGGGCAGAGCTTATAGCCCCTGCAGTTGGCTGCATCTTCCAGTCCCATGGGTGCAGCCAAATCCGTGAGATGGCACTTTCCTGTGAGCTCTGCGCAGCTTCTGTCCACAGCCTTTAGCTGCAGGCAGGAGCAGGTGCTCACCGTCTCTCCCAGTCCTGTGAAGCAAGCTGTTCCCCTGTGCCATCCCTGGGCAGAGATGTAGCTCTCCCCTGCCCTCTGTCCTTTGTTCGTCCCATGCCTCCTTGCAGCCCCGCGGGGGAAAGAGAAGGGGTTGCTCCCTCTAACAGTCTGCTGTTCCTTCTGTCAGAATGGGATCACTCCCCTGCACATAGCGTCCCGCCGGGGCAACATCATCATGGTACGGCTGCTGCTGGACCGTGGGGCCCAGATAGAGACAAGGACCAAGGTGAGACCGCTTCTGAATCACCAGCAAGTACATGCTCCCTCCCCGAGCTCCTTGTGTCCAGGGAGCACTGCAGTGTTGCACTGCCCTGTGCATACCCTGTGAACGTCTTGCTGGGTGTGTGAGGGAGGGTCCCTGGTGCCCTAAGGAGATGGACCAGGTTTTTTGCTGGTGCATGCAGAGGTGAGAGGAGGCTGCATGGCTACAGTGGGTGTGCCCTGGGGGCAGGCTCGGTTTTGCCTTATTTTGCAAACAAGTCTGAAGTCCCTGTTACTCTCCTGCCTGAGAGGAGCCCTGGCCTTCCTTGCCCATGCTGAGCCCTTGAACCCTTCTCTCTCATCAGGATGAGCTGACCCCTCTCCACTGTGCAGCTCGCAATGGACATGTGCGAATTGCAGAGATCCTGCTGGACCACGGGGCTCCCATTCAAGCCAAAACCAAGGTACCCATGGGACTCTGTGGGGCTGTGCTTGGTGCCAGGTCCCAGGGCAGCACAGGGAGGGTAACAAGCTGTGCACAGTTGCTGGATGCCACCTGTGGCTGGGCTGGGGCTGAGTTTTTGGCTTGCCAAGGGGCCAGGAGCTTCCCAACCTCTTCCTTGGCCCTAGCTGGAGCCCTTTGCCTGAGGGCTGCGTGCTTTAAAGGGACCAGCCCTGAGAGGGGATGGCCTGGGGACAGCCTGCCCCATGGCAGCAGCTCTTCAGGCCCTGCCCTCTGCTCAGCATTGCTCCCTGTAAGTCTCAGTGAGGGCTTTTGGGGCTCCTCTCTGGTAGCACCTTGGGGAACATGCTGTCTCTTCTGCCCCAGAGCTGTGGCCAGGGGAGCGAGGCAGGTCTGGGTGGGATGCCTGGTCCCCCTCGTGGCCCAGCCCTGAGGCCCTGCTCCACGGTCGCAGAACGGCTTGTCGCCGATCCACATGGCAGCGCAGGGCGACCACCTGGACTGCGTGCGCCTGCTCCTGCAGTACGGCGCCGAGATCGACGACATCACCCTGGACCACCTAACGCCGCTGCACGTGGCCGCACACTGCGGGCACCACCGGGTGGCCAAGCTGCTGGTGGAGAAGGGGGCCAAGCCCAACTCCCGAGCCCTGGTGAGTGAGGAGGGGCAGGCAGACTGGGGCGGGGGAGAGGGAGACTGTTCTCACAAATAACTGTCCACTTGCAGAATGGCTTCACACCCCTCCACATCGCCTGCAAGAAGAACCACATCCGAGTGATGGAGCTGCTGCTGAAGACGGGTGCCTCCATCGACGCAGTCACGGAGGTAGGTGGGCTGCAGCCCGGCCCCAGCTCTCCTGCTGCTGCCTGCGCAGAGCAGACAGTGCTGCAGGGGCTGATGGCCCTGTTGCCTCTGCTGGTACCCAGGCACCTTCCTCGTTGTGGCTTAGAGCTCTTTGCAGCTCAGGTCCTGTTGAGGCTGGCAGCATCTCCCCACAGCCTGCTCCCTGTGGGGCAGGGGGACTGCAGGGGAGGCAGCAGCTCTCCATGTTCCACTCAGCTCACCTGCCAGGCTGCTGGGGCCAGGCTGGGGACCCAGAGTTTGCCTCTGTGCTGGAGCGTGCCCCGGGGAGGCAGAGGAGGGGGCAGGAAGAGATGTTGGCAAGGTCATCAGCCCCCATCTTGACTCCTGGCCCCTTTCTCTCCATAGTCCGGCCTGACTCCCCTGCATGTGGCCGCCTTCATGGGGCACCTGCCTATTGTCAAGACCTTGCTGCAGCGTGGAGCTTCTCCTAATGTGTCCAATGTGGTGAGTCCCACTCTGGCTGGGGCTGTGGGAACTCAGCATGTGGGATCCAGCAGGAGGTGGGGATTGCCCAAGTCCTGCTCTTTCTACTCTCCTGAGCAATCCCTGTTGCCCCTCACTTTGTGCTGTCAAGAGGAACTGGTACGGGCCAGAAAAGGTTGTGGGCACTGCTCTCCTGTGCTCAGACCAGGGAAACAGCTGCAGGAAGGCATATCCCCTCCTACGGCCTCACCGCTTTATCCTGTCCTTGGTGCAGAAAGTGGAGACGCCTCTACACATGGCAGCCAGAGCTGGGCACATGGATGTGGCGAAGTACCTGCTGCAGAACAAAGCCAAAGCCAACGCCAAGGCCAAGGTAGATACAGAGAACCTGTGCGATAGTCCAGCTCTGGGAACAGCCAGTGCTGGTTTCTTCGCTCTTGCCTGCCCTGAGCCTGGCCTGCCAGGGGCTGTGCAACAGCAGGAAAAGGGCTGGGACTCCTTTGGCATGGCAAGCAAGAGACTGGTCCAGGTCTGCCAAAACAGCTTCTCTGCCTCCCTCGCAGGATGACCAGACTCCTCTGCACTGTGCTGCACGCATTGGCCACACAGGCATGGTCAAACTCCTGCTGGAGAACAACGCCGACCCCAACCTGGCCACAGCAGCGGGGCACACACCCCTGCACATCACTGCCAGAGAGGGGCACGTGGACACGGCCCTGGCCCTGCTGGAGAAGGGGGCCTTGCAGACCTGCATGACCAAGGTAGGCTGCTATGGCCACTGCTGCTGAAGGTGTGACCCAGCTGGGCCAAGGCTGGGCAGGCTGGTGGCACTGTGTCCCTGTCACAGGAGGGGCAGCCTCCTCCTATGCCGCAGCACGCGCCAGCGCTCTCCTCCTCATCCTTGTACACCCTGTGATGGGCTGCCTTTCTCCTCAGAAAGGATTTACCCCTCTCCACGTTGCAGCCAAGTATGGGAAGGTGGATGTGGCAGAGCTGCTACTGGCACATGATGCTCACCCCAATGCAGCAGGGAAGGTGAGTGCTGCTCCTGTGGCAGTGGGAGGAGTGATGTGGTACGGGGAGAGGCTCTGTCTCACCTGTCTGTGTCCTCTCCCCCTCCCCAGAACGGCCTGACCCCGCTGCATGTGGCTGTGCACCACAACAACCTGGAGATCGTCAAGCTGCTGCTTCCCAAGGGGAGCTCCCCGCACAGCTCAGCCTGGGTAAGGCTGGACTGCATGGCCCTGGGGATGTGGGGGTGTGTCATGTGTCCAATGCATGCCAGCCTGGGGCCAGCATTGCCCCTCAACTCTGACACTCAGGGAGTGTACAAGGGACCGATCACACCAGCCACTCCACGCTTGCTGCTCATCACTGCCCGAGCCTTGCGCCAGCACGTGGGGCAGGCAGGGCTGCCGGGCGGTCGTCCTGTTCCAGCAGACGGGCTGTGTCAGGGGTAGTCCCTGCTGGCAGCGTTGTGGCTGTTGCTTGGGGACATGTTTCCATGGCAAGCCCTGCTGAGCAGCACAGCAGTCTGGCAGGTTGGGAAACCACACATGAATGTTTGCATGCAGCTATGAAGCAGTGAGTCAGAAAACCCATGAGCTCGTGAGTCGCCCCGCTCTGCCTGGACGTGGGGAACATCTGCCCAAAGAGCAGACCAGCAGCCTCAGTTTCCACATTGTTTGCAGAAGCTGCATCCTCAGAACAGACAAGTGGCTGCTGGTGCAGGCCCTCCCCATCTGGCACTCCCCTCTCCCCCTGCGCAGGCTGCCGGCAGACGTGCTGGGCAGGCAGCGGGAGCAGCCGGTACCGGCGCCAATCCCCCGTTGGTCTGCGTCACTGACAGCCTGCGCGTCACCCTGGGCAGAGTGCGTCTGCCAGCTGCTTTGCTCCTGCAGCGTGGCAGCAAAGGCAGTGCTCAAGGCCCTGCAGCCTCTGCCTGAATACTAATCCTGCATATTGCAAGTTTTGCTCCACACCTCAGCCAGACATGTTCTAGGAGGTCTCTTGTCTGCCCTGGCCTCTCACAGCTCCAGGTGGCTGAACGCTGCTGTAGAAATTCATGTGTGGAGAGCTCCAGGACAGCCGATACCGGTCGAACCTGAAGCAGGTGGTCTTTGAAACCCCTGTGCTGACTTGGCTGGAAGAATGGGATTTGGCCTCAGCGTCAGGGCTAGTTGCTGTCAGGGAGATGGTTCGGGTGTGAGCCTGTGTCCCTGAGCTCTGGAGGCAACTAGGAAGGGCAGGCCTGGCCTGGAGAGGCAAGGTGGCCCCTTCTGTCCCTGCTGGTCTGCTCGGCAGGGGCCGAGCGCTGCAATGAGCCTCTCTCCTTGCAGAACGGGTACACCCCCCTGCACATTGCTGCCAAGCAGAACCAGATGGAGGTGGCCAGCAGCTTGCTGCAGTATGGGGCTTCTGCAAACGCGGAGTCTGTGCAGGGAGTCACTCCTCTACACCTGGCTTCCCAGGAGGGGCATGCGGACATGGTGGCACTGCTTTTCTCCAAACAAGCCAATGGCGACCTAGGCAACAAGGTAAGTTGTCCCAGCGCGTCCTGCCAGGCTGGAGGCAAACACCCCGTCAGGGAGTAGCAGACAGGGTGGTAGTCCAGGCCCTGGTGCCTCCCTGCATTTGGGCAGCAGTGTGCTTGCCAACAGCCCAGTGTCAGTTTGCCAGGTTGGAGACCTGACTTAGAGAGTCTCTGCTGATAGAGCTGCATTGATGGCCTTGCCACTGTGCTGAGACGTCCTCTTGTTTGCAGAGCGGCCTGACTCCTCTCCATCTCGTGGCCCAAGAGGGGCATGTGCCGGTTGCTGATGTTCTGGTGAAACACGGTGTCACACTGAATGCAACGACCAGGGTAAAGTAGCGCATTGACCATGGCTGCGGTGAAAAACATGTCGGGGAACTACCTCTAGGCCTGCTCCAGGAGGATCATTGCTTTTCTTTTTCTTTGTGCAAGTCTTCCCTCTCGCAGGCATCCTTACCATCTTGTCCGTGTCTTGGAGACTCTTCCTCCTCTTCCCCCCACCTCCCTGGAGGGATGATTCTTGCCTACTCCCACAGCTTGCCCGTGTACCCCCGGGCACAAAGGGGTGTGGTCTGCAGTGTGCCCTCTGCCCTGGTTGTAGGGTCTCAAGCAGCACCCACACGTGTCCCCCATCCTCCATCCATGGGGGCTTGCCCATGGGATGAGCATACCCAAGGCAGAAAGGCAGGAAGCACTGTTGAGGGCAGACTGAGACCTGGTCTTGTCTTTCAGATGGGCTACACCCCGCTGCATGTGGCCAGCCACTATGGGAACATCAAGCTGGTGAAGTTTTTGCTGCAGCACCAGGCTGACGTCAATGCCAAGACTAAGGTACAGAGATGTCCTGTGCTCCAAGGACCCTTCTGCCCCGGGCAACAGCATGCAGGTTGATGGGGAACGCTTAGCCTCCCTCCCTGCTTCCACTTCTTCCCCCCACATTGCTCCAAACCCTCCTGTCTCCATGGCTGGAAACTGCTGTAGTCTACCTACAACCCCGGGCAAGTGCTGCATTCTGCAGAGCACTTTGCTTACCCCAGAAAGGAAGGAGCTGCCCTGGTGCTCCAGGCATGAAGCACAGTGTGAAGCCCTGGGGCATTTCTGGGGCAGCAGACTCCCAGAACTGATAGCAGCACCCTCTGTCCTCCCCTGCAGCTGGGCTACACCCCTCTGCACCAAGCAGCGCAGCAGGGCCACACCGACGTTGTGACACTGCTGCTGAAGCACGGTGCCTCTCCCAATGAGATCAGCACAGTGAGTATGGCACTCGCCCGCACCTCCTTGCCCCATGGCGAGCTTGGGCACCTGCCCGGGCTTCCCTGGAGCTGCTGTTGACCCAGTCCTTCCTCCTTGCACAGAACGGCACCACTCCCCTGGCCATCGCAAAGCGGCTTGGCTACATTTCTGTCACAGACGTGCTCAAGATCGTCACAGAGCAAACTGACATCCCGGTGAGCCCCTGGGGACTTGGACCAGGACCTTGTGGAGGAGGGCTGGGGCTAGGAACAGCCAGGCAAAGGTCTGCTGAGTGCAGCTGGGCAGGGCCAGCACTGGCAGCTGGGTGCCTAGCCCGGGTGTGAGGAGGGGGCTGCAGGTGGCTGCGCAGTGAAGGGCTGCCACCTCTGACTCCGCTCTGCTCCCGCAGTCAGTTGGTGACAAGCACCGCATGAGCTTCCCGGAGACCGTAGACGAGATTCTGGACGTGTCAGAGGATGAAGGTGAGGGGCCGGAGCTGGGTCACACCATCCCAGAGATCTGCCAGCTGGGCCAGTGTGGCAGGTGGCAGCCCCGGGGACTAGCACTGCTGTTCCTGCCAGACAGGGTGGGGGAACTGTGTAGCCCCACAGTGGTCTTGTGGAGAGGATGAGGGGAGCCCACCAGACTCTTGGGGTGGCACCTCCTGGCTCAGGTGCTTCCCTGCCCTGTGCAGGAGGGATGTGCCTGGACCTCTCCATGGTCCCATGCCCCAGGGACAGTGTGCGGAGAACCCTTGGGCATGCAGAGTGCCCTGCGCCGTGGGGTGGTACCAGCTCCCATCCTGGCTGCAGCTGATCCACTCCTGCTACCTCCCACCAAGACCTCACCTTTGCCTCTTCTTACTTTGCAGGCACTGCTCATGTCACAGTAATGGGTATGAAATGTGTCCCCCTGCCCCAGCATAACGGCCCATTTCACCCCATGGCCACTAACCATCCGCACGCCACATCCATCTGCTGAGCCTTGCCGCTGGGCTGGTGCTGTCCAGCGCAGGCCCTGCCATCCCGCCCTGCCCATCTGTGTCCGTGCTGCTTGCTGCGGTGTGACTGCATGAATGGGGCCGTCCCCCCGCTGCGGGGGAGCCCTGGCTCCCTGTTGGCCCCAGGCCCTGTCCCCGATAGGCGGAAGAGTCTGGTTCTGTGACAAACTCTGGTGCCCCTCCACAACCGCCCCGTGCCATCCTGGTCAGGGTGGGGATGAACCTGAGTGCTCGAGGGTCTCTGAGCTGCTACGGTCCCCTCCCCATTGCTGGGGCTGTCTCCCTGCTTTGGGAGGTGCTGGACATCCTCCTGTAGGGCATTGGCAAGAGCCGAACCCTGGCGAGCTCCTTAGCAGGTGTTAGTTGGGCCAGCAGGCAGTGTGACTGGGCTTGTGCCTCCAAGGGGGGAGCGCAGATGCACTCAGCAGTTTTAGGGCACCAGCCCTGCCTACACTCCTGTCCCCAGCATCCGACGGCAGGGTGCCCCTGACAGGCTCTGCTCTGTGCTCGGTGCTGTGGGAAAGGTGTCAACTAGCAGCCAAGGCTCCTGACAGCTACCACAGCTCCTGTCCCACTGTCTGTGGCACAGGCCTTGCCCCTTCCAGCAGACCCCATCTGTCAGAGGGCAAAGCCACCCCGTGACTGGCTGAGACCCAGGGAACGAGTGTGTGTGGCCAGCAGTGGGAGCAGAGATGGGCCCTGGCTCCAGCCCTGAGGAGGGATGGGGGCAAAGTCTGGATGTCTGTGCTCCCTTGTCCTTCTGCCTCTCCGCATGCTGAGCCAGCTCTTGGTTTCCAGAGGAGGAACTGGTCACACCAAAGCCCAGGACACTCGATCCCAGGGACCAGGAGGGCAAGAGGGAGATGCTGGAGTTTGTGACCACGACGACACTGGAGCAAATGTAAGAGGCACTGGATGGTGGGGAGGGAGCAGGTACAGGGCACAGCGCCAGCCTGGTGCTGGGCTGGGGTACCAGCGGGACAGGGACAGCTCTGGGCAAGGAATGGATCACTGAGTCCCCTCTGGCTAGCATAGCAGGCAAAGCTAGTCGGTGTTGTTCCTGCACCAGGACATGGGTCTGCTGCTGAGTTTGCCTTCATCCAGCAGCCCTGGGACTCCACTTCAGTGGCTGTCACTGCCCTCTCCTGACAGGGTGGAGTCTCCAGCTGTCCTGCAAGTCCCCTGCATCCCACCTGAGACTGTGGTGACCAGAGCGGAGGAGACTGAGCAGGTAGGACCTGTGGAGACAGAAGCTGAGCAAGTCAGTCTGCTGCATGCGCCCTCGGTGTCCCCACAGGAGGTGAGCATGAGGCACAGCCTGCCACAGCACCCCCCCCCCGCCGCATTCCCTGCTGAGGGGAGCCCCTCATCACCACAGAGCCAGAATGTGGGGTGGGTGGTGGGGATGGACCCAGTGGTACGGGACTGTGAGGGCAGGTTGTGAGACTGTGAAGGAGTGGGCAGGCTCAGCACCCCCAGATAGGACCCTGTGCACATGGAGGCTCTTTCCTGCCTTGCACAGCCATCCAAGGAGTTCGACGAAGACTCGCTGATCCCCAGCAGCCCCGCCACCGAGACCTCGGATAACATCAGCCCAGTGGCCAGCCCTGTGCACACAGGGTGAGTGCCCAGCCCGTGTGGCAGATGCACGCTCTGCATGTGAGCTGGCTGCAAGATGCCTACCTGCCCATGCCTCTGCCCGCTCCAGGTTCCTGGTGAGCTTCATGGTGGATGCCCGCGGCGGCTCCATGCGGGGCAGCCGACACCACGGACTGCGTGTGGTCATCCCAACCCGCGCCTGCGCCGCCCCAACCCGCATCACCTGCCGCCTGGTGAAGCCCCAGAAGCTGCCTGCACCCCCGCCGCTGGCTGAGGAGGAGGGTCTGGCCAGCCGGATCATCGCCCTGGGGCCCGCCGGCGCCCAGTTCCTCAGGTGAGCACAGCTGGGAACAGAGCAGATGGGGCTGCCCACACTGGGGCCATCCCTCAGGACTGGGGACGGATCCAGGCTCCTCTGGAGTCTCTGCCAGCTGGGGCAAGACCTCTGCCCATCTCTGCTTCTGGGGGTCTGGTGTGGGAGAGGTCCTGCCTCCAGCCAGGCACAGCGTGTTTTTGGGGTGGGTCATTCCAGCATAATGGAGCAGTGGCTGTGCTGTGGTGGGAAAAGGCCTGACCAGCATGGGCCTGCTGGGCACAGAGCTCCGTTTCCCAGAGAAAGGGGTGTAGCAGTCCTGCCTTCGTCCTACGGCGGCTGTACAGCATGAGCAGGTGCTCTGCCCAGGGCCATCTGCTGCCTGCGTGTCCCGGTGGCAGTGCGTGGGTGCAAGCACCCTTCCTCCGCTGTCTGCAGCCCCGTCATTGTGGAGATCCCGCACTTTGCCTCATATGGGCGCGGAGACCGCGAGCTGGTGGTGTTGCGCAGCGAGAACGGCTCTGTCTGGAAGGAGCACCGCAACCGCTATGAGGAGGCCTACATGGACCAGCTGCTCAACGGCATGGATGAGGGTGAGCGTGCCAGGCTGGCGGGGGCTCAGCACCATGCGGCTCCCCACAGGCAGGCCAGCGGCTGGCCTGGGCGGTGGGATGGGGCTGAGCGTGGCGTGGTCAGTGCAGCTCAGAGCAGGTGGTGCGTGACAGCCGTGGGCTTGGTGTGTGAGCACTGATGGCTGTGCTGCCCTTGCAGAGCTGGAGAGTCTGGAGGAGCTGGAGAAGAAGAGGGTCTGCCGCATCATCACCACCGACTTCCCTCTCTACTTCGTGGTCATGTCCCGGATTTGCCAGGACTGTGATCTGATAGGCCCCGAGGGAGGGTGTTTGAAAAGCACGCTGGTGCCCATGGTACAGGCCACCTTCCCAGAAACGGCTGTCACCAAGAGAGTGAGGCTGGCGCTGCAGGTGAGCCCCGGAGAGCCTGGCCTGGGGCCCAGCTGGGCTCCTGCAGGCAGGGGCGGGCAGCAGGCCCAGGCTATGCCCCAGCCCAGGGGAAACCAGCCTTGATGCCCGTGCTTGTGCTGCTCGCAGGCGCAGCCCGTGCCCGATGAGCTGGTGACTAAGCTGCTGGGGAACCAGGCGACCTTCAGCCCCATCGTCACGGTGGAGCCGCGCCGGAGGAAGTTCCACCGCCCCATCGGCCTCCGCATCCCACTGCCACCGTCCTGGAAGGACAATCCCCGAGACAGCGGCGAGGGTGACACCACCAGCCTGCGCCTGCTCTGCAGTGTGATCGGTGAGGCTGCCAACCCCTGCCGTGCACTATGCTTTCTGTCCCCTGTGGGATGCAGCTCCTGGGAGCTAAGGACAGGTCATGGCAGTGGAGAGAGAAAATGCCTGGGGGAAGCAGACCGCAGGCTTATGGAAAGGCAGCATGCTCACCCTCGCTTTCTGCTGCAGGAGGGACAGCCCAAGCCCAGTGGGAAGACATAACAGGCACCACGAAGCTGGTCTATGAAAACGAGTGTGCTAACTTTACCACCAACGTGTCTGCCAGGTGAGCCCTGGGCGAGCATGTGCTCATCTGGGGACATATGCTGCTCCTCGGGCCCTCTTGGCGTGCAGCCTGTTCCAGGAGGAGCCTCCTGCCCCTGTGCTCATCGTGGTGCTGCCCCATTTCCACGTGCAGGGCAGTTGCCTCCAGCCTTGAGACTCCCACGCTGCCTTGGCACACGTCAGGCAACACTCACAACTGGGTGTGCAGAGGGAAGGGGCCATTCTTTGTGCTTGGGTGGGTCCCCATCACGGATGGGGCTGCTCCTGTACCCAGAGCTCTTGGGGCACCCTCTACGGTGCAGTTTGGTGTCGTGAGGAGGGGGGCAGCTTTCCTGGTGCCACTGGGGAACCTGCCTGGCAGCACCCCAACCCAGCCCTCCCGCAGGTTCTGGCTGGCCGACTGCCCACGCACAGCCGAGGCCGTGCACTTCGCCACAATGCTGTACAAGGAGCTGACAGCCGTGCCCTACATGGCCAAATTCGTGGTGTTTGCCAAGATGAATGATGCGCGGGAAGGCCGGCTGCGCTGCTACTGCATGACTGATGACAAGGTTGACAAGACTTTAGAGCAGCATGAAAACTTCACTGAGGTGGCCCGCAGCAGGGACATTGAGGTTTGTCCCCAGCAGCATGCGTGGGGGGCAGCAGGGAGCGAGGGGAGACTGACGCCAGTGGAGGAGCCTGGCCTGGGGAGGAGAGTTGGGGTTACCTGCCCTGTCCAGGAGAAGCAGCTCTGCACAGGGTCTGAGCCTGTTTTCTGCTCCCTGCCAGGTGGCAGAGGGGATGCCTTTGCACGTCGAGCTCTCAGGGAACCTGGTGCCTGTCAAGAAGGCCACTCAGCCCCGCACCTTCCTCTTCCAGTCCTTCCGGGAGAATCGTCTCGCCATCCCCATCAAGGTAATGGCAGGGTGCAGGGCTGGGCTGCAGCTGGGGCCCCTGCGCCTGCCCTGTGCCAGGCCGCCTAACCGGGCTCTCGGTGCTCAGGTTCGGGACAGCAGCCGGGAAGCCAGCGGCTCCCTGTCTTTCTTGCGCAAGGCCATGAAATACGAGGACCTCCAGCATGTGCTCTGCCACCTGAACATCAGCATACCACCCTGCACCAAGGTCAGTGCTGGGTCTCTGGCACCTCTGGAAGGGGGGTGGCAGGAGCCCATCCCTCCCCCAGGTGCAGGAGACAGCCCTCGCTGTCAGCTTTTCTTCCTCACCTGCTCCACGTGGCCATGCCATGCTGTTCTGGGGCTGCGGGAGAAGCAGTGGTGCCAGGGCAGAGCTGCTGCCCTCTTTTCAAGCTGGTGACCCCTTGGTTTGTCCCCACTCTCACAGGGAAGTGGCAGTGAGGAGAGGAGGAGGACACTGACGCCGTTGTCTCTGCGGGAGCGATACAGCATCCTAAGCGAGACCAGTTTCGGTATGCAGCCTGCTGGGGCTGTTCAAGCCCGCTCACCACCTGCGCTTGGGGTGCCCAAGCCCAGTGGAAAGGCTGGGCTGACCCTGTCGTGCTTGCACTCGTGGCAGCTTCCCTAGCCCTGAGGGTTTCCTTGGTCCTGTCTGCAGGGCAGTGCTGTGCCTACTGGGCTGCGAGACCCCCACAGCTAGCACCCGTTTCCCCTCCCCACCCCAGTGCAGAACCCTGCACAGCTGAAGCTGCGACCCCCTCTTCTCTCCTCCAGGCTCTCTAGGCAGCATGGACAAGGCAGACCAGAAGATGGTCGACATAGCAGAACAGCTGGGCCTCAGCTGGGCCGGTGAGTCCACACCTGATGGCTCTGAGGATGCACAGCGCTCCTCAGAAAGCTGATACTTAGGAAGGCTGGAAATGTGCTGCAGGGTGGCGTGAATATGCTTTACACTGTCCAGGGAGCTGGGCCCTGATGAGGCTGGTATGCGTACAGTCTGCACTAGCTCCTCTGGAAGGCTGGCCTGGCCTCCCAGCACTTCTGCTAGACTGTGAGCATACCACGGCACTGGAATGGACCTTCTTGCAGCTGTGCGTGCATTCACAGACTAGGGTTTTGTTCTGAGTCGTACACATTGCTGTGGTTCGTGGAGGCCCAGCACTGTCGTTGCAGCCACACACCCAACGGCAGTAGCCGTGCTTGTTAGCATGAGACACTGCTACGCTGGTCACAGCCAGCCTGGGCAGAGGGGCTTCAACCTCTGCCCCGTTCCAGCTCCCGCTCCTGCATATTCTGCTGTGTTCAGTTGTATGTGACGTGGGGGACTCTGGGCTGGGTCTGGCTGAGCCCTTCACAGCATCCCCAGCCTTTTTGGGTCAAGAGCTGGCGGTGGGTGCCGGAGGGTATGATGCTGAGATGTGGTGTCTCCCCCAGAGCTGGCACGTGAGCTGCAGTTTGGGGTGGATGACATCAACAGGATACGTGTGGAGAACCCCAACTCCCTGCTGGAGCAGAGCATAGCCCTACTCAACCTCTGGGTCAGCCGCGAGGGCAAGAGTGTCAAGAGTGAGTATCTGCGGTGCCGTTACAGGCGTGGAGGTGGCAGGGCTGGTTGCGCAGAGCAGCACGTGCGTGCTTGGGGGTCACTGGCTGGCTTTACACTGCTGGTTCGTGCACACCTGCCCGCCTGGAGGGTGTCTGGGGCATGGCTGTGCTCCTGCAGTGACAAGTTTGCTGGCACTGGCTTCCCCCGCAGTTGAGAGTCTATACGCGGCGCTGAGGAACATTGACCGCAGCGAGATCGTCAACACGCTGGAGGGCTCGGGCCGGCAGAGCCGCAGCCTGAAGGGCAGCTGGCGCTACATGGACAGAGACTACTCCCTCTCGACGTCCCAGATGAATGGTGAGTCCCGGCTTCTGGCAGGGACTGCAGGAGGGCCCTGGGGACAGAGTCCGTGCGGACGATTCGGGGCTGGTATCTTGCCTGAGCAGGATGCGCCGGTGGCCTGCTGGGAGCTCAGTGGGCACAAGGCATTGCAGACAGACGAGGCCTCTTCACTGGGGCTTATGCTGCAGGATGCTTGGCCCTGCCATATTGCCTTCTCAGAAGCTTTCCAGGTGGGGTGGACATATGTGCCTTGTCCCGATGTGCCAGTGAGAGGTGCCTCTGGCTGTGCAGGCTGGGCGGTGGCCAGGAGGCTCACAGGGTCCTGGCTGTCCGGCTGTGGCGGTGTGCCCGGGCTGGGTCTCAGGCGGAGCGAGCCTGGGTGCGGGGACACGGCCGGGGTGAGCTGCAGCATGTGCCAGTGCACAGGACAGGGACAGCGCTTTGTGCTGCTGCAGCCCTGCACTGTGGCGCTGCCCGTGCAGCACTGGCTCATCTCTCTCTCCCTCTCTGTCTCTCCCCTTGTTCTGCTCTCTCAAACATGCCACCTAGCGCCGTCAGGCGCAGCACTCCTGCAGGTCACTTCTTGTCACCTCTCTCCTCTGAGCTCATACTGGCCTCTCCTTCTCTCATCTTCTTCCACTGCCTGTCTCCACTGTCTCCGCCTCAGCTGAGTCCCCCGGGAGCCCTGTCCTGCTCCAGCATCTGCATGTCACCAGCGACTGTCCCTCTCATGGCTGTTGTGCTTGCAGGAGGCCACCCCAGGCCTTCTCCTCCTGCACTGCCCTGCTCTCCTTCCCTCGCTGGCCCTGCACTGCTTGCCCCCAGCCAGGCACCCGCACAGGGGAGAGGTGCCCTTTCTGTGCTGGGGGTCCCAGCTGTCCCCTGTGCCTCGGCTGTGGCTAGCAATTCCTGGCTGCTGGGAAGTATAACAGGTTCTCTGCTGATCTCTGGGGGCAGAAAAAGGGCTAGTGGTTCAGAGCTGAAAAAGGCTGAGCAAAGCCACCTGTGTGGGTGGGAGTGCTGGGCTTGGCTGTAGTCTGCATCGGTGTGCCTGGGCTGTGCACGTGGCCCTGGCTGATGAGGACATGACAACTGCTTGTAGCTCCAGAGACACCAACAGGGTTGTAGGGCCCTGGCTGCATCCCAGAGGGCCTCGGGGTTGCATGACATGTACCAGGGCCATCCTTCCCTGCTCATGGTACTACTTCCAGCCTGTTCCTCTGCGCTGTGGAGAGGGGATGACTTTGGGAGTCAGTGCCTGCCAGACTTGGCCACCTGAACTCCAGGCTGACCGTCAGCCAGCTGGTGCTGGATGGGGACTGTGGGCAGGGCCCTGGGGGCTGATGGAGCTGGGTAGCAAAGAGGGCACTGTGTCCTGCAGTGTGGATGGGGCGTCATGTCCATCCCCGTGGGAAGCCCAAGCCAGTCCTCCCCGCGGGGAGCAGGCAGCCCCAAGGCCTGCCAGAACCAGCCCCAGGACTCGAAGGGAGGCATGGCCGCACCTGCAGGGACCATGCAAAGGCAGCAGGTGCTGTGAGCGCAGCCCTGCTCAGCCAGCCACTGGGGTCTGCGGCATGGCCACTGCTGTCCTTGGGGCAGGTACCCTCCCGGAGGCCGTTTCCCTTCTCGCCCCACTGTGCTTGTGCGTGCGTGAGACAGCTGCTGGAGATGTCACCTCTGTCTGTCCACATAGGTTATGCTTCGCTGCAGGACGAGCTGCTGTCCCCCTCCTCCCTGCATTACACGCTGCCATCCCCGCTGCGAGCCGACCAGTACTGGAATGAGGTGGCCATCATGGATGCTATCCCCATGGCTGCCACTGAGCAGGACGCCCTGATGGAGATGTCTGACATGCAGGTGTGGTCCTCGGGGCTCACCCCCTCGCTGGTGACTGCTGAGGACTCCTCTCTGGAGTGCAGCAAGGCCGAGGACTCGGACGCCACAAGTGAAGGCCGGTTCCCAGGGCAGCTTCTAGCAGACGCGCATGGCCCAGACCACATGGGCTCTATGGACCTGGTTGAGGATGACACAGTGGACTCAGACGCCATGAATGGCCTGATTGACCTTCTAGAGCAGGAGGAGGGGCAGAGGCTGGAGGGGAAGATGCCAGCCAGTGATTGCCAGCCAGGGACCGGGGAGCAGGACTCGGAGAGTGAAGTCTCTTTTGTTTCAGTTCAGCAGCAGGTGCAAGCCAGGATCACAGCATCACCTACCGTTAGCCACGTTGTGGAGCAGAGCGCAGACAGGTACTGTGGCCTGGGGTGCTGGGGTGGCCGTGGGAGGGGAGCAGAACTGCTTCACCAGCTATTGCCCTGTGCTGGGCCAGCTGCAATAAGCTCCCAGCTTTGCTTGCTTCGCTGCTGGTCTCCAGCTCTGGAGCCTGGGCATCCCCAGCGGGCAGAGCAGTGGCTTGGGCCGAGTGCCTTGCACCTCTCTGGAGATGCTCTGGGGGACTCTTTGCAGAGCACCTGGGAGGGACCCCAGGCAGACAGCCGGGCCCTGCATGTAGGTCGTGCTTGCCAGCGCCATCTCAGCCTGGCCTTGTCCTCCCACGTTCCCAGTGGCACCAGTCCCGTGAGGTCCCTGGCAGAGCCCAGCAATGCTCCACAGCGGTGCCTTAGGCCCTGGCAGCCGGGTCGCGAGGCTGTGGGGTGGGCAGGGAGCATGGCAGGGAGGAGGCCTGTGCCCTTTGTGCATCTGCGTTTTGTGCTGCTTGTGCCGGGCGCCCGGCAGGGCCGTGAGCCGGGGAGCCCAGTGCCGGCGGGGTGCAGGCGGCACAGGTGTGCCTGCGGAGGTAGGCTGGTGCTCAGGGTGCTGCACTCCACGGCAAAGCTGACTGCCTCTCTCTCTCTGTCTCTCTCTCCCTGTCCCTGTCCCTCTCCGGTGCCCAGGCTGAGGGACTGGAGTGCAGAAGGCTCCTTTATCTCCTGCCTACAGGACCTGACAGCGGGCTCCTGGCAGGAGGGGGTCACCCGAAGGCTGCTCCTGATGCACACCACGGCCTCCGAGGCCCAGGGCCAGGAGCAAGAGCAGGTCCTGGTGCCGGCCGTGGAGCTGATGCGGGTCAGCTCCACAGAGGACAGCGACTGGCAGCCCCAGCACCCCACGGGCGGCTGGCAGGAGGAGGCAGACAGCCGCTTCTTTGGGCAGGTGAGGGTAAGAGCAGGGGGACCCAGCCCTGCAGGAGGTGGAGACCGTGTGGACAGCCCTTTCCTGACCCTGCTGCAAGGCCAGCCGAGCAGAGTGGGTGCTAGCAGAGGCACAAGTCTCCTGGCATCCTTCCTGCTCCCTGCCCCTGGGGGTGCCTCTCAGCCCAGAATAGCCTGCTGTGCTTGATACCTGAGCTCCTGCTCTCCATTTATAACCCAGCCAGCCTCCCTGCCTGCTTCCTTATTGAGTATCTGCCCTGCCCGCTGGCCCAACAGCCCGCTGGAGCCAGAAATAGAGCTGGTCTGGGGGCCAGGCTGGGTGGTGGGCATCCTGCCACGGCCACACAGAGCCGGCAGGTACAAGGTGAGGGCAAGCGCCTTTCCCCGGCCAGGGCAGGCACAGCCATCCCAGCAGCACAGACATGCTTGGAGGCGTTTGCTCAGCTCTGCAGTGCGTGTCTCCAGAGTCACGTGCGATGCCAGTGACACCCCGAACCCCTGGCTCCTGCCTGGGGCTTCATTTGTCCCGTGACGGAGGACTGCACGCTGCCCTCCCACCACAGCCAGGCAGACTGGTTGTTGGTGAGCTGACGGAGAAGGGGGACAGGGCTGTCCTGGTCACCGCCTGGCTGGGGACAGGGCGTGCTGTCGCAGTCCTGGCCCCATGACTTTGACACAAGCTGTGAGCGCAGAGGACGCCCCACCTGCCCGCTCCCTTCTCGCCGCCCACAGCCAGCTGGGCTGCGGCAGCTAGGGTTACAGCAGTGCTCCCGCAGAGCCGGGGCACCGCGGGCAGGCTGCAGACCCGCGGGGCGGCTCCTGCCCCGGGGGCTCTGCCCGTCCCAGCCAGAGAAGCATGGCTGGGCGCTGAGCGGCGGGCTCAGACCCGTGGGGCAGGCGTGCGGCCGTGTGCGCTGAGGCGGGATGTGGGCTTTCCTGGCCCAGCTGCTGATCGCCCTGGTGCTGCTGGCCTTCTTCCTGGTCAGCTGCCAGAACGTCATGCACATCGTCAGGGGCTCTGTCCGCTTCCTGCTCAAACACGCCCACCGCGAGCTGGACAAGGAGCTCGGGGAGAGCCAGGGGCTGGCGGATGACGAGGAGGCTCTCTCCACCAGGGTCGTCCGCCGGCGTGTCCTTGTGAAGGTAACGAGCAGGGAGCCGCGAGACCAGCCCCGGGGCAGATGCAGAGGAGAGCGGTGAAGGGATGGGGCAGGGAGACAGAGGCTGTGGGGTGCATGTCAGGTGTACTGTGCTGCCTGCAAAGGCACTCCCCTCAGCCCCCTGACGTGCCCTGATATCCCTCCTGTCACTGCAGGGGAGCGAAGTCCTTCATCTCCCTGGAGAGCAGGTGACTGAGGAGCAGTTCACAGATGATCAAGGCAATATCATCACCAAGAAGGTGAGTGATCAAGGGCACGGTGTGGGCAAGGGCATGCTGCAGCCTTTCCCCTCTCCCCTCTGTCCTGGCTGCCCTGCTCCTCCCTGCAGCCCAGGGGCCCGTGCAGGGCACCCGTGTCCCACCGTCTTCAGTTACGGTCACAGCACTTCTCTGGCCAGGCCCTGTGCACGGGACAGAGGCTGCATGCCACCTGCGGTTCCGGGCCAGCCTGGGCAAGGAGGGAGGCACGGTGCCCTGGGGCTAGCTGTGATACCCAGCTGTGCGGCTCTCCACAGGTCATCCGGAAGGTGGTGCGTCAGCTGGGCCCTGGTGACGCGGGTGACAGGCAGGAGCAGGAGGAGCTGATTCTGGAGGACTCGCTGCAGGAGCCCCAGGACCTGGCGGCTGAGGACGATCACTTCATGAAATACTCCGTCCTGCACAGGGACGGTCTGGGGGCCAAGGTACAGTGTGGCTCATAGCCCTGCCCTGCAGGCACCCTGCCCGGGGCCAGAACCGCCTCTGCAGGACTCGCAGGCTCTGGGGCTCCGCCACCCTCTGTCCTTTCTTCTGCCCTGCTCTCCTCTCCTATTTCCCCTCTAAGGCTTCCAGGGGCAGCTCTTGCCCACTGCACCAATCTTCTTGCTCGGTGTCTTCTGCCAACTGACTCTGCCTTTCCCTCTCCTGTCCTCTTCTGTATGTCTGTCTGTTCGCCTGGGTGATGTCCTGCCTCCTGCCCCTGCAGCTTCCTCAGGAGGAGGTGCAAGTGCGTGTCCCGAAACCGGAGGTCTCCGGGGGCAGGATGGGGGCTCAGATAGTGAAACGAGCCAGCCTGAAAAGGGGGAAGCAGTGACCCCTCAAATGGCCTCTTTTGAGGTAACCCCACCTTTGCTCTTCCTTCTGTCCCAGCTCCTCATGCTGCTGCCTGCACTGAGCTGCTGGTCATGCACATCCTCCTGGGGAAAGTGTGGCAGGGCTGTGCCCAGCTGTCGGCCTGCAGAGAGGGGTTGCTGTGCTGAGGGTGGGCAGTGGTGTGCCCCTGCTGCTAACCTGGTCCTGGGCCCAGGGCCTGCATGCAGTGGACATGGGGTACCCCACTCTGCAGCGATGCTCCAGCCAGCTGCTGGGTCAGCCTCTGTGCTCTGTGCTCAGCACTCCCCTGCGGCCACAGTGCCAGGGGCTGCCGCTGCAGTCACGGCATCCTGGGAACACGGGGTAAGGGTCCCCAGCGACAGGGCCGTGGGGGGATTACTCCTAGTTATGCCGGGCTACAGCAGAGGGACGATCTTTGTCCAAAACTGCTCCGGGGAGAGGAGAGCGTTTGCGTGGGGTCTGAGCAGAGCTGTCCCCTTCATGCACGAGCACTAACTGTGCAGCCTTGTGGCAGATGAGACCAGCCCTTGGAGCCTGGTCCCCCTGCCTCCCTTCCCACGGGGTGCAGCTGAGCACCGCAGAGCTGTGAGCCAGCTGAGGGGTGTCACAGCTCTGCTGGGCCATGCCCTGCTGCCTCTGCCCACAGCACTCCCGCTGCCACTGCCACTGCCAGCCACCCGTTGTGGCACAGGAGGGATCTGCTGGTGGGCAGCAGGGGTGCACGAGTGGCGAGGTGCAGGAACATGATGTTTGTAGGGGTTGAGGGCAGGGGACCTGTCTTTGGCCAAGGACATTTCTTCCATTGATTCCCAGTGTGAGCACTGGGTAATCTCCTGAGTCTTGTGCGTTCCCTGCTCCCCCCGCCTTCCCTGTTGGGTGGGACTAGACCAGGCTCAAGGCAGGGTGCTTGGCACAGTGCTCTTGGACCCAGCTGCATCGTTGTTCTCTGCACGCGTGCTCCCCAGCTGCCCGGCACTGCCTGAGCCAGGGAGGAGGCTGCCAAGCAGGGGTGGTCGGTCCTCTGGCCTCTGCTCTACTTGCATGGCTGTGTCCATCTGTCCTCCTTCTCCCTCCTCTCTCCACTGTGTTAGTGGGTTCTCTGTGGGTGCATGACAGTCAAGAGGCTTGTGCTTGTGGACACATGTTCATGCAGACTGTGTCCCCACAGCTACTGCCTGCCCCACTCCCCAGGCAGCCCGTGGCTCTGCCTCTCTCTCTGGGGCGGTGCTCCTCCTGCTTTGATCTCACTGTTTTCTGTAGCATGCAAAAGTGGCCCAGGGTGTGCATTAGGGATGTATGGGGTCTTCCCCACTGCTATGAGAGTGAGGCGCAGTCAATCACCCTAGTTGAGGCTGGGAGCGTAGGGCTGGCCTTCTCTATCTCAGAACCTACAGCAGCCCTCCCAGCTGCTTCCCACTGCCACGTGGCCGTTGGTGCAGCTCAGCTTCTGCTTGCTGCTGCTCTCTGCAGCTGGGACAGCACCACCAATACCATCTATGCCATTGCTGCTGGTTCCAGGCAGGGCATTTATTGGTGCTCTGTCTCTGTCTCCCTGACACCCCCAAAACTTGTCTTGTGGTGGCTGGGCAGGATGAGTGCGTGTGGGACAAGCACAGGGTGCAGAAGGGTCTGGGAGTGTACCTGGCAGCCGTGTATATGGCTGCCCCACCCTTTCTCCTGGCTGTGCCACCATGAATGCCTGGTAATCCCATCTCTGTCTCTCTGTGTCTCTCCAGGATCTCACCTCAACACCAAACCACTGAACTCCACACACGTTCCGACACATACCTGAGAAGAGAGGAGAGGAAAGCAGAGAGTGGAGGGGAGCAGGGCTGGCTGTACATGTTTCTATAGGCTAATGGCATGATTTCTGTATGAGACATACTTACCGTCCTATCCGCATGACTGACTGACTGCAAGACGCATGAGCTACAGTACTTAAAACTGACGGAGAAGCCTCCGTCCCTGCCCCGCTGCTGCCAGGAGCCCAGAGACAGCAGCACACACCAGGGGCATCCTCTGGGAGGTAAGAGCTGGACTGGCAGAAAATGAGACGGAAGGAGAATCCACCCTCGCGCCTTTGCATCCCCATGCCCATGCTCCAGCTGCAAGAGGGAAGCTGGGGCAGCACGGCGCTGCTCACCATGGAAGGAGAGGGGCTTGACCCCCCCATCGCCTGTGCTGCCTCTGCTGGACTTGCTTCTCATCCCTCTCAGTGAGTGCTGGGTTATGGGGAGGGCAGCAGTTGCAGGGGGTGTGCAAGGGGAGGGCTGCAGGGAGCACAGCTGCCCTGGGCAGAGGGGCTGGTGCAGGGCTGCCCTTCCTCTCCCCAGCACGTGCAACGTCTCCTGCCAGGGCAGGGCTCTGGGCTGAGCACTGAGCTCGTTGCTTGTGTTGAAAGTGTAAACTGTACAGCAATCAGCCTTGTGTATATGAACCAATAAATACTATGCAAACCCCTAGGGACACTCTAGCAGTATGTACAAAGCACTAACAGCTCTGCTCCCAAATACCTCTTCAGGCTGCAGGACGGGCAAAACCTTGGGAGTACATGAGCAGCTCTGGTGAGTGGAGCTAGGAGGCTATAGGAGTAAAGGGGCAGCAGACTGCCCCTGCCCTGCGCCCCTCCAGCTGAGCCCAGTCCCTTCCTGGCCTGAAGAGAGAGAGGAGCCCACAGGTGCAGTCCCACGGGCCTGTCCATGGTGCAAGCCCCAGTTTGTGTTGGCTCCAGCTGGGGTGAAGCTGTAGGCCTGTGCTGAGGTGCTTGGGGCCCAGGAAGGATGGGTAGTGAGACAGGGCACGCTTGTGCCACACGTGGGGTTGTGCCTAGCTCTGCTCAGCACAATATCTGCTCAGGAGATGAGCCAGGAGCTGGCAGGAGCCAGCAGCCCTGTGCTATACACCCCATGGAAGGGCTTTGCAGGGTCTCCTGGTCTCCCTGCAGGGGCACAAATGGAGAGGATAGCCTGGTGACCCTGTGGATGCTGACCCTCCCAGGACCAACCCCAGAGACACGGGGGCTGTTTCCCCCGTGGCTGCACTTTGGCCAGGTGAAACGCCCTGCTGCAGCAGCCTGGGCTGAGCAGACACCCTGTGAGCTAGGGCTGCTCCAGCAGGACAGCAGCGAGGGGCAGGGCTGCCCGGGTGGCTCCGGGGTGTGCAGTAGGTTGAACCTGCTACAGTACTTGACCCCAGGAGGGCAGGATGCAGATAGTGGCAGTAGGTCCCGTGTCCCCATCTGTCCTTTACCTAACTGATGTGGGGGCCTGGCCTTTGTAGCACAGTGGGGTGGGGACCCCCTGCCCTTTCCCCTGGAGGCGGCCACGGACCTGTTTCACAGGGCCTGAATTTGCTCTCTCTGGCCATGTGCAGAAGGAGCCCACCTGCAGCTTCAGGCCACGCGACGGTGGCCCTGGCAGGGCAGCCCTGTCTCGCAGTGGGTTCGCATCTGCTGGGAAAGCCCCTGGCTCCCCTGCAGTTGAGAAGGAGCCCAGCTGCAGCAAAGCAAATGACCCAGCTTAGCCTTGGAGAGCGAAGCAGCCCCTTCCCCACCCCAAAGTTGAGCCATACAGGCACAGACTCTCCATCCATCACCCTTGCTGTGTGCAATAACCTCCCTAGACCCACTGTGACAGCTGACTCCGTAGCATCACCGTAGAGTTGTGTGTGGGTCCTGTGCTTTGGCCTTGTATTTGCCTTAGGGAATGTGCTGTGCTGCAACCGTGCCAGGCAGCTGCAGTGACATTGCTTTGCGCTCAGATTGCTCGTAGGGCTGGTAGAGGGAGGCTGCACCCAACACTGAGCCTAGAGAATGCTGCAGTCTGCACACTAGAAGCTTTCTAGAAGTTTTAAAAATTACTTTTTTTTCCTTTTTTTAATTGTTATGGAAACAAGCCTTTTGGATCTCCCTGTCTTAGCCCCTGATGGATAGATCATTTCCCTGTACACCAGCTATCAGACTATGAATTAATAAAGAAACCAACACAGACCATGTCTTGTCTCTGCTTTTCCAAGGGTGGGGGGGAAGACTGAGGCTCCGGGATGCGTCGCTGGGCGGGGGGGGGGGTCCCCTCTGCCCGTACCCCGCTGCCACGAGGGCAGGGGCCAGTCGTGGGGGCCGGCAGCTGCTCGTGCTCTGCCGTTCACGGAGGAGGCGGAGGGGCGCAGCGCCCGCCTCGCCCCGCGTCCCGACCTGTCCCCTCCCGCCCCGCCCCGCCCCGGCCCCGGCCCGCCCCGCCCCGCCCCGCCCGGCCCCGCCCCTCCCGGCGCTGTCCAGCGCCCGCCGCGCGCCCGCCGCCGTCTTTCAAAGCGCAATTTGTCTGGGCCGGGCCAATCCCGGCTGGCCCCGCGGCGCAGCCAATGGCGGCCGAGGCCGCGGAGGCCCGGCCAATGGGAGCGCCTCCCGCAGCCGCCCGGCCAATGGGGGCCCCGCATGCTAATGAGCCTCCTCTTTATCAGAGAAGTGTTGGCTCTCCCAAGCCAAGTTGGGTGTCGGGGCTGGTGCCACCTCGGCGGGGTCACCAGGGCCGCCCGCCCCGGCCCCCCACCGCTGCCAGGTGCCGGCTGGCCAGGGCTGACGCCGGGGCCCTGTAACGCCTGGGCCGGTGGGGATGGGCCGGCCGTCGCAGCCCCGGGGAGCTGGGCTCTGAGAGCCACCTCGGTGCCGGAGCCATGGACGCCAACCTGCCGGGCACCTTCCTGCTCAACGGCCCCTCGCTGGGCCCCTTCCCCGAGGCCAAGGCGCCCGTCTGCCAGTACTCGGTGCAGAGCTCCTTCTACAAGCTGGGCCCCCCTGGGCTTGGCGCCCAGCTGGCCGCCGGCACCCCCCACGGCATCTCCGACATCCTCAGCCGGCCTGCGGCGACGCCGAGCAGCAGCCTCCTCCCCAGCTACCCCCATGCGGGCGGATTTAACGGACTGAGCTCCCCGGGCGTCTATTACGGGCCCCAGGTGGGGGCTCTCCCCAAGGCCGGTGGCGAGTACCTGCCGCGGGGCCGGAGCTGCTGGGCAGAGGCGGCCCCAGACTGGCGGGGCAGCCGGCAGTGCGGCGGCCGTAAGTACCGCGGGGCCGGGGCGGCGGGGGGCGGTGGGTGCTGCAGGCAGCGGGCGCCCCGCAGAGCTCCGACCCCTCGGCACTGGGGCAGGGACGCGGGGCAGCTGCCCAGGCCATGTCTTCTCCATTGCCCTGCGTGAGGCACGGCTGGTCACCCTGAGGGCTGCCCCGGGACAGTGGGAATGGCCCCGGTACCAGAACCAGACCTCAACCTGCTGCAGAGGTTTCTGCTCGAGAGCAGGGGCAGCTCCAATGGCAGAGATTAACTCTTTGCTTAGACCCCAGGCAAGGACAGGCAGAGCCCACCATCCCGGAGATCCCCGTCCCTCTGGCAGCCTCACTGGGGTCAGTGCCCAGCCCAGCCTGGGGCAGAGATGGGCAGGATGGCCGGCCCTGGGCTGGCAGCAATGCCAGCCTGGTGGAGAGCTGGCAGGGGGATTGCAGAGCATGTTGCTGCCGTGCCAGAGGGTGGGCAGGATGGGGGCACCCGCTGTCCCATGGGGACCCTCGGGAGGCTCTGGGACAGGGCCTGGGTGCAGCTGCTCAGCACCTGCAGCCGCGGTCCCCTTCCCTCCTCTCCAGGCGATGCTCTTGGAGCTGACGGGTCAGGCAGCTCGGCTGTCTACCCCTGGCACAGCTATGAGCGACCAGCTCTGCCTGCCTTCCCGTCATGCATCCTGCAAGGTGTGGGGCATGGGGGCACGGTGTTCCCAGTGCTATGTGGCTCTGGGGTCATGCCCTGGTGCTAACGACCCTTCCCCTCTCAGCACAACAAATTAGCGCTGTCCCCGAGCAGATGATGCACAGCCCGGCTCTGGCCCTATGGGGCCCGCACAGAGCGCAGCTCAGCCCTCCGGGAATGGGGCTGAAGCCTTGAAGCCAGAATATGGTTTTAATTTAGAGGGGAACCAGCATGGAGGGACTCTGTGGGCGCTGGGGGCTGGCGGGTGTGCTGGTGCTGCGTTCAGGAAGGGGAGAGCTGCCCAGAGCCGTGCAGAGAGCCTGGGTGCTCACCCGCCTCACTCCTCCTCTCCCGCAGCCCCTGCTCACCTGGCCGACAGCATCCACAAGAAGAAGCACACCCGCCCAACCTTCACGGGGCACCAGATCTTCGCTCTGGAGAAGACTTTCGAGCAGACCAAGTACCTGGCAGGTCCGGAGAGAGCACGGCTGGCCTATTCCCTTGGCATGACTGAGTCCCAGGTGAAGGTGAGTGTTGGTCCCTGCATGGCACGGGGTGCGTGGTGCGGTGGCTGCTAACTGAGCCGGGGCTGTGGGGCGGCAGGTCTGGTTCCAGAACCGACGGACCAAATGGAGGAAGAAGAGTGCTCTGGAGCCCTCCTCGTCCTCGCAGCGGGCGGGGGGCTCTGGCGGAGAGCGGGTGGCCTCTGAGACTGAGGACGACGAGTACAACAAGCCCCTGGACCCCGACTCGGATGACGAGAAGATCCGGCTGCTGCTGAGGAAGCACCGTGCGGCCTTCTCGGTGCTGGGCTTGGGCACGCACAGCGGCTGAGTGCCAGCACAGCCCACCCCTCTGCGCCATGGGGCGCCCGGCCCGGCCACCTGCTTCCTGCCAGGGGGTGACACCCGGCAGATGCCTGGCTGTGGGGATGGGGTGGCTGCCACCCCCCCTCCTGGAGGCTTCTGCCCGGGCATCACGGCTCACGGGGCTGGGAGCAGCACGCACGGTCAGCGTCAGGCGTGGCCGTGCTGTCGGCGTTGATGAAATAAAGGTCCCAGCCCCAGCCAAGTGCCAGCGCTTGCTTCGTGGGCGTGCGGTCCCAGGGTGCCCTCGTGAGGCTGGGCCAGAGAAGGGGCAGGGATAGCCCATGTGGGGCAGGGTCTGCGTGCCAGGCAGGGGAACGGGCCGCGGCTGTGGTGCTGTGTGTGGGGCAGGAAGAGCCCACAGGAGCGGGGCAGCGCTGGGGACGTTTCCCAGGGTTTCCCCCAGTTTGGGCGTGCACCGGCAGCAAGAGGTGCTGGTTCAAAAGTCACTCGTCGGGGCCTCTTGTTGGAACCTATTAGCAGCAAATAAATATCATTTATCTTAACGGTGTGAGTGAGAGCCCATTCACCTGTCGGGCCTGCAGGATTGATGTGGCATCGATAGCCCCGGTGTGTTTGCCTGCCACCCTGGTGGCCCCCCCCCGCCCCGTGCAGCGTACGCACATGCGTGTGCACGTGGGTCTGCACAACCCCTGCTCTGGCTCCCTGTGGCTCAGCGCTTGGACGCCAGCGGTGGGTGCCGCACAGGGCTCTGTCCCCAGCCCCTCGGGGTGCCCAAGGGGGTCCTGCTGGCACAGGCATGCTGCTGGGGGCCCAGCAGGCTCCTTGGTTGTTCAGCCGAGAGCCAGCTAAGAGCCAGCCAGGTATGAGCAAACAGACCGGCCGTGTCCTGGGAGGAAATCGATAGGAGATAAGGTGCTGCCGGCCCACCATATTCTGATTAGCAGCGTGGCACAGGCACGGAGGAGGTGCTGGGGGCTGCAACCTAAGGCGCCCTACCCTGTGGCCGCAGGCAGCACCTGAGGACAGGCTGGTGGCCAGGTCCACCCCTGGGCATGGCTGAAGCCCCTGAAGCACGGAGGCCTTGCAGCGGCCCCAAGCACCAGCCTTGTGGTGTGGGGCTGCAGACCGTCACCGTGTGACCCGTCTGCCTGGGCCCCAAGGCCCACCTTTGGCTTCATGTCCTCTCCAGTCTGTCACTTTCTGCCACGTGCTGGGCTGGGGGCACTTTGCGAGGATCCCTGACTGCTCGGCAGCACTTTCCCGGGGCTTAGGGAAGGCTGCTCTCTGCCCATAGGTCCCTCTGCAGCCCCACAGCGAGCGTGGGACTCATACCGCTTCCCCTTTCAGCCACGCAGCCCCTCTGCTGCCTCGGTGGGACGGATGGCAGCGGGTGGCAGAGCTGATGGACCCTTGGCGAGGACGCGGGCGGCCAGGTCCCACGGGCAGTGCAGTGCACGGGGCTGGGCGGACACTGCATGCCCTGTGGCAGGGCTGGGAGAGCCACGTCACCGTCCGTGGGCAGAGCCAGCGCTCGGCAGGAGAAGTGAGGGGCTGCTGTCGGGATATTTTTTTGACATTTTCTAAGCTGCCCAGCGTGGCTGACAATTTTTAATGTACTAACTGCCTGGTCCAGTGAGCTGATTAATTGGTGCTGTGGAGATCAATACAAAACAGAAAATTAAAACAATTTTAAAGTGATTAAGTAGTTTAACACCTGTCTGATGCCACGTCAGGGCTGGGAGACAAATAAAGCAGGTGGCAAAGGCCCTGCTGTAGCTGGGGAGAGTGACAAATCGCAGCTGCAGCCTGGCTGCCCCGTGCATCCCCGCAGCCGGACGGGTCCCCCGAGCAGTGCTGCTCTGCGCAGGGCCGGGGCCGTGGCCAGGACCACCCTCCTGTCCTGCCTGCTCTGCCCGCTGCTGCTCCCCATCCCGCTCCCCACGCAGACAGCGCCGGCCACTCGCCGCCGCAGCAGAGCGGTCCCTCGCCAGCGCCGGGGTCACCAGGGCGCGCGGAGCCCGGTCAGCGGCGAGCACCAGCTCTGCCCTCCCCAACCCTCCTTGTGCCCCACGGCTGGGGCCCGCCTGGGGCTGGGCAGCCCTGAGGCGTGTGGGCAGGGGGCCCACGGAGTGCACGGCACCGAGAGCATGGCACCGAGTGTGTGGCACCGAGAGCACGGCCGAGCTCGGGGCCGGCGGCTCCGGGGGCGTGTGGGTGCGAGCGCAGGCAGGGCAGCCTGGCAGGCAGATGGATAGCAGCTCCGCTTCAATTCTGCATCCCTTTTCTCCCAGACAAACCCCGTCGGATTTTCATAAATCAAAGCGCCACACTGTTTAATAAAAATTTATTGACTTACAAGTGATTATTTATCAAAAGGCCATTAATAGCGGCTCTGGGAATGATGTGCTACTGGGTGGTGCGTGGAGACTAATAGCAAATCAATGCCAGCATCCAGGCAGAATGCATATGAGGGCCCCCGGCCCCAGCGGGCTGCACGGCTGCTGCAGCCAGAGCCGGCAGCCCCTACCCCGCGGGCCGCCCAGCACTCCCCCCGGTTATTTATCGCTTACAAATGAAATGATCGATACTTTTAATCTAGAGCTAAATTTATTAACTTTCCCATCGGAGAGAGACGTATTGACTGGGGGCACGGGGAGGGGGAGCCGAGGAAAGATGGATATGTGCCTCCTAACCTGGCCAGCCAGCTCCCTGCCTGCTGCTGAGCATCAGCGGGGCTGCCAGGGACGGTCCCCGAGCGCGGTGGGGTGGTGGGAGGTCCCACAGAGCTGGGGAGGCTCCTGCACATCACCACAGCACCTGTGACAAGGGCCGGGGGAGCAAGCTGTGGGCAGAAGGCTTGTGTGCACCCACAGCCGGGTCCGAGCGCCCAGGGGGTGCAGGGGGTGCTGCTGCAGGCACCCCCCTGCCCCGGGGAGAGCCCCTGCCCACGTCGCAGGGGCTGTAGAGCGGTGTTGGCACAGCCTGAAGGCAGTGCCCGTACCCCCCTGGAGCTGAGAGCTCGGGGTGTGCAGCCCTGGAGGAGGGGAAGGGTGCGGGTGAGTGCTCGGGGGCAAGCTGCTGCCTGGGGAAAGGCGAAGGAGCGCCCGGGGACCCTGCCCAGGCAGCGGGGACAGGCAGGCAGCAGTGCCCCCGGCCCGGGCTGCGTCCCCAGCTGCAGCTCAGCACGTGGGGAAGGGGCACGCACAGCACTGCCTGGGCACCCCACGGCTCGCTGGGGCCGGGGCACCCTCCAGACGATGGCACAGCGAGGGGGTCTCCGTCCAAACGTCCCCCTGAGCAAGCGAAAAGCTTTGCAAGCCTTGGGGTCAGAGCAGCAAAGCTCAGTCAGGCAAAGCTTGGCACGGATCAGGCCATCACCCCTGGCCACAGGCTGCCGTGGTGGTCAGCAGCAGCTTTTTGGGCAAGCGTGTGGCTCAAGCAAGAACTGGAGCAAATACAGCTCGGAAAATGTTATGATTAAATGGTACAGGCAAGTTCTACACACACCTGCTGGGTAACCGAGGCTTAACCACGTTACAGGTTAACTCCCATAAAGCCTGTGCTATGCCCAGCATTTCTTATACAACTAAAAGATGATGGTCAAAAACTCTGCATAAATGTAACAGCTGCCAAGGAGATGTGCGTTGTGCTTTGCTTTGCTTTTTTTTGTTTAAGTAGCAAAGCAACAGCCCCATCAGTTAACACATGGAGGATTGAACTGGTGTCAAGAGCTGTACCTAATAAGTTGGGTAAAACTAGTAAACCAAAGTGCTGGTGAATAGACCCTTGATGCCATAACAAACTCCTAACGAGGTAACTGGGAGACTTGTCAGTAACCAGCAGTCGTTTTGTCTTCTATCCATAGCACAGGAGTGTAAGCAATACACTTCAGCCCTGTGGATGTTGTTAACGATCTCCTGCTTGGCTCCAGCTGCTTTTGTTTTGTTATCTTAGGTGGAAAGGAAAAGACACCGGGTTCTGCTTCTTTTTTTTTCCCCCCAGATCAATTGCCATAGCTGAAGTCGGGCAGAAGAGAAGAACAGGACATTGGGGTAACAGTGAAGAGCGTGGGGCCAACGAGGGTGTCTCCATCACCAAACAAGAACAGCCTGGTTTCTCTCGGTGAGGCTGGGTGCTAACAGTGATCATGTGTAACACATCACTGATAGCTGAATGCAATGATTGCGTAGGTAACGTGTCCCTGTGTGTGCATTTATAAAGGATCATATTCTGAGCACTACAAGAAGCAAAGGTAAATCAATTCAGTATAGAAATACTTCCCATAACTGTATGTTAACAGATCATGTGCTGTTAAGTGTAGCTTTACATCGCTGTAAGACCATCCCCTCTCAGGTGTCACACTGGGAGCAGTTTAATTTATTTGTGTGTAAGTTGATGGTCCTGGGGTGGGTGGAAAATGGGGTTCCTCAGCTCTGAGGACAACTGTGCATACCCTGCTCGCACATTGTCTGTGCTCAGCTGATTATGACCTACAACTGAAAGGCTCTGAAGCGACCAACACTGCGAAGCAAGGAGGCCTCACAGAACTGAACAAGGTAAGTGAGGGCATGTGCATTATGTCTCTTGGGAAAGCTTAGGGGAGTTTCTGGACTCTCTCTTTCTCTGTTCCTTTCTTTTCTGTCTCTCTCTTTCTCAATATAATGGTCTTTTACCCAAGTAAAAACAAGCAGGACATAAACTACCTTGAATCCATGTTGGTGGCTGGTGCAGGTAAATTCCACTTTAAGGACACTTACAGAATAGCTGTCCTGACCTGGGGGGCAGGAGATGCCCTCCCCCAACACCACTTGGGGTACAAAGGAGGCACTTAGGTATTGCCTTCTCTGGCGTTCTGGAACATGCAAGCAGGCTTCTGCAGGTAGCAGTGAAACAGCAGTTGCTTGTAAGAGCAGGCAGAGGACCCAACGAAGTGCTGAATTTGCAGGAACATAAGGAAAATGGGAAAGTACATGGGATGAATGCTCAAATGCAAGTTGTTTTACTGAATAATATACTTGCAGAGCTGAAAGGGAAAGGGGTACTACCTCCAGCACAAGATTTCAGCTTCCTTGCAACAAGCTGAGATTATATACGTGCATGTTGGTGCACAAGATCAGATCCCACTTTCTCCCTCAGGAGACATTTGAAAGGGGATCTCCTGCCCCACCCGTGGAGTCTCAGACTCTCCTACCCACCCTGGGCTCCCACCATAGCACACAAGGCTTCCTCAAGAGCCCCGCCTGCCACACCAGAGACAACTGCCTGGCAGCTTGCAGTTCCAGGGGACAGAGGGAGGCTTCCAAGGATGATCCTCGCCGCTTGAGGAGCCCCAGCACAGAGGCTGTTACTCAGCTGCTGGAGAAGCAATGGTCTGAGTCAGGCTGTGGCAGGAGGGTGGCGAAAGGAAAAGGAAAGGTTTCTCCTTCTGGAAGTAAAGCTGGAAATGGCCTGAGATACCACATACTGCTCCTAAGGGGTTTGTGCTGCAGACGTGAGAGGTGCAGGCTCGTGAAGACTCCCTTGGTTGTCAAGGCAGCTAATTTCAGCGCAGCTCACCAGTTTCTGTGCCGTGGGAGACTTGTGACTGACACACACGCACATCAACACACCAGTCCTCCCCCTGGGCCTGTAAACACCATATGGGAGCATATGACACCATAAGTGTTTCATTTAATATTGCCCCTGCAAGGGGCTTCACTGTAACAGTAACAAGAAGGCATCTTTGCCAAGAGCTGCCCAGGGCCTAACGACTCTAGGCAGCAATAGTGCCTCTGGGAAAGAACAGCCAGAGGATGAAAGAGTAAGTCCAACAGCTCCGGAGTAGCCAAAGTCCAAAGGTTCGGAGCTGCTTCAGAGCAGTCCTGGCTCGTGCTAGAGGCAGAGGGCTCAGGAGCGGCTCCGGTCTTCATGGTTGCCTGCAATCATTTTGCTGTAGAGTTTCTGTTGCTCCTCCTTGAATGTGTCTTTCACCTTCTCCCTCTTCAGTCCTCCATCCCTGGGGAGAGAGTCACACCATCAGAGGAGCTGCAGGCGCTGCTGTCTGAAACTTCAGCTGGGGCTGCTCAGTGCAGGTCGGAGCTCCCGCAACAGCCTGACAGCTACACCTGTACCTGGCGTTGCCAGGGCACACCGCACAACAACTGTCCCCAAGGGGAGTTACTTTCAGAACTTGCTCTGCCAGGAGCTGCACCCATGCCCCGCACCGTGCTCAACACGGCAGCTCTGTCAGTGTGAGCTGCTCTGATACCACTGCAGCAGACGGCCTGCAGAGTCCCTCTGCCTCCCAGGCTCTGAAGATCTCAGTGCCTGGAAAAGGAAGTTCCCAAGCTCAACCCACTTTGCTGAGCAGCATCAAGTCAGAACCAGGGCACCCCAGTGCAAGCTGGAACCACGGAACGAAGCCCTGGTGCCCAACACACACAGCAGAAGCAAAGACTTTGGTCTCTGCTACAGAAGAGCAGTTTTGGAGGTCATAAGCAAGATGTATTTCTATTTCTCCATAGGCCTAATCTGCCCAATGCAAGACACAAACGTATCTCTACAGCCCACAAGCACAAACCAGGACCCCCCTGGCACCAGGAAGAGAAAAGCCTGCCTGGACTCACCAGAGCAGATCCACGAGGCCCCCCTGCCTGGCAATGGCTGACTTCACCCGATTGGCAAACTGGACAGCATCCTCTTCAGGCTGTGGCGAAATAACACTGTTCAGCAGGAGCAAAGGGCCAAAGAGGCAGCACATCAGGTAGGTCAGGTTCACCCAACTTACCTGCCTGGTCATTGGGGGCAAGTACCAGACACTGCAGACAATGGCCCAGCTGGTCATCATCCTAAGGAGGTAGGTTACCATGCCATACTTGCTGCTGTTCCAAAAGGCATCTCCAAACTGCGGGTCATACTACGGAGGCAGAAGAGCTCAGGAAAGTCAGGCAGTGGCTACACCCTCCCCGAGGCTCCGAGTTCCACCCCAAGCCAGCTACAGGCCAGCCCTCCCAGAGCACTACATGAGTGGCCTCAGCTTCCCCATGCCCTCAGACCAAGGTGCTGACCCAGCAGTGCCAAGACTGGGCTGCCAAGACTGAGCTCTCACGCAGAGGGCTCCTTGTGCTGTAAGAATGTTTGCCCATCGTACCTTGATGGCGACAGGGTAAACTGTGGCTCCAATTTCAAAGCTCCCCTTTTTGAACATCATCACAGACGTGTTGTTGATGCAGGTTCCTGTCAGAGGCAAGCACAATCTTCTCAACTTCCCCTTGCAAGTCAGTTCCAAAGTCTAAACTATACACCTAAGGGCTAGGCCACTGGCACCCAGCAACTCCCCCTAACACTCGCTCCAAACCCTGCTCTCTGAGTGCACAGGGTGTGTCACCGGGACATCACATATCTGACTTCCACATGCAGGGTTCAGTCAGCTCTAAAGATGCAATGTCCCCTTTGCCTCAGTGAAGGGTCTCAAGGCCCTTCACTGCATAAGAAGGCAAGGAACAGAGGTGCGGTGCTGTCCCAGTGTGCCCTCTCCACCAGGCGGCTGTCTGGCCTTGCTCCACAACTCACCTTCTGGAAAGATAAGAATGGGCAGTTTGCTCTTGTCCTGGACATGCTCTGTAAGCCTAAATAGAAGAGTGTCACCAATTAGCACAGAAGCTATCCCTAGCAATCCACCCAGCACACAGTCCTTATCCTGCAGTCACTGGGGACCATCTGGGTGCCAGCAACAGTGGCACAGTCTCCCAACACGCACGAGGCATAGCACGCCCTCACCCAAGGGAAGTGGGCAGCCCCCCGCCTTTCCCAGCCTCCAGACCTCCCCCTGCAGCTACCAACCACACCTTTTGGCAACGAGGTGACGATCTTTGACCTCAGAGCGTTCAAACCAGACGTGGGGGCAAGCTTTCACCATGGCTCTCTGTATCACACCCATGAGCCCTCCGTGGATCTGACCCACCTGAACAGGACAAGAAGACATAAGTTACAAGACCTGGGGACACACGAAGGCCAAGGCAGCTCCCAGCTTCACAGCCAAGCTGAAGTTTATCTTTCTACCCCTGCCCTGGAAAGGCTGAGAGGAAAAGTCCCAGGTTCTGACTGAAGGACAGATGTAGCAAGCCCCAAGCGGCAGTAGGTCCAGCTGGGGAAGGGCTTTGCTCTGCCATGGACAGCAAACCCCAGAGCTCTACTTGCAAAGCAGTGCCCAGGGACCCCTGGTGCTCTGAGTCCCAGGCCAAGCTTGCTGGAAAGCCAGGCATAAGAGGGTATCTGTGCACAGGGTCTGAGAGTGCCCTGCGATGTCATGCAGGGAAAAGTAGCTCTGCATGCTCAAAAGCCTCTTGCTGCCTACTCCTTGTCCCACGCAATCTGCTTGCTGCTCCCACCACGCACGCAGCCAGGCCCTGGCAGGCAGAGCTGGGGCTGGGGTGCAGATGTTACCATCGCGTAGTAGCCGTCGCTGGCCAGGATGATCACATCAATGGGAGACGTGTGATTGGCCACGCAGATGCCTCCATTTCGGGGTCTGTTTTCTCTAAATACAAACCAAAGGTACAGATGAGGACAGAGCAATGAAGTGCGAGGCCTGCAAGAGGCACAGCATGGGGCAGCTAGTGGGAAGGGGCACGCTGCAGCAGACGGTGCCTCCTTACCGGTCGTGGTAGGTGATGATGGCCGTGAGGGCGCGCACACAGATCCGGTAACACATCAGGTGGACGTGCTTGCTCAGGAACTCCTTACACCTGCAGCCCAGGACAGAGACCATCACCCCCCAGTTCTACAATCCCCCCTGTAATGGTGCCACTCAGCCCAACTGCCCCAGGCTGTGAGGTCCAACTGAGGCTTCACCTCTCTCCCACAGAAATACGTCTCGTCCTGCGTTTTGCCGTCAGCTTATGACCACTGATTCTTAACTCATGAGAACCAAACTTGGCCTTTGCTCTTTTCTGTTCTTATTCCTGTCAGAGCCCAGGGCTGAGTGCTCTGCCATGGGCTTACTGCTCACACAGGCCCTTTGTTTAAAATTACAGGGTGTCTGTTCCTGAGAGGCTACAGACGCCAGGACCACCTGCCTTGTCTGCAGCTGGCAGAACAGACAGGCCTTGCAGGAAAACTTCAGGATTATCAGGTCTCAAACCGCACACGGGGCTCCCCATCCCCTCTGCTCTCAAAGATGAACTCACCTTCCATTTGGCAAATATCCCACCACTGTAGTACCAGTCACCAACAAGCTGATGCCAGTAAACGCCAGGGCTACCCTGCAGAAAGACAAAAGCTACACGCTAGCAAAAGCAGGCCACAGGCCCTACTCGTCAAGTAGCCTGTCTCTCCTGGTCATGTCTAACAGGGGCTTGGAGACCAGGGGCACTTGCTGCAGTGGGAACAGGCCCCCAGGACCCCCTTGGCAGGCAGGTTCCCGCAGCAGCACTCACCTGAGGGGCAGGAGGAAGCAGTAGCGGATGAGCACACCCAGTCCCCAGAGCACAGTGAGGCGCAGGCTGATATACTGGAAGTTGTAGTTGGTCCTGCTGAGCAGGTTCCAGGACTCCAGCTCTTCAGCTGAGAACCTCTTGGTCACTTCATCATCCATGATGGTCTCGATGCCTTTGCGGCAGAAATAGAAGATATCGGAGAGCTCAAATTCAGGGGTGTCCAGGGCTTTGCCACTGCCACTCCGGCGGATCTCCTTGATCTCCTCTTCCAGCGACGTGGGCTCCTTCGCAATGATACCTGCAACAGGCAGCAGCAGCTCTGAGCAAAGCGCGACTTGTCCGCTCAAAGGCAGCTGAGAACCAGGGCCCTCCCTCGCCCGCCCTCCACAGGGCCCCCATCCTGTCTCCAGCCCAGACAGGCACAAACCAGTCCTCCCAACTACCTAGAAACGAAGCACTCCCTGGGTGCTTCCCTCCCCTTCCCCACGAAATGGACCTCTCCACAGCTCCCTCCAATCCATCTACACGGAAAAGGCTTCCCAGCACACTTCAGCTGCTCAGAGACCCCACATTTACCCCATCTCCCATAAAGAATTTTGAACTTCATATGTACCCACGCAGGGCACGATCTTACCATTGACATAGGGTTTGTATAACGTATGGTTCTTCTCCTTGGCACCACGCTCTATTCTCAGTGTCGCCCACTGCAAGAGACACACATGACAGGCAAGATTCACAAGGCCTGTAGCTCCACTTCATACTACCCCTGTTCTACAGTCGACTTCCGGGGAAGACCGTGGTTAAGGGGAGAAGATGGGGCCAAAGCAGGAGTGCAGCTCTGCAAGTTGTGAGTGATGAGATGGCACAGCATGATCTTCTGCAGCCTGCGTGTCCCGTAGGCTCTGTCGCACCTGGTGCGTGGTCACCACTGCACAGCCTCCGGGTGGACCGTGCGTCCTGCTGGGGTGGCCCACAGCACAGCACAGGAAGCCGACCACGGGGCCGGTGCTATTTTTCAATGCTCATTTCTTCCAGGCTCAAAGCAGAGACTGTGTTTTCAGGCTGCTGCTAAAAACATCAGGCTGACGCTGGGATGGGATCCTTCCCCCCCCGACTCAGCTAACAGCTGCTGCTGCTTCTCAGCTCTCCAGTCAGTCTAAAACAGCAGCACCCTCAGACAGCCCTCTGGCTGCTGGCTGCCAAATCCCGTGCCCAGACTACCTGTTAGCCACAGAAACCTCTCAGCTAATTCTCAAAGGCACCAGCAAAACCTGCAGGCTGGATTCCTGCCTGCCCTCCAAGTAACCCTCTCAGCCTCACACTCCTCTGCATTTCACAGGCCTGGGAGAACCAGCTTCTAAGGGAGGACTTGTGTACAATACGCTTATTGCTCCAGGCTCGCTGCTCCACCATGGATCTGTGAAGAAGGGGAAGCTGCTGGGAACTCAGGACATCCCGATCTCAGCCCATGCCAGCATCAGATCAGGAGGCAGCGATGTGGGAATGCTAATTGCATGTGGAGTGTCCGGCTCACCTAGCAGCCTCCTCTGCCAGTAGAAGGAACTGCAGGAGTGCAGAAGATCGTCTAGACACTGCCATCCCGGGAGAAGTCAGAAGAGGAGCTCTGACCCAGCAGGAGATGGGCAGCCCACGGAGAAGGCATTCCTTGCAGCCCAGTACATCTCTGTCCTGACTGTGGCAGCAGAAAACCCGAACTCCCACCTGGGAAGCACCAGGCAGGTCTCCCTCACCACCAGAAGAGATGTGCAGCCACCACCCCAGCCCCGCAGCTCTGGCTGGGACGTTCGCAACGCTGGCCTCTAGAGCTGGGAAAATCTTTTGTGTGAATAGCACTCCCCAAAAGTACCATTCTGAATGACCAAGCCTAGTGAGTGAATTTTCCACCAAATCTGTGAGCAGTTCTGCCAGAGTGCTCTGCCCTCCCACCACAAAGATTCTTTGATAAAAGCTGAAACAGACTTCAAAGTCTTTTCAGAAAAATAGTTTAAAAATTAAACACCAAAATAGGTATTGAGATTAAACGTTCCTGAATTGATTGAAGAAAGAAAAAAATGAGAACAAGGTGAAGAGTTCCATTTCAGATAAACCAAACTTCTTACTAATTTTTTCTTCCAGTCCAGTCACTAAATTTGAAGTCAGGTCTTCAGACATCTGTGTTAACGAAGCACCTCACAAAGCCCAGGGTCTTCCCGTTCACACCTCAGGCTTTTGGGAGGACACAGAGTTTAAAGAGCTGAACACTGCAAGCTCCAGGGCTGCCTTCCCAAGCCACCCAGTACAGAGATACTCCTGGGGAAGACCAGCCCTGTTCAAACAGCAGTAGCTGTAGCTTAAATCCTTTAACAGCTCTCACTCCACATTTAAGAGCCTAAAACCTCTCTATCGAGCACAGGGCATCCCTTTCCCTGTTGCTCGGGCTGCCCGGGTAAGGTGGTGTAGGCTTGATCTACTAGGAGTTTGGCAAAAATTCTGGTCTCACCAGGGACTTGCTTCAAGGAGAGGTGTTGGCTGTGAGACAGCCCATAAAATCAGTCTGCCAAAGGCAGGCAAGGGAACAGCATGACACCAAGTTGGAAAATTCCACTTGGCCTCCCCGTGCCAAGAGGGTCAGCAAGGGCTGCTGGTCATCCCCAGAGGCTGCAAGTCCAGACACGGCTGCTGGGCTCAGCAGATAAGCGGGCAGCACTCCGGAACAGAAGGGTGCTGAGAGCTCTGGGTTCTGGCCACAGACCCCTCGGGGCTTGCAGTACAGAAAGTCCTGCCTTACCTCCTGCTTTTACTTCATCCAAACATGTGCTGGAGAGGAGCAGCCCGCTGACTGTAGCCTTGTCCCTTCCCGTCACACCCTACACCCCTTTTGGCTTCTTTCCACATCAAACTGTAACAGCCTGCGACATTAACCCATCCCAGCACACACCTCTCAGCACATCTACAGATCCCGCTGTACTATTGCATACTTATGGGCCACACTATCCTGCTACTTTACTTGAACACATACTGGATTAATTGCAGGGAAAAAACAGCCCACGAACAGAGGTCAAGCAAACTGCATTTGGCTGAGACGGCCCAAACGGGTCACCTGGCACCAGCACGTGTCACCAACAAACCAACCTCCCACCCCAGTCATCTGCAATGCTCTGCTGAGGGGTAAAAGCCTCTCTTCCTAGCATGACCACGCTTGACAAGACCCTTGTAAACACACAGAAAATTCTGAAAACATGACTTACCTGAAAAATCTTTAATAATGTTTTCATGTAAACCTTGCGGATGCCAAAGGAGACTCCAAAAATGGCTGGCACAATGATGAAAACCAGAAGCAGAGTGAAGAGGACAGTTATGGAAATCCCCAAGAGATTAACAACCAGGCTGTTAAAGGGGAGCAGGAGGAACATGGTGAAGGGCCCAGGCAAGGCTGGTGCCCTGCAGCCAGACAGAAAGGCTGCCCACAGCGATTAACCAGTCCTCCTGTTATTCAGCAACAGTCTCACCCACGCACCGAGTCCACAGCCTGCTCACAGACCCCATTCCAAAGTTCACATCCTTTTTGGGCTCTGCGAGAGAGGGGACGCAATACGATCTGGGAGAGCAGTTGGGAAAACAAGCAAGCAGTCTGCCAGGAGCCCAGGTGAGTTCAGACAGCGCGGGCCAAAGAGCTCAAAGATGGAACACGCGCACGGGTTCCTCCATGGGCGTGCAGCGGGCACTGCAGCGAAACACCGGCGCGAATGGATATCTTCCCAAGGCGCCGCTGAGCAAGTCCTGCTGTGGGGCAGCTTGTGAAGGAGCTGGCAGCAGAATCCCCTTCTGGCTGCTGAGAGCACGCAGAGCCTCTTCACAGGGACAAGGTGGAGTCCATCCCTGAGCCTGCATTGGAGGAGATCGAGGGAGTTGGCACTTGCAGGAGCCTACCGTATGCGGAGCTATTATTGTTCTTTCCGTGAGGGCACAGGCGCTAGCGCAGATCCTCGCATGACGCCTGGAACAAGTTTAATTCCAGAGGCCCCTGGCATCCACTCACGCTGAAGGGTCGTTACAGACCCAAATGAAGCCTGCGTCCCTGGAAAGCTCTTCAGACAGCGAGTTGGCTTCTTGGCAGACGAGGCACTCACATGCCACCAGCACTAGTGGAGGAAAGAGAAACCGAAGTCAGGCAAGTCACGCAGCTCGGAGAGACGTCAGCTCAGAGAGGGTGGCAGGAGGCCAGGGACAGTGGGCTCTGAAACCTGGAAGGCAGCGCTTGGCTGAGGTCACATCACTCAGAGCAGCTCCTGCGGCACAGCAGACTCGGACTGGCACTCCAGCTACTGCCTGGCACTGTCACAGGCCTGGGAATCACCCCCTGCTGCCACTCGTCCTGTATTTTCATACCATCCACACCTCAGATTGAGCAGACCTGTCCAGAACCACGCCTAGAGCACAGGACACTGCAATCAGGTCCCAAGGACAGGAAAGGAGCCAATGGAGTGACAGAAAGCCCTTCCTCATGACAAAGATCTTATCGCCTCTCTCATTTCAGAGGCATCCCAGAGCACTGAGCTAGCCAGGTACCAGATTCCTGGGATGGAATCACTTCCTCTGCTCCCGTACACACATCTCACGCCCCCGGTCACGCAGGGCAGCTTTACAAACAGTTCAGCGCAGGAAGTTAGCCCAAGGGGAGAATTATTGCTGATGATTAGCCAAAGTGGAACTTGTTGGGGCACGGGGACTAGTCAGAGGTCAAATGCCTGGCACTGCAGCCCTTCCAGGGAAGGACATCCTCTGCAGCACGGGTATGCGCAACGCCAACTGAGGCTAGTAAAAAGAGCAGTCTGCTCGGGGGAGATTTCCCTCGGGATACCACCTTCACCTGGCCTCGGAGTGTCAGCCTGAGGGTGGGATTTAACAGGTACCCGACGGGCACAGAAAAGCAGAGGAGAATCTGGGAAGATCCTCCTGCTCCCCTGCACAGTGGGCTCCAGCTGCTGGCGTGGCACTGCTGTACAGTGACGCTGAGGATATCGTTAGTGCTTCAAGGGAACGCGCACGCCTGTGTCCTGGGAGGGGCAGCCCGGCAGCCACGTGCCTAACTGCCCATTATGCCAGAGCTGCCACCCGCAGGAGCAGGGCTCAAACTGGTCAGACCGGCCACCCGAGCCGGCAGCCGCGGCCCTCAGGGGGGCTCGGGTGCTGCGTTCCCTCACCGCGTCACCGGCTGCGGGCAGCACGCACGGCCCGCGGCCACGCGTGACGAGCCGCGGGCAGCCCCGCCTGCGGGCGACAACCGCCGGGGCTGACGCCGGGACGGTGCTGCCGGCGCCCCCGGGCAGCGGCACAGCCCGGCGGGCGCGGCGATCGCACCGCGGCGCAGCGGGACCGGGCGAGCAGCGGCGCTCGCAGCTGCATCACCGGGAGCGCGGCGGGGCACGGCCCACGAGCGCAGCGAATCACGGCGGGGCCGGGGCTCGGCCCGGCGACCTTCGGCCCCGGCGCGCGCGCGCCAGGCCGCGGGTGCTCGCGGGGGGGCTCCCGCCGTGCCGGCGCCCCGAGAGCCCGGGCGACTCCGCTCCTCCGAGCCGAGCGGCGGGGCCGGGCTGCGGCTTCGGGGGGCGGCAGCGCCGCGCGGTGGGCCGGGCCGCATCACGCCCGGCGCGGGGGGGGGCGCTGCGGCGCGGCCCGCACCGCCGCCGGGAGGCCGCGCTCCCCGAGGCGGGCGTCGGTTAACGGTCCGCTGCCGGGCCGGGCCAGGCCCTGCCCGGGCGCCCCGACCCCGCCGGGCGCAGCGGGGGGCGGCGGCCCGAGGCCCGGGCGGGGCGGCTGGGAGTAGCAGGGGGGTGCACCGGGCCGGACCCGCCGAACCGGGCCAGGCCCGCACTCACCTGCCGCCGCCGCCGGGCCCCGGCTCCGCCCCTGCCACGTGCCGTGCGCGCCTCCGCCCCGCGCTGCGTGCACTGACGTCAGCGCGCCGCCCGCGGGGCCGCGCCCGCAGCAGCGCACCGCCGCCCCGCGCCGCCGGCAGAGGGCGCCCGCCGCCGCCCCGGTGCAGGCAGGGGTGGAGGCGGAGGCAGCGGTACAGGCGGAGGCAGCGGTACAGGCGGAGGCAGCGGTACAGGCGGAGGCACACGGACTCACGAAGCACCGTCACTTTATTTACTCCCCGTTACAGCACCAGCGACCGGAGCCGCCCCCGCTCGCTGAGCCCTCCTCGGGCCCGCGGCTCGGGGAGCGCCCGCAGCAGGAGGCCGGCAGGGCAGCAGGCCCCGCTGGCGGCAGGCCACTGTCGCAGCCCCGGCAGCCCCCGGCGCAGGGGGGGTGCGCGCCCCCGCCCCAGCAGCTCCGCACAAGGCACTCGGGCAGCACCAGGACCCGCGCAGCTCACGGGGCTGGCCCCCACCTGAAGCGGCCGCTGGACACAGACGCGCACGGCAGCTCTTCCTTTGTCACTCCCCTCGAGAACCTACAGGCGGGAGTTAGACCAAGCAGCAGCTTCCACCTCTATGGCAGGAGCCAGCAGCAAAGCTTCCACGGAGACCGGCAGCTGCCCACAGAGCAGCAGGGCAGACACAGGGAAGAGCTAACACCACCGTGAGCAGCATCTTCTGCAGCTGATGCCTCCTCGAAGACCCTCATAGCACAGTCGGGACACGGAAGGGACCCACACCTCTCCCCACACTGCCTTCCTACTGATACGCTGTCGCCGCCAGCTCTGCAGGTGACACAGGACCAGGACGGCAGCCTGGGAGGTGCCAAGGTGCTCCCAGGCCCCACTGGCACTCTTCACGGCCTGGGAGGGAGGGCGGATCATGCCTACGTGGCAGATCATGTAGTTCTTCCCGTGGTTGTTGTCCCAGTGGGTCTTCTGTCTGTGCTGGAAGGAGATGCAGAACGCTGTGGCCTTGTGGGAGACGGATGGCGTGGGCAGGGCAAGCTCAAAAGAGAAGGTGTCTGTGTCAGCCGAGCCATATGTGCTATGCATGTACTGGCAGGAGATGTGCCAGAAGCTCTTCCAGCCATCAAAGGTGATGCGGACCGTCACTTTCTTCTTGTACTCGATGTTTCTGACCTTCACTGTCCCTGACAGGGCACGGTCCTGGATCAGGCAGTTCTCCAGGCAGACAAGGTTGCTGTGTAGGTGGCTGCAGAAAACCATGTAGTCCAGAGGGCTGTGGGAAGTCCAGCACATACCCGCACACTTCTGGGCGTGAGTCCCGCAGCCTAGGTCAGAAGCAGGCAAGGTCAGACAGGGCATGCTGCAAGTCACAGAGGTCCTCCTCATTCTTTGAGAAGCAGACAGCTGTCAGCGAGAGCCCCCTTCATGTCTGCAAACAGGTCCCTCTTTTTCTGGCCCTTGGAGCTCTTGGTGCTATCTCGCCGCTCAGGTTCTGTGCTCAGGTTCTGTGCTCAGCTTCTGGTTGAGGCAGGATCGGAGGGGTCTGTGCCCCTGGTTGCCCTGTAGCTCCTCGTAGGAGGTCAGCAGCTTGCGGATGGGGGGCAAGTGGCTCAGGCAGATACCTTTATGTGCGATGTTTTTTGCTCAATGGATCACGTGGCAAAGACAGTGCAGAAGTATCCCCTGGTTCACCTCAGAGCAATTGGCCACTTGCACAACATCCAGGGTTGCACAGACCCTGTGACAAGATTAAAGCTGATGGGGGAAGGTGGAGTTTACACAGCTGGTTGCCACACCATTCAGTCAGTCAGTTTCCACCCAACAGCCTAATTTAAAGAACAGTGCTAAACTGGAACAGGAACGACCACACAGCCGCAGGTTTAAAAAGAGAGCACCCTGCTATTTGCAAAGGCTGTATTCGCCTTTGAGGATAGATACGCTCTGTCCCCGTCTGCTGTCAAACCAGCCTGGGATCCGGAGAGGCAGCAGCTACACTCGTCCCTCCCTCAGGACTCCAAGGGGACCGTGGCAAGGCTGCTGCAAAGCCTCATTGGAGGGAGTGCTGTGACAGACTGCTGTCACTCAGGAGCCCCAGAGAAAGGAGTCCGGCTGTATTCCAGCCACGTCCTAAGCAATTAGGAGTTTGATGAGCTGCAGGGGCAATGAGGCCCTCTGCACCAGCAGAGGGAAAGATGTCCTGCTGGTTTATTTGCATGCTTTCAAGGATACCCCTTCCAACACCGCTGCTGCCCTGCCCTGCACAGCCACGCCATGTCTGAAGGGGTGGCCCCAGGTGAGCTCCGCCGCCTCACCCCGGTGTCAGCTGCCGGCTGCACCCCGGTGTCGCTGCGGTCCCGGCCCTGCACTTACCACTCACCCCTCAGATGAGCTGCACCGCTCCTGAGGCCACCAGCGGGGCAATGGTCTTGTACCGGATCAGGTGCTGCGAGCCCTCCTCCAGGTCGATGGTGTACTCTCTGCCAGAGAAGGTGTCCAGTTAAGCTGCCTCTCCTGTTCCGCTTCAACCCACACCACTTCTGTGAAACTTATTTACATGCACTGCATGGGGAAGCACCCACCTACCTCTGCTCATCCGTCTCTGGCTCGACCAGGATGTTCTCCTGCCGCTCCAGCACCCTCAGGAACACAAAGGAGTCCAGGTTGGGCTTTGGAACTGCAGACAATGGATTCAGAGCACAAGCTCAGCGCTCGCTTCTGTTCCTCTGCAGGACACCGAGCTAACAGAGGGGTACGAGGGACAGCAAACTCATGGCCAGTAATGGGAATGCTAGACACTTTAGCACTAGTGTGCACTGCCTCAGCGTAAGACGAGACTCGATAGCAGGGGCCAGCACGATCCTCTGACAGCAGCACCAAGGGACAGCAGCACCAAGCCACGTACCACACAGCAGAGCAGTGTTATGACACTGTCACCACGTTGTCTTTGCTTCTGCTGAGCCCCAGCTGGAGGACTAGCCCTTAACATTTCATGCTCCCCAGAGCCTTCCCCACACCCCTGCCGCTATAATTTTCAGATTGCCCTGGAGTCTGGATGTACTCACCTGATTTTAGGAGAGACACTTTCTGCAGGTTGGGCGGCATGTGTTTTAGGGCCACGTTTTTCAGATAAGTCTCTGTGTTTGCCATGTACCTGAAACAAATCATTGGAGCATTTACTGGTTTAAACAAATACAAATCTGCAGGGAGAGTATTGACTCAAAACACCAGCAAGCGACATCTCTTTGTCCCACAGGCATGGCCAGAGGCAAGCCTAAGGGCTTGCCCTGGTAACTGGCTCAGCATTACCAGAGTTATTTTATTTCAGCTCTTTCCTTGTCCACAAGGAAACCTCCTGGTAAAACCCGTGATTCTTACTGCCAACCTGACTGAGGCTAACAGTCTCAAGAACTGTTCAGCATAACACAAGGGCGAGCTTTATAACCTATAAAAACTGAGGGAGATGCATCCAAAACATACTCACTCTTTAGCAAAAGCAAACTCCTCTGGTGACAGAATGGAAGGCTCCCCTTCGGTTCGAGACTTCTCCTTCTCCAGGACATGAGGGAAAAACTTCTCAATCTGATATTGAAACAAAATCCCACAGACTTAAATAGACCTCTCCCAGTAGCTCAGTGCCTACAATCCCCACTCTCCAGAGGCTTTCACTGCAAGCAGTGGTCCACTACTGTATGGGTGTACGCAGCAGCCACAGACCTGCCCAAACACCTGCCTCTGAATTAAGTGATACAGTCAGCTGGGGTCTCCCAAGCTGCACAACCACGTGTGTACGTGGCAGGACCCAGACAGAACATGCAAGCATTCAATTGTGCCATCCTGGGCCTAGATGAGGTAAGAAAACACTCATAGCAATGCTGTGATACTCCTTCATCACAACAGAAAAGCGTGTCCAAGGAATGAATTCCTTTGGGTTGCACTTTAGAGGACACAGAGAGAGGGAGTGCGCTTTAACTAAGCGCCTTGCTGAAGCAGGACGCACTGCATGGGTAAAAATCACTCCTGCAGTCACCCTTTTTCATCCCCTGGGCAGCACAAGCAAGTATTACCTTCACAAGCCTACATCGCAAGTAGCTGCTGAGAACGTAACGGATCCTTTCAATCTCCATGCGGTGAACGCTGACCTTCAAGTCTTCTCTCTTTGCCCGTTTCAGATTTGCCTCCTACAAGGAAAGGCACGAGAAATTAAATGATTGGAACGTCAAACAACAAGACACAGAGAGGAAGGCAGGTTTTGTACATGGGGCCCACAAAAACAGACTGCAGCTGCTTTTGGTGACACAAAGCTCACTGTTTCCTTCTATCTCCCAGTCCCCTCTCCAAGACAAGCTCAAAGGAGGCACTCAGAACAGCCTTAACAGGACAGGACAGAACAGCAGACAATCCTGGCAATCCCAGAGGGACCCAAGCCTGCATCTGCCAGGCCAGGCAACCAGCGCTTGCCTGTACCACCCTTAGCCCGTAAGAACCTACCATGTGGTCCAGCTGCTCCACCACGCACTCGATGATCTCAGGTTTGCTCTCCAGCAACTCTGGGGCAAACTTCTCATTCAGCCAGGCCTGAAAGAAGGCGCACTGTAAGCAGAAGACAGGAAAGCACCTGCTATACGCCCCGGCCCCCCGAGAGAGGGCAGACTCGGCCCTCCCCGCCTCCTCCGGCGAGCCCCGGGGCCGGCCCCCAGCCGCCCCAAATGTCCCCCAGCGAGCCCAAGGCCCAGCTGCCAGTCACCGCCCAGATCTCCCGGGGCCCGGCCGCTCTCCCCTGCCCACACCACCTGCTCCAGGCTGCGGATGAGCTGCGCCGGGGTGAGCACCAGTTCCTCGCTGCCCCCGTCCGAGTCCGGCCCCGTCCCCTCACTGCTCGCCGCCGCCATCCCGCCACCGGCTCCCGCCACTCGCTGCGGCCCCGCCCCACCGCGCAGGCGCGGCCCCGCCCAGAAAATGGCGGCGGCGCACCTCCCCTCAGCCGGGAGCCGTGAAGGGCCGCTAAAAAACAAAGGTATATTAGAAGTGAACAAAACGGTTGTGGTTTAGGAACTGATCTTGAAATGATGCCAGCTCTGTTTGTTCACAACCAGGACCCTGCTACTGGAGGAAAGCAGCGCTATCAAATACGACACGGACGCAGTTTAAGAAAAAATTTACTAATCCATTAGTACTTCTGCCAATATTGCAACAGATGTGAAAGGCAAACACAGTTTAGAAAAAACAAGTTTTATACAATTAAAATATTAAATCTAAAAAAAAAAAAAAAAATCAGTGGCTGCGTAATAAGCCTGGAATTTCAGATCCAGTATTAGCACCTACAGCACCACCAAAAGCCAAAACACTCCATCTGGTATGCATAAGTCTCCTTTTCTAAATTCTTTAATTCCTTCTACAATTGGACAATGATGCTCAGAACCTAAGCCAGGACATCCTTGCCTTGAAAAGGGAAAAAGAGGTAAGAGAAAAATATTAAGCCAGCTTGGTTTGTAGGAACTTTACTTTTGCAGGTATTGCTGAGGAATGTCGATGCATGGGGGATACTAAATAATGCACAGTTCTACTTTTCAATAGTGTGCCAGCAGAGAGAATTAAGAAACCATCTTACACAACATCTAACAGTTTGTCAAATCAATGTTTTCCTATAAATTATATATAATAAATCCATAAAGAAACAGTTTTACACTTCACATATTAATCAGAGTAGGGTAGGAATTGTTATGTTTATTGGTCCAGCATCCATTTTATTGTACTTACTGTTTTACGAATGAATAGACACCCCCTCTTCTGGTGAGCACTGACAGATGCAATAACAGCACAGATACAGCAGTAGAAAAACCACCAGTATTAAAGTCCAGATATTCCTCCCCTTCTAGGAACAACCAAAACATTAAAACTAGTAACACACTGCCTTCTGGTGTTCCACGAGAACCAGCACAGGAAACGTAAAATGCTCGTTGCCTTGAGTCCCTTCTCGCCAGGCAGAGGCACTGTGTATCCCCTCACTCCAATACTGAACTGGAGGGGAGGCCTCGTTTCTGGAAAATTCCCAACTCTGACTTGTAGCTTTCCAAAGCCCAACTGATGTAAGGAAAGAAGGGTTTAAGAACTAGGGAGGAACAGCACTGCACTTATGTGACTAAAACTAGACTTCTGCTGGGCTAAGTGCCCCATTTCTTTCAGAGGAGTACGTAGCTTTACCACTTCTGCTTTTTCTCGAAAAAAACTAAGAAGTGATCTCATCGCTTAAAACTTTGCCACAAAATGGATGCTGATCAGCTAGGTCACCCCACATGGAGCAGTTTTAGGAAGTTAGTCCTTGTAGTAGATGGCACTGTGGATCTGGCAGCAGAGAAAGGAATGACGCTCTAAAGTAGGAGGTAGGGGAACTTTGATACAGCAAGTCCACTGTTGAGCTATCTGCAAGACAATAAGTTTCGTAATCAGAAACTTACTAAATAAAATCAACAAAAGCCTACACAAACCTTTACACAGCTATGTTTTGTTTTCTTAGGAGATATGTAGCAGGAAAGGTCGGGTTACCACGTGCTGTGGTGAGAGCAGTCATATCCTCTACCCACTATACAGGATAGACAGACAGTCAGTCCACGTTTTGTGGAGTCCATGTAGGCTGCATTCATGAACAGACCATCCAGGACAGTGTGCAGGCTCCAAATGACTACATTACAGTCGAGGAGATGAATACCTAATAAAGCGCCAGATCAGGCTTGCTTTGGTACTTATACTGCTTCAAAACAGATGTTTACTGACCATAAATATTTGCAATTCATCAAACTATCTAGAACTTAATGATACAAGTCATTCTTCATTTTAGAAATTTCAGTTGTTTGAACACTGACAGAACTAGCTTTTATGTAATTGCTCAAAACCCACATCACCTATGAAAACATCCTGCGTAATTGCTGTGAAATGAGTCATGACGAATGGCTTGTGCCAAATATATGCAGATGCAGTCTAGATGGAACCTAGTCCACGCAAGTTTCATGTGAACAGCCTTTGATTACATACAGTGGTGGAATAAATATTCTGTCTCAGTAGGACAGAATCTACCCCTCTGAGCACAGAAAACAGGTTGAGATTGACCCAGTATAAGGTTAACACGTACCTGAGACTCCACAGTTTTATCTTCCGCTCGTCATACCTCTGTCTTCATAAATGGTAATTTCAATCTGCACAGAAAAGCTGTTAGGGAAACACACTAGAAAAAGACTGTGAAAACAAAGAAAATAAAAAAGTGGAAAAACATTAAGATATTAGAACCTTTGATCTTTCTGCTTCATACCTGCTGTTTCAAGACTAGTTTCAGGGCTACAAAGCAAATGGAACCTGTCAGGTCAGATCAGTGGTCTATCCAGCCCAGGACTGTTCTGACAAGAACACATGATGCTGTGCGTGGAGGGTTTGTGAGCCTTGCCACCTTCTGGTGAACCTCAGGAAAGGCTCTGGACTAGACAGAGGTTAACACTTATACAGTTCAGCTATTGTGTCATTAACCAAACTGAAAATGCTTTTACTTAAGTTGAATTTTTTTTTCAGGAGGTGTGTGCATAGAAAAAAATGTGGAAAATATATTGAGAATAATGAAGTTATGTAGGTGACAGCTACAAGCTATTTAGACAAATACACAGATAACCCAACTGCAAGGAATTAGCCTTAGCACACATTTAATTGGCATTCTGTGTTTTAAGTTGCTTCGGTTTCAATATTCTCAAAAATGGTATGTGTTACTCATTCCACCCCTAGATTTGCTATGCGACATCTAGATGAAATGCCTGCAGTGTGGTTCAGGAGTTGAAGAAAAAAAGGTTAAAATAAGCCATGCTAGAACCAAGGGCAAGTGCTAGGCTCGTTTGTCATATGGCAAGATCTTCACCTGAACCCGAGCCAAGGGTTGCAAATTAAACAACAGCCACGTCTTGCTTTCATGTTATCAATTTCTATCCTACCAAGTTGGTCACTTCTTTCCAATCGGACAAACTGCGTTCTCAGAGGTCACTGAACAGAGGAAGCATCCAGTGTTGGCAGTACTCCGTTCATACATACTGCGTTTTCAAGGAAGTCTTAAAGGACAGATTCCAATACCGCATTTTCATTGTCTTTTGATGTGACAAATCTTAATGTACTAAAATCTGACCAGAGAACTGCACACAATGGAGAGTAACAAGACTAATCACATATTCTGCTGTATTACAGATCAAGCATGACCAGAGGGTGCCATACTGAGATAAACAGCACATCATAGATGGACAAACCAGGAGACAACCTAAGAAACGACAGAAGGATACAACTCTTAGTCCTCTTTCAATGGGGTCTGTCAGAAGGAGGCCCTGAGGAGCATAGATCTTCTCGTTCTGTTCCTGAATGAACTTGGCAATTTTCTTTAGAACCTGGCAACAGAAGAGCACGGGAGTCACAGTTCCTGCGTCAGGTTTCCCTACACTGGGGTCAGAGCCCCAGCAATATCACAGATACAGCGCTGGGAGAACCTGGCACACGACTAGAGACAGAACTTGTGTGATTGCTCTGAAGTACAAGCAATCATTACGTTACTCACATTGACTAACACAGACAAGTCTGGTGTACATGTGAAATCGCCCTGCAGCAAGATCCAGAGTCTACGGAATTTGTATGACAATGGTGCAAGTCACAGAAATCCTACCTAGAAATACATCTTTGAGTGAAGTCTATGAGACATACTGCCTTCCAAGTAACAAGGTAAAGAAAAGCAGCACACCTTTTCATAATGTGTTTCCATGCACAAGAAGATGGTATAGGCAGTCAGACAGGCGAGACACCCTTCAAGGTACGACTGGCCCCCAAGTTTTTCAGCTTCTGCATAGAGGTTATTCAGCGTCCTGACAGTCTCTTCAAACTGCTGCCTATCGATCTGCAAGAGAAGTCAAGTTTAGCTGTCATGCCCTGCACATTTCAGAACTCACCAATATCTTCAGGTATCTACATTTATTGCTTATTTGCACTTCCACACTTTGCACCCAGTGTTTAGAGCCAAAGTCTGAAGGACGCTTTGACTTACAGACCTGTAGTTCTTTGTTAAATATCTGCCAAGTGATTAGACCAACTCTGGATTCCAACACAATGTGAACACAAAACAATTAAGAGTAACATAACCAATGTGCAATTCAACTGGGGGAAAAAAAAAAGCTTAATTCACACGCAGAAATCTGCTAGATTAAAAAGAGCAGTGGATTGACAGAGCTAACTCTTAATATCAGTAATGCCTTGCTGCTGCTACAGTGCTGGTCAAACAAGCTTTCAATAAAGCAATACAAAACAAAAACAAAGAAACGAGGAAGAGAAGTGCAGTGAGAAAAAGCAGAGGCGTTAGCAAGGAGTGTTTGTTTTGCTATCAGTCGAAGATATTACATCTGACAGCATTAAACAAAATGAAAGCACTTGAGACAGTACTTGTGAGGCTACTGAACAGGCTCAGCAGAACTGGCTGGGCTCCACAAGAGAGGACAGTGTTAAAGCACCACAGTACAACAACGCACGGCTTTATTCTCACTGACATAATGAACACGTTCTATTTTACTGCTGAAGACAGCTGCCTTCCTCAGGGTTACAGAAAGCACAGAACACCAGCATTTCATTAACACTGAATAGAAGCATTTTTAACTATTTTTCATGCGGCTTTTTGCTACAAATTAAAAGTATTTTCTTATCGCTGTTGATCAGAAATGCCATTTGGACAACAAACAAAACTTTTAAGCCAAAAATTAAACAACATCCAAAGGAGGATATGCCTTTCAACTCTGAAGCCGTGCCTCTCACGCTGTGCACAGGGCTGCAAGAAAAAGTGACGACCAGAACGCGCTCGCCGCCTTAAAGACATATGAGGCCTCGGCACAGCGCCGGAGGGAGAGCTGTTCCCAGGGCAGGGGCACGGGGGACAAACCCCACCCCCGTCCTACACCTACCGGGACGGCTGCAGGCGGAGGTTTGTGCTCCAGGAAGACGCAGAATGGGCGGCCGGCCCCGCGGGTCTGCCGGGGCACCTCCGGGCGCCGCCGCCCCCCTGCTCGCCCGCCCGCCCCGCACCCCACGGCCCGCCGGCGGGCGCAGGGCCCGGCCCTTCCCCGCCGCCCCCGCCGCGCACAGCGCCAGCTGCGAGCCCCAGCGGCCGCGGCCAGGCGGGCGGCGGCCCCGGGCTGACCGGAGAGCTCGGAGCGGGCCCGCCCCGCCTCACCCTGTTCTCCAGCTCGGCCGGGAACTTGCTCTGGAACTGGCACCGCGTCCCGCCGCTGTAGTCGCGCTGGATGAACACCTTGCCCGACACGGGCGCCTGCTGCGGCCTCATCGCGCCGCCGCCGCCCGCACCGCGCCGCTCCGGTCCGGTCCGCTCCGCCGGGCGCCGCCGCTCACTTACGGCTGTCGCAAAAGCGTCGGGACGACTCCAGGTAGGGGAAAGGGCGGAAGTGCCGTCTGGCGCGGGGAGCTGCAGTGCGCAGGCGCGGCTGCGCGGGGCAGGGAGCGTCAGAGTCTGCGCATGTGTGCGCACCGGCTGCCTCCCATTGGCTGCGCGGCGACTCCCCCTCCCATCGCAGGCGTGGTTACCCCGCGTGCGCACCGCGTGGTACAGCCCGCGTGACACCCCCCGTCCCGCGCACATGGTACAGCCCTGACCCCCGTGCACACACGGTACGGTCCAGCCCCCCCTCCGCAGGCAGACATGGCACAGTCCTGACGCGCGCCGCGGCCTGCCGGGCCCTGAGGGGCGGGCGGGCTCAGGGGGGGTTACGGGGAACCGGGGGGGCTCTGCCGGGGCGGGGGGTGCCGGGGGGCACCGGGCCCCGCGGCCTCCCCCGACCCTCGCCTGGGAGCTTACGGCCCGGCGCTGCCCCGCCTCCCCGCGCTGCCCCGCGGCCGTGCAGGCCGCAGTCGCGCCCGCGAAGCGGCTGTGGGCGGTCGGGCAGCCCCCGAAGGCCCTCGCTGCCTCGGCCTCTGCCGCCCCAGGTGTTAGTTCACGGTGTTTTCTCGGGAACTCGAGCCGCGGGGAGCGGCACAGCGCTCCCGCCAGCTTTGTTCCGAGCCGATCTTGCTGATAAACGTGCGATCGTTTCCAGGCCCATTAACCTTCGGCCTCGGGAGTCCTGCTGCTGCAAGGCATGAGGGGGGTCAAAGATCATTTGGTTTAAGGAGAACCTGGAACCCATTCTTGCCAAATCTGGGTGAGCAGCAAGGGAGGTTACTGACAATGTCAAACCAGGATTCCGTAACCCCTCTCTGTTCTCCCGTTCGAGGTGTGTCGTCGTCAGACCTGGGGGCAGTTGGCGGGGGAAACAGCCCGGTGTGTGGCTGGGCGGGATGACCCCGTTGCTGATCCCTCACCCCGCAGAGGCAGCCTGCCACCCCAGCCCGTGCTGTCCCCAGCCCTGCCGGACCAGGCACGAGCAGGCCCGGAGGGTCCCTGCTGGGCTGCCCTTGGCTGGGGCTTGGGGACGCAGCTGCAGGGCTGTACAGGGGCTGGCACGTTAGCCTGGGCCCCAGGCCAAGCGCTGTTTGGGGTGATGTCCTGCCCCTTGGGGCTCACCGTGGGGTTTCACTGCCTCCTTCTGTGTGTCTTAGTGTAACGTTTTATGAAGCTGCTTTGTCCTTCTGCCTGGGGACTACAGGGGACAGGGCTGGACTTGTGGATTTGAGGTGTTGAGCAGCAAGATGGGGACTCTGTGAGCAGCACCCCTCTGCTGAGGTCTTTTCCCTTTGCGTGTAGAGCATTACATTGCTGAGCAGCTTCAGAGCTGCGGTGATGGGCTTGAAAAAGCACTGTACGTTTTCCATAGCCTTTGGGAGCCCAGCGGGGTGTGTGGTGGCAACAGGACATTAGATTTGCAAAGAGAGTTTAGTTTGAAAATTCTTTAGACAGTGGGAAATTCACATGCTGCAGCTAAATGGCCTACGGATCTAGTGACACTATTTAAAAACATTTTAAATTAACAAAAACATAAAGGCGAAGGTGAACCTCCTCGGGAGCTGGAATGCTCCTGTTCAGTGTAACAAGTGCCATGGCCTCCACAAAACCCCTGAAAAATGACAGCACCCACCGAGCTAATTCAGAAACCAGGGGAACTGGAGAATGATACAACTAACTGAAGATTTCTGAGGTCTCTATGGCAGGCTGTGCCCATGGGGTTAGGGAAAAAGCAGACACTAATTATGGGCACAATTACTGAGCCTGGGCTGCAGCACAGTCCTCGGCGAGTATTTTCTGAGCTAACACGAGTGATACAAGGAGCAAGCCTTTCTGCAAAAGCCATCAGTGAGTTGTTCAGCGTATGTGTTAATTAATGAAGTACTTCCAGAGAAGCACTACAGGAGCTGAGGTCCAGTGGCAGCAAAGTCTTACAGACACACCATCAGCTGGGATTAGGAAACATGTCTTGGTTGGATCCTTGGTGTGTAATCCTTGTACCTAACTCTGGCTTGTGCATATGAAGCTGATCTCTTGCCTTCAGCATTCCTGAGAGTCTTTTTCTCATCTGGCAGTTGTGAAATCATAGATGATCAGGAGATACTGTTCCAAGGTTCAGAAGTTAGCTAATCAGTGACACGTTTATTTAAACACTTATGGGAAACCATCACTTGGTGAACAAAAAGGGAAGGGAAGCGAAGCATTTGGGATGTTCAGTTTCAGTATTTGCTTACTGCAGCTGCTCCTTCTCAGTCTGCTGAAGCTTCCACTTAGAAGATGATATACGGGAGAAGAGTTCCCAGGCATCCCAAGGAGGAATGAACTCAAGTCCAGACATGCGGGCTTGGGCCATGCTCCATCTCTAGCCGGTCAGTGTCAGAGCGGAGCGGAGGGCCTGACCTGCTTCCCATGAACACCACGGCTGCTGTGCAGACCAGGAGGCTCGCCTCCAAGGAGCAAAGACTTTGGGTAAAGCAGGGGGCTGAGGCCTGGGAGAAAAGACATCATTTTAATGGTTAAATCAGTCTTACGTTTTACCTCCAAAACTCTTGCTGTCACAGTTGATGGGACCTCTGTTAATAACACTCAGTCTGGGTCTGCAATTATTAAATTGGGAAATAAAAAATGTCCAATGTTTCAAAACTTGCTTGTGAGCCCCTCTTGAGCACGTGTGCGTGAGATGCATTCGGCAGCAACCCAGCCCATACGGGTCCTGGAGCGGGGCGGGCGAGGAGCGTGTTCTGCCGTTCTGAACTGATGCGAGCCAAGATTTTATTAGGAATTGTTGGTGCACTTGTTGGCACATCTGCAAACGTGCACGGAGGCAAGTGCCACAAGTGCAAAAACGAGCTGACCTACCTCTCTTGAGGAAATGCCCCGTCTTCATTAGTTGTTGGCATCATCCCGTTTAAAGCACTTCCTGTTTTTTTCTGAATCTTTTTCATTCTTGCTGAGAAAAGGATTATGAAATTTTACAATGCAGTAATAAACTATTATTATTTAATAAATAAGAAGGCGTTGTAAAAAATAGAAGGAGAATTCAATCCAGATGCTATCTGTTGCAAGGGCATTTGAAATTCCAGATGTTTGTAGTAAAATGTGGTCTCTCATTCCTGCTCTTAGAGACAGAAAGTGCTCCTGGCTGGGTAACCTGGCCCTGCTTAGCACGACTGTGTGTTGTTCCAGAGCCCGGCCCGTGTTTAGAAGCAGCCACAGTATCTAACTGTAGGGTTCAACTTTATTCCCTTGCTGAACACACTTTTCTGCATTTTTATGGGCAAGAGAAAGATTGTAAGCACATCAAATCAATGTTGTGCTTGCTTTATGAAGGTAATAAACCAAGGGCCTGCAGAGCCGGGCAGCCCTGCGCACAGCAGAGCAAAGGGCTCGGGAGCCCTCGGGTGCAGGCACTTGCACAGAGTCGGTGGCCAGTATTGGAGGAACAGCAGCACATTCAGGGCTCGTCTATCCCCTGCTATTCACCGCTTGTTTCCTTTGTGCGCCTCAAGCAAGCCTTCCTCTCGAGGTGCCATTTCATGTTTGGTACTAGCGCTAGTGCTCTGGCAGCCCGGAGGGATGCTGGTGCCTTTTCAGTCCCAGACCAGCTGAAACATCTCTCCCTCCACGGTGTGAGACGGCCTGTCCTGGCTCGGTGCCACAGACCTCGACACTGCTGCAAGAGGAAAATCGTGTGATCGTGCTTACCTTCAGTGACAGTGGCCTCTCGGCTCTGCAGCTGTTTGGAAGAGTTTGACCTAGCCCAGACTTCTGTCTGTGGCTTTGACTCTAGCTGTAGGTAAAGCTGATGTAACCCATCCCAGGAGCAAGGGCTGAACGTCCCCAGAAAGCGCAGACTTGCCAAAGACGAGGGAAGGCGGGTCCTGTGGTGCAGGTGGCTGCAGTGCATGGCTGTCGTAGGCGGCTGGCTGGGGAGGAGAGGTGAGCGTGGAGCGTCGGCAGTGCCAGATCTACAGGTCAGAGGCATGTTGATGGTGTGGGGAAGCAACAGATAATAGGTCTGTCTGGGTGGAGGCCGCCGAGATTCCACACATCAGACTTGGTCTAACCCTCCTGGACTAACTTTATTTCCTGTCAACACAGCTGGCTTTTGTCCTTCCTGCGTGTCCCCTAGTGCCACCCCTGGACAGAGACTGCAGCCTCTGTTACGAATTTGGGCACATGTAGTAACGGTAAATCTCGGGCTACGCGAGTTCAGCTTTTTCCTGCAGGACCACGGCACCTCAGCTTGTGTTTGTTGTTTAAAAACACAACACAGCAGTGGCAGAAAGTGTGTTGCAACACACAGTGAGTATGTGCCGGGCTTTCTGACCTTCATCGGGAGGCAGTGCTGTAAATGGCCTTGAGCTATCGTCCTCTTCGCTTCGAGGAGGATAAACCTCCGAACACCCCTCGCCGGGGCAGGAGGGGACTGTGCTTTGGCCTCGTGCTGGGAGCTGGGTTTGCAATACCGGGGTCTGGGGAGAAGAGCAGACAGCTCGGACTTTCTGTGGACATCCCCTTGGGAGCTTCATTTCCTTTGAACTCCCAAAAATGCAGATGCTGTTTCTAAACTTTGTGCTGGAAGTATCAGGGGAGTTGGATGCCTGAGAGCTTGCACATTGGGTACATAATTGCTATACAATTAGCAAGGTCTGGACCAGCACTCCTGAGGCCCATGGGAGTCTTTCTGGGAGGTCCTGGGACTCCGCGACCCCCCACCGGGGCACTCCAAGCGAGACATATTGAGCCCAGACCCAGTGGTGCGCAGACCTAGTTGCAGCGTGTCTCCCTTCCTGCCGGCAGCTCTCTGGGTGCAGGACAGCGCCGGTTTGATTTCAGGGCAGAGCTCCTGCCGAGTAGGACTTCACTGCACAGTAATTGGAAAATGCTAGTGCCTGATGCCCACCCTCCAGGGAATCCCTCTTCAAAGCCCTAGTGGGGCTGAGGCACTGACTCCTCAGGGGAGGCTGCAGCTCCACAGGGGAATCACCCTCCTAAAGATCACACAGAGTGTCTTTTAAGTGGAAATGACTGTTTTTTCCCAATTAGGCGGAGCAGAAATAATTAAGCAGGGCCACAGCCATTGTTATCTTGTACCTGATTGCCAGAGCTCAGTCTGGCAGGGATTACTTCATTGTGCTCCTTTGCTAGTTTTTCATTTTCTTCTGCTAAAAAGCTGATAATGTTTGTGGCTCCTGTCACAAGGGACATAGAAATCTGTTTTCAGAGGAGCGGCTCTTGCACCCCAAGTTGGTCCGTGGAGTTTGTGGGCAAATAAATCCCGGGAGTGGCTGCTAGGCTAAGCAGAGAACATACAGAGGGGTGGCAGACTGGGCCTGGGGGTGTCCGGTGCGTGTGGAGAGGAAGCAGCACAACGCCATTTTAAAGATACCTGTTTCTGTTTGCATTTAACCTTTGTCTTTTTGCTCTTGAAGTGGAAACTGCGCTAATTTGTCTGGGAGGCTGGGGAGGCTACTGGGAGGGAATGGATCCAGCAAGGGTGGGTATCGCCACCCCTCTCTGGTCATATGCTGAGCACGGCTTGAGAGAGCTGGGGCCCCAGCCTGGGAGTTTCTCAGGCTTCCACGAACCCTACGTTTTCAGCATTTGCAATTTCCCTTTGCACACTGGCCGAGCCGGGCTGCTTCATTCACATCACACCAGAGTCTGGTGCAGCATTGTCCTTCCTCTGCAAGAGGACTTTTGATGGCCAAGATAAATTCAATGCCACTGGAGCAGCAAGAAACATTAACCCTTAATCCTCGGCTAGCGGGGCCACTGAGCAGTAAGAGGACCCTGGTCAGGGTGGCAGGACACCCCGTGGCCAGGGAGGGCTCTACGGCTTCCCCCTTGGCTGTCCATGTGTGAGGACTGGGGCAGCCCAGGCTGCATGGTCCCAGGCTCAGGGACTCGTTTTCCAGACATGCTGCCCCACCAGTGCCCAGCACCAGCTGCCTCAGAGAGGTGCAAGGCGCAGCCGGTGATGGACTAACCCCTGTTGTAGGCAAGGAAGAAGAATCCAGGCTTGTCCTTCTAGCAAAGCAATTCTGGGTTTGGATTTCTCTCCACTGTTGCAAGTCGATTTCAGCCTTCCCTGGGCAGGAGGGAGGGATTCTGTTACGCCTGGCTGAGAGCTGGCACAAGGGCTTGCAGGTGTCAGGACAGCGTGGCTGATGGGGATGTGTGAGGCTGCAAGTCACCCCTCTCCCACGGTCTGTAGGTATTTACAGAGGGAGCAGGTTTCTGATAAATACAGACAAAAATGTGTATATACTGAGGTCAGCTGGAAGCAGAAGCTAGATTAATTCAGGCCTTAATGGAAGGGTGATTAACTGTCAAAACAGCTTGCTGGTGGCTGGCAAGCATTCTCCATCACCCCTTGTCTTCCCGTGTCCAGGCCGAGAGGCGGTCAGTGGTGGGTTGGTGCAGGAGCCCTGCGTGGGCTCTCTGATCTGCGAGGGTTCAACGCCCTTACATCCCACCCGGTGCCGAGATCGATGAGTCATTTGTTGTCCCGTGCCAGCCGCACCACAATTCAACAAGGAAGAAATAAACACAGGAATGATTTATTTAGTTTAGTTTTTACAGAATGTAATAAGGAGCCTCCATGTCATGCTCTGGACAAAAGCAGATATTTTGCAGCAGTATAATACGACAAACAGTGCTGCCACTGTCCCCAGACGCACGCTCCAGGGACACCTCTGCTCTGGCCAGCTCCCTGGGAGGTGTCCAGGCCCAAGCCCAGGCCTGGCTGCAAGCCGGGGAGGGGACACCTGCGAAGGATGCCCTGGCTGCTGGGGCGTCACCTTCAGGAGAGGCACTTGCCATTCTCAAAGGTTGCCAGAAGTCAGCTGGCCACAGCCATGGCCAGCTGGGCCCCATGAGGCTTTCGGCAGCCAGAGCTGGGCTCGAGCCCACAGCCTGGATGCGGACCCTTGCTGCCCGCCTGCCTCCGGCCTCCCTGTCCCCTACCCGAGCTGTGCAGAGGAGCTGGGCACTCCAGCCTCTTCTTGCCCAGGCACACTTTCTTGTGCTAAGCAGTTTGCAGATGTGATAATGAGACTCCTAATTTGCTTAGGGAAGAGATAAAGAGGGGAAAAAAGAAAAAAAAGAAACCAGGCTAGGTGGTGGGCTGCCCTCAGAACCTGGATATTCCGCTGCTGCTGATCCTGCCTCTCCCTCCTGCCCCTTACCCCCTCCCACAGGAACAGCCTGAACTAATTAACCCTCTAGCACTCCATAATGAAGGCTAATAAACACCTAATGGGTTTGCTTGAACAAACAACCTCTGCGCAGGCCATAGGAAACCCCCCGTCCAGTCCCGTGGCGTGGTGTGGGGGAAGATGAGGGAGCGTGGGGCTGGGGCTGCCCCTGGCCCTCCCATGCCGCACGCCTGAGCCAGAGGTCCCCCAGCCCGGTCCCGCTGCGCCTGGGCTCCCCGCAGCCTGGCTCCCCGCACCCTGGCTCCCCGCAGCCTGGCTCCCCCGCAGCCTGGCTCCCCGCAGCCTGGCTCCCCGCAGCCTGGGCTCCCCGCAGCCTGGCTCCCCGCAGCCTGGGTCCCCACAGCCTGACTCCCCGCAGCCTGGGCTTGCCAGCCTCGCCGGTCAGGGTTTCCCCTGTTGACCGCCCTACTGCCCGTGGCTTTCCCCAGACCTTGTCCTCCCCATCCCTGCTGTGCTTTCACCGGCACTTCTGCCCCGAGCACGAGCGGGGCTCTGCGCTGCGCAGACCTTCCCCGCTCCGCCCGGACTGGGGGCTGCTGGGGACGGGCTGCGCGTCCCAGCGAGCACGGCGTGCTGCAAGCTGCGGGGACCCCGTGACACCGTCAGGTGTTGTCCCTCCTTTGGGGACTGGATCGTAAGGGTGGTGGAAACAAATCGGTCTCGTTCTTCCTGTGAACGCTGTGATCAGCGTCTTGGCCTGTGCGTCGTGATACGTCCACAGTCTGTCGTAGCTGGGTTTGCACAGTACTGGGAGCCCGAGCTCTGAAGGAAATGCACTCAGAAATATTCTGCTTAAAATACTGTACCAGATGGACGGCGTTTTCCTAACCTTTAGCTGGTTCCAATGTGCAAACAGTTAAGATCATAATGTTAATGTTTTCTCAGATGTTTTATGTGCATATAAAATATTCTGAAAGAATGTGCTTTTGAATGCAAGGTTTTATCCAATTACAATTTTACTAGAGTTTATAAAAACATAAAAAGTATGTTTTCAGGGTGTCTGAGATGCTGCTGGCCTTCGTAGTAAACTCTGAAGCCTGTACAGTGGAATATAATTGCTACTACATGGGAGATGTCTCTGGTATTTTTATGGTTAGATAAATGTGCTAATTCTTCAGTCCCGTATCTGGTCTCCTCTGAAAATGGTTAACATAGGGGCGGTTAAGAAAAATACATTCCACCTCTGCACTAAAACCTTCTTTTGCTTTTTACTGGGGGCTAAAGGCTTGGCTTCTGCCGACATGGACGTATTTGAATCAGACACTAAAAATACAACGTAAGAGCTCAGGGCAACTCTTCAATGGAGTGAGTTACTTATCTCCCAGCAAGTGTAGGAATAGATTTCCCTTACCCTGCCTGGCGACTGCAGCCTCCTGTAGGCAGCAGGATTCTGGAGGTGCTAAGTGAGAATGTATTTCTGCCCTGGCTTAACTGAAAACCTGAATCAAGAAAGGAGATAAATGGAATTTAATGAACGTTCATGCAAAGACAGCTACTGTTGTTCTTTTGGAATAGAAAAGACGGCAAACGCTGTAATCCCTGGGAATCTTCTGGGTTTGCCATGTGAGCACGAAGGCTGAGCATGGAAACACTGATCACGTACCTGTCTGTTTCCGAGAGATCCATGTGTTGCGTTACAGCATTTTATGATTCCGTGCGTAAGTAGTTCATAATTTTAACAGGCTTATTCCTATTCAAAGATGGTGAATTAGCATAAGCCTGTTAAAATTATATAGCAAGCGTGCGTGAAATCATAAAGCAAAGTAGTAAATTACTCAGTTAAAGAGAGAGACGCAGGCTCTGTCTCCGAGCTGCACACCTTCAGCCGACCCGGAGCGGCTCAGCGCCTTCCAACAAAACCCTGGTGCTTTTGGGGCTGCACCTTCAGGAGCCCATCCTGGCCTGCACCGCTGCTGCAGGCAGAGGGAGGGGAAACCCTGTTCCCTGCGCTGGGAGAGGGCAGGGAGCTGGCGGAGGCAAAGCGCCTCGGGGAGCGCAGAGGTCAGCAAAGCAAACCCACGCAGCCCCCCAGCCCCTCCGCATGTCCCGGGGGCCGCGGGGGTGTCCCCAGCCCTGCTGGCAGGAGCCCCCGGCCCCGCTCCAGGAGGTTCCCACGGACCGGCCATGCAGGCAGCGAGGCTCCTGCCCCATGCTGCCTCGGAAGGTGATTTGAACCCGTATTGGTGGCTATCTCGCTCTGTGTTGACAAAGAAAAAACAAGCACAAAGAACAGGATTGCATTTGTTATTTGTAAGTCAAACCAGCTGCGATCTGCAGGCTGCAGGTCCTGCAGGTCCGAGAAGCACCGCGCGTCACTGCTGCCCGCAGGCGCTTGTCTCCTGTGTCACCGCGGCCCCGGCTTCCCTCGCTCTGACCCCCAGGTCTCCGTTTGCTGGGTATCACTGGACCGCAGCGGGAGTGGTGCCACGGGGAGCCCTGAATGCCGTGGTGCCGCCGTGGGGAGCCGGTGGTACCTGTGCCGGGAGCAGCACGAGAAAGGGGAGGCTGCCAGAGTCTGTTTGCAGATGAACGGGGACCCCAAAAGCCCGAGGCTCAGAAAAGCCCGGCCGACTCTCAGGCGCTGACCCTAACCCTGCACTGGCAGGGATCTTTCTGGCAAAAGCCAGCGGCACGTGCCGGCTCCTCAGCCCAGAGTGCTGGGGTGCTCCGGGCACCCTCTGCAGCCGCTCTGACGCGTGGGGTGCTCGCGGCGAAGGTCCTGCATGCCACGGGGCTGCGCTGGTCCCACTCCTCTGTTGCTGAAACCCGCGGCGAAGCGGAGATGCTGGAGGGTCACCAAGTCCTTGCTGTTTGTGAGCGCAGAGTTTTCCAGCCTGACGTGACCAAATGCAGAAACTTGGGGCTCATGGAGGAGACAGAAGGACTTTGAAACAAAGCGTCTTTGAGGCCACCTCATGCAGTGTGGATCCAAGAGGACAAATCAAATTTACGGGCATAGCTTAGATTGGGAGATATGCTTGGAAAGCCAATTTGTTTCATTTTATAGGCTTGAAAGATTCTAAGTCAGGGCTGCCTGTATGGTTTGAATTAGGTTTGGATAGCAGTGTTCTGGAAAGCGAGATCTGGAGAGGTTTTCACTCAGGGCGTTTGTAATCGAGTAGGGGCCATCTAGCATTTCTGCAGTGCTTTCAAATAGAATATTCCATGTCTGACCAAAAACAAAACTTCCGCAATGTTAAGAAAACGATGAATACCTGAAAATGGGGGTATCTATCTTGTATCAAATATTTAGGAATAAGATTCCAAGGTTATCAGTTTGTCCGTGACTGTAGGGAGCTGCTGTGTGAAACCTCAGCAGTGAAAAAGCTTTACCAGGCAGACCGCAGGGTCTAACGCGGGAGATGCTCCCCCGGGCCCTATGGAGGGTGCAGACACTGTTCTGGGACTGTGTCTTGGCTGCTCCAGTCTCTGTGCGATGCGGCCACTGTCCGAGAACCAGACCCCGTACCAGTCCATAGAGCGAAACCACGGCGTGGCAGAGCAACGCGCCGCAGGCTTTCCAGTGCCCTGAGCCCTGGGATGCGTTTTGTGCCCTGCGAGCCGACAGCAGATGAGCCCCTGGCTCCCACTGCTGAGCTCAGCTGCCAGAAAAGTTCCCCGGGTAAGTAGCACAATCTTTGTTTGGTCGTTAAAGCAGAAAAAGAGAGAGGGAACCTTAGGAAATGCTTGAAACGATTAGGTGATCTTAACTCTAAGGAGCTAAACAAATGCAAAGCAATTCTCCCCCCAGCTCCTCGTGCTGCTGTAGAATGTAATCTCATTTCTAAACACACAATTACAGAAAATAAAAAGAAAAGAAAAGAATAATTAATTTCTGCTTCCTCATGCAAATCCTCTGACCAATCATTTAGGGATCAGGGGCAATTCAGCTTCTTGTGCAAATTCCAAGCTGAAGGCCTGAAAAAAAGCAAGTGAATGGATTTACTTTTCTAAGAACCAGAATTAACAAAGGTTCCATTTTCCACGGTTATGTGCCTGGCCAGACAGCCCTTGCTGACAAGCTCTCAAAAAACATGTGTTGGCCTGTTGAAAAGGCCCCAGTGTTGACTGACAGACAATTGAAGTGACAAATTGTTTCATTGTACTTGGCAGGGAGAGCGCTGTATTAGATAATTACGGCGAGGAGGGAAGCGACAGGTCACAGGTCAGAAGACACGTCTGACCCCGTTTTGTGAAAGCCCTGAAAGGAGCCCGCGCCCGGGAGAGCAGCACGACGCTGCCGGCGGGTTCCCCTTCCACGCTGATGATTAAGAGCTAACGAAGATGGGACGGGGATGGGCTCGCTCCCTGCTCGCCCCGGCCCCGGTTCCCGGGATGCGGTGTTGGGGTTCGGCGGCGGCTCGGTGCCACGTACCGGCATGTGGTGCCGCGAGGGCGAGTGCTGCCGCGGTGCCGCTGCCCCTCGCCGGCCCCGGCGGTGCCCGGTGCACGGCCTGGCTGCCTTTGGCAGGGCGGACGGCCGCGGCGGTGCAGCCCCGGTGATGGCTCCGTCCGATGGCGGTGAAGGCAGACGGTGGCCCCCGGCACAGCGCTGGGCATGCCTTGGGGTCGGCACAGGTGAACAGGTGAGGATCCCACGGGAAACAGAAAGCAAAGTGTAAATGGCTGAGAGAGGCTGAGAACGCGGTCCTCGGCTGTGCGGTCTCACCGCCACGCCTCAGCCCCCTCGCTTTGGACTCGTGGCTTTAGCATTTTGGGGTGCAGCATCTCCCCAGGCAGGCGTCCCTGCAGCCAGCAAACGCAGCTGGAACGCCGTTAGCATCCCTTTGCTAACGGGATCTGCCCGCGGTGCCCCGAGCTCTGCCTGGGCCAGCCCGGCCGGCAGCGTCGGCCACTGCCTGGGCCAGCACGGCGGCTGCGCCAGCGCCTTGTAGGCAGCACCAGAGCCATTCGCAAGGGACGTCTCGGCAGGTCCGTGTTTTGAATTGGCAGCAAAACGCCCGATGTCCAGCCCCGAATCCTGTGCCGGGCAGGTCTGGCTCGAGCACGGACACCTTCCAGCTCCAGCCCGTGCAGCTCTGCCTGGGACCGCGGGACTGACCCACGCTGGCTGGGGCCTGGCTTTCTGTGGGCCGCGACAGAGTGCAACTAATAATTATTGAAGCCTCTCTCCCACCATAGAAATAAAATATGGCACGGAATCACAGCACAGCTACTCCATTGAGAGCGCTGCTCAACTGAGTAATACCAATAATTCAAAACAGATGAACCAAAGGCTCAAACACTATAGACTTAGTATCCTGATCTGCCCTGACCCCGGGAACTCGCTGAAAGTTACCTTGAGACTCGCCAGAGCTCTTTGTAACTTCTGTGAGGGTTATTTATTGCAAAGTCATAAATATTTGTTATGGATTTTCTCCATCAATCTACAAAATGAATTAGGTTAGAAAAAATTTATGTACTGGATTTTGGGCCTGTGTTTCTCAGGCAGGGGAGAAAAAGTAGGATCTCCACTGTGCAGAGGACGGACTGCTGCAGAGCTCTGGGCTCTGCTGCCCGCGTTAATTCCCTTCCACAAAGTGTTTAAAATGCACAGTACAGTTGAGAAGCAGGGGAAGAGGTTCTTCTTTAAACCTCTCTTAAAATCTTCCATAAAATTATTTATGGGGGAAGGAAAAGTCTATTTCCCCCTCCTCCCTCACGGATGCCCTGCCAGCCCATTAAAAACATGAAATACAGGGGCTGTTGTGCCCCAGGAAATCAACCTCAAGCCAACATCTCCCAGTCTCCCCGCGAAGCCGGCACCAGCACCGGCTGCGTGCAACAGGGATGGAGGGAGAGTGATCAGCCTCTTCCCTTCCCACCCCAAGGCACAGCTGCCCTGGGGCAAAGCCACCGCATTTTCCCACCCCTTAAAGAAAGGACACGTGAGCAGGGCTGTTCCTGCCCTGCAGGCACTTCTCTGGTGAAATTAAAAGTTTTTATTCGGGAAAAGGCTTAAGCAAGACCTTACCCTCCAGGATGCTCTGAAGTTCCCTCGGTGCAGTAGGATTTAGGCACTGACGCTGATTTAGGCACCCGGGTCACTGTGCGGGGTCACGGTGGGAAGCGGGACAGGTCCCGTGGCTCTGCCCGGGGAAGGGGGGCTCACAGGGTGGAGGGCAAGCGTGGGCACAGGGGGTGGTGACCCAGGTGGTCCGTGGTCCTCGTGCTTCCGCCTGGCTGCAGAGAGGAGCCGAAAGCACCGTGCTCTGCCCTCCTGGGGCAGCTCCTCCATGGCCAGGGCCTGGGAAGTGAAATAGATTTTTTCTCTTCAGGACTCAGGGGATGTGTTTCTTCTTTGCATTAGTTTTACAGGAACCCCAGAAAATCACAGAAGACCCCACGGGATCCCACAAACCACGCCGACACTTTTAAGCTGTTTGCACTCGGGCTAATCAGCTGCTGTTTTAGGAGGTTATTGCTAACAATTAAATCTGACTGCATTTTTGGTTGCTGTTTTAAAATTGTTTGTAACAGCTGTCCTTGTCCCGTATGTAATTTCAACAAGCCCAGGAGAGAATCTGCCTTGGTTCTCTGAGCTGGCTTTTCCCGGTCCCCATGTCACTCAGTGCCCGCGAGCACGGACTGGGATGGGGAACGGATTCTTTGCTGCAGGAGCAACCCGGGCAGGGTGGAAGCTGGCTCAGCGCTTCCCCAGGCTGCGTCCCCCGGGTCGCTGCTCGCAGTGGGATGGCAGCAGGGAGCCCTCCCCTGCTTGCCTTCCGCATCGCCTTCCCCAAGCTGCGCTCGTGGACCCCCCTCCCCTCCTGCCCTCCTCTGTGGCGATTCCCCTTCCCTCACGGGGTTTCCGCTGTGGGTACCTGCCCGAGCCCTGGCAGACGCCAGCGAGTCCTGCTTTCCCATGTCTGTCTGTCCAGCCACCCAAAAGCTCCTGAAAAGGTTTGCATGAATGAGCTGATCGAGCTTTGTTTCTGCTCCTGTGGCTTGCCCTTTACCCTTTGGCCTTTGCCCAGCGCCGTGGCCAGGGGAGCGAGGGTTTGGCCACAGATCACTGCACAGCTGGCCAGATGCTCCCACAGGAGCACAATGAGCCGTGGCGGGGGCTCGCAGCTCCTCCTGCTCCCCAGCCCCGGGCACCAGCGTGCCTGGTAAAACACCCAACACAGCATTTTTCTCCTGCTGCGAGGAAGACTTCAGCGTGGGTCCTGTGTGTGGGCTGGGCGCCGTGCCGCCCCGGTGCCGGGGAGATGGATGCTGCTTCCCACCACGTTCTTGGCGCGGCTCCCCACCTCCGTCCTGCTTTCCTTCCACTGTGCCTGTGCTGATGCAGCAAACCGGGCCCCGCCAGCACTGGCTGTCGCTCCTCAGTGTGAGCCCTTGGCGCCAGGGTGGATCTGGCAGCTCCCAGCCGGCGTGGGGGGACGGTGCCTGTGCTGCCCGTGCAGCCTGGCTCTGGGGGGACGTTTGTGTGTGTCGCTTGGCTCGGCTGCAGGCGAAGAGCTGTCCTCTTAGGTCTGGCTTCATCCAGGACCTTTATCTTGCCTGCTGGTGAGGGCCCAGGGTCTTGTCTCCAGTTGCAGGATCACTCTCTGGATGCTTTTCGCATCCCCTGTGCCCTGCTGAGCTCTGCCCGCCAGCCCAGCCCAGCCCGAAGCCGGCTGGGGCACCGGCCAGTGCCGAGGAGCTGCGTGTGTCGGGCGGGTGGGCGCCGACAGCCTGGCAAAGACAGTGCTGATTGCCTTCTCTTCACTCGCAGCCTCCTCTCTCATCCCTCGCCCATCACACAGCTAGCAGGGACTCTGTCCTGCGCAGGTGGTACCGCTTCCCTGCGTGTGGGTAAGGCGTAGATCAGCTGGCTGTGCCAGGGACCTGTGTGGGTGTTTGTGTGTAGGTGTGTGTCCGACGGCGTCTGGATCGCAGCCACAGCCCAGGTACGCGCACGGCCACTCGCTCGGGCACGCGCACACGCCCGCTGCGGAAAACAGGGTCTGGAGCAGAGGATTCTGTGCTGAGTAACATAGTAGTGGAAAAAGTTGACAGAGGGAGCATGACACCAGGAGCTATTTGTTCAATCAATGATTTACCAGATGTGTACACTGTACTAAAGGCTTGTAAACATACTTTAATGGCCAGCTGTAAATCCAGGCAGTAGCAGTGCCAGCTTCATCTCCATCGGACGTGTTTTAGGAACAACAGTGTAAGGGCTCTGAATCACTCTGTTATAGGCTCTGTCAGCTCTGCAATTGTACGTGTAAATCAAAAAGAACCAATGTCCTTAGGCCAAAATTATTTGTATGTCAGGGAAGGTTTTATGACCAGCAGCTCTTCCTTTTCTGGGTTCCCCGGCAGCTTCTTGTCTTCCACAAACGGCATCTCCAGGACATCGGGTTTCCGTCCCAGCGCCCCAAGTGCGTGGCTGTGTTTTCACTGGCTGTGTTGGGAGTCTCTTTTGTTAACCACTGAAGCAAAGCGTCATTAGTGAGAAGTGCACGGTGTACACAAAGAGGAACTTGCCAAATTACTAATAAGCAGAAACTCCATCCATCTTAATGAGACAGGGTTAAGAAAATAGCAACCTAGAATATACACAATGGAGCCTTTCCACGCTGTTCATTCATGTTGGGAAGTAGTTCAGGACTCCATCTCTGGTGCTGCTTGGGGATTGCTGCATGGTTCCCAAACCAAAGGCTGCTTATGCTTCTGTAGATCACTAAGCATGAGAAAGATAAATAAAGTGGATGGATGTCTCAGAAAATTATTAGAGGCAAGATAAATATCTGGCCTTCAAGCAAATGAAACACCACCACAACTCTTCACTGCTGAGCAAGTCAGGATTGCACCAGGCAGCAGATGAAGAGAGTTCACTGCTCGTGGCAGGGCTAGAAATCATCCCTGGAGGCTGGGGAAGGGATGCCGTGTGGTGCTGTTAGGCAGCGCTGGTCAGGCAGCGCCTGGCACGGGCACCCAGCCCCTCTGGGACACCTGCGCCAGAGCCATCCGCACCTCATCACGCAGCACAGAGGAGGGCTGGGAAGAAGCAGAGAGGGTCTTTTGTTTGGGGAAAGTCAGGGAAAAATTACAAACCCATTTATTTTCTGGTTTTTGTTATGGAGGGTCCGAAGAACCCCCAGAAACCTTGGACAGAGGATTACCACAGAGTGAGAAGCGTGAGATGTTTCCTCGCGGTGGGCAGATCTCCAGCTCCCTTCCTTTGGGGTCCTCACCAAAGCAGCCAAGGGTCCCTGTGTGCTGGGTCACCGCGGGGCTGCTCCTGGGCTGAGGCCCCAGTCACACCGGCCCGGCGGTGTGATTTACAGCTCCCCGGTGACTCGCAGCACTTCCCCAGGTTACTCTGGCAACACAGAAGGCGTTTGCACCCACACCGAGGTGCCTGCACACCTGTGCGCCCCAGCCACATTTTTCTTTTGTTGGGTAAGGAATGACTTGCAGCGCGTTTCACGCAGGCAGCTCAGCTGCTGGCTATTTTATTGAACGCCAGCACTCGCTGTATGTTATTCAGACAAACTTTATATACGCTACAGACCCTCTCAGCAGCCTGCACCTGGTCCAGGGCAAAGCTGAGCCTCATAGAGAAGAATGTGCTGTAATGCAGCAAGTTATTACAGGATAAATATTTATAAGCCCCTGTAAATATTTGCCATCAGTTCCCTCCTGGGAGCAGGGCAGACGGTCAGTTTCAGCAGTGCTGAAGGCATTAGCTGTTGTAGTTCTTTATATGTTATCTCAGCTAGTAAACCCTTTGTTGATTGTGTTTAGCTATAGCATTTAATGGTGCTAATTTCACACTAACGGGAGACATTGGCTGGAATCGTTGTGTGCCTTGATCCTGGCCCCACCGCGGGCTGGCTCTCGGTGTAAGCATCCTCCGCAGCCCCGGCGGTGCCGGGCACCAGGCTGGGGTAGCACAGCGGGTCGCCACAGCTGCGAAACCTCCCCACACAGATCCCTGTGTCAAGGGGCGAGGGAGCCTTCCTGGCTGCATCAGTGTTATTGGAACCACGGAGACATCCCCTGAGAAACCCGGAAAACAAACACGGCAAAACTAACATCCTCCTCAGCAGCGGCTGTCGGCTCTCCGCTGGCTGAGGGGGTGTCTAATCTAAAGCAAATATTCCCTGGGGGTGTCCGGGAGCTGTCCTGCTGCAGGGGTGGCACGGCGGGCTCCCCGTGTGGGGACGTGGCGGGTGGGCTGCCCTCCGTCCCCTCCATGGCAGGGGCACAGGCTCCGAGGGGCAGCGCAAGCCCTGGCGCGGAGCAGCTGTTGGTGGTTTTCGCGTCATCCCGCTTGAAGCAGGGACGGCGGATGCCTGTGGCCGGCCGGTCTCGGCTCCTCCATCACTGCCTCCTCTGTTGGGGCTGAGATGGGACTAGTGCCGCGGTGGGAAACCGGGGAAGAAATGCCAGGGCAGGCAAGGCCGTGACTCCTCCATGCCCTCAAACGCAGCAGTAAAACAATGGGCCCTGGGCAATAGCGCTTGCTGGATTGTTGCGTGGGACTATTTGGGGGCTCCACGTTGCTGCTCATGCACGAAAGGCAGTCATTTGGCAAAAATCAGCTCAGTTAGCAGCCATTGTTCGTAAAGAGCCCGGGGCTGAATGGGCTCAGGGCTAATATATTCTATTATCCCACGCCTGCCTGTTTCCCCAGGGTGGCGTGGAGGGAAACGCACATTCCAGCGCGGGGCTGAATGGGCAGAGCGTGCCCTGCCAGCCCCCAGTGCTGCCCAGCGGGCGACGCGGCCTGGGGGGGCTGGGAAGGGGCCGGAGGGCACCTGTGAGCGGGCGAGGGGGGTGTCACGGGGGCGTTCAGCCTCCAGCCGTCCCTTCAACGCCGAGCGGCCGCCGTGGGTGGATGTGGAGGAGAGCGGCTGCAGTGAGCGGAGCTGTGGTGGGGGACAGAGCCCGTGGTCCCGCAGGCTGCAGGGACGAACAATGGAGCCAGAAATAAGCACTGTTAATTGGGCTGGGCTTTTCAATGAGCAGGAGAGGGCTGGGGATAGCCAAAACGGTGCATGTTGCAAAGCATCTCATTATTCAATAAGAGTATGTTAGCCCCTGTGGGAGAGGCAGCAATAAAGGGCTGTAAAGCAAAGTTAAATGATGACATTAGAGACTGTGCAGAGATTTAAGAAGCAGCGGGCTACGTAATTATGAACGGAAATGGCTGCACAGGCTTCGCTCAGAAAAGTTAATGCCCAATTTGGAAGGGGTTTGTTGGAAGAGCAGCCTTTCTTGGCCAGCTGCTATTTAAGAGGCCTTATACTGTGTATTAAGCAATTTAGTGGTCTAGACCAGAGCTGTTGGCTTATTTCTTTTTTTTCCCCCTCTCTCCTTTTACAAAGAAAAAATGGTTTTCTGGGCAATTCTGTTTCGGTTTGCGATTCACTCTCGGGTTCCCATACAGGTGCTGCTGCTGTGCGTGTGGGTATCAGATACAGAAGAGAAGGGAGCCAGCAAAGACCTTCCCTGGGCTGAGCTCAGGAACCGCCCGTGCTCTGAGCGTGGATGGATTCATGTCTGGTAGCGTCCCCGCTCAGATGAAGAGCGCTGAACGGTGGCGGGCAGCCCTTGGAGCTCAGCGGCTGCTGTACGGTGTGTCAGGGCTGCAGCCGGCCCAGCAATCCGCGTGGGATGCTGCAGGTCTGTGGTGGCACACAGCTCTGGAGTGACCATGACAGGACATTGGCCTTGCCCCGTGTCGTATTTGCTGAGCTGGGGGTAACCAGAATCCGGACTGTGGTTTTATCGCAGTGTTACTGCTGTTGCCTTTGGAGAGCTCCCCAACTTTCGAACAAGAGTTTCCCCAGTCCCTGTCTTGCCTGCCTAGCTGTGATGTTTCTATCACACTACTCAGCCTGGAACAGAAAGATTACAGCACTGCCAAGTACAACACGCCCACTCTGAAAACGGAGAGGCTCTGAGTCTTTCTTACAATCGAAAATGGAGAGTTCCGAGTGCCCCAGATGAGCAGGGATCATCTTCTGGACCAGCGACTCATACCTGAGGATGTAACACTTGGGCGAAAATAAAGATTCTTGAGAGAAATTCAGCCCAACAGCTCTCCAGCAGATCAGTGCCCCGTTCTGTGTACCACACTATAGCACGCTACTGGGACACTGCTCTATGTTCTACGTTCTCAAAACGAGATTTTTTTAGCGCTGCTAAACTGATTTTGGTAAAAGCAAATTCTAGGGTGTCAGAATTTCCTAAGGGATGAGAAGTCCGTTTTGCAGCTGTTTCTTGGTGCAGTGATTAGTGCTTTGCTACCATTTCCTGAGCCCAGGCAGCAGGAGAGGGCCTGCTCCATCCAATTGCCTCTTTCATTCACCTTATGGTGAAGATTTCTCTTGTTTACTGCTGAATTCTCCACTTCATTAGCGGTGCTAACTGGCTTCTCTCTTCTGTTGGCCCTCAGGTGAAAGTGGCTCTTTCACGCTTCCAGGCTGCAGAGCCTCTTCCATTCGCCTCTCAATGAGGTGTAGTTCCTGTATTAAAGAGCACAAGCTGTTTAAGCAAAAGGCAGCAGCAGTAACAGGAGCTTTGTATGAGTCTGGAGGAGGGAGAGCTCAGGAGAGCTTCCTTGGATGGGGACGTGTGGCGAGCAGGGCTGCTCAATGGCCAGATCTTGTGCACGTGGGGACTCAGACAGCTGCTTCTGCCTGGCTTGCACCGAGGGGCACCCTGCTCTGCCCACGGAGTGGCCGCAGGACTCCGCGCCTGTGCTGACACCCAGGTGGGTTCATGGCCACCAACCTCAACGTGTCCAGCTCCCGGCTTTGGAGGGCAGCAAGTCTTTGCAGGCCCTGGGGGGCCTGTGCCTGCCTGCTGCGGGGAGTAGGGCTGGCCTGCGCTCCTGTCCCGTCTCCCCAGCAGAGCTGCGCTGTGCCGAGCGTCTCCCGCTTGTCTCCGAGCAGGACGCGCAGCTGTGGCTGCAGGCTGTCACGTTGCCGTGGCCTCGCTCCCGCTCCGAGGAGCTGCCGGGAGCAGCCCCTCCACGGGGCTCTGGGCCCGGGGCAGGCAGTGCTGCTGGTCCCCTTTACACGTGCCCTTTTCTTGCAAGGGGTGGTGAGGGGCTGGCAGTGATGTGGGGGGTGAGGGACTGCCACTGCTGGGGGTGGGCACAGCGGGTGCTGCTGTTGCACAGCTTCTGCTTTCCTGGCGGGACTGGAGCCAGGTTTCCCAGGCGCGATTCCCCTTTAAGAAACAGACCGACTCTTTCTCTCTCCCGTGTGTTTTTTTTTTCTGCAAATACCATAGTTTTTGTTGGAATTTGTCCACAGGGAAATGAGGTCTGCACGGTCCAGTCCAGGTTCTCAGAAACATCTGCAACCTTGGAAAAGCCGCTCAGGAGCGCCTGGGCCCCCCAGAGCTGCCCCGGCTCTGCCGCCCGCGGTGCCAGCGGCGGCGGGGTCCCCGGCACGGCCCCGCCGGGCTCGGGGTGCCCACGGGGGAAGCAGCAGCGCGGGGCTGTGGGGTGCGCTCACGCGCCCGTTCCCGGGGTCTCCCGGTGCCCCCGAGCCCCGCCCACGGCACCTTCCCGGCCCCGCTCCCGCCCGCGGCCCGCGCCGCAGGTGGGGCCGGGGAAGCGCCCGATCCGGCGCCGGGGCGAGCCCCGCTGCGCAGCGCCGTGGGGGCCGCGCCGGGCGCTGTCCCGCAGCCTGCGGGGCCGCCGCGGCCGCCGGTGCCCGGCCCGGGCCGCCCCCGGGGCGCGGAGGTCCCGGCCGGGCGCGGAGGCGCCGTCGGGGCCCGCCCGGGCGGAGCGGGGCGGGGCGGGCCGGGCCGGGCGGGCGCGGGATTGGCTCCCGGGGCCGCTGATTGACACCGGCGGGCGAGCGCGCGGCGGGCGGTGCCGCCCTGATTGGCTGCCGGGGGCTCACAAACCCGCGGCGCGGCGCGGCGGGGCCAGACCGGGGCCGGGGCCGGGGCGGAGAGAGCGGGGGGCTCGGCTCGGCTCGGCTCGGCTCGGCTCGGCTCGGCTCCGTGCGCCCGGCTTCCGACGGGGGGCCGCTGCCGGCGGCGGGCATCGGGCGGGGGGCGGCGGGCCGGCGCCCCGGTCAGGGGTGGGGGGCCCCGAGCAGGGCGCAGCGGCGGGGGCCGGCGGCGGGGGCGCGGGGAGGGTCCCGGGGACGATCCCCGGGGGCGGCCGGCGGCAGCGGGCGCCCGGCGGGGAGCGGCGGGCGGCAGCGTCGGGGCCGCCGTCGGTGGGCTGGCGATGGGCAGCGTACGGGGGCCCCGCGGGGCCGCGCTGCGGGCGCTGCTGTCGCTGGCCGCCGGGCTGCTGGCGAGCGGCGGGGCCAGCGAGTACGACTACGTGAGCTACCAGTCCGACCTGGGCCCTTACCCGGGCGGGCGCTTCTACGCCAAGCCCCACCAGTGCGTGGCCATCCCCGCCGACCTGCGGCTCTGCCACAGCGTGGGCTACGACAAGATGGTGCTGCCCAACCTGCTGGACCACGAGACCATGGCCGAGGTGAAGCACCAGGCGAGCAGCTGGGTGCCGCTGCTCAACAAGAACTGCCACATGGGCACGCAGGTCTTCCTCTGCTCCCTCTTTGCCCCCGTCTGCCTGGACCGGCCGGTCTACCCGTGCCGCTGGCTCTGCGAGGCCGTGCGCGACTCCTGCGAGCCCGTCATGCAGTTCTTTGGCTTCTTCTGGCCCGAGATGCTCAAGTGTGACCAGTTTCCCCAGGACGACGTCTGCATTGCCATGACAGCTCCCAATGCCACTGAGGTCTCCAGGCCCAAAGGTAAGGTGTGACCAGTGCTCCAGCCCCGCTCCTGGTGCTTTTCTCTGAGCTGATGGGGCAGGCGTTAGCCCAGGAGGGGCTGTGTGGGACTGAAGGGGGTCTTGCGGCAGGAGGAGGCTCACCTGAGCTCCGCTTCTCCGCAGCAGTCCTCCTCCAGCCTCAGGGCACTCTGTGAGGGCTCCTGTCCCAAGGAAGGCGGGATGTCCTGCCAGCTCCTCGCCTCTGTCCCGATGCCAAGCCCAGGGACAGATGGTGCCGGGGCACAGCGGGTGCATGGCTGCTCTGCTCCCTGCACAGGCAGCGGGGGCGGGCTGCGGCCCCCGATGGCCCAGGGCTCTGACCCTCCATCCCGCAGGTGCTGCATCGCCCGGCAGCAGTTTCTCTGCCAAGCCCGACTGCTGCGGGGCTGTTCTTGGCAGCAATAGGACGTGTGGTCCCGCACGGCAGGAAGCGCTGCCTGACTGGAGTAAATGGTGACAGTAATCGTGGCGGGTGCCTCGCGTCCCGAGCAGCCCTGGGGTGAGGCGCTGGGCAGCTGGTGGCTGCTGTGCAGTGGAATCCACCCCTGCGCTCAGGTGGGCTGTGTGCTGTCGAGGGGCAAGAAAGTTACCAAGAAAGGACCAGGGAAAGTAGATGTGATGTTTGTTTTCATTACACTGTTTGGTGCCAGATGGGCTTGTTTGTGTCAGTTGCAATGAGTCTGGCTTGTTGCTGAAAACTTCTAAAATAAATAAATATTCTCGTGTGCTTCAGCATTCTGCATCAGAGTGCTTTGAAGGGCTGGCAGGAGGGATATTTGTAGAGGGAGAAGGCAGAGGGCTATAGAAGAGTGCAGTGCTTTCCTGCGTCTGGAGCTTCGTAGAAAGGGATGGGCACTCCCGATTTCATGGGGGGGTCGTGCAGGCACTTGAGGGGAGCTGAGGGGCGGGGGATCCCGGAGCGATTGCCGTGGCTTCTGCGCTGTGTCCGGAGCTCATCGGAGGGAAGGTCGCCCTTCGCAGCGGCCGCCGTTACCTTTACAGACAAAGGCTTTACGCTGTGCTCAGCTGGGAGCCCTTGCCCAGCCGTCCGGGGACTGCACGGTGTTACCCCACTTGTCCCAGCGGGACTCGTGCTTCAGGGAGCCCTTCAGTTACGGGGCGGGAAGGGGGTGCATCCTGCAGCCGAGGGGTGACACCCTGGGGGTGTCCCCAGGCGCCAGCACGGGGGCACGCAGAAGGAAGCGGGGAGCGATGGCTTGGGTGGGACGGGGACGCCTGCGCTCGACACCCGCCGGAGCTGTACAGGGGAACTCCGTGGTGTCTTGGCGGTGGCATCCAGGGGCAGGTGGGGTGTGCCCGCGCCGAGGGGTGAGGTTTGGCTGCTCTCGCTCCCGGGGACCCAGGCTCTCCCCGAGCGGCGCCGACGGCAGCACAGCTGCGCTGGCTGCCTGGCTGTGGCTTGCGCTTCCTGATGCGATTGCTGGAGGAAGCTCTTTGTTTTCCAGGAAGGCTCTAAAATCATCCGTCCTGTGTGAACCTAGACCCTTGGTCAAGACCGCAGTCATGTCCCGTGTTGCGAGTACAAAGGTTGCTTTTATTCCCCGGGGACTTGCAGCCAAGCATGCTCCTGGGGCAGCTGGGTCTGAGCTGCTCATTGCAGAGCTGCCCCTTCCCAGGTCTGAAACGGAGCTTGAGCTGTTCGCACGTCATTCATTTTAGAGACATTAGTGACCCAAGACCTGGGAACAGGCTTCTAGGTGAGCAACGTCTGCTAAGTTTTCCCTTGTGTAGTTTAACAACTAACTTTCTGATCACCTTTCAGACCTGTCTTGACAGCAGCACTGGGGTGGGACATTACTGCTTTCTTTCGGTGCTGCTGACGTGCCCATCAGCACAGTCTTTGGGCACCGTTTGGGCACCACGCTGTCGTTCACAGGCATTGCTGAAACGACTTTATTACGAGGAATTACATGAGCTCAGGTTTGAGTCCTTTGTGGACCTATTGCTGGTCCTGCTTGGCGTGCAGAAGGGCCTCATTCTGCGCAAGCTTTAGGGTGGATTTTGTTCTTCGAGCGAACTGTAAATCGGAGCTGGGTGAGTATTGCAAGGAAGTGTTGCAGCCCCTCAGATAAACCTGCCTGCTAAACGGCTTCGCAAAACTTACGTCCCAAGCACTTTTAAACGAGCGATTTGTTCGCAAGGATGTTTACAGAAAGTAAGTCTTTAAAATCGTCGTGCAAATGTGAGCTCTCTTCAGCGTTTGGTGGAGAAGTATAAGCAGCCTCTTCACATCCCCTGGCTGCTTGGGAGTGTTTCAAGGGAAACCCTTGCCCGTGCTGTAGCTGAGCCCCAGCAGCTCCGGCGGTGCCAGGCTGAGCTCCCTGCGCCTGTCGCACCGGCTGGGGCATTTCATTGTGAGCGGACGAGCAATCTCGCTAGAAAACGCTTCTTCAAGGTGAGAAGGCCAGGCCCCCGGTGATCTGCTGGGCTGGACCCGCTGCCCTCGGCTGTGCCGGCTATCCTGGCGTCAGCGCTCGTTTGCGGCAGAGGGATCTGGCGTGCGTCCTGCTCCGAGTCACCTTTGGTCGGTGAAGCTCCGTGTGCCGCGTACGCCGTGTGCTGGGATGCTCCTGCCCCGAACAGCTTAGAGTGAGCAGAGCAAGCTTAAAGCTAATTGCCACCACTGCTGTAATGTAAACCGATGTTTTGGGGGTCTCCTGCGCTGGTGCTGCTGCTCCCGCGCCCGGCAGTGTCGGGGGGCCGGACCCGGTGATGCGCCCGGTGCCTCGTGCAGGTGAGGGTGCGTCCGGGCGAGCCGCTGCGGTTCAGCCCTCGTCGCTGTGCGTGCCAGGCCCTTCCCTCCGCCCAGGGCTCTGCCACCGGGGACCCTGCCCGCAGTTTGTGTGCCTGGCGCCGGCTCCCGGAGCCCCTTCGGTCTCGGGCACTGGGGTGCGTTTCCTGTGGATTCAAAGAGGGTCAGAACCCAGCAGTGTCCCCCCTTTTCTCTGGGCACTAATAAGAACGAGCCCTTTCAGTATTTTTCCCTATTAACACCTCGAAATTGGAATTTGTTTCTGCCTCTCAAAGAGCTGACCTGCTGAATTCCTTTCTCCTTAAGCATGAGGCGGTAAAGCCTGCGGGCCCACAGGATGCATCAGGGGAGTTGCAGATTAATATAGCATTACACATTCCTTCTCCTGCCCCTGGAGTAAGCTGGCTCTGAAGCCCGGCGTTAGGAAATGGTCAGCAGGGAAAAAGCGAGCTGGAAGCAGACTGGCAGCCCTGCAGGCACGTCCGTGCTGCCGTGGGGCTGGGCTGGAGGATGGTCCCTTCGTGTGGAGCCGCCCGGCACACAGATGGGGTGAGCACCAGCTGCCCGCCGCTGCTCGCCAGGCCGTGGGGGTCCTGCCGGCACGGGACGGCGTGCCGGGGGCTCGGCCCGGGTGCAGGGATGTGGCAGCCTGGCAGCAGGCTGTGTGCATGGGTGAGGATGCTGGCAGTGCTCGCCCTGCCCGGGGCGTCAGCAGAGCTGCAGGGAAGCATCGGAGGAGCGATGGCAGGAGCGCCTGCAGCGTGGCTGGCAGATGGGCGCTGTGATGCCGGTGGGAAGGGGGGGTGGACGCGCTGCCCCATGGCAGAGGCTGCCCAGCGTGGCCGCAGCCCCTCCAGCCCACGCGCGATGGCCGCAGCGAGGGGGGTCCCTGCCATGCAGGCGTCCCTGCCGTCCTGGCTGTGCCAGAGCATTCCCAGGGGCTGCTGTAGCACAGCTAAAACAAAGCCTGTGTTTTCACCAGGGAACAATGAGTCTTATTTTCCATTTTTTGTTTTCTTTTTTTTTCCTTTGGTTGTGTGGGAGGCTCATAGCGGGGATGCAGAGGTGGTTTTCACATTGTTTTCTGGCCCGTGTAGGCTCGGCCAGGCTCCTAGCAGGCACTTTGGCTGCTGAGGCACAGAAGTGCTTTGCACGCTGGAGTGCGCGGAGATGAGCTAGTGCACGGCAGGTACCCGCTGTCGTTCCTGGTGTGGTCCCAGCACAGTAACTAACTCTTGGCACCGCAGCAGAGACAGACAGCAATCCCCTGTCCCTCGTCATGAGCTTGTTAAATACGCAGCCTGGATGGAAATATTCTGACTGCTGATGTTAAAAATAAAACATTGGGGACATCATCATGTCCCCAAAGGCTGGCTTCTGCCTGTGTCGCTCTAAGTTAGGATGGTAAAGTTGGCAATTGCAGGTGAGGATTTTGGAAGAGGAAGTTACCCGGGCGATGGTGGCTCTCGCAGGTGCCGGGAGCGGGACTAAGTCAGCTGTTGGGTGCTGCCAAGGTTGCCTTGTGACTTGCACATCGGGGCGATTGGAGGGCCACTTGCTCTGCACGTGTGATTAATAAAGACGTGGTGCGTGACCCCGGCGTTAGCGTTTGGCACAGAACACATTTGAGGGGGTGAGAGGGAAAGAACAAGCCACAGAAAACAAATGTCTCGCCTGAAACTCCGCGGGGCATCTGTGACTGGGGAGGCTCGACTCTGCGGTCGGCGCGGGTTGTGGCCGTGCTCCCTCGCCAGCCCTTCTGGCTCCGCACCCCTCTTGCTGGGAGATCTCTCCCTTCTGCCCAGCAACGCTGTGGGTTTTGCTGGCCTGGCTGAGGGCTGGAAGGCGGCGGGTGCTCCGTCTGCACGCAGGGACCGGCAGATGTTTCGCTGCAGCACCGTCCCCGAGAATAACTCCCTTGTGTGGGAAGGAGCCCTCCGTTCCGCTGGACCAGGAACAGAAGCAGCATCTCCCGGCTCAATAAATTCATCTGCCAGTAGCACAAATGTGCGTCTGTGCTGCCGGGTGGTCTCTGCTCCGGCTGGAGACGGGAACCTGGAAAGATTTTTGTTCTCTGGGTGAAGCGAGCTTCCCTCCCAGGATAGGTCCCGGTGAGATGTCCTGGGCTGGCGTTTCCCAAGAGGAGGATGTCGGCCACTGCCAGTGCTGGCGCGCGGGGCCGGCTCTCCTCCGCGGGAGCTGCGGGGTGTAGCCGGGCCGAAAACAAAAAAGAGAAGACGTCTGCTCTCGGGTGTGCTGGAGGCGGGGGGCGGCACAGTCAGAGGTGTGCGGGTCCATCACCACCCAGTGCCGCTCTGGGGCAGGGAGGGAGGTGAGGGGCTTGCGGTGCGGTGCCTGGGCAGCCTGCGGGGTGGTTGCCTGCACTGAGCTGGGCTGTGCCAGTCCCGAACCCGCTGCCTGGCTCCAGGGCAGCCCCTCGGCGCGTGAGCCGTCCTTGGGCACCGTCCTCCTGCCGCGCTGGGGTTTGGGCACTGTGTGCCTCCCTTGGCATGCCGCTGGGAGGGAACGTCAGTGGGCTGTAGGCCATGCCCCGTGGCGAGCGGCTGACCTCAGCTGAGCGCCTGGCCCTGAAAACCCCTCTGCTTGCCAGCGCTGTCCTCCGGCTCTTGGCAGCTGCTCGCCCCTGCCCGTGCCCGGCCCTGGGGCCGCTGGCAGCGCCAGAGCGGGGCTGGCAGGAGGCTCCTGCGGCCAGCGCTGCCCTGCGAGCTGGCGGGTGGCTCCTGACCCCGGCCCGGTGTCATCACGCGGGGCTGGGACCTGGGACCCTGTGGCAGGGTGCCTGAGCCCATGCCCCCCTCGAGGGCAGTGACCTGGCAGCACGGGCAGGCCGGCTCTACGGCGCTTCCTGAGCTCACCACCTCCTCTCTTCTCTTGCCAGGAACGACTGTGTGTCCCCCTTGCGACAACGAGATGAAGTCGGAGGCCATTGTGGAGCACCTGTGTGCCAGCGAGTTCGGTGAGGGGGAGCGCTGGGGGCACGGGGAGGCTTTTTTGGAGGGCGCCGGGCAGCGCGGCTCCTGCGTGGGCTGGAGCCTGGACCACTGTGTTTCCCTGCCCACCCTGAGAGCGGTGTGGCCAGCGGTGTGGCTTGTGTGGCCGGTGTGGCCGTGTCGCCCGCGGGCAGCCGTGGTCCTTCCCCGAGGCCGGGAGAGCGTGCCTCTAGATGTCAGTGTCGGCGCGCAGAGCCGGGCGGCGGGGCGGGATGGGATGGGATGGGATGTGTCTGGGAAGTGTCCGGCTCCTGGGGCCGAGCACACTGGGGGACTGGGATGTTGGGGACCAGGACAGTGGGGTCCAGACAGCAGTGCCTGTGCTCCTGCATTGCGCCGGCTGCGGTGCTGAGCGTCTCTCCTGCCCTGCCTGGCGAAACGCCATGCGGGATGGCCCCCCAAGTGCGGGACGAGCCCCCCAAGTGCGGGACAGGCCCCCCAAGCACGGATCGCCCACCAAAGCAATGGTGCTGCAGGCTGTGAGGCCCCGCTGCTGGCAGAGAACCAGCTGGTGGTTCTGGGGATGGGGCAGGACTGGCAGTGCCTGTTCTTTGGTGAACTCCATGGGGTCCGTAACCCAACCCTGGTGCTTCTGTGCTCTGGTGTGCTTACAGGAGTGATGTGTAGGATGGACCCTTATTCCGCTTGCAGTCATGAAGGAGCAAGCCACCTTCCTCCTTCCCCAGATTGCTTGTGCTGCTGGGTTTCTTTTTAGCAAAGTCATGCTGCTCTTGTCAAGTCTAGGTGTAAAAACCTCAAGCCAGTCCTTGTCTAGCTAGGGCCAAGCAGTGAGCTTATAAAATGCAGAACTACTTGAAAGATGTGTCCTAAGTATATTATGACTGAGTGAGTCAGACAATCATAGGTAAACAGAACTGCATTTGAAAAAAAAAGTATCGCAGAGAAAAATATTAGCTTTCTCAGATCAAACCCAGAATTAACTGGTTTTGACATCCTCGCTGGTGTATGTAACTTTCCGGGAAGGTTATTGAAGGCGTATTGAACAAGGTGTGCATTCCTCGGGGATTAGCGCTGGAACGTGCCCTGTGCGGAGCGCGCTGTGCGAACCCAAACCCGCTCTGCACCTTGGTGTATCGCTGGCTCTTCTGGAAATGAGTCCTCAGCTCTCCTCAGATCTGAAATGCCGAAAGTCCTTAGTTCAGCGCAGGCTTTTTCTGACAGGGAAAAGCATCCACAGGAGCGCTCATGTAATAGTTTCCCAGGAACACACGTGCTTCGAGGCGGGTTGGGTACCAGAGGTGCGCGTTCGGCGCGGCAGCCCGGCTGGGGAGCGGGGTGGGCTGCTCACTGGTGGGCTGAGCGAGGTGGGTGAGCCGGAGCTCTGAGCTCTGCCCCGGGCAGGTGTGGGGTGAGAGGTGAAGAGGAGCTGCCTCTGCCCCACTGCATCCGTGGGGAGAGACTGGAGGGAGCTTCCGAGCTGCGGGGAGGGAGCAGGCGGCCTCTGGGACCAGCACCCCTGGTCTGGGCAGGGGCTGTGTGCCTGGGCTTGCAGTGCTGCAGAGGCATTGCCGCGCTCCAGGGGCTCTGGTTGGGGACCTCCTTCCCGGAGGAGGAGCGAGCGGTGCTGCCGGGTGGCAGCTGCGGCTCTGTTGTTGGTGGGTCGCTGCGATACCTGTCCCCTCCCCAGAGGCATGCGAGGAGAGAGCCGAGGTGGCATCCTGCTGGTGGGCAAGTGCTGGGAAGGGAAATACAAGTTTAACCGCATGCTTGTCATCAGCCGCTGCTGCTAAACATGCTCGCCGTGCTCTGGGACAGTTACACAACGGGGAGCAGAGGCCAAACCAGAAGTATTCACGGCCTTGGTGGAGCGGCTTGAGACATTGACTTGCACACAGAGTAAGCTGGTTATTGGGAAATTTTGTGGTGACAGCGTCCAGAGGATGGAAATATTTCTTGGCAGGCGGCTCCCTGGGTAGGGCTGCGGCGAGTGGCCAGACATAGTGTTACTGTGCACCACGAGCAGTGAGCGGAGGAGACCTCAGCTCCCCTGCCTACCCCGAGTCGGTCCAGAACGGTAGAGAAGTCCAAAGGCAGCTGAGCAGGACACAGCTGGTGTCTGCTGCGTGTGAACCGTCACTCGGTCTTCACAACGGAAAGTTGGTTGTGTCTTGGACATGTTACCCTGCTCCTCCCTGGCACCGGACCCAGTCACGGGGGAAGCTCACCTGTGTGGGTTTTCTGTGGTGTAGGTTTCATGCAGCTGCATTTGGTGTTTTCTTCCTCCTGTCGCTGTGTTTTTCCTCCCCATCCAGGAGGGTCCTGGGTCACGTAGTGCTGCCTCCAGATGTGCCTGGTCTGTAGCCAGCTGGGGAGCTGGAGCAAGGGAAGAGATGTGATACAGGGCTTACCTGTAGCCTGCAAGGGAGGGCAGCGCCGGGGGCTCCTGGGGATGTCCCAGCAGTGGAGAGGAGCCAGCGGAGGAGGCATCGGCTTCAGGAAGTTTCTCAAAGCACAGTGCATGGCCCTTGGATCTTTGTTTAGTCTTGGGGGAGTTACTGTCATGGGGCGATTTCTCAAGGAGAGCTGTTTATCCGGCACTAAACTAAACTCCCAGCCCTTCAGACTGGGATTTCTCATGCACATCCACCAAGGTAAACACTGGCAGCTGACAGGTTACAGATCCGCATCAAAGCCAGACATGTACCATAAATGTTTAAACTAGCGTGTGCTGCGCAGGGCAGCTCTTGGCGGGTCCTGCGCTGATTCCCGCAGTGACCTTACGTGGGTTTTGCTTACACCCCAGTGCCTTGTTACAGGCAAGACGCGAGGAGCCCTTCGCCCACCACTGCTGTGTGCCAGGGTGGGAGGTGGCCCTGTAACAGCCCTGGCAGCGATGTCGGTCTCGAGGACAGCGAAGGAAGAGAGCTGCATCCAGCGGTGAACGCAGCAAGACTGTGAAGAAAAGGGACCTTTCTTCCCTGGGCCTTGGACGAGGTGCTGGGGCTCGGAGCAGTGCCAGGGGACGGCCAGCCTCGTGGGCCGCAGGACTGTGGGTGTGCGCTGGTTTGAGCAGCAGTGACTGGGCTCCCGAGCGCTGGTGCGAGGCAGCTCCGCTCCGTGCCGGAGCCAGCAGCCGGGCAGCTCCCGCGAGGGCAGGGTGCCTCTGGGGCGGCAGCACCATGGCTGTCTCGGCGTCCCTACGGCTCCGGCTGGGGCTCGCCGAGCTGCAGCCACACGGTGGGAGCGATGTGTGTGCTGCTGTGCCCTGGCAAAGCGCTCGGCACTGCCTGCTGCTGCGGTGGAGGGGACCTGGGTCGGCACTGCCGGAGGCACTTGGAGATCAGCTTCTCCTTTCTTTGTCTCAGCAGCACGCAGGGGCTGCCTCCTCTTCTCCGCCCGAGCTCTCTCCTTGGAAGCACCAGCCAAGTACCTCCAGGAAAGGGGGAACGTTTCTGACCCAGCACCTCTGCATGCAGCTCCCAGCGCTGCTCCTGGTTTGCTGCTCGGTTACTCGCCGCAGCGGCAGTGCCCCGTCCCCGCGGCACGCAGGGGGTACGCTGCCGCGCCGCTGCCTGCGTGCCAGTGCTGCTCCGCGGCTGCCCGGCTGCCGAGGGGGAGCTGGCGGCAGAAGCATCGCCCATGGCTCGGAGCAGAGGGTGATGCGGGGACCCTCGCTGGGGGCTGGGCCAGCTGCGCGGGGGCTAGCGGCAGTTCGGATGTTGGTGCCGCTCTGGTGTGCTGGGGGCAGCGATGGGTGGATGAAGGAGGGCGATGGCCCTCCGGTGCCCCTGCAGCTGCCTCCCCCAGCCTCCCTGGGCTGCAGCCAGGGCTTATTTCTTACTCTCGTGCAGGCTGGGCTGGCCCTGGAGTTCATTCCTCTCTCTGTTTCTCTTGGTGATTTTATTTATTGTTCCTGCCCTCTCCCCGGGCTCCGAGGGGATCCTGCTGAACGGGCGCTCTCGGCACTGGAGGCTGCAGTACCATCAATACGTGCTGTTTGTTTTTTCCCGTGACTGACAGCTCCTTGCCTGCAGCCTTCTCCCATTACAGCCCTAATGTGTCTTCTGGCAGGTTTCCTCCTGCTGAGTGATTTCCAAAGGAAGGAGCAATGAGGCTGAAGGAACAGCAGAGCTTTCCCTGCTCTCGCGTTCCCTTCCCTGCCCCTGCGGTGCGCGAGCGGGGCCCCTGCCTGTCCCGGTCCCGGGCCCCCGCGTGCTGAACGAGGGGCCGGAGGTGGCCGTGGGGCACAGTGGCGGCGGTGGCACGGTGAGCGGGGCGCGGGGGCTCGCACGTCCCGGCCTGCGGCAGCCCCCGGTGCTGCGCGGTCCTCAGAGACGCGGGGCGGCGCCCGGAGCCCCGGTGCTGGTGCTGGGGAAGGAGGGTGCTTTGCTCGCAGGAGGTATGAACGTGGCGCTCCCAGTTTGCCGGGGAGACTGGGATCCCTCTTCCCCTGCGCTGGGGTGGGACTGGAAAGCTGGAGCTGCAGGGATGTCAATAAGAATTGTTTCAAGCGATGAAACGTGAGTTGTGCTTTGTCAGGCTGGACCCCAACCAGCTCTGCGGGGCCTTTGCTGCTCTCGGAGCTGCTGCTGCCAAGAGTAATTTCACTCCGAGTGTGCAAATACTTTCATATACCCTGTTTCATATTAGTAGAAATAAAAAAAGACATTTTTATATCTCCAGCGCTCCCCACTCTCTCTGCATTGGAGATAGCAGAGCTGTGCTGCCATCTGATATGAGCCGTTTGTAGCCAGGGCCAAATTCCTGCCTCGGTCTGACGGGGGTGCACCGCCCCGGGCTGGGATCTGCCCCTCTGCTCAGGGGGGGACGAGAAGCTAAGCTGCGCGTCCAGAGCTGCCGCTGTCCCTCTCGCGTGTCCTCCCTTTGTCTTCCGTAGGCTACAGTACTTGGAGCAGAACAGCAGCTCCACCAGCTGCCAAATTGCTTTCTTCCTCTAGCAACAAGGATCTAAACTTGCAGCAACACAGCAAAGCAATTTGCAAACAAGACATTTTGAAGAAGTCTCTTATTACTGGTATTATACCGTTCCTCCTGCGCTGGCAACCGCTGTGCTTAGGGCAAGAGTTCAAAGTCAGAATGGGCAAAGAAACTGGGGCTCATATTGAGGGATGCTGCTGCTGCTGCCCAGTCAATGTCGTGGAGCTTGAGCTGCCTGAAAACCGCTTGCTCAATTTTCCAGTTTTGTTGCAAATTGATCTGGTTCGGCATCTTTAGCTCCTTAAAGCTTGTGTCTCTTTAGCTCCTTCGACATCCTGAATTTGGAAAACAGATGGAATGAAGATTTCACTCAGGTTTCCAGCCCTGGATTACTTTCTCGTACAGTAACAGTATAACACGACAGGGCTCTTGGCACACGGGCAGGTAGATGCCGTTGCTCCTGTTACCAGTGCGGTGGCTGGGAGCGCGAGGTGATGCAGAGGCTCCGCCGCCTTCCCAAGGCTGCCGTGGCCCTGTCCTGCTGCTGTTCGTGAGCAGAGCTGCCCTCCAGAAAGCGACGTGTGTTCGTGGCTGCAGGTCCCAGCAGAGCGAGACTTCAGGGAACGATGCTGCGGGGACCCGTATCCCTGGCAGAGCTGGAGGCTTCCGATGCCGTCTGCTGTGTGGACCCAGTGAGCAGGGACAGCAGACAATTAATCACCTATCCGAGCACTATTTATCTGCAGCTCTGAAGTAAACTCCCCAATGATGGAAATATGTTAGTAATTTTTGGCCATATGTGCTTTTCCCCGAAAATGAGGCAGAGCCAAATGGCACAGAAGCGATGCTTTAATGTACAACACATTTCCATCAGTTTTCCCATGTATACTGAATTCCTTTTCATGGTTGTGGCAAAGGAACATTAATTTTTTTATTTTTATTTGGGTTGCGATTAACTTGGGAAAATGCTGAACCTAAATAGGAAAATATTTTCCGTGGAAGTTGTATCGGGTTAACTCCCGTTCTGCGGGGAAGGCGCAGGCGTGTGGCTGCTCCGCGCGGCTCTGCCCCCTGCGCGGGTCCCGCCGGCGCCGCTGTCTGCCGGGGGCTTCACGGCTCGAACGCGGAGATGGTCAGCTTGGGAACGTGTTTCACAGGCACCTGAGGGCCGGGAGTGACTGCAAACAAATGCTTGAGAAGCCAAGCTGACCTTTTAAATGGCCCTTTCAAGAGTCTCTCCGTGCGTCTAGAGCAGGGAAATCACCTGGTTTGCTCAGTTTCTGGTAGCACAGAGCGTGTCGCTGGCCGGACGAGTCTCCCTCTCGAATGAAAAGCGCCCGGCGTGCTTTGCTGGGGCCGGGGGGCGGAGACGTCGGGGTTTTACCTCGATGCTCTCCTGGGTGCGGGGATGGGGCCGCTTGGGGTATGAGGGTTTTCGTGTCGCAGTCAGCGAGCCGAGCCACTGCTGGGGCGATGCGCAGAGAGGGGAGCGGGGGGACGGGGGAGCGGAGCGGGTCGCTGGGCGTCTGCGGCTGGGCAGGGCGCTGCTGCCATCCAGGGGCGCCGGTGCCCCTCGCCCCCAGCCTCGCTCAGCGGAGGCTTCGTGCCAGCAAAGGCTGCTCAGGAGTCCTTTTGTTTTTCCCCTCTCTCTGTCTTGTTTTCCAGCTCTGAAGATGACCATAAAGGAGGTGAAGAAGGAGAACGGGGACAAGATGATCGTCCCGCGGAAGAGGAAGGCGCTGAAGCTGGGCCCCATCCGGAAGAAGAACCTGAAGAAGCTGGTGCTGTTCCTGAAGAACGGGGCCGACTGCCCGTGCCACCAGCTGGACAACCTCGGCCACTACTTCCTCATCATGGGCCGCCAGGTGAAGACCCAGTACCTGCTGACGGCCATCTACAAGTGGGACAAGAAGAACAAAGAGTTCAAGAAGTTCATGAAGAAGATGAAGTCTCCCGACTGCCCGACGTTTCCGTCCGTCTTCAAGTGATGGGGTGGGCGGCGGGAGAGCCGCTGCCTGGACCTTGTGCAGCCTGGCGCGGCGGCTCGGTCTCGCTCCTCCGCAGCGGGGATGCTGGCGCCGAGCCCTCCTGCTCCTCCCTCGTGCTCCTCGGAGCTTCCCTCGCCGACCCCAGCCCTCCCACCTCCCCGCTGCCCGGGCGTGCGAGTGTGACACGTGTGCACCAAACGGTCGCTGAGGTCACATGTGATTTACATCCACGATATCCAAAGACCTGTTGCTGTACGATATGTACATCATTTAAATAGCAGCTGCCAGGTAAAGAGGGCAAGCGGAGGGGTGTGCAGTTATGTCGAGATTACACGATTGCAGAAGGGACCCTTGTGACCATGTTACTCCTGTCTCCATGGCTGCAGGATCTCCCTAAATTAGTTCCTGTTTGAACCAGAGCCGGCCAATTAGGAAAACATCCCATCCTCATGATAAAAGTTAATAAACGAGTAGTGGAGAACCTGTTACAGCCTCTGATAAAACCTCCTAATAGCTAATTGCCCTCACTGTAAAAAAATCCCATTGTAGTCTAAACCTGCTTAGTTTAAGCCTTAACCCCGGGGTCCTTGTGATACCCTGATCGGCTGGATCCCTTTCCCCCGGGACGCCTGCCCTGGCCTCTGCCAAGCCCCCTGAGCCCGGCGCCGTGCTGCCCCTTCCGCAGCCCGTGAGCCCCCGTGCCCTGCCCGGTGCCATGGGCAGCAGCCCCAGCGGGGTGGCGGCAGAGGGGGGATGCCTCCAGCCGTGCCCCGGCCCCCGCGGCGTTGGGCTGGGCGTCCCCCACCCTCCCGCCTCAGCCTTGCGCCGCAGAGTTCCCGTGCACGCGCGGCCGGTGCTGCCCGTGCCCGGACCCCTGATTCGGTTTTAGCCACGGGAAAGGCGACCCGCTCACTGGCCAGCCCGGCAGCCGGCCGGCTCCTCCAGCTCAGGTCGCTCCCTGGCTTCACCGGTGATGTGTTGGCAGTTCCTTGGGGCTGCTGGCGAAGCACCAGCCTGCACAGGGCCGAGAGCTGGCCCCCGGGGAGTGCCGCGGGACATGCACCGTCTCTGCCTTCCCCTCTTTGCAGCCCTGCGGGACCCATCAGTTTCTAGGTTTTTGTCTGTTTGATGTGTGACAACTTGGCTTTGTACCATTCTGGTTTTTTTTTTCCTTAATCAAAATGTCATATTAGTGTGAGGTCAAATAGTTTATGAAAGACAAAGAATATTGTATCCAAATGATTACATTTATCGACCAAGCTGAAATTCATTATTCCGTTAATTGGACAAGTTCTCTTTTCCATAGACCACATTGCTCCACATTAATTGTACTATCCTGCTTCCATTCAGTGTTCCCATCAATCATGATCACTCTGAGAGAATGCGTATCTTGCAATCTGGGATAATCCTGTTGTGTTGCAGTTAAGTGAAATAACAAATCCTCATTTTTGAGATTTAAACCAACCCCACTCAAAGCTGGTAAATTAATTATTCTTTAGCCTGGGAGTGCTGTTTATTCCCCACGTGGGGACAGAGCTGCGGACTGGATTGTGGAAGAACTCTGTGAAGAAGCCAAGCGCGCTGAGGAATGATGTTTCACAGCTAACAGAGAGATGGATTTAGGACGTGAACTCTGTAGAAAGTCCCACTAGGTTGTCTTAGACCACCATTTGTAGTAGTGTTTTTTCTTTGATGCAAAATTAATCATTGTAGATAATGTGCTTTATCAGTGAGTTAAAGAAATAAATAAACCATAGGCTTTAACATCACAGATCGATGAGGTGAAACGATGGGGATGGCTGACAAATCCGGCCTGGTCAGAAACGGGTCGTGGCCCAGAGTCGGGACGCGCTGGGCTGAGAGGCCGGTTGTCTGGAGCACCGACAGCGACGGCGCCCGGGGCAGGACCCTCCACCCCCACGGGCTTTCCTCCGCAGCCAGCGGCAACGCGGAGGAGGGGTTGATTTTGCCTGAAAGAGATGCTTAAACGTGTAATTGCGCTGGGGTTTTCATGCTGTTGCCCAGGCTGCTGGTGGGTGTCCCGTTGGCCACCTCTAGAAACCTGCTGCCTAACGGGCTGTTGATTTACTATTTTAAAAATACATATTTCAGCGGGAAGCGTCAAATCAAAGAGCAAACCAGTTCACGTGTGCTCAGAGCCACTTCAGCCCTTGGCAGCCTTGCTGTTTTTGTTATTGCCTTTTCCGTATCAATTGCGTTACTCATTCGAGGTGGTGCTGACATCCCCGGGCCCCGGTGCGTTGGCTCCTTGTGAGACACGGCATCTTGTCTAGCAAGGGAGGATGTAAAGGTTTAAATCTGAGATCCACAATGTCAGAGACAGAAAAGTCTCCTGTTGAATTAGTACTGCTGGATTACAGTGTTTTATCTACGTAGCTGTTCCCCACTAAATACCCCTGTTGTACACCAACTAGCTGAGGCTCATTTTAGCTTACACGGATGCCAGGAAAGGAAAGCAGTGACGCCCTGGTAGCAAAGAGCATTGTCTGCAGGAATTGCCTCCCTGTGACCTCCGAGAAAGTTTGCTGTGGCTGTAGCTGGCTGCTACACCCGGACACCTCCTGCCCTCTCCAGCCAGTGCTGGCTTCGGCTCTCAGGTTATTTTGATCAAGGTAATTACCCACCCACCAGGTGAGGAATGGCCAGGTGGTGCGAATGCCCTGCGGTCCCAGGTGCACGTGGGAGGTTAAATAGCTGAGGGGAAGCAGCAAGCCCTCTTCCAGCAGCACTTCGGACCAGAGATGATGGCTGCAGCAGCATTATCGCCGTGAGAGCAGGTAAGGTCAGCACCTCGGGTCTGCTGCGTGGGGCTTCCTTCTTTTCCCAGTCCGGAGCTGGTGTCTGGGGTAGTTCAGAAGTTGGGGTGAAGGCTGGCTCTCTGCTTTGTGCTTTCCTGCTGCTGTGTTTTACTGCTGGGTCTTCTGTAGTTACTAACCGAAGCATGAGCATCAGGTGGGTTTGAAATGATGCAGGCAGCCAGTTTACTGAAAATCTACAAACTCTGTTCTTTTACTAGCTTCTAGTAACATCTGCCTAGAAAAGGAAACTGGCAGTTCTTGAAGTATCTTTAGGTTGTGTAGAAAGTGAGTCTCACAGTCAACTATTGCATGTGGGTGCGTTTGCTGCCCTTGTGTTTGTTGTTTTGCTCTCTGATGAGAAAAGTGTACTGAAACCTGAAATGTGTAAGTGTAAACTCCGGGGAAAGCACCTGAGACTGGAGCGATGCTTGTGCAGGGCTGCACGGAGGGGCAAGCAGACATTTACTGAAATATGAATGCATGAGAGGCTGCTTAAATCAGAAATTGTGTGTCTGCGGACTCGGCATGCCCTGGGAGCAGAGAGGCTGGTGTTTGTGCAGTTCATGGGTACATTTCACATTATAAATAGTTCAAATAGCGACTGTTATAGCGAGTTCTAGTTTAAGTTACAAGCATTTGCGTAAGTGCTCAGTCTAAACTAAGCCATGCCTTTTTTGCTGGGAGACAACCTCCCCTTTTGCCTTGCTGGGGGCTGTAGGCTGTTCTGAGAGTGGGAACTGTGGGATGTGATTGTGCCATCTTGGGTGCACCTGCTGCTTTTTGAAGCTCTGCTGTATAATAAATGGGGGCTGAATTTAATGCTTATATTATGTACCCACTGTCTGTGTGAATACTTTCAGGGATGTTATGGCCGTGCAAAGCACGGTGCCTGCTCAGGTCCTGCTGAACTCCTGGGTTGGAAAGAAATGCCTCACGTTAGGGAAGAGCTTCAACTCCTTGCTGATCTGCATCTGAAGCCTGAATATACTTTGTTTTAGGCTCCCATGCTCAGTGGGAGCAAGGCCTGACTCTGAAACAAGTTTCACTATTTGAGGAGGCTGAGAATGAGACTTGGTGATGCTTGGGTCTTGCTGGGCTGCTTCCCAGGGCACCGGGATGCTCAGCAGCACATGTATCGTGTCTTTGGGTTGTCCCCCATGGAAAACTGCTTCTGACTTGTGTGAGGGTTGCAGGAGCTAACCTGGGAGGACAAGGATGCTCAGGCTTGCTAGCAGCCTGGGCTTGTCTGAAGTATGAATCCTGCATAAAATAAAATATCCTCCTCTTGTGACTCAATTTATCCTCCCAATAATATTTATCTTGTTTGCTCCAGCATTCCTTCTGTTCAGTACTGCCTGTTAATTGAGTTTCTGGCCTCCGGTTTGTAGTTAAGTTATAAACAAATATGGTTTTCTTTCATGCTATACAAAAGTCATCTTCCCTCCCTCCATTAATTTTTTACGTTGCTGGCAGTCTGCGTTCTGCTTTGACCCCTGCTGGGAAATGCAAGGCTGGAAAGAACAGTTGAGCAATGAGGGAGGATTCTTCTCCTGGAGAAGAGCAGATACCAGCCCGGTGTGTCTGATGTGGAGCCGTATTAACGTTGTGCAGGATGAGAGGGTGACGCAGCCCAGCTGCTCTGGCCAGCCTGGTGACAGTGTCTGGAAGGGAAAATGACTCCTGGGGCTGGCTGGCCCCGGCGCGGAGCTGCTGCCCCATCCGCAGGGACTCGCATCAGCGCTCCTCCCTTCTGGGGACCCTCAGCCCCTGCTAGGGCACACGCTGGCGTTGCGAAACGCCGACTCTCCCTTTTCACACTCCTGACCGAGGATCTAACGGCCTCCAGGAGTGGCAGAGAGTTCATTTTCGCAAACAGGGGAGATGTTTATGCTCTAATATGGAGACAAACCCCTGCAAAGCAGGGAACATCTTTCTGCGTGTGGCCACGCAAAGCACAGGCCAGGAGAGACGTACAGAGCACGAACAGGGAGCTTGTAATGCCCTGAGATGATGAACAGAGCAGGAAACGAGAGAGAAATGGTTCCTTTCCTTTCAGACACTTCTGTGGAAAAAAGATCCGTCACGAACAGATGGATGCAAAGGTCCCACCAGTGGCAAAGCGAGCCCTGAGCCGCAGGAGGGCACGTGGACGTGGGAAGCGCTGCTCTGTGCTCGCTCCGCTCCCGGACCCTGCAGCATGTGGCTTCCCGAAGAAAAGCCACGTCCTGGGGAGCTGCGAGGGAGGGAGCAGAGCCACGCAGACCAACCTGCCAGGGTGGCTGGCCGCTCCGCGGATGCCTCCCAGCCTTTGGAAAATGAGGACTTTGTTTCCAGACCTTCCCTCCGGAGGCTGGAATCTCCTCTGGCCCGGCAGCCTGCCACAAGAACGCTGTCTGCGTGGTGGGAGCAGGGTCTGCTGTGCCCCTGCCACCGGTGCGGGGCGTGCCAGGGACCGCGAGCGCCGGGGGACACCTGGCCCCGTCTCCTCTCGGCACAGCAGAGCGATGGGTCTGTCTCCGCTCGCCAGCGCGGGGGCATCGGCACTGTGCCGCGCCACGGCTTCGCTCGCAGCCTGCCAAGATCCCCAGAGCCGCGAGCGGTCGGCAAACAGTCCCACTGTTCTGCAGAAATGTGCGCAGCCGGGAAACCCGCTGCTGCCTGTGAGGTTTTTCCTTCAGAGACAAACAGGAGATGTTTGCCAAGCATTTCCTCTAGAAGGGAGGAGGAGGAGAGCCAGGACGTGGCTGGAAGGAGCTGTACCTGACGCAGCCAGCGCGGGCTGGGGCTGCCTGCGGTCCCTGGGATCCAGCTCCCCGCTCCCACCCTTGGGGTGCAGGGAGCGGCTCTGTCTGAGACCCCCGGCTTTGTGCTCGTTAGACCCAATTTACAGCAGGAAGGTCTGTTGGGGGCAATAGAAGGTAGTCTGGTGATCTGGTGGGTGGGACATCGCACAAGTGATGTCTGTGGGTGCACTCTGCCTTGGTCCAGCGTGTACCTGGGGAAGATGTTCTGCCTTGCCTGTCCCAGCTGCATTTGTGAGACCTTGTGATCGTTCCCTGCAACGTGGGCAAAAAGTGAGATGGCCATATCGCGGGCTGCTTCCTAGATGGTGACCTGTCCCTCATGCAGTGCTGGGGCTGAGGCAGGGGATGTGCCTCTGGCTGCAGGGAGGCGGCACCTACAGCGACAATATCCCTCCTGCAGCTCGTCTCGGTGCCAGGCCTGACTTGTGCTTTGGAGGACCAAGCTGCTGACCTTTTCTATGGGCTCTGGTCTGTACAAATCAAAGTTTACGCATTTTTATGGCCAGGATGGGCTGCTCTGAGACCGCAGCCCATGTCCTGGGTAGGGGCACGTGCCACAGAGCAGATACAGAGAGGGCACTCTGTGCCCCGGTGCGGGGTGTTTCACAAGCAGTAGTAGGAAGGAGAGGTGGTAAAACCAGAGGTGATTGTCTAGGTGCTCGTGTGCGTGTTTGGGTCCATTGCTGCTGGCAAGCGGGTGCTCCCTGGTGGAGCCGTCACCAGGAACCCTAAATGTGAAGGTACCTCGGTACGGTTACTAAATCTGTTCTGCTGCTTTTGCTCAGTTCAGCTTGGGGCCCATTACACTATTAGCAACCTCTGCTTTTGCAGTTCACTACCTCAGTCTGACTTTCTCCAACTCTTGAGTTACTGATGTGGCCGAGAGCTTAATTTACTAGGAGGCGTAGTGTTGTGTATAAATAAATTATAGCCCCAGAAGGATGATGGAGAGTATCTCAGCTGTTACTTGAAAAGAAGTGATCAGGGCATTTGTCTTTGGCAGGCTAGCGAGCACGTGCGCAGTCTCCCATGAACGGTCCTCAGAACTACATTAAACCCCTCAAATAATGAACAGCAACCTCTTTAGGCAAAGGCAAATGTGATGCCTTTAAATCAGTCGTCCTCAAGGGTGGGTGATCACACCCAGCCCAGACAGTGTCTGTTGTTATTGTACAAGGGTAAATAACTGATTTGGAGAAAGCTGAGCTTGTTTGTGGAAGCTCCGAGGTAATTTAATGTGTGGTTGTGTGTGGGACAGGAACCTCTGACCCTGTGTGCGGGGGCTGCCGGGGCTGAGCATGGGTTCAATGACAGCGTTCCCATCCCGGGACAGCGGGGAGAACCCGGGGGCTGCTGCTGACCCCGCTCTGCTGAGCTGGCACGCTGCGGGCAGGCTGGGATGGTGAGTGTAAAGCTGCATGTTAAATGATCTTAATAAAATGTTAATATCAGGCTAAATGTTTATAAAAGTCCCTCCCCTTGAATTAATGCTTGCTGGAGAGCAGACACATAATTATGGGTGATACTACTTTAATTATTAAGCCTTGTGCTGCCCAGCTGAATCAGTGTAGCCCCTCACCGCCTGCTCCACGGTGTTTACAATTCCTTCACCATTTTGTATTCTTTCCTCTCGCTCACCCCAAATGTTTATTTAATAATCCTGGAAGACCTTTTAAGCTTCCTGGGTTTAATGTTTGCTAAACACCCTGTCACTTCCACTTCTGTGGATAATTCCTGGGCTGCAGCAGAGCAGCCGGGCTCTGTGCTCTGCCCGAAGCCGTGCCGCGGGACGGGGCAGCCTCCGGCCCCGTGTCCCCATCCCGTGGGCCCGGGAGCCGCATCGGTCACCGGGAACGGAGCTAACGGGGAGGCTGGAGCAGCCAGACCCCGGGCCAGCAGCACGGTGGGCTCGTGGGAGTGTGACCGCCTGTGACGAGGGATCCCGGGGTCCGCGCTGGGCGGTCGGGGACCCGGCGAGCGTCCCGGCAGGAGGAGGCTCGGCCGCGCTGTCCTCGGGGCCGCGGTGCTCTCCCGCCCGGCTCCGCATGTGCTCCAAAGCCGGTATGGCACGTACGGCGTTCGGGGAGAGCCAACGAGAGGACTTGTCAGCGAGATGATCTCGCCTCAGTCTCCGAGCTCTCCCGGGCTCGGGCAGTATTAGTTTCAGCACATTCATTTTCCCTCACAAAAGCCTTTGGTTACTTTGGGATTAGGGACTGTTTACAGTTCATTGTTTTCCCGAGCTGCCTTGTTCCAGTGTAATGCTTAGACGCCCGGTCTTCGGGAACTTAATCTCCCTTCTCCTCCAGCAGCCCTGTTCTGTGGAAATCTGTTCTCTGCTTTAGTGCAAATTGTTGATGGGAGATAGCAGCGGGTCTTTCTGCTTCTATTTAATGTGTCAGCAGAGAAAGACATCTGCTTGCAATTACGGGCACGGCCTCGCTGAAGGATTGGTGTGGTAGATTTTATAAGATAACAGGAAATCTTTATCAATTCATAATTCCTTGTGTCATACAAAGGAATATATTTCATTTAAAATATTCATCTTTTTTTATTTTACAAAATTAAGGGATAAACCATGAGATTGATATCAAGGGAAAACGCCGCGTGCTCTGCGCAGAGCGAGTCCTGCGTTCCCACACGAGCGGGTGAGGGCTGGTCTGGGGAGCAGGGGGGCTCTGAAGCTGTTCCCTCGCTGCCTTCTAACCCTGTTGGAAGTGACTTGCTGCTGGCTTTACAGCGTGCTCCAAAACATGAAAATTGTCCCCAACACAGTGCTCAAAGCACCAAAATGTTTTAGACGGGGCAAGCGGCTGTGGACGAGCTGCCGTGGACCTGCACCTCTCCCCAGCTGGCGGGGCAGCCCTTGCGGCACCCCGGCGTGTCCTCGGTGACAGGAACAGCCGTGGGACCAAAATGCTCCGTTGTCGCTTTCCCTGGGGTGTGGGGATGGGGCTGCTCCCTCCGCAGTCCCTCCTGCCTGGGGTACAGGGAAGGGGCTGCCCCCTCTGCTCCCCTCGAAGGCCGCTCCTGGCAGGACGGCCGTCAGCGCAGCTATTCTTGGCCTTCCTCAGTCCATTCATCAGCCCCCCGGGAGCCTGCTGTAATCTCCTCTGTGATTAAGGGTCTTGGAGCATGTTCAATGTCATTAAAGAAACAAGAAAATAATAATAATAATGATCCGTGCTCAGGAATGCTCCCGAGTGCAGTCAGAATGGCATTTGGTGCCTTTCGGCTAAGCAAGCTGTTCGTGCCTCAGCCTTAGCAGATTAACAGGGGCTGCATCCCCCGGCTCTGAGAGCTCGCTGTGCTCTCTCCTCCTGGCAGCACCAACTCCTGCTCCCTACTGTACACTCTTCTGCTTGGACGTGGACCTTGAGGGGTCCCTTGCAGCCCCTTCTCTCCCCCTCCAGCGGCAGGGGAGGCTGTGCAGCACAGAGGGGCTCTTGGGGATGGGGGCAGGTGGGGATTTCAGGGAGCTGGGTCTGGCTGAGCTGGTGAGGGCTTGGGATTGTTCTGCCAGAGCATCTGGTCTGCTCCGGGGATGTGACACGTACCCTGGACTCCCCAGCTCATGGCACTGCCAGTGCACATGTGTGAGCGCGCTGTCGCTCGCTCCGGACTATCGCCCAGCCAGGAAAAACCAGCGCAGCAGCGTGTGATCCAGAGTCGAGAACAGAACAATGAGAAGGGTGGAAAATCCTGGGCTGATTTCTAAATGCCATGAATTTCTGGGTGCTGTGGAAACAGGCAAGTCTTCACTAAGGCAGGGAGAGAATGTACGGCGAGGGACGCAGGCAGAGGCCGGGGCCTCGTCCCATGACAGGACAGCGGCTGCTCAGCCCGGGGCTGCCATCACTGGGGCACCTCTGGGCCCAGCGGTGTGTGACGGGGGCTGCCAGCCCCCCGGGTTTGCTCCTCGCAGAGGAGGAACAGCCTGGTTTCATTTTAAGCTCCCAGATGGTGGTCATGTTACCAACATCTCTTTTTACGGAAGCAAATTCAAAACATCTATTTTTCTTTAATATCTCGGACATGAGACGTGGGGAAGTTTGTTTCTGCTCCCTGAGCCCCCTCCTCAGAACGGGGCCGAGCACGAGGTCTGGAGGCGATGGGAGCGGGCGGGTGGGCTTGCTCGGGGTCTCCTGCTGATTTGGAGCATTAGATTGTGCGGGATTGAGTTTGATTTCTTCCCCCCTCCTCGGATTTTTAGTAGCTGACAGTTGTTACCAGCGTGAGGCACTAACTTTTTATTTTGAACGCATGAGTTCAGGCTCGTTAATCACTTCCAAATGCCCTCATCTAAAGGCTATATTGTTTCAGCATTCAGCCACTAATTTTTTGAAATCTCTGAAATAAGACTCTGCTCTCGAACATGTGCTGGAGAGCCGTTCCTTTCCTCTGTATTTTAAAAATATACATGTGGTTTAATTCAACAAGAGGGCTGGAGGGGACATTTTTCCACCAGTTCCCCCCCCTCCTTTTTCTTTAGAGCTGTATCTGCCAAACTGCCCGGCTTTGTGCCAACGGCAGCCCTTTGGATGATCCCAAATGCATCTGGGGGTTCGAGGGTGTGTTTCTGGGGCAGCCCAGCATCGCTGCCTTGCGACACGGACCCTGGGGTGCCCCGGGGGCTGGTCACACTCGCCCGGGGGCTGAGGACAGCTGCCGCCGGCTCTGGGGTGCAGGTACCAAAGGGAAACGAGGAGAAGGGTCTTCAGACGGGGCAGGGTTTCCAGCAGCTTGAGAGCATGTGCCACCTTGCAGGCTGTCTGGCTGAAATGGGAACAGCTGGAGCAGACCCGGAGCCGAGCTCCCCTCGGCGAGGAGGGTTGTGTGTCCCCGTGTCGCTGTGCAGAGACAAAGCCGATGCAAGGGAAGACCGAACTCGGGGGCTCCGTGATGTGGGTGCAGGGTGCTGGTTCTGGAAAGGCAGCAGCTTCTGCAAAACTACAGGAGAAATGGCAGTGCCTTTCTGCGAGTGCTCCCGGCCCCGGCGGGTGCTGGAAACCCACCGAGGAATCAAAGCAGTGGGATATTATGATTCAAAGATGTGAAATGCAGGGAGGAGTCCTGCCAGGCCTAAAACCCTCAAGGAACTTGGTTGTGTCTGGGCTCAGGAATCCCAAGGAAACATTTGTTTCTGTGACTAAACTCGCTTTTATGTGCCCCGGCTTTGGTAGGACTCTCAAAGATCTGGGTACTCCATAGGGTCTGGCAGATAGAGGAGCTGCTTTAAACCCAGCTACTGGTCAGAGACCTCTAGCTCCAAGCTGAAAGAGACATTTTTAGTTATTGCTCCTTGATTTGTAAAGAAGAAAATCCAGGGGGAGGGAGGCAGGGAAAAGCTGTTGGTGCAGGATCCGGTGGGATCAGAGCAGGGGAGGGAGGTGGGTGCGAGGCCGATGCTTGGGTGAGGACCAGGCTGGGGCCATGTTCTGCCCGGGCAGGTGGGGCTTGGCTGGGCAGTGCCCTGGGGATGCAGCCTGGCTCCCTCTGGCATGGCTGCTGCCTGTGGGCACCTGACCTGCATCCCCACGACGGGGCTGTGGCCCGTGCAGCCCTCGTGGCACAGCACAGCCGGGGCCACCACGGCATCTGGGCTCAGCCAGGTCTCCTGCGCCTCCGTCCGCAGCCCGAACCACAAAACCCTCTTGCCTCTGCCCAGGAATTGCTGCTGGTGGAAACCCGCTTCTGTCTGAAGCTCTTGGAACCTCTTGAGCGTGTCTGAGGCTGTTACGTCCTGTGGCTTTGTTGATATTATAAATAGACGTTGTAAGTGAACGTGAAAGAATTTGCACTGACCGAGGGTGGTTCTTGTTGGAGGCGATGAATGAGGAGGGGCTGATTCCTGCCAGGCCCTGTCCCTTGCATCACGTTGTCCTCCGATGGCCCTTATGCCCTGCGGCACCCCGAGCTCCCTGCCGATGCTGGGATGCTCACCGCAGACCAACCGCAGCTGTCATGGTGGGACCTGCTCTCTGCCCACCTCGAGGTCCCTGAGCTTTCCCCGGACACTGCTGGGGACTGCTGTTACTCCTGGCAGGTTACAGTTAGAAACAGCTACTCTAGTGATGATGTTTCCTGCTACACACAGCAGGAATTATTCTGGGGGAGCTGCAGGCTGGAGAAGGAAATGGTGCAGGACTGGGGAGTGGGAAACGCAGCCAGCAAGGCCTGGCTGGTCCAGGGACAGATGGGCACGATTAGGCTGAAGAGTGTTGATGAGACAGTGACAAGTCAAGTGCAGAGGGGACAGGGGCTGAAAGCCCTGACAAACCCAAATGAGTCACTGCGGAGCCCAGCTGGGAGGATGGATGGGACCGGGGATGTGTTGGGGCAGCGCGTGCCTGCCCTCTCTCAATGAGGCTATTCATGCCCACTGGAAATATTTCCCAGCTTTAATTCCCTCATTCCTCATCTGCTCAGAAACTGCCTGGCCCAGGGCATCCTGCTGAACGCTGGCTCCTGGGGGCTCAGTGCTGGTGATGGGGCTGCTGCAGAGACACAGGGCCATGAGGGATGTGGTGGGGAGCTTGGCAGGGCGGCTGGGGCAAAGCAAGCTGTCCTACCAGCTGCAGAAATAAGCATATCTGAGCTGAAAGCTGTCCTGACTTGTTAAATGGGGACAGTGCTGTGTTGGGACTGAAAGTGCCTATTGGCAACAAATGTGTACAATACAGGGCAGCATAAAGCACCGAGTCCCAGGCTTGCAGGGCTGGTCCTGTGCGATGGGAGGTCTGTGCCCGATGTCACATGTAACTGCGGACCAGGGCGCAGTGGATGGCACTGATGGATGAGATGACCTCTGGCTGCCTGTCAGCTCTTGCAGTCAGGTACTTAGTGCTGGGTGCCCAGGTACACACACAAGGAAACATCTTATGCCTCCTGAACTACAAAGGTTTTCAGCTGTATAGGGAAAAATCTGCTGAAGAGGATGGAGTGCTTCCTCTGCCTTCCTGCAGCAGAGTGGGAACATCAGGAGGAATGGGGAGGCATTACATGGGCAGTTGGGCTCCTATGTGCTGATGTGAGTCTCAGGAGTAGCTGAAGCCCAGGCCCTGGGCTGGGTGTACAGCAGAGCGTGGCCTCGTGTAATGCAGCAATCTGAAGACCCATTACTGCCATTGCTGAGAGAGCCTGACATGCTGTTTGCACAGATCATTAAACAGCCTAAGGGCTGGGACCTAGATAGCATGTTATCATCCTGCTGGAAATGCACCCTGTCTTTCCAAATTGCCCAGTTTATGTTTCCCTGTAAATTGCCTTCTGGGCTTAAGCATCTCAGTCCCTCTGTACAGGCAATTTTCACGCGGAGTCCCACAAGCTCTCTGCCATTAGCATGGTCAGAAAGGCTTCCCTCCAGGTACCGCGCATGAGGTGTGTCCTCATGAGCAGCCCTTTCCCTGTCCCTCAGGAACATGCACAGGTTTGCACAGGCTGAAAGGGAAGTCGGGAGGGATTCAGCCCTGACCCAAAATACAGCCCAGCCCTTCCAATTTTTTTGCTTTCCCAGCAGACTCTCTGGCTTTGCTTGGCTCGTAGTGGATGCAAATGTAATTGTTTATCTCAGCGGGAGGTTAAGCACAAACAAACTGGCTTAATGTACTTCACTGTGGCTGTCTGGGCTGGTGTGTTGTGCAGACGACTCGTCGTTCCCAGTCAGCACCTTGGCCTGCAGAGCACACTGAGCTCTCCAGGCTGCTGTGTTGGTGTCCCAGCTCAGAGCCTGACTTCAGTTGGTCCAAGGAAGAGGCTTTTCCACCCCTAGGTTTTCCTTGGTGAATGCCTGAGCTCTGTTTGCTTTTCCAATGCCCTGGAGATGTTCCTGGTGTGCTTGATGCTGGTGCCAGGGCTACCAGCTGAGATGCCTGCGTGCTCTCTGCTGACGTGTCCTCCCGAAGTCAGTCCTTGTGGGAGCGTGCTGCGTTGCCAGCGGCTGTGCTCGGGGCAGGGATGTGCTGCAGGGGAGGGTGCAGAGGGAGATGCCAGATGGCTGGATGTACCCTCGACTGGGCAGCTGGTGGCACTCTGGCAGCCTCTCCCTGAGAACATGTGTGACTGTCCTGTTGTCACCCTCTCCAGTTTGGTCAGGAAGCTCCCAGTGCCTCAGCTGTTGCAGGCAGCTGGTGCAGAAAGTCTGCGTTTTCTGTTTTCTGGGGGAGGAAACTTCTCCTCCAGCAAGAGGACTAGCAAAGCTGAACAAAGTCACTCAAAGGTTAAAAGGCAAAAGATGAACTTAAAATATAGAGGATCCAGGATTTTAAGTCAGTTTTTTGAGTCTGGAGGTCCTGGTTTGTGTCCTCCAAGCACTTGGAGTCAACCAAGTGACTAAGCAGGAGCAGAGTTGCTCTCACTTTCCCTAAGGAGTTTCTTGGCTCCCAGAAATGCAGTTCAATGCTTGGGTGCCTGCTGCCTGTGCAGTGCGCCTGGGGTTGAAAGGATGTGCTGCTGCTGTTGGTTTTTTTCCTTTGAGTTACGGGAGATTCACACGAGCCCCCCCAAGGGTGACTCAAGCAGAGGAGAGAGGAGCTTTTGAGCAGTTTTGTGCAGTTGCTCTCTTATGACCGGGTTCAGGAGCCAGAACACGCAAATCCCCACTAGCTTTAACCAGAGGAACAATAAACAAGGGGATTAAGTGGTCCTGGCTGGGGACGGCGTGGGAGGCTCCCCGGGGCGAGGGGTGGCAGCCGGAGCGGCCTCGGCTCTGACCGCAGCGGTACCGGCGGGGAGCGGGGGGGCGGCGGGGAGCGGCCCCCGGCAGCAGCATCCGCGGGAGGCGGGTGCCATCTCACGGTGGCGGAGGGGAACGGGCCGGGGGAGCCCGGGCGCACCGAGACCCCCCCGCTCCCGTCGGGCCCATCGTGTCCCGGAGGCTCCGCGGGGCAGGGGCGCGTTCGCGGTGCCGTCGCGCAGCTTCTGCAGCTGCTCCTCTGCTCCCTGTCCTGCCCCAGCCTCGCCGCAGCCTCCCAGCAGCAGCAGACGGTCCTGCCCGCACATCCATCCCCTGCCCGCGTCCCGCTGCGGGGCCGGGGCTGGCGCTGCCCCGGTGCTGTGGCCGCGGTTACCCACAGAGGCATTTTCTCTAGCAGATGGAGAGGCAGAACGGCTGCTCCGAGCGCCAGCACCGAAGGGGCTGCCCCAAGCCCCAGGCTCCGCGTTAGCGGTTGCTCCGTCCCTCGAGGATGGAGACGTGCCCTGTGATGCATCAGGGATGGCTGATGCGATCCCCGGTGCGGCTTCCAGCGAGGAGGGGGCTTGGGTGGACAGCGCTGTTTAGCTGCTGAACTTCCCAATGGCTCAGCAGCAGCAGTCAGGACTTTAACCGTGCAGTTTCAAGTCAGCTGAAGGGTTAATAGGAAAATATCTTCCACATCCATTCCTGCGAAATGACCTCTGCAGGGCCCTCCCAGAGATGCGGCTATCTTGTCTCGGTGCTCTAGGAGACAGCACTTACCCTGAGCCTGACAGTCTGCTGCTGTCTCCAGACGCTTCCTCGGCAGCTGGTTCTCGTTATCGTCACTATGTGGTACCTCACCTGCTCTTGCAAACTTGGCACCATAAGCTACTGGGAGAGTGAAGGAGTATCCTGTGGTGTCCCCACCAGGTTGGACAGGAGTTATTGCACTGTCAGCATGGGAGGCTTTTTCTGATACAGCTCCTCTGTGCATTGCTCTGGCTTACGCCAGGTCTGGATTTGGCCCAGTGAATGGGAAACATCTGCAGGAAATGCTCTTTTTTTCCCCCCTGCAGCACTAGAAGTGCACAGAGTTGTGCAGTTCATTTCTGTGGATTTTAGAGCTGGTTTGTGCAGCTCTGCTGGCAGGACTCTTCTTGGTCTGAAGCAAGGAGACTGGCCAATGGACATGCACAGCTCCTTCCCTCTGTCCTGCTGCGTGGCTTTCAGGAGCTGGGGCTCAAAATAAGCTCCAGCTTGGAGGAGAGGGCCCTTAACCAAGCAGTGCCAGGCGTACCAGGTCGCTGCTCGTGGGTGTTCTCCAAGACCTGTGGATCAGCCTTTTCTGTGGTGCCAGAAGCTTTTCCAGTGACGATGCGGTGCTGCAGCCACCGCTGAGGCTGGACCTGGCCGGGGAGGTTCAGAACACAGGGCTGTGGTCAGAAGGCAAAGCTGCCCGTGGCCCATTTTGCAGGCCCGCTTGTTTTCCAGGTGAGCCCATGCGAGAGGTCAGTCCCGAGCCCTGCTCCTTCCTCCCTGCGTGGGTGCCGGAGCCGTGAGCTGCTGACTGGGGCACGCAGCGAATCCTCGCTGTGATCTCTGGTGGGAAGACGTGCGAGTGCTGCGTGTGCAGAGAGGCACTGCTGTCTGCTAGTGCCTTTCAAAGTGTGTGTTTACACTGGTCTGTCAGCTAATAACAGCCTTGAAATAAAGCAAAAGCATCCCAAGGAGAGGAAGGAAGGACCAATTCAGTGAAGTTCACGTTGGTTCCACTCCCTGGAAAAGAAACAAAGCCCCAGGCCACAACCAGCACCCTCAGAGCCCCTCGGTGACAGAATCCAGACCACATTTGTTTGGGAGCAGAAAACACACTGACAGGTTAAAACAAATATTATAAGAAGGAAACTACTCATCACAGGCTCTCAGACGGCTGAAGGTTCCTTCCCACTCATGAGAGCATCTTTCTTTCCTGGAGCCCTAGACTGGACCAAGCGCCTCTTTCCTGGAGACCTTTTCCATGCGTTGCAGGGTCAGCATGGGCCGAGTGTCCCCAGGCTATGTGGGATCTGCCCTGTTGCAAGGATCTGGCCCAAGCAGCCCCAGCTGTATCCTCTGAGCTCTGTCCTAGGGCTGCTTCTCTGGTCTTTCTGGCTAGCAAGTCCTGCCAGTCTCACCTCTACCTGCAAAAGAAGGGTCATTGATGTGTGTCTCCAGTCCAACTTGTTGTTTAGCTGCAGAGAGCAGCAAGTGAAGTGGCTTTCCCACCCCCATGCCCAGGGGCTGTAGCTGGAAAGGGCTCTGCTGTCCAAGTGAAAGCTGGATGCAAGCTGAGGGAAAACAGATGGTTTCAAGATCAAGCCCATCATATGAACGAGAAGCCAAACTGCTGATGGATGGGGCAGTGTTCAGCTCAGGCATGGAGCCAAATGTGATGTTGTCCTTCCCAAACTGTAGGGTTGCTGATGACTGAGAACACAAACCCTTGTTCAGGTCCAGAAGAGCCTGGCTGTGAGCAGAGCATGACCTAGCTGGAGCATGTGCTGTGTCTTTGCGTTTCAGTTCTGCTGCAGCATCATTTCACCATTTAGACTTCTAATGTATGCTTACATTGCAGTCGAGTGGTAGCAGCTGGTGCTGGCCCATTTGAGGGTGGTTTTAGCTGCCCAGTTATGGCACTGTGGCTCAGGGTAGGCTGCTGCATTCTGTGGGGTCCCCCCCAAGAAGAGTCTGGGTTATTGGCCCATGGTGAGTGTTCTCAGCAGCAGCACTGGCTGGTCTGATGGCAGCTGAGATGGGCCCTCACTTTGTCTTCCTTTAGCTCGAGTCCTGCTGCAGCCACTGGCGAAGGAACAGGGAAGCTGGCTCTGTTTTGATGGACACCAGACACTGCGCTAGGGCTGTACCATACAGCGATGAATCCTTCATGTGCTGCTGCAGAAAGGCTGTTGTGAAGGCACAGAGACAGGAGAGTGATTCCAAGGAGAGAGGAGTGATGGTGTAGTTCAGCGCAGAGCCTGGCTGCTCTCCCACTGCCCGCGTGCCAAAGCAATTAGCGGGCACAAGGCTGTTTTCAGCAGGTCCCCGACTGTGGCAGAGTGTGGGAGAGACACACGATGTTGATTGGGAGGGAGGTGCCTGAGCGCTGCCATAACTCATTTGCAAGAACAAAGGGAATTGCAGCAGGTCGTGGTGGGTCTGGCAGTTACAGCGGTGGAAGCCTGGGGCTGAAATGGAGCTGCAGGGAGGCAGAGGTGGACCCGAACCAAGGCGGGCAGAGGCCAGCGTGCCCCATCTGCCACGCTGCTGCCCCGGTCCCTGTTTGGGGGCCACTGGCAGAGCCAGTCCCTGAGCATCGCCCTGCCTCTGCTGCACTGCGGGCAGTGTCCTCGCGAGGAGCAGAGCGGCTCTGGAGGTGCGGGGCAGAGCCGGGTGCGGGTGGCTGTCCCAGTGCTTGGCTAAGGAGCCCGACGTTAGAGCCCTGAGCCCGTGTGCCCTGGGAAAACACGCCCTTCAGAAGCCCCGGGCTGGCGGTGGGGTTGGGGTTTGAAATGGGGGCAGAAATGCCGCTCCACCGCGGCGCGTGGCCATCCGACGTGGTGACAGGCTCTGGGGCCGGGCGGCGAGGCTGGGGCGCGGAGCCAGGGCTTGTGCTTGCTCAGCAGCACGCTTCGCCCCAGTCCCAGAAAATCTGTAAGAGGAAATTGGATTTAAAATTGTTCTGCCTGACTCCCCGGAGAAGGCCCAGGAGGGACGGGGGGCCGAGGGAGCGGTCACTCATCACCAGCTCGTTACAGGCAGAAACCCAAAGCCCCGGGGAACGCCGAGACAGCCCCCCGCAGCGGGTCATCTGCACAAGCCCCTCGGCAGCTGCCACTTGGCAGTTGTGAGTGCACATTGTGCTGTGCCCAAAGCCATGTCCAAATCGGGATGTTTTTATTATTTTTAGCATTACTTACAAAGTATCCCCTATTTTCATCCCGCAGGACCAAATCTGAGGTGGTATTTGCTTTTGGAGATTGAAATTATTTGTTTCTGCGAGGTCTCTTGATAAGGTTGTGTTGTATTTTCATTTGCATTTTTCATGTATAAGTCAGTAGGTGAGTCACATAGAGAAAATGAGCTTTGTGCTTGAGAGTGTGCATGGCCTGGGGGGAGGAATGTCCCTCGCTGATATTGCTGTGGCCTGGATGGGATCAGAGCGGGACGGCAGCTCTGTGAACCCGCCTGGCAGAGGGGTCTGGGGGATGGCTGGGCGCAGCCGTGTCCTCTCCTGCTCGGGGCCGGAGGGATGCACAGGGAAGGGGCAGAGCGTGCACCTGGCAGCTCTCCACAGGCATCCTCTCCTGGCAGCACCCTGCACCCTGGGGAGCTGCCTCTGGTAAAGCATTGCCCCTTTTCACCCGAGCATCATCCCCTTGCTCTGCCCCTGGGGTGCAGCTGCTTATTTTTGAAAAGGAAGAGGGAAGGATCCACTTGCACACTCGGAGCCACCCCACATCCCTTCTCCCCACTGTCCCCATTTGCACATCAATGTCCTCCCCCTTGTGGGGTGAATCCAGAAAAGCCACATTTGCACTTGAATATCCAAATAACATATGGGCAAGCAGTTGATGTCTCAATCCATTTCCAGGGCTCACTCCTGTAAGCACTTAACTTCACCCCTGCCCAGATGTGCGCATTTTATGTGCTGTGCATAAAAAGGCAAAAATTGCGCAGGGTGGACTGTGTTGGAATTGGCGCTTTGGAAAATGCACACTCCGCTGGAATGTGCTAACATCCAGGCAATTAACTCTATTTATGTTCATGAGACTGAATCTAAAACTGGCTTCAGAAAGCAGCTCACTCACATTAAAGGGCTTTATAATCATTACGTTAAAGTATGTCTTTTGAAAACATTTTCAGTTTCTTAAACAGTTAGGATATTTATAAAATATGGCATCAATTACTACATATTTCTTTATTCGCACTGATTATACAACCTATAATTATACTTAAGCCTCTTATTTGTATATCATGGCAGCATTAAGAAAAGCTCTGTGATTCGTCTGCGTGTTATTCTTTCCAAATAGCAGAGGGCTGCAGTCGCTCCCCTGCTCTAGAGAATTAACGGGGTTGTGTTGCCCAAACAACAGCACGCCAGGTGTCTGCTCCCGCCAGCCCGCTCCTCGCAGAACGTGTGGGCTGAGGCTGACAATTTATTGTGACAGGTAACTCTTGGCTTTGTGTTGTTTGGACTCCAAGCGCTGTGTTTACAGCCAGCTTCTCACGAGCATTTACTCACAGGAAAACATTTTCCTTGGATCCCTTTTGCTTGCTGTAAAACTGTCTCAGTGTTGGAATAATTAACCACTCTCACGGTCTGTCATTAATAAAGGTAGTGTGGGCTCCCGCTGCCGTTAGCCGTGCTGCTGGTGCAGGGCTGGGGACCCTGTGCGCTCCCCTCCGTTAGCACCTGGCACGGGGATGTGGGGTGCTGCTGGGGTCCTGCTGCGAGGCAGGGATGGTGAAAGAGTCCTGGCTGCTGAAGTATTGCTGGCGATCGCTCTGCACCTCCCTGTTGCAAGTTGCTGAAAGTAAAGGCCCTGCTTGAGTTAGGAAAACAGACCGTGCCCTTGGGAAAGCAGTGCTCCGAGGGACACCGGTGGGAATCTGTCCCTGTGGGTGCCCTGCACTCTGTCACATTGTTCTGGTTAAGCTGGTGCTGTGGTGTATGAGCACATTAATGCCTTTTAAGGGATTTTACCTTTAAGCAAGGACTGTGGAAAGGAGGCAAAGAAATGTCTACTTGCCCTACTTCAGTTCTCACCATGGTTTTCCCATGCATGTGCATGGCACAGTAGGGGTTAAGAGAGCAGAGCACTGAAATTTCAGTGCATAAAGAAACTCCCTTGCAGTGGATGAGGCTTGTACACAGCTTTCCTTGTTACGCTTGACAGATGTGCAACAATAGACAATGAGTCAAAGTGGGGAGCCAGAAAAGAGCTCAGGAAAAAGCTGCTGAGAATTACTGGTGTGGCTGGGAGAGCAAAGCCCTCCTATAACAGAGCATTGTTCTCCTGGATATAAATCTCAACTGAAACGTGAACACCAGGCTTCCAAGGACTTCCCAAAGCTGGAATGTGCGTCATCAATAACCAAACCCAACACGCCCTGTGCAGAATCCTATTTATCACCTTTATGCTGAGGTGTGAAATCCCCACCCTGCAAGGCTGGGATGACAGACTGACTTCCAACTGGTGGCAAAATTAGGGTCAAGCAACAGGAAGGGCTGGAGGAGGAGGTATTGTGCTTTCCTTGGTAGCAGCAATGGCTGGGGCGTGTGCCTGCAGCTTTCCTGCAGCTCACAAAGGCCCTGACAAGCACACCCTACACAAAGCTGGTGCAGCGATGCTGTGAGTCGGGGCTCGGTTAAGGTCACCAGATACAGAGCGTTTTGGGACAGGATTATCTCGTGTCTGAAAGCACAGTGCAGCATCACGTCTCGCCCTTCCGTGGTGGCTCTGCCCTTTATCTTGGATGTCAGGAGGGGCTGTGCTCCACTCCATTCCTGCTCAGCGCTTCCTTCCTGTCCAGCCTGGAGCCGGTACCTAACGGTGCTGTGACTGCGTCTTTCTCATGCTCTTCGACGTGTCTGTGTAACACGCAGGGTCCCCAGGACAGGGTGTTTCTGTGCTGAGCCAGGACAATGAAACCGTGCCGTGTTTACTCTGGTAGCAGTGTGCACTGAGATAAGAATGGCAGAGAGAAGTACACAAGGTGCCACCCCGACGCAAAGCGCACCCTCCGCGCTTTAGCCGAGGAGGAATTCCCATTTTGTCCCAGTACAGTTTCTGCAACAATGGAGCACACGACTAGAGATGAGTGAATAACAAACCAAATGAAAACAGACATTTTTCCTCGCTCCCTCCCTCAGTAAGAAGCTAAGCATTGTGCTTGCTCTCCCAGAGGGCTGGTGAAAGTGTTCAGCGGATAAGCCTTGCTCCGTAGCGGTTTACAGTCGGCGGCACCGTGACTGTTCCCAGGTGGCAGTCTGGAATTCGTACTGTGCTGGCAAGTTGTAAGCTATTGTTTCTCTCCTTGACAGAATGGCTGTGCACGTCCCAGCACAGCATGGGCTATGGATTTTCTTGTTCTGTTTATGACTGTAAAGTTTTGCATTGTTCCTGCTGACCTCTGTGCTCGAAATACTTTCCACTCTTGTGAAACTGGTGCTTGCCTTCTCAGAAAATCTGTGAGATTGAGAAGGCTGTACAGTGGGAGAACTGAAACCCAGTTTCATTTTTCCACCCTGTTTTTCTTCAGTGGTTCTTCTGTTCTACTCAGTGATGAAATAGTAAGTCTGATGACGGATACATAGCAGGAGCAGACAGATCGGTCCAACTGAGAACTTGAGTCGCTTCCAAAATCCCTACAGTATATTTCCCAAGCCACATCTGATCCTTGAATCTCAAGCTCCTCATTCTCTGTGATTACACCTTCTCCATTGTCTATAGTCATCCTGTCTTACCTGGGGCTTCTCCTAAGTGCCCTTGTACCACTCTTTTGGCTCCTGCTGCGCATGTTTAGTACAGGCTGAGATACTTCTGGAAAGGAGAAGGGCATCCTCTGCTTTTCCAGGTAGGCACACAAATGCCCTTCCCCATCTGAACAAGGTCCTTGCTCCTTCGGGCAGAGCAGCTGAGCTCTAGCTGGGAACCCAGAGGTCCTGCTCTTTGATAAGCATCTCATAATACCTGAACTGTTTCCTCAAAGTAAAAGGGACTTAATGGCAGGATACTTGTATCACTTGTGCAAATATCAGATTACAGTCTAGAAACCAAATTGTCTGCAATTACATGACTGAATTAAAGGGAAGACAGACAGCAGCAGGTAAAATATGAACGAGGTTCATTGTTTGCCTGCAGATACTAAAATTTCTTCAGTTCAGTCTCAGAAAAGCGCTGTTGTGTCTTCCAGAGCGGTGCAAAATTTGATCTGCTCCTGCTTTCAGCTTTGGGATGGAGCTTGAAATTAATTCCCTGCAGATCACCTTACTTTATGAATAAGAGGAGCTCCTCCTGCAGTGCCTGTGCTGAGAAAAAACAGGTGGGAATGCTGCTGGAGCTGCACACTGGGACAGGGGGTGATCCTGGAGCTCGGAGATGCTTCTCCCAGCCTGCCAGGGTGCTGGCTGGGAGCAGATGCTGGCTTCTGGGCGAGCTGCTATGGGAAGGGGCAGCACGCAGCTGCTAAACGGCGCTAAAGCAGAACGCCCCAAACTCTGGTTTACGCTTGACCCTCCAAAATGCAGTTTTCCCTGTTTAAGGCGTGTAAGAGGAGGAATTCTTTAACAGGAGGAAAGTGTATGAGCAGTCAGTGTGCTTTGCCCTTACACATACTGCAGCTTTTGTCCCCGATCCCCTGCGCAGCCGGGACTGGGGGGCCCGCAGCTCTGCCCAGCACCCCCGACCCTCGCGGATGCCACCAGAGATCTGCTTAGGGACTTTAGCAAAGAGACCGCAAGCGGGGGTTGTCACTGCTGTCACTCCGCCGTGTCATCTCGCAGGATCGTGCTCGGGCGTCGCGAAAGCACCCGGAGCCGGTGACGGGCTGGCCGCAGCGGCCGCTCCCGTTCGGGGTGGGGGTCTGGGGGGCTCCGGGGAGCGGAGCTGGTCCCTGTCACATCTTCCCTTGGGCGCTGCTGCCTCCTGCTGACGGGGCGGCGGGGGGGCTTCAGCCGCCCCGACCCCCCCCGGGCCGGGCAGCCCCCCCGTCCCCACGGGCACCGGCCGGCGGGACCCCCGCGGTGCCCGGGAGCGGCCCGGCCCCGCCGCGCTGCGGGAAAACGGGTTTTCTCCCCAAAACCGCCCGCAGGCGCCGCGGGGTGGCGCGTTTGTCTCGGGAACGGGCGGGGGGCGGCGGCAGCGGGGCCCGGTGCGGTCCCCCCCGCTCCGCTCCGGTCCCCCTCCGGCCCCGTCCCCTCCCGTGGCCCCGCTGCCCCCGTTGTCTTTGGGCGCTGCCCCGTCGCCCACCGAAGCCCCCTGGGGCGGGGGACGCTTCCACGGGGACCTGGAGGTGTCCCTGTCCCGCTCGGGCAGAGCTCCGGGGCCTCTGAAGTCCTTCTCAGCTTGGGGCCTTTTAATTTTTTTTATTTGTTATTACTTTTAATTGCAGCTCTTGAGAATCTCAGCAAGATTCATTTGCCCGAAATACTGCATTTTTTAAAGAATAAGTTAAAACGCTGGCGGCAGCTCTTTGCGTGTCCTCTGCCCAGATAATAATGCGTAAAATGATTTATGCTGAGAGCGTTGTGGTGCTGGTGAGAAATTGCTTCTGGATTTTGCACATCTCCTGTTCTGCAGTATCAGGTGCAGCAGTCAAAAGCTTCCACTCCGGTCCAATTAGGATGGTGCCTCTTTATGGCATAACCAATCTGGACGTACAAGCTGCTGCTTTATTCATTTCACTAATTGCTTGCGGCTGCTAAAGCTTTTCATACTTAAAAAAAGGTAAAAGTCAATCCCCAGGAAATTCAGAAATTGATAACAGAGTCCCTATGCTGGAAGGAATGGAGATGAGAAGACTTTTGATTTGTAATTTGTGGTCTAATAAACTAATTAGGAAGGAACACAAAATAATGGAAGCTTTGCTGGTTTTATTTAACACCTAACAGAAAATCCAAGTTGGTTAATTTTTGCTACGTGGCTCTAAATGCTAATTGCAGGGTAACTGCAGAGCTCCCCATCACGCTGTAATTAGGAAGGCAGCGATTTCCCAGTAACCTTTTATTGTTAAAGTGTTGTAAATGGCCCGGCCTGGCCTGGTCTGCAAAGCCCCCTCCCTCCATCAGAGGTTTCTCTCTAAGGTGGGTCATGCCTCTCCCGTTTGCAGGTGGCACAGTACAGAATCTGCATTTTGTTTTTTCAAAGTTAAAGTGTCTTTGAAATATGATTTTGCATCTAACGCAGAATGTAATAAAAAGACTTTAAAGAGCTGCTGACGCCTCGTGGAAAACTGAGAAACATTCTATTGAGAAACAATTCTGCTGGGCTGTCTTATCTGCTGTTCCCTTTGCTCATTTTTGATAGCAAGGGGCACTATAAATATACATAGTTATACATAAAAATGAGAAACCTTGGCAACCAAATAGAAGGTTAGTTGTTTTCTCGTGTTCGTTTGCTGTGGGCAGGGGGGTGAGGGGAGAGGGAGTTCGCCAGTTGGCATTTCACCTTTACAGCTACCGGGCTGATGCTGTGGCCGTTTGTTGGGTGCTGGACTGAAAGGGAGGCGTGTACCAGTGGGTTATTTTTTCCTGGAGGTATTTGTTAACCCTCTAAAAATAGCAGCAGTGGTTTCTGGGGCACTGACAAGGTTGGCGGTGGAACAGAAACGGAGCGAGGCGTCGGAGCCGGACAGGAGCTGCTGCATGGCGATGGGGCCGAGACCCCCTCGGCGGCAGCGGGGCTGGCGGCCGCACGTCGCAGCTTCCCGGGGAAGGCGTGAGAAACATGGTGGTGCCGGGCTGGGATGGCTGGCCCCCGCGCTCGTTGGCCTCGAAGCCCGAGCAGCGCAGCTCTGCGGGCTGTGCTGTCCCTCCCCGGCATCATGCCGGGCTGCTCCGAGCCCGCGGTGTCACCCGCAGGGCGATGCCCCACGGGAGCCAGGCACGTGGACTGTACGGACCACTTCCCTGTGCCAACATCTGAAACCACCACAGCGCCTTAAACCTGAGCGGCAGGACCTGCGGGGTTGCCTTGTGGAACTGATAGAATTGTTATCACCTTAAATCAGACCCGACAAAGGGCAGGAGCTCTGCTGCGAGGAGTGACTCGTACCGTTTCCAACCGACTGGGCAAAATAACTTGCCTGATCCCTTCCCTTCTGGCAGCTCTTGCAAAGAGCCGCTGTTTCAGAAGCCCAGCAGCCCAGAACCACTGCGGTGCAGTGCTCAGCCTCTAGTGCCCTGGATAGAAAACCTCGCGCCGGGAGCCCAGGCAGCCCAGGGAAGCCGGGCTTGTCTGCCCCTGCCACGTCGTTGGGAACCCACGGATTGAAGCTTCCAGTGCGGCAGTTGCTGAACGAGGTGCTCCGTGGTGTTAAGTTTTCCAGTAATTTTCCCAGGTGAATTATGCACCTGTCATGTCCTCAGGAGAAAACACTTTTTGCCATAGCTATCAACCGTTCAGAAGATGGAGAGTTATTTTGGCACCAAAATACTATACTCTGCTCTGAAACTGCATCTTGTTCGTGCTGTCATAAATAGGAGAACTCAAAACACAGAAGGTGGACTGAAACCACCATCAGGTGCTGCAAGATGTGCTTTCCTGTTATAAGCATTTTTGAAGTAAGAGCCCTTCTACAGAAATTCTTGTGTGCGCTGTTAGCAAGTCATGTGGGAAAGGACCGTTTGGACAAAGGACAACCAGTGTTACAGCTCGGGGCTGCAGGGGCTGCTGCAAGCTGGTGCACCGTGAGCAGCTGTGTGACGGTGCAGGGATCAGTTGCTGTGGCCTGGGTAGTGCAGGCATGTGGAAAACGCTCCTTTTCGGTAGGACGAAGAAAGCAGTTGCCTAGTAAATAAGGCAAGCTGATTTAAAATCAAGGGTTAATTGAGAAGCTGATATGAAACAGGCCTTCTGTATATTCAGGAGAGGTACTTTGAGGTGGTACAAATCACAGATAATGTTTATGAGGAAATGCAGCTTGGTGAGATGCCACCCAAAACTGACAGGGATTCCTTTTAGTAACTTGGAGTAGATATGGTTTCCACATGAGGAGGGCTCATGTGGGTGCCTGCCCAGCTGGTCTGCATCTCCCATTGCTGTGGGCTGTCCTGGCAGACCACTGGTAGCCACTGGCCTGATTTCCCCCAGCCCCAGCTGCTCCTTGTGCCGGCAGAGCTGCAGCAGCGGAGGGCAGGGGGAAACAGAGCAGGGAGTGCGAGCTGGGAGCGCAGTCTGTGCTCGGGGCTAGAGCTCGCGCCCAGCTTCCACCCGACGTCTCCTCACGCCTGGTCTCAGCCATTGGGGAGTTTTCAGGATGCTTTGGCAGGCAAGGGTTTGCTACTCGCCTCTCTTACCAGTCAGGGACTCCTGCAACAACCGTATCTGTCCCACTCTGTGTGTTATCGCTCTCTATCTCTAGATTAATGCTAGTGGTGTGGGCAGAGAGATTGGTCGCCGTGTCTCTAAGCCAGAGGAAGAACTGGGGCGTTAGCAATGCTCAGTGAGCTACAGGCCGAGCAAGGCTGTTATTTACAACCGTCTGAGATGCAGCTCAGCCTGGGCCAAGGTCCACATTTTCCCTGTGCAGGAGCCAACCTTTCTGCCAGGCTTTCCGCTTGAGAGGGTCCATCTCCACGCTGTCTCGCAGCGCCTGGGCTTTGCCCTCGGTACCAGACCTCGGCTGCCCCCTCCATGGCTCCCTGCTTGAGGGCAGCTTTTGTGCTAGTGTGCTGTAAGGGGGGTGGGAGAAACGCCGGGCTTTGTGAAGCAGGGAGAAGAGGGTGCGGTGAAGGGCTACTGGATGTTAAGCAGCGCACGAGGAGCCTGCAGAACTGGCATGGAGGTACCAGCTGCTGGAAGCGGAGTGCTGCAGGCAGCTGTGGGAGGGGGGGCTGGCGAGGTGCTGGGGTCCCTGGTGATGTTGTGCTGGGGTCAGCTGAGGTGGCCGTGTCCAGAGAAATGCCCCTGTTGTCAAGTTAAACACTTCACTGGGTTCTGCCCAGTGAGGCACAAATTGCCTGTCTGTGTGCTGGCAGCCAGGCATCAGGGTAACCACCGGGGAAATGGGTTTCTGTCTGGGCTTGCTGCATCTTCCAGGCTTTGGTGAGGATTTCTCAGAAGAAAGCGTAACCTTATTTTAGCCTCCGAGATTAGTGGACCAAGCCTTCCCGTCCTCGGGGACGGGACTGGAGTCCCTCACAAAGCATCCTGGGGGGCAGCTGGCCCCTTCCGCCTCCTCTGGGGTTCAGCTGCTGGGGCGTGCGCTGGGGCAGAGGTGGGAGAGGACTTGTTGAAAATGTGGCGACCGCTGTTTCGTGATTGCGGGCAGTCCCCAGTGCCGGCTTTGGCTGACAAAAGCAGCGCTCGGGCTCGGCGCTGCGCCTGTGGTTTGCCTGGGTGTGATAAAAGGTGACCTCAGAAATTGCATTTCCAAACATCTTCCCCTGCCTGTGAAGGATGGCATTGTTCCCAGTGTTTCAGGCTGGGACTGCCTGGGGCTCTTTGTTTAAGCTCCCTGGGCGCTGCAATCCTTGTGCACAGAGCTAAAGATGCTCTGCCAGAGTCTGAGATCCTGGAAGGCGGCTACAGTTCAGCCTTTTGTTATCCTGAGGATTAAAAACTGCGGTTGAGGATGAGCTAAGGAAATCAAAGAAACTTATCTAGGGACATCCCGCAGGCATGTTTAACAGTGTGGTGGAGCTGGGGTCAGGCACTGCTTCAGGTTGTTTCAAACAGCACGAGCTGGTAGAAGGGCCCACAGACCTCAGCGCAGAAGCACGTCGTACTTTAAACACGCGTAGCAAACTTCGTTTTGCAAAAAACCTGCTGCTGCCTGCTCTGATTTCGCTGCTGGGTGTCAGGAAAGGAGGAGTCCAAAGGGCGTCGTGCCTCAGAGAATCTGAGCCGTCAGCATCCCAAAGGAGCAGGGACTGCCCAGGTCAGGGAGGGCTGCTCGCTGCTGCTCGCGGTCCTGCCAAATAGCGTTTTCTCCCAGGGCAGATCCTCTGTGGCTGGAGAGGATGGACAATAGGGGCAGCACGATTAGGGTGACGTTTTGCCCTGCTTCAGCTTTGCACAGTGGCCTTGCTACGAGAATGGTCTCATACCACGTGTGCGTGGCCGCAGGGTTTGGGAACTGCGATGGGAAGCTTTGCTCGAGCCCACGTCTCCTTCCTCCAGACCCGCGAGCAGCTGCCACTCCCTGAGCCCGCGGCTTCGTGCTCTGCAGCAGCCTGAGCTCTGCTCTAGTCGGAAAAGGGAATCAGCTCTGGGAGAGGGGTGGCAGCGGTGCTGGGGGCTGCTCTGGAGCGCAGCAGCGTTCACCCGCCCGCAGCCCCCGGGGCACGCCGGGGAGGGGGCAGCGCCAGCAGCTCTGCTTGTCCCACGTCTCATTGGAAACGCGGTCCCGGGTCAGGCGGTTTGCTGCAGGGGTGCCTCACAAACAGCGCGCAGGTGGCTGCGCCTTTGCCTACCGTTTCCTCTCCTCTTCGCTCCCCCGAGCCTGCCAGCTCAGAAAAGGGAACGTGGATAGCACAGCACAGCCCAAGGGAGGGGAGGGAAATAGCAAACGCCGAGAGGAGCACCAGATGTTGCTGCATTGCACCGTAGAGCATCAGCGATCCTCTCTCCGGAATTCGCTCGGGATCCACAGGCTGGCGTCGATCAGCGGCGTTTCAGGGGAAGGCCTGGGGCGATGCCCTTTGCTGTCCCCTGGGCGTTTGTCACGTGTCAATCGTTTTACCAGAATGAGATAGAAAGTAGATTTTTAAAGTGCAAAATGCAGCTACTTCCAGCAGTCCCCGTCTGCCAAGGTGACCCACGCCCGGCTAGTCCTGGTTACGATGTGCTCGGGCAGATCTTGCAGTGTCCTTTGACACGCTCCGATGTGTGGCACTGAGCTGCGAGTGCACCCAGGAGCTGGGCAGCCTGTGCCTTGTGAAAAACCCAAGTACTAATTTTACTTTGCTTATTTCCCTTCACCTGGTGCCTTTGCCGTGCCCCTTGGCCTGTGCAGTGACTGCTGATTAGGAAAATGGCTTTGAAGATGGGGGGTGATCTGAGCCTTTACACCAAGGGCGGATCAGGAGTCCTGCAGGGGCTGGTTCTCATTTGTCCTCTGGCCACGTCGTGCCACGAGTTACACTGCCACGCTCCCCATAGTGCTGACGTGTGGCCTTAGCACAAGCAGACCCAAAGCCACGGTGTGTTCTCCCGGGCAGCAGCGCGACATGGAGCTGTGCTTACAGCTGTGACAAAAATCGTGTTTATTTCTGGAGATTTTTGTAATCATTCACTGAGCTACGTGGTGCCTCAGGAACTGGACGTGACAGCAAAGCAGAAGATTAGTCACAGACAGGCAGACCCGGGGTTTCACTGGGGAAAATCCCGTGTCCGTTTCTGGCGGGTCACGAGCCCAGCAGCGCGCAGGGAGCGGAGCACCCCGGTGCCCGACACGCCAGCTATGTGTGCTCCCGCAGCGCGGAGGGTGCCCTGGCTCCCGGCACCCGGCTTTGGGGTCACCCTCATGCCCTCCTGCACGGGGACAGCCCCTTGTCCCCTGGCTGCGTGAGCGAGGTCTGCTTGGAGGTGTTCAGGGGAGCCAGGGGCTCGTCTTCCCCGGTGAGAAGGAAGGTGACGGGCGCGGGGTTCATTCAGACACCCCGAGGCTGTACCTCTCCCTTCTCTGGGGCTTTTGTTCTTGTGTTGTCAGTCTCTTTAGCCTGTTTCAGCACGTGTCCATTGGGTATGCTTTAGGCTGGACCAGCACGACCACCTCTGACGCCTAAGCAAGCGAGAACATTCAGGAGTTAAGTGACTGGTTGTTGTATCTCGAGTGCGCTGATGTGGAGAGGAACCTGCACGGAATGGGTGTTCCTGTCGCCAGTGCAGAGGTGATGCAAGGATGCCAGCTCAGAGCCCCCGGGTCCCAGGGCAGGGGTGTTTCACTGTGCTCGTTTCTTCAGCACCGCTGCAGGGGCTTGGCTCCTGCGCACCCTGGTGCTTATGCCAATTAATTGTGACCAGATAACAGTTCTGTATTTAATTGGTGGTTGAAAAATAATGTGCTGGACAGCCCTGTGGGTGATGGTTACTGTACTGTGTGCTTGCTACGGACAGCGCTTGGCTCAGCCTTTGGGAGGAAGCAGGGCTGGTGGAAGAGGCAGATCAATCAATGTGACTGCCCACCAGAGTCAAATTAGAGAGAAATGGATTTTTTTTCTTTCTGGAAGGGAAAAATGTAGTGTTCCCATAAAAATACGAGGCATCTGAAATATTTTATGGCCATAATGTGTGTGAGAGGAAGGGTAAGCTTCATCCGGGCGAGGAGGTTGGATGGGAATTTCAATTCCTTGCAGCCCGCGCAGGATCAGGCCGTGCGTGCCGGCGAGCCGTCTCTGGTACGCATCCTGGAACCGGTGCATCCGTCCGACCGTTCCTGTCCCCGTTGGTGGCAGCTTGGTGACTTTGCTCCTCTGCCTTGATCTCCTGCTTCCCAGAGGCACCAGCCGAGGCAGCGCAGCCCGTCCAGAGCCTCTCCCGGGAGGAACCGGCCGCGGTTTGTGCTCTGCTTTGTTCTGTGGCTGCGGTAACCCCTCCTTCATTGGAGAATAAGATGTTAAGGAGCTTTTGAAAATGATCAAACCCTTCAGCTTCACTACTGTGATTAATCAATCGCAGCTGCTGCTTTACAGCTCCACGTTTTGATGTGTTTCAGGTTGTTCCAAAGTTAGCCCAGCTCAGGGCCAGTAAACACATTCCCGAGCCCTGGCAGGGTGCTGGGATGGAGCAAAAGCTGAATTTTCCAGTGCTGCGCTTTGCTCAAAGCCGAGGCTGCCCAAGCCTGTTGGGGAGAGCCCTGGGGCAGCCTGTTTGGCACAAAGGAGGGCAGTAACGAATTGCTCATTCTTGCCGTTATTTTCTGCAAAAGAGAGTTCTGCTCAGAGACGATTTTGCCTGGGGAGCCTCGCGTGGGCCCCCGGAGCTGTGCCGTGCCGGCACACTGAGCCGGTGCCGCAGGGATGTTTCCAGGCTCTCGGGGACACCTCAGGGAGCGTTTGGGGCTTGGCAGCCCTGGGGAGAGGAAGGGTGTCTGGTCCCCACATGGCAGGCGTGCTTTCCTCTGGCTGCAGGAGCCGTGCAGCCTGCCTCTGCAGGGTTTGCCTGTCTCCATGTCTCTGCCGAGAGCGCAGAGCTCGGTCTCTGGGCTGGCTCGGGGTTTCCCCAGCTGCTGAGTGCCCCCGAAACTGCCATGGGATGCTGGCACAGAGCTTCCAGCAACAGTGCAGAGTGTGAACACCCTCGTGTCCCTTTCTGGTGGCTGGGGAATAGGCAGCATCCCGAAACGCTCGCTGGGTCAAGGAACCACAGGCGAGCATGCAGAAAGGCAGCTGGGTGAGCGTGCTAGATGGTGAGAGGGTGCACCTGGAAAAATCTTGAGGGATTTATTAATTCGTAAGTTATTTCCAACATTTCTTGTGCTGATGCTGCCATTACAAGGGAGCATAGAATGCTCCTTGGAATTAATAATCCTAAAGAAAAGTGAGGAAGATATTTAAGAAATCTCTCTTCCCTGGATGGCAGCTGCATCATTGCAAATGTCTGATCTGCCCTTCCTAGCACTGAAGTATCTGAGGCTCCAGGTGGCAGCTCTAAGGAGTTTGTGTCAATTTTGGAGGCTTAAATGCTCCTTAGCAGTTGTTTTTTTTTTTTTTTTGTAGCTAAAGAGCCAAGCAGGATCATGAAGCATCACAGCTCAGATAGTTTGTAAAACCTCTGTCAAGCAGATTAAGCTGGAAATGGAAAAATTGCCGGTGGAGTCTTTTCTTTCTAATGCTTATGTGACAGAGGGTGATTTAAAGCCCATTTCACCACCTCGGCGGGGCTCCGGGTGCCCGGTGGCAGAAGCGCAGCAGCGTGGCGTGCCCAGACCGGGGCCGTGCGGACCCGTCCCGGGGTCGCTCCCGCCGCCGGCAGCAGCCCGGTGCGGGGGCGGCCGCGGGGACCGGGCACCCTGCGGGGCGCGGCGGAGCCAATGGCTGCTGCCGGGGTGGAGCTGGAGCAGCATCGCCCGGCGCCTCCCCGCGCCCCCCCCGCACCGCCCAGCGCCTCCCCGCACGGCCGGGGCTGCCGGAGGAGCCGGGCTGGCGGAGCGGAGCCGCGCTCGCAGCCCCAGCGCGCACCGGCCCCGGCAGCACCCGGAGCGGCTCGGCCGAGCCCGGCGCCTCGCCCCCCGGCCGCGGCACGGAGGTACCGGCCGTCCCCGCCGGCCTGCGCGGGGCTCGGGGCTGTCGGGTGGAGTTGGGGGAAAGTTACGGGGAAATCGGGGCTGTTTGATGGCGCGGTGTGCGGGGGGGCAGCGGGAGGGGAGCGGGACCCGCGCCCGGGGGCGGCGGGGCTGCCCGAGCGGCTCTGGGACAGCGGGGGCTGCTGCGGGGGGAGCCCGGGCTTGGGGGGGGGTCCGAGGCCGGGCTTGGGGGGGTCTGAGCCCGTGCTTTGCGGGTCCGAGCCCCTGCTCGGGCGCCCGGCCCCGTGCCTGCTGCGGGGTGCTGGTGCCTGCACCGGCCGTGCCACCCCCGGCCCGCGGCCGGAGGTCAGAGGTGGCCGGCATACGCTGTGCCAGCGGTCCAGCCCCGTGCCAGCCGTTAGGATGTTTTCCCGGGGGAGTTTTTGCTGAACGCTGCATCCACCTGCAGCCGGTGGCTGCGGCCGCGCAGGCCTCGTGGTGGGCATCCCCCGAGGGGCAGCCCCTGTGCCGGGCGGGCAGTGCAAACTCGGGGTGCTGGCACAGGGTGGGCTTGGCGCAGGCGTCCCCACGGTGCGGCGTGGGAACGGGGGCTCCTGGGGCTGCGGGATGCGAGCACGGATGCCTGCAGATGCGGGAAAACAAGGCAATTCTCTCTGTTCTGTGGGAAGTTTGGAGAACTTCCCAAGTCAGCACTGCTTAGGGAGCAAAAGCACGTTTCCAGGGAGGCAGCTGGGCACAGGGGGCTGGGGCTGCTGTCCCTGGGGACAGCCCTGGCCCGATTCACCGCAGCACCCGTGGGGAAGGCAGCTGTCAGCCTGTACAGCTGCTTGTCACCGGCGAAGGGGGATCAGTCTGTGCATCTCTGTGGGGCTGGTTGACCCCACGTGTTGCGCTGGAGTCATCCATAGGTCTGAGAGCCCAAGCAGAAGCTGTCCCTTACACAGCATGAGCCAGGTGACTTCTGTTCTGGGCTACGTGAAAGACCTCTGGTAACAGACCCTTGAGCCATCTGAATCGCTGGTCATCTGTATCCGTTGAGTGCTGATACCAGACCTGGGCAGTGTCCCCTCTCTTCCTGATGTTATGCATGATCTGATTGCTGCCCTTCGGGGAGCCACACGCTCCTTCTGCCCTCCCCTGTTGTTGGAGTGACCTTAGCGTGCAGAATTGGGTGAAGAAGAAGGTTTGTAAAGCCTTGAGGAGACAGTTAAAAATCACCAGTTTGCATTTTCTGCGTGAGATTGTGCTGTTGGCTCTCGCACGAGCACGTGCAGTCCATCTGCAAAACACCAACAGCGGCTCTGGACCGTAAGAGGTGAGCCGGGGGGCGAGGGGGATGCTGCGGGAGAGGGGCAGCTTGGAAGGGGGGACGCTGGGCAGGGGGGTCTCAGCTTCGGGGCTCTTGTTATTCCACAGGAAAGGGACAGTGACCTGGAGCGTCTCCTGCCACTTCTCCTTGCACTGTGCTGCGGGGCGGGCAACGGTAGGGACTTGGTAAACAATTTTGTAAGAGGTATTTTGATAAAGGTTGCTAGACAGTGACTCATCTGCTGTAGGAAGGGACAGGAGGGATGGGTGGCACAGGAGCTTTCTAGAGTAAAAATCGGTCTTTCCCCTCCAATTTTATCAGAAACAGGAGGTCAGGAATCTTTTATTACTCCCAGAGCAATGTAGACCCGTCGATTATAAACCTTCTAATCCCAGTGCCCCCTGCACCTGCACCTCCTGCATCTCTTCTCTGGGGAGGATCCAGCCTCTGGCCACATCCTGGGGTGGGACCGTTCCAAAATTTGGATTGACCCCCCCCACCCCCGATTTTATCTGATCATTCTTAGTCACTTCTGAGTCACTCCAAATAATTAATCCTTGTCCCCACGTAGCAGTTTACGCCGCATTTCTGTGAGTACCTGGCCAGCTTGGGTGTGCGCGTTTCAGAAGTCGCTTCCCTTGGCTCCGAGTTGTGCTGTCTTAACTTTCCTCCCACTCCAGCCTTCCTCCCTCAGGCTGTTCTGCCCTGCTCTGCCCTCTCCTGTGCTGAAAAGCCCCGAGGAGGAAGAGTGCTGCTGTATTCCACTCTCCCAGATGTCCTGTAGACCACATAGACACCCCTGACAGGCCTCCCCAGCTACACACAGCATCTCTGACTAACCCTTCTTGAAAAGCTCTTGTCTGTGCATGGAGATGTTTTGTGATATTTGCCTGGATCTGGTTTGTTTGCCGCTTCCAGTTTGCAAAGGAATTGGTGCAGCCAGTCGGTCCTTGCTGCCTTAGCACCTTCCTCCCAGTGAGCAGCCCGGCTTTGTCTCTCTGGGCAGCTTTATGGCGCGGTGTACGGCTCTGCACCACCTCTTTGTGCCAGGAGGTGTACCTGGGAACGCTGATGGGGCTCACAGAAGCCCCTCGGAAATTGCCGCAGGGTCTGAGACGGGCAGGGAAGGCCGGGGCTCGTGGGGTGGTCCTGGCCGGTCCTTGCAGCCGGGGGCTGTCAGGTCTGGGTGTCTCGCTTTATCTGGGTTAAGCTCCCAAGGAAGGGGGTGTGACTCGAGATCGGAACTGGTTTGAGAGATCAGAACTGGGCCAATTTCTAGGCCAAAACGGGGCCGTGGGTGTTCCCAAGGGTGAGTTCGGGTACAGAAATGGATGAAGGTCAAGGCTCCCACCTCCCTCCCCTGAGCGCAGAGGGGGCCGTCTCCCTGACAGCTGCCGGTCGGGTAGCAGGACATATGGAAGCTTTATTATTCCTTACAAAGTGTGAAAAACGCTCCTTGCTGAGAAGTACAGGACTTGTGTAGGGCACACGGGGCTGCCCCCAGGAACAGCAGCAGCTTCGGGGTGCGAGGGGGAAGGCTTTCCTCACGCCGTGCTGCCTTCTCCTGCGCAGAGAGTGTTTGCTGTGTCTGCACCCCCCGAGGGAAGGTTCAACAGAGCCCGGCTTTGCTGCGCCGGTTTTGCAGTGGTGACCTTCAGGCAGCTCGTGGATGAGACTGGAGAGGCGTAATGGGGTGGTGCAGCTTTGCCCCTTTGTTTCGGTTCTCCTGTGATTTCTTGGGCACTTTGTTGGCACCGCACTCAGTGCCCTGCCCTCCAGGGAACGATGTGCCAGATGCTCCTGTCCGTGCTTGCTGGGCGGTGGGGAGGCGAGCCCAGGCAGGGGCAGGTCGTGGGGCACCTGTGGGATGCTGAGCGCTCCGGGGCGCAGCAGGGACCGGTGCCCAAAGGACACCCTGCTCCTTCCTGCAGCGTGCCCGAGCAGTTTGGGTAGGTGGGTGCTTATCTGTAGGCGTGGACGTGGGTCAGTTTAAAAAGTCAAGAGGAATTAAATACATATTTTTCTGGTCTGTGGCTTTTGTGGGCACTGTGTCTAGGAAAACAAAGGGTTTTCTAGGGTCGCTCATTCCCTGCTGTCCGCTCGCGCCCGCTCAGCCTGGCTCTCGCACAAGAGTGTTTGGGTCTTTGTGTTTCTGGTCACCTTGCAACAGACACAGGGTGATTTCTGTCCTCTCTGCCTTTGCACCTCGCTCTGCTGACAGCTGCATTTCTCCTCAGCTTGGAGGTGTGAACGCTTCTACCTGCCACCACCTTCTGCTCCTGCGGAGCAGGAGATGCATTTTGCAGGGGACCGGGGGGAGCCATGCTATTCGCTTCTTCATTTATTAATTAGAAAGAAATAAAGTTGCAGAGAGATCAGATTTTGAGAAAGACCCAGAGTTCCAAAATGCTCCCAGAGGATAGATCCCTAATTACTCTGTAATTGCATTAGGCTTTAATTTGTTGTTGTTTTTACTGTAATGTTCCCATTTTTCTTGACAGTTTGCTCCGTTCCATTAACTAGAAATGGCTGGAGATGAATATTCTTATTATTAAAACTTGCCTGTTGTGCAACGCCTGACAGCTCTTGGGCCGTTAACGCGCTGGCGGGGGACGTGGGTGGCCCAGCCCGCGGTGGCCTCAGGCTCGCCGTGCAGGGGCACTCGGCGCGTGCGGCGCAGCGTTCGCCCCGCGGTGGCGTTTGACACGTGTGTGCGAGGTCTGATCCTGGGAGGTTTTGCAAGACTTTGCCCATCTGGTGACACCGAGCCAAGGGTCTGTTGGCCTGTGAGCAAGGCGAGTGGTGGCCGCTGTCGTCCTTCCAGGACACGCCAAGAAGCCGAGCCGAGCTTGCCCCAGAGCGGCTCACGGGCAGTGGCACTTCAAAGGTCTCGTTTAATCTGTTTCTCCCGGGCACGGAGCGGGAGCAGGTCTGGAAATGCAACTGGGAAGCTTCAAAAAGGGCTTCCAGGAGCTTCATTTGGAAAGCAATAGGGGAGAAGAATATCGCTGCTCTTAATTCCAAAGCAGAAATGTATTTATTTAGCCTTGTTAAAGGGGAAATGGGGTAGAAGATGTAGGTGGGCTTGGATCTGCTTCTTGCCAATATGTGTTTGTTGGTGAAACAAATCCTCGAGGCAGGAGAGTATAAATAAACCTTTTCAGAACATCAGCCTCTGCACTTGAGGCCCTGGAGGTGTCACCTGTCTCCCCCTCTGATCTACTTGCTTATATCGTGTACACATTGTGTGTGTCTCACAGGTACCTGCACAGGGCCCTGGCTGCCCTGAGCAGGGTGTGATGGAGCTGCACGGGTGGCTCTCAGAAAGTGGTGTCAGTGCTGGGAGACGCAGGGGACTGCACTGTCAACTTAAAACTGCTCCTAAATTTGATCCAGCCGCATAAAAGCAGTGGGTGGACTTGGTGGCAAAGTGAGACATTGGTATTTAAAGCTGTCATGAGGGATACAGCCACAGACATGACACCCAGCAGCTAGCTGTGAGCATGAGGCACGCACTGGTTTCAAAATTACATAAAGAAAATGGGAAAAGCTCTGAGTGCCGGATCTGCAGCACCCGGCCTGGCTCGAACATGATGGGATTGAACACCCACTGCTTTTGAAGCCGTAAATTAATCAGTTAAACCCCCTGTTGTACGAGAAGCTGTGTGAGCTCCTCTGTTATTTGGAATGCAATAAGCACATGCGAGATGATGGTATTAGTAAGAGGCAGAAACTTGTGTGGCCTCTGTGCTCGGCTGAAGGTGTTTGGGTGCAGCGTGGGCAGGCTGAGCCCCGGGGTTTGACCCGGATCACAGTGCAGGGGGGCTGCCCATCGCACCCGTGCCTTGAAACGCGCGGGGCTCCTTGGACACTCTGGCGCGCTCTTGGTGAACAAGCGGGAGGCTGGAACCATCAGTGGGATTTTTCCTTCCCACCACACAAGAAAATAAGTTGAAATGCTCGTGTGTGCATGGATGTGCCCCTGGGACGCTGGTCCCATCACACCATCACATCCACACTTACCTCCTCTGTGAGCTTTACAGGCTCTTGGCTCCGGTGACGGCACGTGGCAGGGAGACAGGGTTTAGCTTGACTTAAAATGAAAACTAATTAATCAATTTTGTGTTTTCCACCCAACAATGTCACTCGTGAAAGCGTCGAGATGATAACAGTGGATCCAGCTGCGCATTCGAAAATATTGAGCAATTATACAAGTTTATGACAATATTATTTCCTGCCACCAGAGATGCTTCACGATACTACTAATTGTAGCAATAATTAATCCATCTAATTTTCAAGCACACAACTGTAGTTCGCAGGAGTCTGGCAGGGAGCGGAGCCGTGCAGAGCATGGGGACCTGTTATTTTCTCTCTTTAATTGTCAGACTTTTTTACTGCGATCTCCACGTGCCGTGCTGATGCGAAGAGGCGCCAGCTGCAGCCCCGCGGTGCTGCCCTCGCCCGCTCCCGGGGGCCCTGGTTCCTCCCGGTGCTGGCTGGGGGCTCACGGGGGATCCCCCATGTGCTTGGACGGGGCGTGGAGACAGAGGGACGTGAGGAGGAATCACGGATCCAAAACCGGGCAAGAAATGAGATTGCAGAGCAGGAGGGAGCCGAGTTCCCGGTGCCACCTATGGTTATCTTCGCTAATTCATATTTATGAAACTCTTGAGGAGTTTTGCAGTCTCCTCCTGCAATGCAGGCTGTCTCAGGCTTTGCTGGGGTTTCAGAGCGAGCTCTTGCTGTTTGTGCCGAGGACGTCACGGGGCTGTCTCGTACCGTCTCTGCCGGCTGATGCCAATCATGGTGAACCCCGTTACCTTCAGTCTTCTCAGGAATAAGTCGTGCTATTGTGAGTGTTTCTTTCTCCTCTGGCTCTGATTGAGCCAGGTGATGCTTTATTTTGGGAACTTGGTGTTACCCGATGGATGCTTCCCTGTTTCTAGAAGTCCCGTACCACCAGCTCCTGACCCCTTTGCTTCTGGTAGGTGGGACAGCTGAGATGTCTCTTCAGGCTCCTGTTTTGGAGAAGTCTGCACCTCTCTAGAAGTTTTGGATCTGCGTGCACATAATGCAAAGGTATTTTCCTGCCCCTAGCAAAGCACAGAGGTTTTTTTTTTGGTTTTGCAGAATATACAAAAAGCATTTTTCAGCCTTTTTTCCTCTCTAGCAGAAAGGAAGGCTGATGGCCATGGCTGAAGGATAACTTGCAAACCCCGCTTTGAAAACTGGTGGTGTATGAAACACGTTAACTTGTTTTAATGCCTTTCGGTTGCTTCTCGGTACCACAGGGGATGCCTAATAAATAGTGTAGGAATAGGAGTCCCCAGACTATGCAGAGAGAGGGAGACCTTCCCAAATCCTGGCGTCGGAGCCGATCTCCAGGAGGAGCAGTCGCTGCCCAGCCCGGAGCGTGCCCGACTCCGGCCGTTCTGCACTGGCAGTTTAATCTCTCCCTGAGGAGAATGGAACAGTTTGCATTTCTGGAGACCCTTTCACATGCAGAGCTGGAGTTCTGCAGTGGGCATTGATGAGCCATTTCTCATTGCTCATCTGTTGTTATTGTCATTTTCTTCCAGAGGGGAAAATGAAGCATGAATTATCCGAGTGGCTCGCTGAAATGCTCCCACGTACAAGGCAGGTCTGACATAAAAGTCCAGTGTGCTTCTGCTCCCTGTGGGATGAGCATGGGAGATGCTTCTGCTTCTTAGAGGAACACAAAAGCAAACAAAAGAAGGGTTGTGTTTTTTCTTTTTTAAATCATGGATAGACAAAAAAGGCTGTAGGAGGGATGTAAATGTTTTATGTTTTACTGAAGATAAAGCTCCTTGTTGTTTGCTGTTGCACACAAAGCGAATTGACAGATTACATGATAATATGAAGGAGTTTAATGAAATCTGCTGGTACCCTTTAGAGGACGTGGAATTTGGATGTGCAATTAAATTAGGCCAGGGGTTTAGCTGCGCCGTGCTAACTAGGGGACTTAGATACAAACCATTTGCATTCCTGGTGTCTTGTTTCTAAATCATTTCATTGATTACAAAAAGCTCTGCTACAGCAGGGGAGCTGTAGCTGAAGGGAGCAGAGTCCATCAGTCAGTACAAGCAGGGAGGGTTCCTGGCCAAGGCTGCTTGGTTACCTCGGGGAGACCTGGGCTCCTGTAAATCCTCAGCGGGTGGCACGCGGTGAGGCGGCTCCGTCTGGCAAATATCAGATGTGTCGTGGATGGGAGGGGAGAGGAGAGGAGCTCAGCCCAGCCGCGGGAGGGTAACCAGGAGCATCTCTGCTCCTGCTGTCGCGAACTTCGTTAACCTTTGCTGGGCAGGGAGCTTTTAGTGCTGTCGGCAAGCAAGTGTCGACGTTAACCTGATTTGGGGTTAGTGCTGGTGGGGCTGAAGGTGGTTCTGGTAAGAGGGGCTTTAGCTTGGCCAGCTAGACCGGCACGCAGGCTTTTATCGAGGAATCCAGTATTAAAATAATCCCCCATCAGTGGTGGACAGATTTGTTCTCCGAAGGCTGCTTCTAAGCTCGCTGCCACCTTATATGGCTTTGCCTCTTGGGTTTCTGAGCGGAAGCTGGTGGGGAATGACAAGCCCTGATTATGCAAAGTACCAGAGGCGACGAGCACGGGGTTCAGCTTGACTCGCGTCCTGCTGCTTTGTGCGTTATTAGGGAGCCACAGGAAAAGTAGGTCCCGCTTATCCAAAAATAAACGTGGTGTCCTGATTGTAACTGCAGAGCAGGGCTGCGCCGGAGCCGCTCTCCGGTTCTCCCCCACGTCGGCTCCTGCTGCGGCGCAGCCCTGGCACCGACCCATGGGGCAGGGCAGCACCGACCCCGGCTCTCGGGGTGCCCGCAGCCTGGCAGCGCGGACGGTGCTCCAGGGAGGCTCAGAGACTATTTATGCCTCTTCTTGTGAGAAACCACTGTTTCCATGGCAACCACGAGCATCACATGGTAACCCTGGCTCCGCAGCGTGCGAGCCCGCAAGGTGCCTCGCTGCACCCCGCGCTCCCGGCCCCGCGACGCCCGGTGGGGTCCGGGGGGTGTGGGGTCCCTGGGGAGCGCAGGTCCTGGGGGGGCCAGGGCAGCGTGGTGCTCGTGGCTGGGGGCACCACGAGAGCTGCCAGCAGAGCAGCCCTGGGTGGCAGGGGGGAAAGGAGCGTGGAGGGGCAGCGGTGGGAGGATTTAAAAAGGGAGGCGAGCAGGAGGGGAAATGCGGATGCCAGGGCTTGGTGCCAGGCTGTGTCGGACCAGGCTTCCTTCCAAGGGTGGGCTAGCCCAGGGCTTAGCCAAGGGGAATGTGTTTCTGTGGGGAGGTGCCAGCTGCAGAGATGTCCCATGGCACCTCGTTTCTTGCCCGTACCAGCGCTCTGCTCATCCCCGTACAAGTGAGTCCCTCCGCTCTGCCCTCTGACTGCATCAACCTCTCCATCTCAGAGCGCAGCCTCTGCCAAAGCCTGCACGGGTCTGTTCTAACCCCCGCTTTCAGGAGCGTTTCTGGGCTGTCCCTGCTGCTCAGGGGCTCAGCTGTGTCCCCCGACTGCACTGAGGTCACTGCCAGAGCCCGTCCCTGAAGTGTGCAGGGTGCAGGATCGGTGCCCCGAGGCACGAAATGTGATTGCTCTTCGTTCGTTTCCCACAAACTTTATTAAAGCAGTCGCAAGATATCAATCTCCTTTTTAAGATAGATTTTTTATTCAAGTCAGCACATGTTTGCAATTAAATCCTGCCACACGCTGTAGTGTGAATAATTAGAACAATTCGTGTGTGTAACCAGATACACACATTTGTAGGGAAGGGACGGTGCCGCTCAGAATCGCCGTGTAGCTCCCTTTGAACTCGGCAGCATCCTTCCCCCGTCGTGGAGGGCTCGCTCTCTGCTGCTTGCATGGCTCTTTCCTTCGCTCTCTCAATCTACGTGCCTGTAGTTCCCTCGGCCCGTCCTTTGCTGGTCCCTCTTTCCCTGAGCTGCTCTTGTCCTATGGGGCGTTCCTCACCCTTTGCGGGGAGCAAGGCAGCACTCTCCCCTCCCCAGCCTGGGGGCTGCGAGGCTCCTTTCAAAAGCATCATCTCCGTCCATCGACAAGACGCTGTTGCTTTGTCCCTTTCCTACCCCTGGCAAACACCACGAAGTAGGTCACAGCGAAGGAGCAATATGGGTGCTTACGCTGGGGGAAGTTGGGCAAAGTTTGGGGTGCTCTGGTTGAGACTCTCATTGGCACTCGGGCTCCGTCCCCTCCGTGTTGCTCTCCGCAGCCTCTCCCTGTGTGTGACACATGCCGCAGACATGTGCCGGGTTTCTCCTGCTCCCCAGCTCATGCCACACACAATCTTGTTCTGATTTCTAAGGCTCCAGTAAAGCGTGTCAAAACGCATCAAAGGCTGAACACAGAAGTGAAGCAAATGGACTCTGGAGAGGATTTCGGGAACGGAGGGAGTAGGGAGACGGCAGATAAACCCCAAACCAACCAAGGATTGCAGGGAAGGCGAAGTGCAGCAGAGATGGCAGATGTGCAGCACAGCTGGAGGGATATGGAGGTTTGGTTTGGCAGGAGAACAGGAAAAACTGAAAATAGCAGGCATGTCCCCCAAGGATGTGGCTTGTGGTGGGCTCCTCATGAGTACAGACCCTGCCGGCATCACCTCCGGGGTGCAGGGTCATCCGGGCTCCGCCGCATCGCTCGCTGGCGAGGGCCCTGTCCCACCTCTGCAGGGACCACAGAGGAGAGCAAGGGAGTTCAGGTGTGCATTCGGCCTCTCGCACCAGGCTCAGGGTGGGCTGTGCAGGGTCCTGTCATCACCGTGGGATGGGGCATCCCATCTTCTGCTACTTGATGTTCCTCCATGGAGAAAGCTGCCCTGCCCCGTCCCCTGCCCTTCTCTCCTGGCAGCCGGCGCCCTGTGCACTGGGGGGCTGTTGTGCTCTCCAGAGCGCTTCTTCCTCAGGGTGATAAAAGCAGAAGGAGAATTGAACTCGTGGAACAGGCTCAACCCTCTGTCATGCTGATGGCACTGGGAAATAAGCACTTCAAAAGGCAGGATTTTGCATTTCTTCAGACGGCTCGTTGTAAGTGCAGTGACACAGTTGCTGAAAGCACATTAATTATTAGTAAACACTTTTTTTCTTTTTATTGCAAGACAAATTAAACAACAGAAGAAAACAGGAAGTGTTGCACAAGATGTTAATCCGTGGGAGAGTGACAGCAGCAAGAGCCACAAATAATTCATAACATTGAAAATCAGGACATTTCATTTTTGGCTTGTTGTTTGTGTTTGGCGTTCATGCACATGCTCAGTTGTCCCGTCTCTGGTGCTCCAATACGGGGCTTTCGGAAGCTGTTAATTCTGGGAAAGGTGATTAAGGCCCTTGAGAGTAAATTGCATCTGGGCGAGGAAGGGACTGGGCTGCGGGTCTGCGGTCGCAGCAGCCGAGGCAGCAACTTCTGGGGTGTCTGCCTGTAACTGACCCTGGTACCTGAGGCGTGTTGTAAAGTTTAGACAGCGGTTACTCAGGGACTTGTCTCTGATCTCAGGTTTAGATCCTTCGTTTGCTGTCTCCATTTGACACGTCCCTTCCCGAGCCGTTGCTCTCGGTGCCGTGGGACCTGCTGGTGCGGGCGTTGTGAGCGGCATTTGGGAAAGCCACGAGCTGTCTGCTTCTGACAACAGGCTGGAGAGCCGAGGGGTGTGCAGCGTTTGCAAATTCCCTTTCCTGGCATGATACGAAGTCATCTGCAGCTTCTCAGGGTTTTCATGGTTTTCTGCTTATTGTTGTCAAAATGCAGAAATAACTGACAGTGAAAATACCCAGGGTGGTCTGTGAAGCGATATAAAAGGCAAAACTTGGAATTGGAAAAACTCTGTCTTGTTCGTGTTTGTCATGTACTCTGGAACTTTTGCTACCAGTCGTGAATTTCCCATTATCAAAAGAACTTCTTTTCCTATTCACTGAGCTCATTGCTCAAAAAAAGAGGGCGATGAACTTGATAACAGGGGGTGTACAGTGATAAAAATAGAAGCAGCTTGCTGAGGGAAGATTGCCAAAAAGGAGATTACAGCGGTATTTATCAGAAATGTGATGGGAAGTATTTGCAAGCAGTGACTGCAGATGTGCTCCTGCCTTGCGAGCGAGGACCCCGAGGGCCGTCGCGCCAGCGAAGGGCTGGTACAACGCGCGCCCGTCCAGCGGGTGCTCCGGGCCTGGCTGGGGCCCTTCAGCAGCCGTGCGGCCCTCGCTGGGTCTGCACTGCACAAGCGTTCACTGCAGGGCCGCTTCCATCACTCTGCTGTGTGACAGGTACATATTCAGCACGTGTCCATGTCTGGGGGATTCAGCTGGTGCAAAGTATGTCCTTAAAAAGGAATTTGGCTTTGAATGTGTCTCTGATGTCAATATGTGGATTGCTGTCCTCTAAAATTTAATGCAACTTAGTTAGCATCTTTCTAGCAGTTGCCAAAAACTGGAGTCAGCCCCATCAAATTGATTTTCATTAAGCTGTTACAGTCACTGAAGCTGCTGAGAAGAATCGTGGCCATATGGCACAAGGTATTTAAAGTGAATTCTCTTATGACACGGTTTGCTGTTCCTGGAGATGCTGAGCTGACGTGTGCAGAGGTGATTGATCTGAAGCGGGCAGAGGGGCCTCAACGCTTGAGTGCCACCACAAAGGCAGTAATAAACCCCACGGAAAGGAGACAAAATGCTCAGTGTCTGTGGTGGGGGCCCCACCATTCGTGTCCCCACCCAAGGAGGAGGAGGCCAAGGGTTTTAGATATTTACACCTTGGTGTGCAGACCAAGGGCTTCTGCTCAGCTGCAGGGTTTGAGTCCAGCTGGCGAGGCTGTGAGTCGCACGTTAATTCTTCAGCTCTCAGCAAGAAAAGCCTCTGAGAGCGTGCAGGGACCGTGTCCCTCCTCGCTGAGCGTCTGCGGTTCCCCTCGAGCGTCTCGGAGGCACGTGGTGCTCTGCAGCCGAGACGTGATGGCTGGTGGTGGTGGAGAAAAGCCCCCCTTCCCCTCGGCTTTGTGACAAGGCTGGGCTGCGTAGTGAGGATCAGCCAGGGACGAGTCGATGCTAGGAGCTGTTAGGCGCTTGTAGGTGGGGAGAGTCAGGGTGGAATTAAGTGATTAGAAATATATAAATGTTAATTGCTTATGGACTCCCTTTATGACACTTGCAGGCGGAATAAGTTAATAAATTGCTGCTGGCATTGACCCACAAAGCAGTAACACAGAGTGTCTCGTGGACGAGACGAAACGGGGGGAAAAGGGAGCTTTTCTGGAGCAGGAGAAAGCCCTGTTTTAGGTCAGGTACCCACACAGCAAAGCTGTTTTCTTTTTCCTGGGGCTTCATGTCTAGACTCTGCGGAGGGGAGCCCCTGCAGCCGTGCACCAGTGCCACCAGCCAGTGGTGGCACCGCTGCGGTTACAGCATCTCCGTCCCAGTCCCCTTGTAGGAAGCAGACGGGTCCCTCATTCGGTTTGTGCATTGTGACAGGGTCTGTGCACAGACCCCAGGGAAATGCCAGCCCTGGACCTCTCCCACGGTCTGCGTGCAGGACCAGCCCGGTGGCACCCTGGGACTGTGTCAGCGAGAGAGCCCGTTCCAAAGCACGTGGCATGGAGGGATGCGTGTCCATGCATTCATTTCAGTGCATATTACCTTGACATCCTTCTGATGTACTGCTCTGGCGTGTTATCCTGGAAAGGAAAATGGAAGAGTACAGAAAAATAAAGTATTTTAAGAAAAGCAAAGGAACGAGCTAACAGGCACCAAACATATGAGCTTTATTCAGCACCTGCAGGTTGTACCAGCTGGGTTTGAAGTGTCGGTCCGCAGGCAGGCCCTCGGGGAAGTACGGCTGTGCGGGGGCAGAGGGACAACGGGGAGGCTGCTGAGAGTGGAAGACCCTTTTGCTCTTCTATTGCATTTATGTGGGACAGGTAAATGTCTTGTTTTCTCTCGTCAATAGCTGGTACTTGAGTTTAAACTTGTTCTCAGGGTGTCTGGGTTTTAGTGGCAGCTTTGTAAGGGTGATGTGTATAAATGGGTGCTGGTAGTGGATGCTTGTGTGGAAATCTTCCTTGCTAAGGTGAATCTGTTATTTTTGTCAAACCCTTCGTAATAAATTTTGCCCAAAGCAGTTATTGTTGAGCTTTCTAATTATTTTAAGCAGCCAAGCTTACATGTGCTCGAATCCCCTCTAGAGTTTAGCCTCGTACATTCATGCAAAAGCATGAAGGAGGCTTTGCTTCCACTTATTCTCCTGTTCCCCCTAATCCCCATCCCTCACCCTGGAGATGCTCCTGTCGCCTGTAGCCTGTAACGGTGCCCTCGATGCATCGTCTGCCATTACGGAGAGGCTTTATTGGGTAACTCGAATAGTCACACATGAATCACGCTGTGTAACGTTCACGCTGTCAGCGTCATAGCTGTGTTCATCTGTCGCGATGCGTTATGTCCTTGTGTAGTAACAACGGCGTGTAAAACCTAACAGGCAATATTGAGGCTAACAAATGCTGTACCTGGATCGGAAGTTACTGCTCAGAGAAAAGGCGTTAAATCCTGCTCCTGGATAAGCCTGTTCAGCCCCTGCTGCTGTGAAGGCTGAACAGACTTGGGATCTGTTATCAGAGCACGATGGGCTGAGCTGACGCTGAGCAGCTTTTGATTTACTCTGATTTTTGCAGTGAGAGTCTATACTGTGAGCGTTGCAGACTGCATGCAAACGAGGGCAATATTGCCTGCCTCTGCCTGGGTCGATGGATTGAGGTTTAACGAGATTCTTTGGTTTGCCTTGTGTCAATCTGTTGTATTTAAGTTAATTTCTTCCCTCCACTTTATTTTGCCTTTGATGCAATTTTGCAACATTTCTTGTACTCCTAAAAGGGTCTTTTGGTGCCTTTGAAAGTTTCTCAATGCGGCATTTCTCTAGCAGAGTGAATGAAGATTAAACTTGGGCAGATGGCAAGAGAAAACAAGCGAGTGTCTTTGCAGAGTCAGAGAGCAAGGGCAGCAGCGGAGGGGCTCTGAGGTTTGTGTCTTTGGTAGATCACGAACAGCTGAATAAACCTTTTCCTGGGGCTGGGGACAAGTCGGTCTCTCCAGGCTGGGAGCCTCTGGTGTCGGCTCGGCTGCGTGTTTGTATACAATGTTCAGGGACCGTAATCCTTGTGAGAGGGCGATGTGTATGGGGGTTCGGTGCGGCCGCCCCCGGCTCAGCAGCCTTGCTGCGGGCTGGCAGGCAGACGTGCCCAGAAAGCCTCACTCTCCGAGCCCAAGGAACGGGCACGGTTGGCCCAGGACGGCGTTTGGGGGTCTGGGGTGTCCCCAGCCCCAAAGCAGAGCAAGCACTGCCCCGAGCTCCATGGCAGAGCCTGGCAGTGACAGCTCTTTTTCCCCATGATGTTTTTTCTGCTAATGAGAGCTCATAACTTGTTCATTTCCATGTTGTTTTTCTTCCCAATCAATGGAATAAACTCTATAAAAAGTGTATTATCAGTCTTCGTTATGCCCAGGTTTGTTATGATTGTGGATTAATAGACTTCATCTTGGCATTAATCAGAAGGCATCGGCCTCTATTTCCCCTTGGATTGCGCTGGGGTTTTTTGGTTTTAGAATCCTGACTGTGAAGCTACTTCTGGTGCTTTCTGGCTCTGCCTGGGTTCAGTCTTTTAAAAGCCTCAACCTTCCCGATATGCATCTTGGTTACCAGTTCAGAGCTGGGTACCTGCGGTCACTTGCATAACGAGGAAGGTGTGAACAGAGAACTCAAGTATTCCCGTGAACCAGGTCACGCAGCGAGCTGCTTTTGTAAGCGCGAGTGTCCTCGTGGGAAGTTCTGGGGAGCGCACAAATATTTAAACAGCTGCTCAAGAACAGCACAGCCCAGTAAATCACCCAGGCAATTTCCTTCCATGTCTAAGTTGAGAAATACCGCAGAGCACCCTTCCAGCTTAAAAACGCCTCCCTCCGGGTTATAATGGTGTGTTTTAGAGAAAACTCTTTGTCAGCTCTTTCGTGTTGTATAACAAATGGTTAAGTGTGTTTTGAGCCATGAGTGATGTATGCTACAGGCGGTTATGTACGTGGTGTTTCTAGATATGGAAGGTAATGGAGAAGAGCAGTGCCAGGAGCTGCTGCGGGGCTGGGGGAGATGAGGAACGGCTCCAGCAGTGCCGGGAGCTGCTGCAGGCGAGGGCCGAGCGCTTGGCACAGGCTGGGTGCGCGTGAACGCAGGGACTCCGAATTGCAGATGTAGAGGTGGGACGGGGACTGTCCATGTCTCACATTTGCACCTGTATAAAGTTGGTTTCGTTCCCTCGTGGTGACAAGAACTGCTCGACTCAAGCGTTGCTTTGCCCTGTCTCTGTAGGGACCCTCATCAAACACGTCCTGTTCCGCCTTTTGTGACTGATTCCGCTTGTTGTCTCTTCTCTCTGTCGTGAACAGATGAAATCGTCCGACGTCGACCAGGAGTTATTCACTGAAAGTTACTGCAAAGTGTGCAGCGCTCAGCTCATCTCCGAGTCCCAGCGCGTGGCCCATTACGAGGTAGGATGGATGCTCTTTGGTCACTCTGCTCCCTCGTTTGTAACTCCTCCATCGCTGCCTCTTCAGCTCGTGTTTTACGGGGTGGCATCAGCTGCTGCATTCCCAGCAAGGAGCTGCCCCAGCATTTAAAGTTCCTCTCTGAAAACTCAAGGTTCAAAAGACTGTTTTCACCAGTGGCCTCTTACTCTAGACGATGTCACTGCAGCGTTGCCTGCTGCGCGTCTTGGTGTTTTCTTCTGTCTAAATTTGCAAAGTCAGGCTGCAATTTGAACGTGACTGAAAGCTAGTTTTCAAAGAAACATAGTTAGCGAGGAGATCAATTAAGGGTTCAGCAAAACGAACTCAAGTTTTTATATTAAATGTGCTGCACTATGCTTTGCTGAGTGGGAATCACCAGTTGCGCAGAGAATAGATTAGTGTTTGTGAATGTGTTTAAGTACTTAAGAGGTAGGCAAGCAATAAACAATTAGAAAGGATATATTATTAGAGACATGGTAGAACAGCAATTAACAGCACTGCATATCTTCAAAACAAAATTAAGTAAATTCCTGTTAAACAAGGGAGGAAATTACTGAGGGATGTGCTGTTGTGAAATCCTTCAAGAGAGGAAGCCCACTGCCTGTGTCCAGCACCTTGGTCACCCTTGGCGAGGTACTAACTGCGCAGGGAGCAGAGGACCATCCTCCCCCGTGACGCCTGGCTGTGCGGTCAGTGCCGTGCCGAGGAAGGATGTGTGATCTGGTCCAGTCTCTCCTGGAGTCCTCCAGGAGAAGTGATGGATGTGGAGAGCCTGGGACACCTTCCAGATCTTGATGGTGGGCGATGCAGGTGCCAAACCCTGTCTACAGGAGGCAGGAGCATTGGCACAGAAACAGGAGCAGTGACTGGAGAGCGATGGGGTGCTCAGCCGGTCTCTCTTCTTCTGCGCCTGTTATTGTAGGTATGAGCCGAATCATTAATTCATAGCAGATGTTTTTGAGATGTGGAAAACAACACGGTGTTCTGTGTATGTTTCTAGTGCGAGGTGCTGTGCTCATTTGTCATCCCCCGTGAGATCCCAGCAGATGCTGTAGATGTTCGGCACAGCCCTGTCATTACCTCGCCTTGCTGCCGCGTTGTGTAACGCGAGGCAGAGGGATGGAGAGAGCGGGGGGACTGGCCCAGCCCCGGATGGGGTCTTCTCTGGTGCCCCCGAGGCTGGCGGTGCCTCTGCCCCACAGCCGTGGCCCCGCGTGGCCGTGGCTCCGTGGCTGTGCGTGGCCGTGGCTGTGCGTGGCCGTGGCCCCACAGCAGCCTCTGCTCTCGGCGCTTTGGAGCGCCTGTTCCTGTCACTGCTCCGGAGCATAGCACAAACTCTCCTCGTACCCTGGTCCCGGGAAACTCGCAGACACGGTGAGAGGGGCGCGTCTGCCCCGCGGTTTTACAGGCGGGGGGTGCGGGGTGGCCGGCGTGCCCGCGGGCAGCCCTCGCTGGCGCGGCACGGCCGTACCTGAGGGTTCTCCTTCTTGCAGCCGACGCTTGAAGCCTTGGGGCTGCCGGCAGCTCGGTGCAGCCTCGAGCCTTGCGGGGGAGGCTCCCGGGGCCACGTGCTGTGACTGCAGATGTGAGCGGGAACGCGCCCTGCAGCGCTGCCGGCTCCGTCCGGCGCGGGCGGACGGGGCTGCGGGAGACCCCAGCGAGTAACGCGTAGAGTCACTTCTGGGGTGAACTTGGCCTCTTTTTCTCGTCAGGCATCAGACAAGCAGTATGCGATTTCCCTGTGTACATTAATCATGGAAAATAATTTTTGCAAATAATTCTTGCTCTGACGCTGTTTCGCACGGAGTTTGGTCTGAGCATCAGCCCCGCGAGTGGTGAGGGCTGCTCTTTCTGCCCATGGGGTGTTTCGCTTCCCTGGCCAGATGAGCAGGTCAAGTCCGTGGGCAGAATATTCACTTTTAAAACATCAGGACTCACAACATGACTGTTCTTGTATGGAACTGTGGTGTTGAATGTACCTGAGCTCCATCCTGCCCGAAACCGCCAGCCCTTGCTGCAAGGCAATTAATTAATAGCAGGAATGTAAAATTCACTGTTTCTTCCTAATTAAAAAGTAGCCAGTCACAATTTCTACACCTCTTTTTTTTTTTTCTTCCCCTTCTTTCTTTTAAAAAGCACTCTATGGTCAAAACTGATTCTTTTCATAGGGAAAATAACTTCAGAAGACTAAATTTTCAGCAAACAGATTTTAATTTAATCTTCTAAAGTTACTTTGTTTCAGCTTTTTGATTGAAAAAGCCCCACACTGTCTATTTCAAAGCACAGTAAAACCACAATGAAAATAAATGTTTTGCAGAGAGCAAAACTTCGTTTTGAATTGACTTGAACTTTATGGGGAGAAGTGAAACACTGCACAATAGAACTTCCACACGGCGTTTCTGCCCAGCTCGGTGGTGTCGGGGGCTGCGTGGGGTGCACCGAGGTGGGCACACCGAGCCTCGGGCTGGGGAAGGTGCTGCAGGAGACCGTGCTGGAGACCAGCGACCTGGGGCTCCTGGGCTGTGCTGGTAACGCACCTTCCTCCGCGGCACGGTGCGTGTTGGTCAGCAGCACCCTCGCCCTCTCTGAGCCAGAGCTGAGAGAGAAAGGGGATTCATCCGCTGCCTCTTGAGCACAGCCCAAGATCTGCAGCCTCTGTGCCAGGCGCTGGGATCTTGGCTCCTTTGTGCATGCGAAATAAGACGTTTCTCTGTAAGAAAATAGAGGGAAACGGCGTATGAAAGGGGGATGTTTTTATCTTGCCAAACAGGAATAGTCAGTTCCAATCGCTGTCTCGTCTCCTTCTCCAAAGCATCAACCAATAACTCCTCTTTCCTTCTGCGCTGCTTTGCCAGGAATAAAAAATAATTTGATGTCGGTCGCGCAATGTTAAGCGGTATTATTTCCAAGGGCAAGTGTAGTGGAAAAATGACAAAAGAATTGGAGTCTTTGCAGTGTATTTTTGCTTCCAACTTGACATACAGCAAAACGCTGCCCTTATTTTATGTGCTTTGTGCGACTGTGTCTCTGGCTTGGTCTGATATGTCTGCTGCGCCTCTGCTCTCCTCTCCACCCCTGTGAAACTGCCAGGTACTGCTCTCCTGTCTAGGACTCGCCTCGGGGCAGAGCTGATCTGAGTAGCTGGCCTTGGGGTATTGACTCTTAATGAAGTTGCAGGTGCCCAAATGAGAAAATGCCTTAACGAGCTCTCTGTGTGTGTGATGCTGAGTATCGCAGGAGGCTGCTTTAAAGGTATCAGTTAGTTTCCACGCAGTGGTGAGAGATGAGGTGGATCTGTCTGGTTGTTGTCAATGCCCAAAAGATTGTGCGTTTGAATATTTTAATTCTTAAAGTAAATGAATGTCTTCATTTGTCCCCTGAAGTATCAGGAAACTCCCTTCCCATTTCTGCTGCTGGAATAAAGCATCCAGACATGGATGCCTGATAAAATCCCTGCGAGGTAATAGTTGGCCGTGCTGCCGACGTGCCAAGTGCTCCTCACGTGCCTTGGCTCTCCCTTTCCCCCCAGGGAGGAACAAAGAGGAGAGGGGATGGCTGAGCAGATGAGGAATCGCAGAACAGGGCAGAGGGATGCAGCTCGCTCCTGGCGATGGCTGTGCCGGGCAGGCAGGGGCCAGATGTGCGGTGCTGTCTGCTGGAGGGGGGTATTTCAGGCCAGTGCTGTCTGCTGGAGGGGGGGTATTTCACACCTCCGCTCTTGCTTGCCCGCTGTCCGGTGTGGGGGGACGACTGGCAGACCCCTCCCAGACGGGATGCTTGATCTGCACAGGTTGGGACCACCCTCCTCCCGACGCTCTGTAATTGTCGCTGCATCTGCTGCCTCTGCAGGGTACATGGAGCAGAGGGATGTCCGGGCTGTGCCACGGCAGCTCCTTCCTCCACTGCCTCCTCCCGGTGCCATGGGTGGTGGGGAGGGTCGGCTGCGTGGCGAGGGGCACATCATGTGCCGGCCACTGATGGGAGCATCTTGCAGCCATTGACCTTTTTGCTTGGCTTTGGTGGCACAGTGTGTGTCGTTCAAGCACAACTTTGAGATGAAGGGATTGATTATTTTTGTTGTTTTCAAATGACATCCGTGCCGTGGGTGGGAAAACCAGACGGCAGCTACCCGGCGTCTGCACCTTCGCGCAGAGCCCGTTTTGAGGAGACGGGGGAGCCTGTCAAGAGGCTGGGGTTCAGAGCACATGGCTCATGCTGTGGCAGCTCCATCTTGCATCAGCTCCTGTGACTTTTATCAACAAAGCACCACTATTCTAATGCCATTCACCCCTCAAAGGTGTTGCAAAGAAATAACCGAGGCTGCTGCCTCGTGGTCAGAAGCTCTTGCAGTTGTGTGGCCGCTTTATCGGCCACTTAATGTGCTCAGCAAGGGCTGCTGCCCGCTGCGAGGGGAAGAGCGTAGGAGGAATCAGAGAGTGTCGGAGGGCACCAGTGATTTGGGAAGCGGCCGGTGCCACAGCGCTTGCTGAACAGGAGGAGAAGAGAAATAAAATGTGCTGTACTTGCTGCAGTGCGATTGAAAGTCTGTGCCCCGAGAGGAGTTTTTCTTTTTCTGTATTTCTGCATCGCACCTTCCTCCGGCGTGGGAAGCCTCTTTGCTGCTGGATATTCTCTAGATCACCCGTAATTTAACACTTCCCTCCAGCTCTGTCTTTGAGAGAGGTTGTATCAATCACTTTGGTGAGCTGCTCCATAAATCTAAAAAGCTAAGCTTGCTTAGTTAGCTCCGAGTCCTCACCTCTGTATAGGAGTGTTTACAGCCATTAGGAAGATGTTACCGTTTATTTTCAAGTTTCTCCTTGAAAATCCTGCAGGAAAATTACCACATAAGCAAAGTTGCTCTCGGATTCCACCCTGAGCTGCATATTCATCACCACATTTGCTCTTTAAGCTGCTATAATGCTTTTCTCCATTGTAATCTTTATTGCTTCAGGTGTTCAGGTGGTGCTTTGCTTCTTCATTTAAAATGAAGAAACACGCTGGGTCTGTAGGAGGAGAAGCCCAGGGAGGTGGTGTGCGAACGTACTCGTGTTGGTTCACCTTGTGAGATGAAGGAATGATGCTGAAACACTTATGGTGGAGCCTGAGCGGCAGAGGGAGGGCAGAGGCAAAGTGTATTAAAATTCAGATTCAGAGGAAACTGAGGAGAACAAATGAAGTGCCATGCCCTTTGGCTCGTCTCCGGAGCCGGGTGCGCTCTGGAATTTCTCACCGTGTCTCCGCAGCAAAGCGGGCGAGCGGTATCGACAGCCTCATCAATACCCCTTGTCTGCGCGGGGCTGGAGCGGTGCTCGGGTTAATCTGCTCCCAGTTGGTCTGTCCTTCTCTGGGAAACTGCATAAAATGATGGCTCGTCTGAAGGAATAACAAACAGTGTTTACTATTGGAACATTAGTGCCTTAAGGATCAAGATGTGTGTGCTCAGAAAGGCAATCCTGTGTCTGAAATATTAATGCAGTGGAAGACCACGTACTCTATTTAACAAAATAAATGCTGCACTGGAAACAGGAGCTGGAATATTCTGTGCCTGGTGCCAGCTCCCCGCATAAGATGCTGCAGGCATTTCCAGGATGGAGGAGCGGAAGGGACACGCTTCAGCTGGAAATAAAGCCTCTGCAGGGCTCTGTGTGTCAGGGAGCCAGCTGATGTGTATTATCCAAGGGAATGCCAGCGTCTGCTAGCGATGCCCTTTCTCATATGTTCTGCCATTGCTGCTACTTACCTGCCAAGCTTTGGCTTGCCTTGTTGAGAGTCACCTGTGAATACTTCAGGGGATGGAGGAGGAGGGGATGTCCTGCCTGTTGTTCCTATATCCTTCCCCACAACTGCTGAGAATCTGCTCTGCCGTGGTGTACGTACGCTATGTAGTTTTTAGTGGCTGCTCAAACATTACTGCTGTTCTGCAGATTGTGCTGGTGTTTGGTAGGAGAACCTTGGCTTGGGGAGAGAAAAAATGAAGCTAAAGAAAGCTTTTTTGTGGTTCAGTTGCAAAGATGATGAAGGTATTGTTCTGGTTTTTGTATGTGCACACATAGACCTTGTGCAAATTGCTTGGGCACCCAGTTCATGTAGTGCTGACGGCTGCAGTTAAAATATGTTGAGGTAAACATGGCCACATATTGTATATAGAAGAGGAACGTGGATGTCAGTGTTATGGTGAGGTGCTTGTGCTGCCTCTTCCCTTTTCTGCACACAGTAAGTACAGACTCGGCAGGGCAGCGTTAGCTGCTGCATCACGGTGCGCTTCAGGAAACCAGCGTAGATTGGGTGGTACTTTACAAGGCTCCTTGTTACTACGCTGTTGTCAACGTCAATGGCTAAACATTCTTTTTAATGCATCCCAGTGTCAACATCTGTTGCTAAATAGCAGCAACAGCAGAGCAGGCAAAGCCCTGCCGCACAGCTCCCTTCCACGGTACCTCTGTGCAGGGTCCCATTGCTGGCTAAAACCAGCTGAAGTTCAAAGGTACTTTCAGAGAGGTGGTAAAATCCACCTGGGATGAGCCCCTGAGGTCAGCGGTAATGGGGAGGCACGAGGGGTGTCACGTTAAGCCTACGTGGAACAAAGTGATGAGATGTTGCTCCGTTACCCAAGAGGGACCTGCCCTGGCCAAGCCGTCCCCAGGAGAAGCCCCTGCATCTCTCGCTTTCCCACGCATCCCCTTGCTGCTCCCGATGCACAGGAGGGAACCTGTTTGTTCCAGGTATTCGCTCTTGCTTTTCTTTATTATTTTAAACTCGCAACCCATGTTTGGATTTGGGTTCCAGGTGTTTGACAGCAGAGTCTTTAGTTATCGTCGTGTGTTGTGACAGACGCGCCCACGCGCTGCGCCGGGGCTGAGCGGGCTCTCAGAAGTGACTGGCACTGACGCGCTCTAAAAGTGATTTGTTTCAGACACGTAAAGATAGAATGGGAACAGCAGTGATGCTGCTGGTGCGCGCCGCTCTGCAGAGCCTGGGCGGTGGGTGTGCGGGGGAGACGTCATCTCTGCGTTAACCCTTCTGTTTCCCACTTGGTGCCAGGGTGATGGTTCTGCACCAGCAGTGAAGTTCATCCGCACCTCGAGCGTTGGTACCCAACGGCAGAGTGGCCTGAGCTGAGAAGCCTGCGCTGCAGATGGCTGACATCAGCTGGCTGCGGGCAGACAGCAAGGGGTTTTCCCTCTGAACCACATTTCGGAGGTTCCCATCCCACTCGCTCTGTCCCCCATCTCCCCTTTCCCTTGGCGCGTTCACAGGGAGGTGCACTGCCTGCAAAAAATCCCTGAGCACCAATGGAAATGTAAATTCACAGTTGCATTAGCTTGGGTGTAAGATCTGCCTGTGGGAGAAATGCGAGGACGTGAAGTGAGAAGGAACTTTTGGAGCGTTTGGGGGGGAACAGAAGCCTGTGGGTGATGCTGGGTGCTGGGAGGCAGCAAAAGGGCTTTGTGGGGCCGCGGGAGCCCTGGACTCACGCTGCACAGGAGGATCTGGCGGGTGAGGTTCTGTCTTATGAAGGTGACTGAAGCAACAACAATGTTGATTATAATTAACGTTGTCAGGCGTGGACTGGACGCTGACCCCGTGCGATGGCAGACACAACAGCCCCTCTTACCCCCGGCGGGTTGCTGCCTTTGGGTGCAGCAGGTCGCTGCTATTTGATTTACTTGGAGCTTCTGAATCTTGTTTTTGCATTTTTAAAATTGCAGCGATCGAGATTTGGGAGACACTGCTGGGGCCTGTGAAAAGCTTCCAGCCACGCGCGCCCGTCTCCGAGGCTGTCGGTGTCCCTGGGAGGGGATCCAGGCTCGAGTCGGCGTGGAGAGCAGGGATAAGCGATCACGGATTTAGAGGAAATGGAATGAGCTAGCGGTTGCCTGGCTGAATAGATCGTCAGTAATTGCCTTTATATGTAAGCAAATCAATGTCCAAACCAGTAATGTGCCTGCCTGTTGCTTTGAAGAAGCCAGTTTCATGGGGGTGAAAATTCAGCTGCGTACAATTGGGAATTGCGGACACGTATCTGTGTGCCCAGAAAGTCACAAGCATGAGTAGACGCTTTTTAAAAAATTAACTCACGGAGGAATAAGGGGAAGTGGATAGAAATGACCGTAAATTATAAATGAGGCTTTGCAAAAATTACAAAGGGAGAAAAAGGACATTGGCACCCAGCAGCGTCTGGAATAACAGACGGGAGTTTGTCTCTGCGGCGAACAACGGGTACCTCGACAATAGTGTTTGCTGGTCGTGTGGGTAGAGGAGGCAAAAAAGGGAAGGCATTTGCTGAAAATACTTCTGTCCTCTATTTAAAAAAAAAAAGCAGAGGGTGGTGTTATGTCACAGTATGAGGAATAAATTGGTTCCGTTCCAGTAGAAATTTGGAAGTTTGTTAGGCTGCGATTATGAAATCTGGAGTGTTGGTTTTTTGAGTCAGCAGGTCCAGTAGCTCGCAAGCAAGTGCTTGAAAAGAGCTGGCCATGCGCTCTGCATCGTCCCTGCTGACCCTTCGTGGGGCTGGGGAAGCGGAGGAGGTTTCCAGGAGGAGGGCGAGCGCGGAACCGGGACCGGCAGCGCAGAGAGCGGAGCCCTCCCAGCCCCGCGCGGCTCCTGAGCAACAGCCCTGGGAAGGGGCTCGAGTAGGGCGATGTAATTGGTATTCTGCGAGAGGTTTGGGGAACTGCGGCTGGCCAGAATAACTTTCTCTCTTTTGATGAGATTACTAGTAGGGCCAATACAGATAATAACGTTGGTGTGATCATATAACTGCATGTTTCATGGCAATTTAATTAAGAAACTGCCAGCATACAAAAAACCCAACACAGTGCGCACTAAAAGGATTAAAAACCCAACCAACAGGCTTCTGGAAAAAATTCATTACAAAGGAAGAGAAGCCTCAGCCATTCGGGCTGCCGTTACCGGGCCGGTGCCGACGGGGGGGCTCTCCTGCACCCGGGCACACCGTGGGGTCTGTGTGTGTCTGCGCAGCCCAGCAAACCCCCGGCTAAAGCCTCCGCCGGGGACTTCTGGCCTTGTGAAGGGAGACGTGGCTCAGCCCTCCCCAGGGATGTTGCTGCTGTTGGTGAATCCACAGAGATGCTGTTAAGTCATGGGCGGTGGCAAACTCTCCCCGAGCCAGGGCGAGCAGGGCTGCTGCGGCGGAGACCAGCCTTGTCGGTGGCTCCGGGGTCCTGCCAGCTGCCGCCGCTCCCACAGAGCCGTGACTGTCTCCTCTCGCCGCGCTGCTGCTCGCTCTGGGCTGAAGTGTGCTGCAAAACTTGATTTATGCAAAATCAAATTGCATTTCATAGCACAGTTTAGCTCTGCTTTGCCCTTTTGTGTTTTAGGGGTGAATTGCCAGAACTCTGCTGCCTCTGCCACAATCCTCTCCATTAAAGCAGATTTGATATAGATAGAAATGATCCATTTATTTACTTTTATTGATGAGCCTTCTTGCAATGCAGAAGCCTGCAGTTGCTGTGTGAGAACAGGCTCCTTCTAAGCTCCCCCCTGCATAGAGAGGGTTGTTTTTAAAGCATGTTTTATTAAGCTGGACCTCTTGCCTTCTAGAGGAGTTGTTTCCAGACACTAGAGATGGAGAATTTAAGTGAAAATGTCTTTGGCATAACACTTTGTGAATATTTCTTTTATAGCTTTACAGGCACAGAAATACTCTCTTAGTGCACCCTAAGATAATGCTGTGGTGGCTACGGATGAACAGGCAGGTACCTCCAAGGCAGCATTCTTGTCCAGACCATGGATTTACAGATGGGTCAGGGTTTTGTCTTTCCGAAGGCTTGTACATGTGGTGAGACGGATTGAAGTGGGAGCTGGCTGTGCCCTGGTCCCACTTGATCCGGTTTGCTCACTCCCGTACGTGGTTCTTCCTTTGGCCCCTTTTCCCTGTGTGTCTGTAATGACCTGGCTGGCGGTTGCTAGCCTCGCTGCGAGCTGCCCTGTCCCCGCTGGCCCCATCGTGCTCCTGGTGCTGTGTCCTCCAGAGCCCTTCAAACACACGGGTCCGGACGGGGTGGCAGAGCCTGGCTGGAGCGCGGCGGGTCCCTCCTCACGGGGATGTGCCACCCCCTGCCTGGCACTTGCCCTTCTCGCGCCTCAGAGCTGCAGATTTCGAGTTGCTTTGTGGAGGGGAAAAGATTACCCGCAGGGCTGTTTGCGAGCAGCACGCTGAGAATAATCGCTGTGCTCTTGCCTTGGTGTGGGGATGATAAATACACATGTAAATGTAGAAAATACCAGAGATAAAATGGGTGACAAATGGGCTGTGCTCCTTCCGCTCCCTGCGAGGAGGTGAGATGCTCACCACATACGTGCGAAGGCCAGGGATGGTTTTGAGCTCTGCTTTTATAACTGCAGGATAATAAGGCTGCATGAGGAGCCGTGTAGTTTTAAATTGTGCCAAACATAAGTTATTTCTTTACCTTAGCTTTCATAAATCCAGACAAATGCATAAATAAAGGTGAGAGGTGTTTTACAGAAGGTTGAAGCTTCACTGGTTTTTAATGCTGACATTTGGGCATCATTTATGGCGCAGCTGAGCGCCACGGAAAAGAACACTAAAAATGATTGCTGGTAAAATCTTGCTTTTTCATCTTACAAAAAAACAGCAAAAACCCCACAAACTTTTAAACCTCTAAATTCAGCGGGTTATGGCTGTGTGCGAGTAGGCGTCGTGACGTGCTGGATGAGCTCGCCCGAGGGAAGAACCTCGTGGCTGTGGGAAGGGTGACTGGCTGCTCTGAGGGGCGTGAATATTCAGCGAAGGAATTAAGCTGAAAGGCTCTGGCCACGTCGCCTTTATGGGGTGTTTGACTCTTCTCCACCCAAAGCGTGTGGTGCGAGGGGCCGCGGTGGCTTGTCCTGTCCCTGTCCCTGCGCGAAGGGGCCGCCCGTCGCCTGCCTCCCTGGGCAGGGGCTTCGCAGCGTGCGGACCTCCCCGGGGTGAAACCAGGCAGACAGTAGGAGCATCGCTGAACTCTGATCCTGACTTTGCACATCTGTCCTCTGCAAACACGTATTTTGTCATTTCTTAATCATGCCATCGCTGTCTGGGCTGCTGATCGCCGATAGCTGAGGCCTTGGGGCATCCTGTGCTCAGCTCTGACTGCAGCAGGTCACATTTTCTAAATGCACGCAGGAAGACAAGTTAGGGAAAGATATTTGACGTTATTTATCTTGACTGATTTGCTCCATTAAAAAAAATTATTGCATAGTCATATTTATGCATACAAATATAGCTCTCTGCAAATTTAGCTCCAAGTTCACGCCGCAGGAAAAAGAATGTTCCAGAACATGCTAATGATAATTTAATATATTAAAATTGCAAATCTGTGATCTGAAATTATAATGTTACGGTGCCGTTGTTCTCTGAGGCAATCAGAAATGGAGATTCAGAGAAAACATTTGCATAATAACAGCTGCCATGCACATCTGGGCTCTGGACGCAGGTATGGAGCAGTTGCAGCCTTTCCCCCCTTACATCTGCTGGAGGACGAGAGCTGACTGTACGTTGGTGTTTTGAAGGTTTATGTCTGTGCTCCTGCTGTAGAAGCTTTTGAATCTTCCTTTTTGCAAGTCACGAGGATTGCTTTGCCTCTGGGTGCTGGTGTGACCAGGACATCTCCCTGTCTCCTTACCCTCACCTGCGCGTGGGCTCTCGTCGTGCCCGCAGGGTGAAACCTGCCCTCGTGGGAACAGTCCCCTCCAGGCATCCCTCGGCTCTTCCGATCCCACCACAGACATACAGGTCCCCTGAAACCTTTCCTCTGGTATAAGTGATGTTTGAAAAGCACGTGCCCACGCGGTGCCTTTCTTGTGAGGAGACACAAGGCGCAGCCTCTGCAGCAGCAAACTTCAGGTCCAGCCTGGGCTTTCCCCCGCTGGCACTGCTTCACCCGGAGCACAAACCCTCCCGTTTTCGTGGCCATCTGGAAGGTTTTACTGTTCAACTCCCCCTGGAAATCCTTGGGAGAGGAGAAAGGGCTCGGGCTTGGCGTCCACGTGGTCCTTACCCTCTCTGTGATGAGGAAAGCACTAGATTTCATAATGCACAATTATCTGATAATTTACCTGTGGGAGAAATTTCTTTCAAACCTTTGGCAGGTACCAGTTGGCTCATTTCCTAGAGAGTGTGGTTTTATACCCCTTACATATTTCATTCTTGTGGAGGCGTAGGAACTGTGGATTGCGGTTTGTGTGTGTGCATCTGGTCCCTCCCGATGCCATCCTGTCTCTGCCTGAAGCTAAATAACCCTGATCTTTTTAGCCTCTCCTGCTATGGAAATGGTCTGGGAACAAATGTGACTCTTTTCTCCCCATCTTTTTTCCCCCTGTATCTCCAGGGGCTGCAGGCAGCAGGACTTAGCAGGGAGCAGCGGAGGGTGGACCGTTTTCTCCTGCTAATGGCAGGCGTCATCATCATTCCACAGTTCATTTCAGCTCGGTGGGGAGCTCTGTGAAACCTTTGTGAAATGCAAATGTTCCTCACCTGGGTTTTTCCCCGTTTTCTCCTCCCCTGTTGAATACCTATATAAAGGGGATGAGAAATCTCATTGCAGATCGGTGTTGTATGCACAGCAATAGAGCCTCTTGCTTTTTGTAACTTCATTTCTTCCTTTTTCTTTTTTGTTTTTTCCCCAGAGTCGGAAACATGCCAGCAAAGTTCGCCTCTATTATATGCTTCACCCCATAGATGGAGGCTGCCCAGCTAAAAAGCTCCGGTCAGAAAACGTGGGTATAATTTAAGTCCCTGTTTACTCAGCTGCTTTGTGAACCATTGACTCTGTGCTACAACATTTTTTCTGTTACAGCCACAGATGATCAGGTACCCAGAGGTAACATGTAGATTAGGTGAGATGTGAAGTAACTGGAAATAATTTTCAATAATTACTGAATTATTGGCCGGTGTTTGGGGAGCGGTGCGGGGTGTGGAGCTGTTGTAGGTTCAGCTGGCGCGGCGGTCCCTGCCCCCCTGCCCAAGGGAGGTCGGGGGGTGCCTGCAGTGTCATCACCACGTCGTGGCTGCAAACCCCGAGAGCCCCAGGGTCAGTGGAGCGGCCGCCGCAGAGCGGAGCCACCTCGGGGGGTCTCTTCTGACTCGATTTTTTCTGAGAGTCAATGAAAATGGAGCGCTGGATCCGAAAGGCTCCTCACAAAGGTTTGTGGTCAGTCTGCAGTTTTTGGGTTCCTCAGTTGCACTCAAATAAACAAACGGACATGAGGAAATTGGACCAGCTCACAGCCATTTGTCAGGCAATAAAAGGAGACCAAATTTATAAGGGACTGATTCACAGTGAATTATTCATTCAGCTCTTTCCCATGTTCCGGGGCTGGTGTGAGAGCTGTTGATGAGGTTCCCGGCAGATAGCATCCAAACCATTGCAGCTCTATGGGGGTGTGACTGTGGCTTAACGCTATCAATATTTAGTGAGATAACTTCTAATTAAAGGGAGAAGCATGAAAGTTTTGCCAAAGGAATCTGAAAGCTCCTTCACACAGTAATTAAAATTTTAGCAGTACTTTTGTGTTGCACACAGATGCAATCTACCCCTAAAGAACAGAATCTCACAGTATTTTTATTGAGTTGTTAATTACAGAGTGTGAAAGGTACAGTGGACATGCACATATAGACTCGGCACAATGAGCTTCGTTACATCTAACAAGAAACCATGTAGCTGCATGTGCACCTCGGCAGGAGGATATGGTGGACAGAGAACCAGAGACCTCAAACAAGTCAAAGCTGAACTTCCCAGTTCGTTTGTGAAAGGCAGCAGTGAGAAATAATGTAATTCTGTGTTTGCTGGTGCTTGAATGTGCCACAGGCAGCCCTTAGGGGGGATGAATTAACAAGTTCTTATGCACTAGGTGAATGATAGGCTGGGCGAGACCTAAATTCTAAAATTATTTATGTTATAAAAATATAGCAGGGAAGATCTGCCAACATTTACAGCTCAAGGTACGCCTGTTGCTGATCAGATATTATCTAAGCCTTTGCATTTAAAGAGAACAGAAATATTTAGGACGTCTCTAATGCTGCGTGGTAACATCATTGCCACGAACAGAGCCCGCTGCATCGCGCGGTTCAGGCACCAGCAGTGTCACTCCAGCCGTGGCACAGCGACTTTAACGAGTGTTAGAAACAAGCCGGGGAAACCAATTAAATGTCTGTGTAGAAGCATCTGCAACTAAAAAGGGAATATTAGCCTCTTTTCATCGTGTTGTTACATGACTGTATGCCGTTGGATTTGTATCCTTTTGACCACAAAACTAAAGACCTTGTGTGTCTTCCAAAGGCAACAGGGAGGAGAAGCTGCTGCCGTTGTGGATGCTCGATGCACAAGGCTGAGAAAGAGCATTTGCTGCCTGACCTTTCAGTGAGGCGAAGGGTAGTGTTTGCTGTGTTTGAGGGCTATAAAAACACTCTGCATTCCCCAAACACCCATTATCCTTCCATTGTAAGCAGCAGGAGGCTTATACAATTACTCTTGCACTGGATAACGACTCAGTTGTCGGTCTGTTCATTATTGTTTTAATTTTTTGTGAGGGAGGGGGAAAACCTCATGTCTTTGGTGTGCTGAGGGATTGTTGACCTTTCATTTTAAATTTCCGCTTAATGTTTCAGCTGGAAGTGACCTGAGAAGGCTGCAGCCAGTGTCAGGGCCACCCTGAAATTAGGAGTCATATCCTCAAGTCCCAGGACTGGTGAATGGGTTTTAATCAGCCTTTTCTCACGACCTTTGAAAAATAGGGCCCCTATGGATGATCAGGACGGACACGATGAAAAGTTCTGATGTGCTGAGAAATACAGTTTTTGGGGTGGGAGAAAAGCCTTCAAATTCTTCCTAGCCCTATTTGTACTCTCAGATAGTAAATTGCTTTAACCAGCATCACCTTCCTCAAAAAAAAAAAAGGGCTCATGATAGCAAGGGTAAATTGAGGGAAGACAGGCGGATATTAGGTTTGTTGCTGAGGGTAATGCATGTCCTGCAAGGTGGTGCTGGGGATGGTTAAGCCAAGAGCTCTGCCTCTCTGGGGCACAAATGGTGCCGGTGGCTTCGGTTCCTGGTCAGCAAGGACAGTTTTTATAGCTTCTGGTGCAAAATTTACAGCCTGCTGTAACTTACATCTTCAGCGATTACACTGAAACTAAGGTGAAACGTCTGGTTTTGGAGCCAACGTTCTTACTGTGTCTTTTGTACCTGATCAGAGGTTTTCAACCAAAAGGTCAGGTCTTGGCTTCAATGAAAGAAATTAGTGATGGAAGACTTGAATTTATTCTCCAGCAGAAGGCTGGGACTGGCTGGGAGCTGCTCTTGCTGTGAGGGGTCCATGCCCTGAGGGATGCCCCATATAGGTCCTAAGATCCTCCAGGAATTAATGAGCCATAAACTGGAACTTGCTCTTTGCTTGTACCACAAAACAAACAGGCTCCAAAAGGAAAGTGGTCTCAATTTCATACTGAGCGTTACGGAAAATAGCCCTTTAACCACAACACCTTCTTCATGCGCAGAAAATTAACTGAAATTTAAAAGACGCTTTGCAGTGCCTTGAGTGCTGTGTTTTGTATTGCCATATTTCAAGGGTTGGTATAATCTCTTCTTCTTAGTAAAACCTAGGAAATGAAGACAGCAGATTTGTAAGTGGAATAAAAATCCTTGCTTTTCCTGAGGATTGCTTAAGGAACATCCAGCAAAGGACTGCGACTGCCTGGCCCCGTGTGAGGATTATGCCTTTTAGCAGCTTGTTAACAGGCGTCTGAATAACTGAAGTTAATTCTGTTGGATGTACGAGACTTGCTTTGAAGTTTATAATATTACAAAATGAAGCCCTACAAATTAGGCTGGCTACAGAGTGGGGATGTCAGCGTTGGGAGACAGATGCTTTATCTCTGAGGCCACGGTGTATTTTTTGTGCTCCAGTTTGTGTGGGGCCATTCACCCTGTCAGTGCTGCATCTCCGCAAAGGTTACCGAGAAGGGATTGTCAGGAGAAGACTGCAAAAACAAATGGGAGAAATACTCCTTGTACATTGGCTGGCTTTATGCAGGGTGGGGTTAGAGGGTTGCTTGTGTGGGTTTTATGGAAACTAAATTGAGATGTTAGTGCCTATTTACTGCTGCTGCTTCAGACTGGGCTGGGCGCAGGAGCAAGGGAAGTGGCGAGGAGAGATGGATGAGTGCACGTGTGGGCGCAGAGCATCCCTGGAGGTGGATGGGTGCAGAGCATCCCCAGGGATGGATGGGTGCACACATGGGTGCAGAGCATCCCCAGGGATAGATGGGTGCACACGTGGGTGCAGAGCATCCCTGGAGATGGGTGAGTGCACATGTGGGTGCAGAGCATCCCCAGGGATGGATGGGTGCAGAGCATTCCTGGAGAGCGGGCGTCTGCCCTGAGCAGGCTGCAGGTCAGCCGAGCCCCGTGCCCTGGCTCGTGCTGGGCTCGCCCGGGCAACCTGATGGACAAGTGAAGTTATTTTACCAGCTGGCTGCACAGTCCTGTCACCGTGGTGTCATTCAACGGGTGACAAAAGACACCTGGATCGGGTTCCCCCCGGCCTATCTGGTTACAGGTAAAACAGCCGCTGACAAATGAGAAGGCGTAATTACCCTTCAGGGCTGGACCCAGCGGCTCGGTGGAGCGAGTTTGGGTGCTGGAGGAGGCGAGGGAGGCAGTTCTGGGTAAATGCTTGATAACACTCAAGCCTCAACATCTCCTGCATCCTGCTAACAGAGATTAGACGTTGCCCAGAGACTTGGGTAAACTCGGAAAAGCTGTGCAGCCAACTGCGGATCGGTGTAAATGGGACCTTAGGCTCTAAATGAGGTGTCTGAGGGGTGTTTCAGGGGGTTTAAATTTTTTATTTTTTTTTAACTGCAGTCTGTCTGTGAAAGTAGGTTGGAAAGGAAAAGATGGCACGGAGGACCAGACCAGGCAGAGGAAGAGACCCTGGTGTGTAAACACCGAAGTGTATTGGCTTTTCAAACGAGCTCTGTTGGAGGCTCTTTATATGTTACCACTGCTGATGATCAATAGAGGCTGGGAATCTTTTACTCTGCTCTTAACTTTCAAGTGATTTCCCTTTGAAGACATAAAATATCTTGAGAGAAAAGTATTTAAAAGAAGTGCAAATTACACTCAGAACAGTACTTACCACCTCTTGAGATTTCTCCCTAAGGTTTAAGTTGATTTATAGTTAACAACAACAACAAAAAAGTGATGGAAATCGGTCATTTTTCTAATTGTGCTTATTTTTGGGGAGAAAATAACCTTAAATAGTGGGTTGGGTGTTGACTGTGTGGCCGGTTTGCTCTCCCGGGTATTGCAGAGCCCCTCTCCTGCCCCACAGCTGCTGGAATACTTGCTTTAAAAAAAAAAGAGTGCACGACTGTCTCCAGATGGCTTGTCACGGGAGGGAGTTTTACCCTGGCACAGGGGCCAGGTCTGACCATCTTGTCCAGGGAATGAGCTGGGATGCTAACGACCTGCACGCAGCGGGTCGCTTCCCGGCTTTGGAAAGGTTTTGCTCTGCACAGAGGAGTATTTTCAAAAGAGATCATTTATAAATTGTGCTCAGTGGCCAACGTGACATACTGAGATCTTCGGAAAAGCCCCCCCTCAGCCAGAGAATAGGAATAAAGACCGAAGGAAGGCAGGCTGGTGGATGGGAAGAATGAGCCTCTTGGCCGCGGGGAACACGAAGCAGCAGGACGAGCTCCTGGTGCACGGATGAGAGCGGGGACACGGGGGCTCATGAGCGCCTGGGGTTGGAGGCATCCCAGGGCTGGGACCAGGCAGGAGCAGGTCTGGGGGAGGCAAGGAGGGGAAACCCCACGGCAACCACAGCCAAAAACAACCGTGTTTCCTCTCTCCTCTTTCCCCCTGACTGTGCTTGGTGGGCTTACACCCCTCTTTTTGTCTGTCTTTGTCTCCACCCAGGGCAGTGACGGTGACTCGGTGGATAAGAACAAGTGCTGCACGCTGTGTAACATGTCCTTTACCTCAGCAGTGGTGGCCGAATCGCATTACCAGGGGAAAATCCATGCCAAAAGGTTAAAACTGTTGCTAGGTGAACAGCCAGCGTTGAAGGCCACAGGTAGGTGCGGAGCCGGAGCAGCAGGGTCTGGCGCGGGCGCAGGGGCTCGCGGTGCCGCGGCGGCACGAGCGCGGGGGGCTGAGTGACGAAGGCTGGCGGGAGCAGCGGGTCATTTGTGCTGCTGTCATAACCTTTAAAAACTGCTGATGCTCGTTATCGTCTGCTTTGTTCGCTCCCATCAGTGGTTTATCAGCCAGGGCTGGCCTTTGCAAGACGGTCCTATCTGTGGCTCCGGGCTTCTGAGATGTTCTGCTCGGTGGAAGGCGATGTCTCCTCTGGGCATGGATAGATGAGCCTGCATTTAATTAGCAGAAGTTACTCGACAGCTCAGTGAATACGTTTAATAAACCTCTCGTGTCACTGTGCAGAACACAATATCATTTGCTTTTACCTTAGAGGGAAATCTAGTCTTTAAAAACTGCTGGATTGATTGTCTTTTGATTTCTGCCCGGATGGGTATTCATGCTTCCCCCCACGGTGATTCCGATGACGCCAGCCTATTAACTTCCACATTTAAAAAGTCAAATGTTGGAATCGGATAATTTAACCATGTTATTGTTTGCTTAACCATACAGTCCCTGCAAACCGCTAATATACTGTGAAACAAAGCTTCCTCTGCGCTCCTCAGGCCACAGGATGCTCAGACAAAACATGCCTCGTGCTAACCAGGCAGGATGACGGCCGTGGTCCTGCAGATAGATGTATCTCAGTATTACTACCAGTTGTGCTTCCGTCAGAACAGAATACAAATTTAGCTCTGCCTTTTGCATCCCACCTAACGTGATGTGCATAAATCCATGGACACAGCGGCTGCAGGGCCCTGTCGAGGCAGGGCTTGCCGAGAGCTGCAGCTTTGCGTTGTGTTTTTGTCTAATTTTTTATCATCAGGATCAGCCTCAGAGGCTCTAAGTGAGCCGCACCGTGTGCTCCAAGAGTAATGGGCTCTTCAGCTGCAGTAATCACTAGGAAAGAGTAACTCAAGGACTCATCAGCTCTTCCAGACACTTGATCTGATGAAGCTGAGCCGCAGGAATACATTAATAAGCACCTCCTCGTTCTCCAGGAGTTCTCAGAAACATGCCCTTTGGACACAACATTTTTCTGGGCTTCCTACAGGGTCGCCCAGCATTTTTCCACTGGATTTTTCTCCCAGTCCTTCATGGCTGGCACCGGGGAGCTTTCAGTCTCTCAGACGGAGCTTCAGAGGCCGCGGTGCTCACGAGTCCTGGGAGCCGGCTGCACAGCCCTGAGTGTGCTGGATACTCCCGGGGAGGAGCATCCCGTCCCCGGGGGCTTCGCACGTGTCTGTGACCGCGGCGTGGCCTGGCTGCGGTGCAGCACGTGGCTGCGCAGGGTTTGGACGGTGGCCGTGCTGGTTTCGATAGGAATTCATCCCTGGCATTATCTAGCCGTTTTTCTTCCCCAGCTCCATGGAAGGGCACTCCAGGGGCCCTCGTACGTCGTCCTTAAAGCCCCGATTGCCAGAAGGGCTGTGAACGTTTCAGCACCAGCTCCGAGACCCTGGTGATGGAGGCTGGAAGTGCCGGTGGTGGAGCTGCTCCTGGCTGTGGTTCCTGGCTCGTGGGTGCGCTCGGTCCCCCGTGGCAGTGCTGGAGCTGGGGGACAGGGACATGGCCTTTCCACATTGCCTTGGGGTGCGATGGGACGGGGTTGTTTTCCAAGTTCCCCAAGTGCTCTTATTATGGCTGAGATTAAACCTATACAGTTAATCTGAAAAGGTATTTTAGTGGCAATAGGCAGGTAACAATAGGTAATAACCTCTAGATTGCAATGTCTGATTTTCAGCCTTGAACAAAAAATTTATTGTTACCCTAAATTGTTGTGAAATTCTGTGTTGACCGTTTGCTTGTTAGTGGGTCTGTGTGTAAAGGGAGGAAAGGATTTGTGAAATTCTTTGCACAACTGGCTTTGCAGGAGTCATTCCGTTCACACAGATGTACAGTTGCCTCAGAGGAGCAGAGCATCACACGGTAACAGGATGAATTTAGGGGACAAAATGAAGACTAATGAATGCAGTTGGAACTGCAGGGGAAATGTAGGAAGAATCCTTGAGCTGTTTGAAGAGCAGCATTTTCCAGTAAAAAAAAAAATAGTAATATTCTCAGCGAGGTGAAAATTTGACAAATGTCTGCAACTGGAATTCTGTTCCTGGAGGCATCGGCTCTGAAACGCGCGGTGCTGCAGGGCTGCCGCGGGACCTGGAGCCGCTGCCAGCGGCCAGGAATTCCCTGGGGCTTCGCCTCCGCAGAGCAGCTCCTCTCCCAACGCAGCGCCCGGCTCCATCCTGGACCCGCGTCCCTTTCCAACCGACAGCGACAGGGGAGGGAGCTCTGCAGGCACCTCCTCTGCCGCTGGCAGCCAGCGCGTGTCTGGGTGCTGAGCATCCTTCCCTGCAGGCAGCAGAGTGCCCGAGCGCTGCTTCACGTCGTACCCGGGAGCATCTCAGGAGCTTCCCAGGGAGTTTCATGCCGCAAGGTGAAGTGTTTATCTCAGCTCTGCTGAACTGGTGAAGAACAGACTTCCCTCCCGTCACCGCGGAGGTTACACCAGTCCTAAGCTCTGAGCAACCCGTGCTCTGTAAAGCAGCGCAGGACGTTACCGTGCGTCCGGCTCTGTGCCCTGACAGTTCTACCCCCGTGTTTCAGATAATCCAGATGCGCTTTCTGACCGCCTCAAGCTGCAGCGTCCATCTCCTGCCTTCGGGAGGGCTCGGCTCTGTTTTGCGGGTGCACGCGGATGCTCTGGCAGCTGCGTTCTGCCTACGAACAAGCCGCTGCTTGAGACTCTCGGTTTTCTGTCTCGCCAATCCCGTAGAAAGTTATATCTGTTCTCAGTCCACTCATGGAGTTACACCTTCCCTTTCAATTTTATCATCTTAATGAAGTACATTTCTCTGCTGGTGCTTTCGGGAGAGGGAGAAGTGCCTTAACAGTCGGGTTTTCACCATAGGAAAGCGATGTCTCATCACTGCAGTGAAATACTTGTGATCTTTTCTGCTGCTCCTGCTGTACAAGGCTGTAGCCCTCCGAGGCTTTATGTCATCGTATTGCTGACGAATTTCTCTAGTCATTTCCAACATCTTCTGTCAGCTTGCATCCAGTCATCAGCATGAGTTATAAAACAAAGAATTGTGAGGGGGAATAGCTGCTGCCTTCACCGATCAGAGCGCGGGTACCTGCAGGCATCTCACTATCAGCCCTGGCTTCGGGAGGTGCCGGGGCTGGTGTGCCCCAGCTCCGGCGAGGGGACAGGGCAGCTCCGGGGTCCCCTGCGTTCGGGGCGAGGGGTAAGGGCGTGATTTTGCCAGCAGGAAAAGTTACCTTGGCTTTTTCACCTCCTTGTTCTCTAGTTCCTGGTGTGGGGTTTGCGTCTCAGATGTGCTGAAGGGGACAGAGCAAATGGTTTCAGGCTCTGGTGCGAGGATCCGTCCAGCAAAGCTGGATCTGCCTTAGTCCCAGACTTGTCTTCTGAAGGAAACTGAATTTCTCCAGTGCCCATTGTCGTGGCTCAGTTACTTTCTCATTCTCATGCTCAGCTCATGGAGAGTGGCGATGATAAAACGTTGGGTGCCATTTAAATACAGCTATGAATAAAAAGCTTTGCATGCAAGAAATAAGTCAAACATTAGTTCATTGCCAGAGTGCTAAAGTGTTTCTAACTTTATATTTTGCCTCTTGCAGCAAAGTAAGACTTTCTCACTTCCCTCCCACAGCAAAGGGGAACGTAAGGCAGACTGTCATGAGCTCTTTAGCGTTTTGAAATACTTGAAATAGTCAAACTAGCAGCTTTTATGTTTGTGTTTTAGATGGAGAAACATTTTTAACATTTGACGTTTTGTGAGTGTTTATTATTAATTTTCATGTCACTGCTCAGTGAATCATGATATTTTCTGCTCTGTGGTAGCTCTGTAGTGCATATCAAAATGGTAAATCCACATTTGTGGAGAAGTCAGCTTTCATCTCTTTCTCTTCAGGAGGATTTGGAAGATGCGGGGTGTTTTCGTTAATTGCCAGGCTGGGTTCAGCACGCCTTAGGACTAGAGGTAGCTGTAAATGGAACCTGAGGAACGTGGATTTACAAGAAAATACTGTGTATTGTGTGTGCTGGGAGGAAATCCCTGCCATGTGGGCAGAGTGCCGGGTGCTGGGTCCGTGCAGGGTCTCTGCTGTGGGGGGCTGCAGCCCACGGGGTTGGGGGGAGTCAGGTGTTGTGGTGGGCTCAGAGCGGGGCTGGGGTGGGTCTGGGGGGGCTCTGGTGCAGCCCCCCGAAGCAGGAGTGCCTGTCCCACCGACGGCCTCCCTCCTGCACTGCATTTGGAGGAGCACAAGCCACCAGCCTCACCAAGGGGGGCTTGGACGCGCAGCCACGGGGCCGCCGCTCCGGCTGATGGCTGAGCCACAGAGGATGCTTCAGTCGTGTTTCTTTAGTGAGCAGGAGATGTAACTCCTGCAGACACTACCGGCTCTGTGAATTCCAGCCTCCCTGGTTCCCCTCTGGCGGCAGCTAGCGCATAAACAAGGGGAAAGCTGACCAAAAGAGCTGACAGATTTAACTTCATAGCCTGGGGAGCAGCAAGGCAAATACATCGCGGAGCTCCTGCGCTGCTGTAATAACTGGTTATTTATACTGGTCCAGATGCCCAAACATCTCTGCAGCCGAACTTCTGTTCATGTTGGGGGCACCTCGGAGGGGCTGGGGGTGCGTCTCTCGTGCTGGAACCGTAGGTGTTAGTAAATACGTTGTTTTTAGGAGCAAAATGCAGCTGGGTCCTCCCTGAGCCCTGCCAGCTGCCCTCCGGCTCTGTCAGGAGCAGTTTTTCAGGAGGCAGCACAGCAGCCACTGACCTCGGCTGCCTCAGCAGAGCTGGGACGTGTCCGAGGGGCATCGGGGGCCCGGGGTGATGGGAAAAGCTTTTCTTTGTTGGCGTGGTGCTTGGTTTCTAACGAGGCTGGTTAAACGGAGGACGGGCAGAGATTCGGCAGTGGAATCCTCTGGTGGGGTGAAACGAATCCAACCGAGCGGGCAGTTTGCGAGGCAGCACAACGAGGAGGAGAAATATCTTCTGCAGGAGCTGACGGTGTAATCACTTTATTAACTCACCCCCGAGGGGTCCATCTCGCTCGCGCTGGGCAGAGCTGTGGTGGCAGCTGCAGAAGCGAGGGAACTTCTGCGGGTGTTTCTGCAGAGGCAGCCTGGCGAGGAGGGCGACGGTGAAACTGTGATACCTCGGCAGTTGTCATCGAAAACAATAGAAGCTCATAAACCCCTGGAAATTGATAAGGTTGTAAGTAACGTTATATGCAAGATACGGTTTCGTTGAGGATGGTTAATAGACATCCCTTCCCGAGCAGGTCAGCAGATTTATAACAATATTAACTTTCTTGAGCTGTGGAGTCAATCACAGTGGGCTTCAGTCGTAATTATATGTCTAAATATATCCCTGTTTTGCTCACTGATTCCCGGTGTCAGGCACAGAGGTGGGTCTGTCTCTTGCCAACCCCTGCTCCCCTCGGGGCTCAGCTGCAGTAGCGCGGGACCCCCTGATCAAAGGAGAGCGACCGAGCTCCTCTTCACCACCTCACAATTTGCCTATTCTTGTATCATGGAGAGAGTGGTTTGTTAATTATTTAGATAGCAGGCATTTCATCTGGAAAAGAAAAGAAAAGGAAAACCACATAAAAGGGAATTTTTGAATGAGGTGTGATAATTAAGTGCTAGTCATTGTATATTTTTGTATCCCAGTGTTATCTGAACTTTATTTTACTTTGAACTGTTTTTCCGTGGCTTTGTGACTTATATTGTACAAAGTAGGAAAACTGGCAAACAAGGTGCAGCTCCGTTATGTAAAGACTAATCACCCATTTTTCTTTGAAATTATTTGGGGATCGTGTTTGTGTTCCCAGCTGGCCTCTTGGTGAATCTGAAGGGGAACGGGATTAAATTGAGGCCGTGGGTTGCTGGTACCTGTCAGTTCACAGCGTGAAGGTGTTTGAATGAGGGTACTGACTATTGAATATTTTTTTCCTCTATGACAATTTACAATTACTATAGCTTTCCCTATTCTTTCCAAGACCAAATAAATTGAAAAATAAGAATGCTGAGATAATGATAAGCCTGTCTTGAGAAGTAGATGGCTTTGCATGTTTTGTTTATTCTCCACTGGCAATTTTTCCTGGAAGTAGCAATTTAAGCAAGGTAAGTTTAGCAGGTTTGGTCACAGCGGTGATAAGACGTGTCACTGCAACGAGAGCATCCTTCTTTCCCAGCTAGTGAGACGCAGGTGGCTGAGGCACAGTCCTGTGCTGTCCTTGCATGCCACTTTTTTTATGCGAAATGGCAGATTTCCGAGCAGCACCGTCCCGAACATCCAGTGGGACCCTGTGGCTGCTGCTGACTATTCCCCGTGTCTAGTGTGGGATCTACCTCGGGGTCTGCTGCTCCTCTCGCAGCCTGGAAGAGCTCATGTCTGACCGTTCCCTTTCACAGAAGCTGCCCTGAGCCCCCTGAAGCAGCCGCACACGGACAGTCCCCCCGTGGTACCGACGCCGCACCCGCGGAGAGACTCGGACAGGTACTGCCAGCTCTGCACGGCCTGGTTCAACAACCCCATGATGGCCCAGCAGCACTACGACGGCAAGAAGCACAAGAAGAATGCAGCCAGGGCCGACCTCCTGGAGCAGCTGGGGAAGACCCTGGACCTGGGCGAGCTGAGAGGTGAGGGCAGGGGTGCGCGGGGAGCACGGCCCTGCTCCCGCGGGGCCTGGTGACGGCAGCGACGCCGGCCTTGCCCACCGCCATCACTGGTCCTCCGGGCAAGTGGTGCAGGGGAGACCCTGGTGCTCTTACAGCTTTAGGAGGTTCCTGCTACCATGAAAAAATCCCGTCCTCAAAGATGACCCTCTGCAGTTTGTCAGCATCCTTTAAAAGTTGTTTCCTAGGTATTTCTTTTGCCTCTTCCTAACACAGCGCCTTCCGTTAGCACACACTCCTGTCCTCGAGCAAACGAGCTGGGAGAGGAGATGGCGTTAACGCGCTCAGCCCCGCGGGGGTTTGCTGGAGGCAGAGCGGGGCTTTCGCTGTCTTCTGTGATTTAATTAGTGCTTGTAAAACGCTGCCATGGTCCTGGGTCAGCAGCAGCAAAGAGGAACGGAGCGTTTGCTACGGGCACGTTAAACACAAGTTTTCCCCATTCCCGCCGAAGGGAGAGCAGCCGTCGGTCCGTCCGTCTGTCCCCGTGTCCATCCCAGCCGTACCAGGAGCGGGTCTGGCACCGGCGGGGTCCCTGTGGGGGCTGTGCCTGGGGTCACCTGGCTTTGGGCATTGCACCCCTCTGGGAGCCCCCCGGACCCCCGGGCGCTGTCGAAGGGTCGGCTCCGTCCCGCGTGCTGGTGCTGTCGGGGATGTGCTGGTTTGTAGCGGCTGGGATGCGGCTGGGGCTCGGTTCTGAGCGCAGCGCCTGTTTGATATGGAGGAGGAGAGGTACGAGCCTCCCGTTGGAAGTCTTCTCTGTGGTCTTGGTTACAGTCCTGTGTGCACAGGAGGTATTTGAGTGAAACAGGTTGAGGAGAAAGTGCAGGTTTGATTTTCAAAACCATGCGGGAGAGGAAGGCTCGTTTGCCAGCGAGACATTGCATTAACATTTTAAAATACCTTTTTTTTTTCCCCTTGCTAAATTAAATAATTTTCCTTTAAATACTAATGACTGTGCAGTATGTTGTGCATTTCTTGATCTCAGATAAACCTTGTAACGGTTATCCAGATCCTCCGTGTGCTACCTGGTGTGACTCACGGTGCCATAAATGATTCATGTGGCTGAGTCACTGCCCGCTGCTGGGAGTACGTGGGGAAGTAAAACCTGGGACAGTAACGTGGAAGTGCTTAGTGCTTTGAACTGTGCCAAGCTCGGGAGTGGCTGAGGATGTCATTAACTGTAAATAAATCAATGTGAAGTGTTTTATTCATTTAGCTTGTGCCTAGGAGAGCTGAAGTTGGAGGGATTTATATACTCATCAGACCGTGTTGGTTTTCGCTAGAATGCAAACTGATTTCCTTTCCATGCTACCCCGGTGGCTTCTCCCATCACAACTTAAATATTAATTCTATTTTGACTACTGTGGGAGACGAACATTTGATGCATTGTGTGAGCCTGGAACAAGCAGTATCGGTTGAAGTAAAACATTCCAGCAGCCTTTGATGTTTTGATAATGGCTACAATAAAATATTTATTGATAAATATGAATGTGTATTTAGAGAAATAAGAATAGAGATATATTTTTGGACAACTGATATGTATAGGAAACAAAAGCATTGATTCTGCTTGCCAAGTCTTATTTTCTTCTCAGAAATGAGAAAGGGGAGGGAAAAAAGGAAAAAGAAACCTCACTAACAGCACCGTTTCTGTAGTCTGTGTTGAGTTAAAGCTGCAACACGTACGAGTGCAGTGTCACACGGTCCACGGGCTTTGGCCGAGCGGAGGATGCTGTGCGGGTCACTGGGCAGCGCACAGCCCTGCTCCGGGCAGGGTCCGGCCCCATCTCAGCCTTGCCAGCACAGCTGGTCCAGGGCCCCTGCTCCCAGGGCTGGTCTGGGGACCCCTCTGCTCGTACTCCTTGGGAGAGTGCGTGGACATACCCTGAAAGAGGAAGAAATGAAGAGTTTTCTTCCCGCAGAGCCGCAGAATTGAGACGGCTGCGCAGGGACGGCGTCACCTGCAGCCTTTGTGTTTTCAGGTAAACTGTCATAGTTGCAGGTGCTGTCTTGAAAAATCAGGCAAAGAGCTGAGTTTCTTTTTACTTCTCAGCTCATAATTTCTTCGTGTGCCTTATAAATACTTTTCATTCTGTGCTGCCACTTTTGATTAGTAAAAAGCGATTTAACAAGTGCTCCCCTGGAATGTGTTTTAATGCATTTTATGCAGAATGACATTAATGACTTGACGTGTTAATATTTTATTTAATAGCTATAGGAGCGCATTCAATTTTACATGAGCGCATGTCGTGATGCAGGGCAGGGAATGCTGACGTGTCGTGAGGATGCAAAAGCAGATGTGAACACAGAGCACCGCGTTTCCTGACAGACTGCTCTGGTCCGGACCGCCGTCCTGTCGCAGGCTGCCTGCTGCGCTGACGCTCTGCTCCAACAGGCTTTGGCTGGGTGTGTTGGATGAAACCACAGTTTCAGCCAAGCTGGCAGCTTTGGTGTAAGCTGCTGCGGCAGCGCGGTGCCGGGTCCCTCCCGCGCTGGATGTGGGGAGGAGGGACAGGATTCCCCCTTGTTCATCATCGTGAGCAGCCTTGACGTGCTGGTGGAAAAATACTAGCGTCCCCAGCTAGGAACTGTCGTCGCTGATGGTGTTTCCACCTACACAAGTAATTAAGATTCAATAAGGCTGCTGTTAATGTATGCTGTTAAATTAGCTGCTGAGCATTGGAACCTTATTACCTTAATTTAAGGTATTACCAGGTTCTTGCTTCCCCAGTGCTGGTCTCTGCCGTGCGGCGGTTGCGGCGCGGTCCGAGGGCTGGGGCTGCAGCAAGGTGCTAGCGCAGCGCCGCGTCAGCCGCGCTCTGCCGGGTCCGTCCTTGCCCTGCGTCGTGGCACGGGTGTACGTGGTTTCTGGCTCCTGTTGGCTTAATAAAGGGAACAGGAGCTGCTATGGAGAGAGGGTTTGGCTGTAAAACCATTGCTGCTGCGTCAAGAATAAATTCAATAAAACCAGCATCCGTAAGCATATTTGCAGTTTGGTTTTTGTTCTGTGTCACATCACGACACATAAAAATATAGGTGACTAAATACTTCTGCATTATTCCTTACTTGCTGTTTTTGAGTGCTCATCTGAATATTTTTGAAATATTTTTTAAAGAAGATGTTTAACTTTACGTTGGACCAAATTCCTAGGTGAGAGACGTGTGAGGCGTTTGAGAAAAGTGGGACTGTCAGTACAGGTCGTGTCTGAAGTTCAAAAAAGGAAAAGTGATTTTTTGGGAGTCTGTAAGTGTGCGTATAGCCTATGCAGTTAATTATGGTAATCATAAACTGATCAAATTTGAGGGTGCCGTACATTACTTGTTCTAAATGAATTGTTTTAGCAGTTTCTGCAAAGAAATAATGCTGTGGAGAGTCAAAAGAGACTATTACATGGTACATTAAAACTGTTCCTCAAGCGTGCAGCAGCCTGTGGTAAGAATTCCCCTACTCTGGTATTTTTAAGCTGAGCCCTTCAATTAAGCTTGAAATGCTCTGTTCGGATCTTCGTGGAAGTGAATCAGTGCAAAGCAGAAACCTGACCACAGAGACTCTGAAATTTGCAATTCCCTTTTTTTTTCTAGGAGGACAGGACAGAAATTACATTACCATCAATGGTTCACTGTAATGCCAGTGCACATGTAAGGTCGGTGATGCTAATACAGTCCGTGATGCCAAGGGATTTATTAGGATGTTAAAATGCGGTTTTCTCCGCAGGCCTGAAGCGCAGCTACACGTGCAACATCTGCAACGTCACCCTGAACTCCATAGAGCAGTACCACGCGCACCTGAAGGGCTCCAAACATCAGACCAAGTGGGTATCTTCGTGCCTTTCCCGGTGGCCTCCTGTCTGTCTGTGCCTGCCTAGATGAGTGTGTGTGTGTATATATGTCCCGGGGACAGGGACTCCTCTCTGGAGAGGTGGCGTGTGTTAAGGGGTTGTCCCACTTTCCTGAACATCCTCCTTCTCTCCTGCAGACCCCTCCTCTATCCCCCCCCTTCCCAGGACCACCCCCAGCTATCGTTCTGCAGGTCCTCTGGGACGCCCCTTGTCCTGGTCACAGGTTTGCTGTCCCTCCCCACTGAAATGTGCCAGAGGACATTGGGGAACCCAAATATCTGCCCATCAAACTGAGCAGTGCCTGCTGGTGTGGGGCGGATGAAGGAGAGATGGGCAGCAGTGACCCAAGACGGTAACGGTGTCTGGTCCTGATGCCGTGAGCATTTGTGCTTAATGATACCGAGTTTGCAGCTTCTTTCATGTGTTAAACCTCAGAGGAGACACTGGGAGTGTAATGGGATTAGGTGTTTCCAAGGGAAAATGTTTATGCTGTGATTTAGAGCAATTATGTATTACCCAACTTTGAGACTTGGAGGGAGTCTGCTCTGTCAATTAGTACAAATCATTAAAATGAAGCGATAAAGATACTTGGTACCCAAGAGTAGATTTATGTACTAATCTCTATTAATACACTTACATGTGAGCTTTGGGAACCGTTTCAGGCTGAAGCACTCGGGACTGCCCAGATTAGAAGAGGGATATAAAAGGTGTCATTAGGTACTGAAACACTTCAGGTAGCTTTACGGGCAGACTGGATGATGAGGCAGGGTGATCAGACCCGGCAATAAGTACTGGTGTCTGATTTTGCTTAAGCTACAAAGGGTAAATGCAGACCTTCCTCAGCTGATGCTAGACCGTCGAAGATTCCCGGTATTATTCGCCTTAGCTCTATCCTATTTATTGATGGAGCATTTGAATGTCTTCCAAATGCTGCCCTTTCTGGCCCTGAGCGTGTAGTTGTATCCAGGATCTCAATTAGCAGAAGGAACTGATGGCGTGAGAGTTTCTGATGAGGTGGATTTCTCCCTCCTGCTCTTTGCACAGGGTGGGTGGAGTGGAAGGAGAGGCGGTTGTTGAGGGGCTGCAGTGGTCCAGCACACCTCCCAGGGCAGATCTTCTGAAGCGAGACGTAGTTTGGGCTGTGCCATGAGCAACCTGGGACCTTCAGTGGGTCCTTCACTGCCTCCATCTCCCGTTCTCTTTCCGCACATCTGACTGATGGTGCATCCCTGCTCCATGGGGTTACGTGCAGGACAGTGCGTGCAGGGTCCGTGTCTGTACCCAGTGCAACAAACTCCCACTGCTGGAAAACAGAGCTGACAGCTCTTCCCGTCGGAAACCGGGAGTGGGAGCAGCTGTGATGTGCTGCCCGGGCACAGAGCTGTAATTTATCCTTCCCCTGCCAGTCCTTCTGAGTTTGTGTTATTATGGCTGCTAAGGATAAAGGAGTTCATTTCACATCGGAGCAGCCTCATGGACGGGAGATAGAGGTGCAGAACAGACGCGCTGCTACTTTGCAGTGTTGGGAGGGTGCCTCATCCTCTGCTCTATACCCACACCTTCTGCTTTGGGTTCCAGTCACCTGCAATTAGCAGAGTGTCATCTCCCCACTTCGACAGTTTCTGCAGAAAGATAATTCCTTCTGCATCTGTTGCTTTCCCAAATGTTTTCTTCTGACTTACTCTGACAAGAATTGCAAAGACTAAGGATCTTTCTGCTTCATCTCTTATTCTGCGGCTGGGGTGGGAGCACCAGGGTACGGACACGTACGGCCCTGGACCGACGGGGCGGTGGGGAGGCAGCAGCGTGCGGTGCCGCAGGGCTGGGGTTGGTTTACGGGGGGTCCCAGCCCATCGCACTGGGATGCCAGCGAGCCAGCCCGCATCGCACTGCTCTAGTGCCAAGGCTCGGTGGCACCCGCGGTCGTTCCCAGAGCCTTCCAGAGCTCTGAAAGCGCGTGAATTATTGATATGAGGCCCATTTCTCTCATCTCGGTGGGGATCAAGCCAGCCTGTGCAGGGAATGCCAGAGTGGCGCAGAGGCCTGCAGGACTCCCACTTTTTTTTTAACGATCTTCCTCTTTCGCAAATTAATATTCTTATCGGTCTTTCTAAGTGTGCTTTCTTATCATTTATTCATAATGACTTAAATCTGGTCCGAAGAGATTTTCATGGGCACTCAGTACAAGAGGAAACAGAGCAATAAATTCAAAAGAAAGTATGTTACAAACGTAATAATGGCATGCCAATTAGAGACATTCGTCTGACCCATTTCTATGGGAAATTGCTCTGATTATTCTATTTCCTCCATCCATTGTTCACTCTTACACAATTTTCTTTGAGGCTCAGTATCCGAGAGCAGCACGGATCTCTCCAGCGCCTATAGGGGTGCAGACGCGGGAGACAATGGATTGGCAGCTTGGGTTTGTGCACGACAAAAGCTCTTCCCACCCTGTAATTAGTATGTAACCAGATTTTACTGTCCTTGTCTAAAGCTGTTTTTGCAGCTTCATTGTCCTCTATATGGGACTGAGGGAGTGAGTTACCCATATCTTTTATCCTGAATCAGTTATCCCCCATAGTCTAAGGGGTCTGTAACAGCCATGTGCGCTGCTAACGTGGCTGAACCCAGAGATATGGCCCCAGGATGAGTCGGGGGGTCTCATCAACGTAGTTTTATTTGCCACGTACACAGAGATGACCTTGTACACGGTGTCTGTACAGAGGCGGCCGCACAGGTCGGGGCTTGTGATGATAGCAGGTAGCAAAAGAGTTGAGGAAGGTAAAGTAGTTCAGATAGCTCGTGTTCCTGACTACGGAAACCGGCTGTAGTGCAGAGAAAGATGAATAAATCTTCATTTCTAGTGCTGTAAATGAATACGTTGTGAAAAGTTATTCTACATCATGTCTCGACTATTGTATGAGTGACTGAAGGTGCCTGTGCCCTCAGCTCAGCCCCGTTTCCAGCGCAAACGGGTGTGCAGGGCAGCACAAACACAAGGGGTTTTGACACGGCTGCATCTGTTTTTTGTAGCTTTCCACAAGTGATTGCCTCTCCTATACAAAGAAAGTTCATTTTGGAATCCAGACCTGGTACTTCTGCCGAGTTTCCGCTGCCGCTTTGTACCCGCAGCAAGGCTGGGTCATCACAGACCTTGGCTCTCGAGGGCAGGGTGGGCAAATGTGCCCAGCGTTGGGGTGCCAGGCGAGGATGCCGACCCCATGCAGCCATCCTGTGTACCTAGGCGAGTGTTTTGCCCACTGTTTTCTGCTGTTCTCATTATTGTTGGTTAGTGTCAAGACTGTCCTCTTCCTTATAACTCAGCCTGAAGCCAGCGGATCGCAGTTGCCAAGGCAACAAAACATTTTATGTAGCTGTCATACTTCATATAATTAAAAAAAAAAGGCAGGGGGAGAAGGATGGTAAAGGAAAGGGATTTTGTTGTGGGACAGGTTAGCAGGGAAAGTGGTTGCAGGCTGGAAGCTGGTAACACCCAAAAATACTGGGCAGATGAGTCTTCTGAAAAGCTGCTTTAGGAGAGAAGAACTTCTATGAGGAATGAGTCAAGTTGTGGGTATTTATTATAGTCCTTGAGAGCTCTCCACAGAGCAGCACACAACCGAGCCGCTGCTAGAGTTGCTTTAAATAACCCACCGTACAGCAGCCCTTGAACCGGGTTATCCGGACCCCCGTCGCCCCTCAGCGCGGCGCGGGCGGTGCCGGGCTCCGTTAGCAGGGCAGGGGTTGGAGGCTGCGTACCCTGCAGCTGCCCCTTCTCCCTTACTGGCATTCAGGGGCTCGCCTGAACGCTTCTGACTGAATTTGTTTGACCAAAGGATGGGGAAAATGGGGGCTTGGGGGAGGAAGCTGAAAGCGTCTTGGCTCGTATTTTGGTGTTGAATAAAAGATGCAGGAGGAGGTAGCTAATATTGAGCGAGTCCTTATCCCTCTGCCCGATGAATATGCAAAGCGAGATGATGTCTGCTAGCTCCCAGCTTTTCTCCAGGGTGCAGGTACTTTAAGCTGTATATTTGAAAATAAAGGAAAAAATGCATCCTTTTTTTATCCTGTCATAGAGTCAGGAATCGGGGCTAGAGTCAGGTACAGGATATTTCCTCTAAGGCTCCAGTGTTCATCATCGCTGTGCTGGGAACGTGGGCTCGCACGGGGCAGCGGGGCCAGGGCTGCCCTTTGGTGTCCGAGGAGAGCGGGGCTCCAGCCCGGGGCTCTGGTGAGGGACGCTGGTGGTGGCACGGACACGCTGGCACAGAAGCAGGTTTCGAAATGCGGCTGGACTCTGGAACATCTGCAGCAGGGAGGAGCACGGAGCCTTTAATTAGGGATTTATGAACTGTGTGGAGATGATTGAGTCATTGTTTGACTTGCTTTCCAGAAATAGAAGTGGCTTTTTTTAATCCCCCCCACTCTCCCTTCCTCCTCCCACCAACGAGCAGAGGAGCAGCAGAGCGAGGAGCGAGGCGCAGGGCAGGCTGGTGAGGGGCTGCAGGGATGAGGGCACATTGTCTCTGATCACATGCCAGCCTTGCTCCTTGCTGCTCACCCGGGGCTGGAAGAAACAAAACTTCCCTCTCTTCTGGTTTGTGTAAACTGCAAAGATGAAGCGTCGCTGCTAAAAGTGATTTGCATCAACCAACAGAGAATTAAAGTCCCAGGTAGTTGTGAGAGAAGCCAGAGGAGATCCAGATTCTGGGCCAGAGAAATGCCCGTGTGGAATATTAACGTGGGGCTTTGCAAAAAGTGCTTCCCTCGTTAATTAGCGCGCGTGGGCAGTGGGACTGGGACGGGTGCTGTGCTCATCGCTGCGCCCGGGGGGAAATAGCTGCGTTTGGGGAGGATGCGCGGGGGGGCTGGTCCCAGGTTGGCAGCAGCTCCTCGGGGGCTCGCGGATGAGAGGACCAAAGGTGCTGCTGGCACAGAACCAGAGCCCAGACCCCGACTTGGTCTGAGTGCCACGTCTGGGCCAGTTGCACATATGTCAAACGCTACAATAATGTGCCGACAGCGAGAGCTGCGAGCTGTCCTCCGCCGCTGTGGCTGTCAGCGAGCGGAGGCTGAGATCCAGCCCTGGTAATTAAGAGTCTGACTATATGGGGATAATGATTCCCCCTTCCATAAAGCAGAATTTTGTCTTCTCGCCTTTATTTTGTCTCTTTGATCAGGCAGACCTCTCTGCCACATCCAGAGCTCGCAAATGTATTCCGGGGTTTTATAACCACTCATTTACACATTCATAGATGCTAATACATGTCTGGGCATCCCTTTCAAACTCATGCTTTGGGATTAATTTTAGGATTTCTGTAGAGAGGGGCCCGATCCTGCAGTTATCGTGGGGGTAAAATCGATTCTATAGGAACCTAAACATGTCAAAGGAGTGCAGTGTTTGGTGAAACTGAGTGCCTGGGGGTTGAGAAGGGTTGTTTCTGGTCTGGAAGGGGTGCTCTGAACATCTTCCTGCACAACCCTTCACCTGGTCACTGGGCTGCACCCTGTGAAAGCACAGATGATTAGTGGCCTGCTGAGGAGCACGTGACAGCAGGCTGGGTGCCTGTGAGGGTTTTTGGGGTTGTTTTTCTGATTGAGATCACAGATGTGTAACTGGAACAGGGTATTTATTAACGTAAGCTGCTGGGCTATTCAGAAATCGGAGCTAATCAAAGTATTGTAAATACCGTGCCTGGAGAAATGTCACCCTTCACCATGATTGCATTGCCATATTTTTTTCGATCTGTTTAAGAAAGTGTAAACAAATGTTTACAGCCTGTTGTGGCTGAAGCACGTTCCTGGTCGCGGCACCCGACGCAGCCGTCGCGGAGGCAGCAGGAGCGGCGCCGGGTGGGTGCTCTGCTGTCCCTGCGCGGGGGCTGTGGAAGGTTATGACGAGTGAAAAGCAGGAGACAGGACGAGGGGACGCCTTGGGCAGTTCCTCGCCTGGCTTCATTTGTGTCGGGTTTTCTGCAAAATGTTATTTCTGTTTCCCCTGGATTTTTCCAGCCCCCGTCCCCAGAGCTCGGAGGTTGAGCTTCCTCCTGTGCATCCTCACCCAGAACGAATGTGCTCTTTGGTATAAGATTTCCAATAAATTTCAGAAATTATATTAAATACTTGAGTTGTACCGTATACTTTACAACAAAACCAAATGATTTTGTTCTTACCTTGATGACTGCAGCTTTTATTGGTAGCAGTAACGTTTTCCATGTGCTTTCTGTAACATATAGTGGCTGGTGCCTAAAATATAAAGAAGCCTTTAGAGTGATAATAACCCCAGAAGATGAATAGTTATAAAAGGTAGATGGAACTGAAAGGTATTTTAATTTGTCATTATTTCAGTTCCAGAGAGCAGCTGAATAATTACACTGCCTATGAAGAGAGAGTGTGTGATAGTTTCTCTCATTATAGGATTACATTGCCTCCCTTCCCTTTTAATGTAAGTGAAAATAAAGACTTCTCTGATATCTTCTATTTTGATCATAATTTGAAAGCCCCAGAATGGCTTTGTTTCGTGGTGTCTTGTGTACGGATTAACTATTTTAATGTAAAGCATAAACACTGGGCTGATTTCTCAAAGTGTAAACCTGAGATCGCCAACGCTTGCTGAATGAGAAATTCCTCATGAGCCAAAAATGCGTTGGGTCACGAACAAGGCAGGTTTTGCGGGGTTTGCTGGGCTCTTAAGCAAAGTTAAATTGAGGACCTAAAGAAAGTACGCTTTTTTCCAAATTGTTACCAAAGTTTTCTTCCATAAAACATAGAACGGTCCTTAAAATTGCACATATGTTCTGGGTAGAAAGAGTTTGTTTATATATTCTTTTAGAATTGAAGTCTCCTCACTGCTCGCATAAAAATTTTCTTTAGTCATGATGAGAAAAGGGGAAGGTGCAGCTTTGCCCAGCCCGGGCTTGCCCAGGATCTGCTCCCAGTGCCGGGTCTCGCTGGAGCTCCGGCTGCGAAGGGGTGTTGGGGGGCAGCGGACACTGTCGGCTGGGGAAGGGGAGCGGGATGCTCCGGGGGGTGACCGGTGCGGGGACAGCCCTCGGGGGGCACACGGAGAGTGACTGCCACGTCGTTTCTCTCTTGCAGCCTGAAGAACCAGTAGTAGCTCGTCAGTCGAGACCAGGGAAACCACGGAGGCTGCTTCTGCGAGAGGAACTGGTCAGCAAGGAGGGGATGCTCTCCTGGACAATGATCCTGTGGGGATTCGATAATTAACATGTAACTAACCTTCGCTTTGGACAAATACATGGATTTTTTTTTTTTAATTTTGTGGTGAGTTAAAATATTTCAATGGATTTTTTTACCCTTTCAAGATAATATTTATTCAGCACAGAGTGTAGAGTACGATAACTATCCTGTAAATACAGCACTTAATCATCACTCATCTTCAGAGACAGTGGAAACCAAATATTTTACTTTTTCATATTTATTCTTAGATTTCTCCCAAGAGTATAAAATTATTCTATTCCATTATCCATGATAGTGATGTAATCAGTCTTCAACCAGAAATAAACATACTTTCTTCACCTTCTCCAGCATGGTTTGTGTCAACACATAAAGAGCAGCAAAAAATGAATCACAGGGATTGTATAACGGATGAATTTTTTCCTTCCCTCTCTGTCTTCGGAGAAACAAACGGTTCACTGAGCAAAGAAAACTAAAATGAAAACGCAAAATCCTTTTCCTGCTGGTAGGATTCCCGCAGGCTGGACGGAAGCCGTTCGCTTTGTCGCCTTTGCTGGTGCAAACCCGAAGCCAGACGAGCCCTCGCCAGCGCCCGGGCGTCACCAGCGCTGCCGCACCGGAGGGTTTTGCACGAGGGCAGGAATCCCACGGGGACGGGGGGTCCCGCGCTCCCGGAGCCGCCCCCACGGCAGAGCTCCGCCGAGCCGCTGGCAGCCACCGCGCAGCCTCCCCAGCCGCTCGCTGCCGGGGCCTCCCACCGAGCGCCGGCACCTCCCTCGGCGTGGGCAGAGGGTTCGGCCCCGAAGGTTTCCCTGCTCCGGAGGACCCCGCGTGTTGCAGCTGTGTGTGCACGGTGAGAGGCGAAGCGTTCGGCGGGTCGGGTCTGCGGGAGTGTTCGGAGCTGGATGTGCCGGAGACCCTCCAGGTGCCGGGTGTCCCCGGCAGCCCCCCGCCAGGGTCCCAGCGCCCGTGCGGGACCCCCGTCCGATGGCTCCGCAGCCGGGGCCCCACGACAGGGACGGCGGCTGGGGGGTCCTCGCTCACAGGGAGTTAAAAACTAAAAGGATTTGAAGGGTGAAAAAATTGGCCGAAAACCATCCTTAAGCGTGTAGGAGGAGCGGTGTTTGTGCAGAGCCCAGCGGGTCCCAGCCTGCGGCGGTTCGGTGCTGTAGGGAAGGTGTTTGCTCCTCCCTGGCTCCGAGGGGAGCGTAAACAAACACAACTCAATCCACCGGCCAGAGGGAGCTCACAAGGATTTTAGTTTTTCTACTGCAGTCAGCACGAAGGGACCAGGTTTGTTACCTAACCCTCTGCAAGGCAGAGAGCTGCAATAAACCCGCTCCAGCGTCACGCAGGTGCTGCGAGCAATGCGAAACCACCCTCGCTGTGCCCTGCACAGGCTCGGTGAGTGCACTCCGCATGCAGAGAACCTCTCTTGGGGATGCTGCTAGAGATTAAGCACCTTTTTAAAGAGCGATCTGGTGGGTTTATGTATGTGTAGTAGCACAATTCTTTAGAGACTGTGGCCATTTCCCTGCTTGTGCATCTCTGAAATAACAGGCTTTGACATTTCCTTCCTGTGCGCCCTCGGCTGGAGGCTCTCCGGTGCCTTCGGAGGTGAGCAGTGATGTGTACGGATCCATCTGTTCCTTTAGCAGGAATCCCAGCCAGGCGCAAATCCACTTCTCCAGCATCTCCAGGAGGAGCAGTGACCTGCTGCTGCTGGCTCTGCATCGGGGAAACTTTCAATCTAATCCACGGCTCACCGCCGTGGCCTGCAGGTTTGTGGGTTTTCTGCCAAGTGAACAAATTGTACATAGATGATGAATCTGTGTCCACCGTCCACCCCTGTACACCTGAATAAACCAAAGCAAAGTGTGTTGCTCTGCATTTTGGTGTTGAGTAGCGCTGCATGTTTCAGATGAGAGGTGTTTGGGTACGTCACTTGGAAAACTGCAGCTGTGATGCAAATGGCGTTTTATATATTAATAGAATTATTACTATTATTGTATATTTATAAAACAGTAGCCCATAAGATGGCAAGCTCGGTAGCAGAGGGTGCTGTAGGCACTGCTCACTAACCCTGATTTGTCTCACTTTGAGGGAAGCAACACCCGAGGGGTTTGTACAGCAGAGCAGTCCTGAGTGGCAGATGCGTGTGTGAAATCAAGGCAGCTTCACCGTGAACCTCTGTTGAGCCATGTTTGGGGGAAAGGCAGTATTTAAAGTCATTAAGCCACAAGGCAACACATGCTAAGAAGTAATTGTCCTGAAGCTGGTGCTGGTACCTGCAGGGCTCTGTCACTACAAGCAATTCCACTTATAAACGAGCCCGTGGGATGAAGCAGGAGCAGGCTTTTCGTGGAGGGGACCTTGTGATGCCAGAGGAGGAAAAATAGTCTTAGTCTGCTGCTGACAGGGTTCTGTTTTTCATATCTCTCTCCCTGCCATGGGGAGAAGTTCATGCTCCGTGGCCAGCAGAGCGGTGCGCAGGCTGTGGGGAGCAGCGCCAGGGAGGGCTGCTCTGGCTTTCCTCTGCCATGATGATCTTGTGTAACTGGCTTCTTAATGACCGTCTCATCTGAGACTCTGAAATCCCCCCCTGCCTCGCTGCTAGGGTCACCCTTTTAATGAAAACAAACCTATTTGTGCTGGTGGAAATGATTCTTTTACGTTGCAAAGGCAATGAAAAGCCCAAACTGAACAGATTTATTTTAAAAAGACTCCAGATCTTCAGGAGAGAAATAATTCTCCTAAATAAGGAGGGAGATCAATAATAAATGTTGCTCCACGGAAGCCGATGTTATTTTTCCTGCCAGCAGTGAAGACTAAATAGACCCTTTCTAGTCTAAGAAGAAATGAGGCTCCTGTGATTTGGGTTTGGGTTTGTTTTTTTTTTTTTTTTCCATAACATATGAAATCTGTTGGCAAATATACCTAATGGCAATGGTCAGTGCTTTATCTTCATCCGGCATTTAATCAGAGGGACATGCTACATCTGTACAATAGCTGGGCTAATTGACCTGACAGAACAATTGGTCATCTTCATACGCGGTGAAATGAATATGAATATCACTGTGTGTGATGAGAGAGGTTACAGACAGCGTGGGGCAGACTCGTGTGTTTTAGCTGTGACAGGCAGGAGACACACAAAATTCACATTGAATTTTAACTGTCTTTATCTGCTTTGAAAATATTCCCTGTTGCATTTTGTTTGTGCTTAGTTTAGTTTAGCTTAAGTGACGTAGGGAACGAGAGAAGCACCAGTCCCATTCGAAGTCAGCGTTTAATGCTTCTAGACCTTTCCCTGCTCCCATGCACGTGAGCGGTGACAGGTGGTGGCCCAGGGGACACTGGCAGAGCTTTGCCCACGTAACCCGGGAGAGCAGCAGGAACCCTGGAGCTCATCACAAGCTGTGTCCCTGCAGTCCCTCACCCCTCCACTAACTCTTGCTGATTTCATGTTACGTGTTTAAAAAATATTTTATATACAAGCAGGGTAACTTGTGTGCCTCCCTTTGTGTCTGCTCACGTACGCAACACTTGGATTGTTTTTATGTGTAGGATGTTGCAGGAGTCTCGGCAGCTCCCGCGCCCGTCTGACAGCTCCCGGCACAGGAGGTGCCTGCAGAACGGCGTCATCCCCTGCACCCAGCGCCAGGTCTGCGCCTCGCAGGGCACCAGGCAGCAGCATCTCGTGTCCTCTGCCTTGCTGAGGGGATCCAAGCAGGGAGAAGGAACCGAGTCAGAAGAGAGACCTTGGCTCTTCTGCATCCCGGAGAGCGCCCGGAGCTCCGGCTGGGCTGCGGGCTGCGCTTGTGCCTTCAGTCTGGCGCAGGGAAGGGGCAGACGCGCTGCAGAATGTAATTGTTTACTCTCCGGGGACAGTAAAAGATACTGAAGGAGCTCTCTATGATTAATTTGTGCTCTTGCATCAATGCCTTTCATGTGTGGAGGAGAATGGGTTGTTCACAGATGAGTAAGCATCTCCTTAAGTTTCATAGCTGTGGGGCTGTTTCGTTTATTGTGTTTTGGGTAATAACATAAGACACCAGTGTTTCTGAAGCTAAACTGCCTCTTTAGAGGGAGAATGATTTACAGAAACGGGGACATCACTCATGCGTGTGCAGCCTGACTCTTCGGAGCCTCCTTCCCCCCAAATCCCTCCCTTCCTGCAGCGATGCGCCTTGCTCCGAGCCGCACCCCGGGTGCTGCAGAGGCGATTTTGTCAGGAGAGGAAAAAATAAAACTTCTAACTTGTGTGCTCAAGCAATCACTACAAGCTAATTGCAGCAAATTAATTACAGCACAAACACAATTTCTTTCCCTAGGCAGGTGTGGCGACAGCTCTGCTGCAGCGGGCTGGGTTGAGCCCAGCTCGCTTGGGTCTGTGTTCCCTCTGCCCTGGCTGCCCGCCTTGGCTTGGAGCTGGTGGCTTGCTCGGTCTGAGAGGGTGACCAGAGACAGAGGACCTGTCCCTAATTTAGAATAATCAGCACTCTGTGCCCCTCCGGCAGCTCCCAGGTAGTCGGTTTGTCCCGGGGCACCGCAGGGCTGGTGCAGAGATGTACGTGTGTGAGAGCAGGAGGGTCAGCGCCGCAGCCCACATCGCCACGTCCCGCGTCACCCGGCCCCGGCGAGCGAGGGACACGTGGGGTGGGAATGGGATGCCCATCGCACCCCCTGCTCCGTCCAGTTCCAAACCGGAGTAACCGGAGCAGCACGATACTTGCGTTCGTTGCCAATATTGTCCTGGTCCAGTCAATCAGGCTTTGGTCCCTAAACCCTTCTAATCTCTTGCTGTTCCTAAGTTCATTAGGCCTTCAAAGCACGACATAAAAAGACAAATCTCCTAGTGGGAAGTTGGTGATCCCCGCAGAAATGCCTCCAGATTGCACGCTCTGCTCTGATGCCGAGACCAGCACACCACCCCGGGCTGAGACACTGGGTGCAGATGTATGAGAGCTTTGAATATGGGTGCAGTGCAACCACTGCATCCCCGAAGGTTACTTTAAATTGAAGGGTGAAAACATTTGCATATATTTTCCTCATTAAAAAAAAACCTCAAAAACATACTCTGCATTTCTCATGCAGAACACGCATATGTTACAGAATTTAATTCTGTTCTGGCCAAACGTTTCCCCAGCTTAAAATTCTGTGCAAGACATTCTGTGAAGAAAGTAAATGCCAATGATTAAGTGTCAGTCTGGTTGTGTCTTGCCACACACACGCTTCTAAGGAGCGGTGCTAACTGGAACACGGCCGGGACTGGGAGACAGCTGGAAATGTGATTATTAACACCAAAACTGTAATCTTTTAGACATGTTTCATTAGAGTTTTGTAGCACATGCTAACACAGTTCTTCGGGCTCTGGTGCAAATACACCAGGTTATGTTTCGGGAGGTGAGACTCCCAGTTCTGTAGTGTTTTGTGCTCAGACATAACGCAGCACAAATAATACATGTTTTTTAACGGGCTGCTTGTGCTGAGGCCATAGAGCTCTATGGCAACAGTGTGTAAAGTGACTCTGCCCTGAGACACGCCACTTAATACAGAGAAATTAATCACGGGAGAAGAATGCTCCTAGTCTGTAAGTGGTACTTTCTTTGTTAAGTTCCTATTACATCAACTTAATTAGCAAGTCCTGACCTTTAAAACCACCTTCCATAATCTTCATTTATGCATGTGGAAGTCGGCATTGCTCCTCCTGGCTGTGCCAGCAGCTTTCTGCCCTTGTCTGGAGTCATTTGAACTCCGCAAGCGTGTGACCAGCTGGAAGCCCTCTCCCACCAGTGAGAGGCTGTTGGGAACCTCTAGACCTGCTGCAGATCTGCAAGGCAGGGACGGCCCAGTTTGGTGGTTAATCATTGAGGATCTCGAGAGAGAGAGAAAGCAAATATCCATTAACATTGCAAAGTGTTCCCCACTTAAATTACTGCACTGAGCTCAACTGCAAGACTTCAGGATAAATCTTCTAGTCTAAGTTCTGTTATTTCCAGTGTCAGAACAGGGATGATGGAGCCGGTCCTGTTGACCCTGTGATGTTTATCTTCGCTAAGTGTGATGTTCTGGCTTTAAGGAGCTGGGTCAGGAGATAGCTGCAGAATGCTCCAAGCCAGAGCGATGTATTGCACTTTTGTACTGCTTGCGTGCATGTTCCTTGTACCCTAAGTCACAGGAGATCTAAAGCAAACTATAAAATTCCTTCTCTATATCACATCCCCATTCCCTCAACACCTTTGTGCATCTCATAATCCTGCCAGTGCTACTAAAAATCATTTCTGAGTGCAGCTGACTTGTACTCTTGCCAGGACCTAAACTCAGATCCTTCAACAGAGGGGTTGCAGGTGGGGTTTGCTAAAGACACAGCACAGAACATGAATGGCTGATGCTGAACAGTTGTCCTGGACATCTCTCCGTGGTGGTCAGTCCATTTCACATACTGTCTTGTGAAGGAGCGTGCTCAATGTCATCGCACCATGCTTGTGAGGGCGCCAAATGCACCAGAGTCCTTAATTGCCCCAGCCAGCCTCACCTGGAGCCCCCCCGCCTTCCCCACATCCCCAGCCCGTTGGTACTGGAGCTGCATTTAAGCTCTGTCTGTCCCCCCAGTCCTGCATGAACCATCTGCTGGGGGCTGCGAGAGCCGGGGGCTCCCCAGGAAAGACAAGGAGCTGCAGGTACCTGGGCAGGGCTGGTGGCATCAGCACCTGCAGAGCAGGTACCCGGGTAGGGCTGGTGGCATCAGCACCCACAGAGCAGGTACCCGGGCAGGGCTGGTGGCCATAGCACGTCCTGCCAGCAGCACCTGGCTCAGCTGCAGAGCTGGTTATGTTTTTATCAGTCTCCAAGCAGCCCGGGCAGGAGGACTCCGTTTGTGGGTACCTTCCCAGAGGCTCTGCTCGTGCTGGTGCAGCGGTGACGGTGACGGCTCGCTCGCCTCGGTGCCAGGGGCTGGTTTGCCGTGCCAGTGCTTGACAGGGAGCAGCGTAAGCAGCGTAAGCAGCATCCCCTCCGTGGGCCACCGCTCGCTAATTGAGCCTCGTAGCGTGCTCGTGGGTCTTTGACAATACCCTTTGTCTAATATGGTTTTAATCAGTGTGTGCGCTTCAATTTGCATATTAATAGCCAGGAGGTGTTGTTATACACTGCTGTTGATGAGATGGTTGTCAAGCCTCTCCTTCCAGTCTGAGGGAAGAAAGAAACTGCATCTGTTGTATGAAAAATGAAACTGCAGAAGACACATGTTTTAGGATCTACCGTTCTGTGCCTCCATCTTTCTTTATCTCCGCCTTTATTTTTCTCTTTAATAGCGCATATGGATGCATTCATTAATCTCTTTTTTATCTTTCCTTAGAACAAGGATCATTTAACAGGAGAGTAGGACAGGATTTTGTGCCTGTTGTGACGGCTCCAAGCTAGCCTAAATCTCACAGCTCTGCTGGGCGTTTTTGACTTGTGAAATGGCAAAAGGTTGACCCAGTCTAGGGGTCTGTTTATTGCAGCTGACCCCAGTGGGATAATTAAAATGCCAGTAATGAACAACGGCACTGCTCGCTCCCCAGGTTTGGCATGTCCAGCTGCCACAGGCGTTGGCTTCCCCAGCCCGGTGCCAGTGACCGGGACGCGGCGCCCTGAGTGAAGGGCCTTTGGAAGGGAGGACAGGGAGACAGATGTATTTGTGTCTCCATTCTCCTCTGCCAACAAGCTGCCCTTGCTGATGCTGATGAGAAGCACGGGGGGAGCACCAAGCTCCTGCAGCAGGAACAAGGTCCCCCTGCTCCTACCTCCTACAGCTCCTACCTCCCAAAGCCGCTGTCGGTCCCCGCCGGAGCATCCCCGTTTGCTGTGCAAAGTGCCAGCAGCGGGCGCGTGACCGGGGAGCAGAGCAGGCACCGCTCGTGTCAGCGCCACGTAAATATTGAGTGAATGTTTTGAAAGAGGAGCCTCTGCGCGCAGGGCGGCGGCGCAGGATTGGGGGTTTTCAATCACGCCGGCTCCGGAGGAAAAGAAACGCGGCTGCTGGTCTGAAATCAGCCTGCAGCTTCCACAGCCACCCACTCGGGCTGTGTGGACAAAAGGAGCAGCGTGAGGTAGGGAAAAAACCCCGTGAGCGTTTGCTGTAAAGAAACTGGCTGGAGGAAGGAGACCGAGCAAAGGCGTGGGATGGATGTTTCACTCCAGAGCTCCCATCCGTTTATATAATCACAGTTGTTATCATAGTAAATGTAAATAACTGAATGAGTTCAAATTTAGTGTTTGACAACACTGGCTCTTTGTGAGTACACTGCATTCTCCTAGAAAGCCTTTATTTCATCAGACAACCTAACAATATTTTAAACAATCCTTTAGGCATGTAGTTAGGCCCATATTTTGTGATTTTTCTCCCTCCTGGAAATGCAGGCTGCAGTCTCCAAAGCATAAAGCCCTCCTACAAGTTCATGTGTTAAGAAGTTGCTTGAATCAAAATATGTGGCGGTTTGGCAGCTTGCCTCTTGCTGCATTGCTGCAGCCTGTAACAATAGCAGTAATGTTATGGGGAAAATACCAAAAAAAGCTGGTTTGAACCTCGTCAGCCCAAGGCAACAAATATCCAGGCTAACCTGATGTGATTTTTCATAGGATGTGGCAGCTCTCAATCCTCGGTGGATTTTCAAAGGCCTGGAGATAACCAGCGTTCAGAAATAGATCAGAACAAGCCTTTCCATCCAGCAAGGAAGCAGCAGTGAAAAGCCAGTTCAGAATAGCACCGGCTGTAAGGTCCCCCTCGCACATACTTTTTAATGAGACCAGCGCTGGTCTTAGCAGACAAATGACCTCAATTCGCTCACAGCTCTGTGCTATTGATTCAATAGCTTCTCTTAATGAGGGAATTATCATCTTTGTTAGGGAATGTGGAATCCAGCAGGTGCACGGTGTTAAATAATGAAAAAGCAGCTTTGCTAGTGCCAGGAACACCATGGTGCAGGAATACCCGCCCCAGGAACACTGATCCCGCAGCATGTGCCTGCGGAGAGGGCTGGCCTGAGCCCAGCTGGGATCACGCACCTCTACATCACCAGGAGCGCCGGCTCGATCACTTCCCCTCCCACGTGAGTCACTTCCTAATCCAGATTTTTAGTTCATTAGTGCGGTGATGCATTAAAATGAAGCTCAGTAAAAAAGCAATGCTAATGTAAAAAAAAAAAACACACCAGTAATTCCCCCCCGCCCCAAATTCTCAGGTTCGTTTTCACCTTCACTGGGGCAGAGGGAAGCACCAATGTTCTGCAAAATTCCCTCCGGATCCCGGCTGGAGCCAAACGGCCTCCGCACGCCGAGCTCCTGCCCAGCCTGGTCCCGGAGGGGGTGTCCCCCCCGTAGAGGTTCCCTGCGTTGGGCTGCGGTTCCTCGAGCCATGTACGGTCGCTGTGCCCTCCTGGATCACGCCCTCAGGACTGTGCGTGTGTTGGTGCTGCACCGACTTCAGGATCCACCGTCTGGGACAAGACCAGGAGGTGCCTGAACGACCATCGCGTTTGCTGTAGCACGGATGGAGTCAGATGGTGATTGGGGTTTGTTACTGCACTGAGTCAAATAGGAAGAGGCAAAGTAAAAGGGAGGACAAACATGCTTTCTTGGGTGACAAGAGCTAAAGCAAAGCAACTTGTAGAGGAAACCAAAGTCACCACTGAGCTAAACCCGCACAGAATAGAGCTGGAAGGCGAGATGACTTGCTCTTTTCTAGTGATTTCACTCAGTGGGCAGCGAAGCAGAGCTGATAAGCGGGGCAGTACAAATCAGCAAGGTCTCTGACACAGCCCAGCATGCACTGATGTGACCTGGAAAGCTCCTTCAGCCAAGCTATTAAATCATTTGCACGAGAAAAGCAGACCAGCCCTGCTTTGCCAGTGTGAACCAGCACTTTGGTAAAATTCATCTTTATTTTGAATGTTGTCCTGAATATTACATCTATGGCCACTTAACTGTAAGTGCCTACCCGCTCTGAAAAGAGGAAGGCAAAATCGCAGACTTTCTGCTTCTGTGACCAAAGCCCTGTTTATTTCCTTCACCAAATGCCCTCGCTTCAGCCCTTCCCCAACCCCTCTTCGGTAGGACAGCATGCTAATAAAATACTGCTTGATCGAAAGATGTTTCCCCCAGGATCTCTGTTATTTCACACATGGCTTTGGCTGTGGGAACTGCCCTGGTCGTTCTCGGTACCACTCTTGGAGAAGGGCAGCTAATAATCTAAAAGCCCCCGTGATGGATGCAGAGCAGACGGTCTCCCCAGCCAAATACAGAAATAAACCCGTGGCCAGACACTGCCCGTCCCTTTGACACAGCGAGGCGGGTGGGTGCTGCCTGGGCAGATGTGCCGCTGCCTTCGGCACACCGCTTCCTGCTCACCCATTTCTTTCTGGCTATAATAATAGCAGTAGCGATGGCTGTTGGAGTGCTGTTGACTTTCACCCTCATCATCAGTTCTGTGAAATTTAGTATTAGTGTCGTAGTAGCGATGATCTAAGGAGACAGGCTAATTAAGGTTTGTAGTGAAATGTACTGCTTTTTTATTAGAATATCAAATATAGTTAGAAAATGGACAAGCTTTAGGGCACACAGATTCTTCATTGGGTGTGAAATAGAAACAACAATCTTCAAGCTAGATGCAGACTGGAAAGAAATTCAGCTTCAGTTTAACATAGTTACAGCAACAAATTAGATGACAGTTTGGAGGAAAAAGGTAGTAAGCGCCTGTAAAATGAAGTAGTATAAACCTCATGCATTTGTTCAAATTTGGGAGCTTTAACTAGTGTTACAACCATCACTTTTACAGGATTTGAAATAAATTTATTGTTTTGCATTGGACAGAAGGTTGGAACCATCACTTGGCAGATGAGAATCGCACACGCCGCGGTTTGTGTTCGGGGTTTTTTTGTACAATCCTCTCTGCTGCCATTCAGCGTCATGAGGTTTGTACGTGAGGATGCCCAGCCTGGTGACTTCTGTTCTGAGAACAGGATGGTTGTGTGTGTTTCTAAAGTGAGCACAATCATAGACATGTTTCAAAAGGAATGTCATAAATAAATCATTTTAACTCTATGCTGTATAGTTGGATTTTTTGGTGGTGCGGGGTGCAGTGGTGGAGGAATGACCGGTGCTGCCTGGGGCTGGTGGCTCCCTGACTGGTTTCACCCACTGGCTCCGTGCCCAGTCACAGCTGAGCCCCTTCCTGGGCACCCTCTGCTCTGTGGGTGCCCCTCGCCCCCTCCAGTACAGAACGGTTTGGTGCTGGCACGGGCCAAAAGAAAGAGGATTTGGCAAAGCGGTCTGCCCGGCCCTGCCTGCCCACGATTGCCAGTAGCTCTGTATAGTCATGGTGAGCGATGGAGCAATATCTTAAATTCAAACCCGACGGCTCTGACCCGGTTCTCTTTGCATAGCAACACCGGGCTGTGGGTCCCCGGAGGGTCACTTGGCAAAGCCTCAGCGAATTTCAGCAGTGTTTCCTCTTGGAGGGTGATCTACAGAACAGCGCCGGAGCCATGCCCATGCTGGCAGCCTCCAGTAGATGTGTTTTAAATAGTCAGCTGCTGTGAGATTTTAATAAAAAGCACCAGTATTCTGTTTAATTAAAGATGCAGTTGAAGAGTACATAACGCTTGCAGAGGGATGCTCCACGGCTCCTCTGTGCCTTCACAGCTCACCAGGCTGCTGCTCTCCTGCTCGCCAGGCAGTGAGCAGGCAGTGCCCAGCGCTGCCCGGTCCGTGTGAGCCCACGGGCAGCATCCGCAGTGCCCTCGGGGATGGCACCAGTCCCTGGCACAGCGTCTGTGGGGTCCCCGGCACAGGGACACCAGGCTCATGGGCACCACACGCTGTCCTGCCTGGTGCCCTGATGTCTTCAGGTGACCTGGGCACCGGGACGTGGTGCAGCTCCCTGGGTCTGGCACCAGCGGGAATCAGGGAGCTGGTGATTTATGACAGAAGTAAAGGGGACCTGTCTCCAAAACCCTGTCACCTGCTGTGTGCCACTTCAGCAACTCTGCTTTATTACCCAGTCAGAACCCAAATTCCCTTTATAATCATTGATGTAAATATTAATGGGCTACAGAGAAGCAGAATGTCAAGGGCATTTCAGTAGGAGGTTGCTGGGACCCCAACAGAGGGGAAGGGAGGAGTGGGGCTGTAGGTAGGGCTGGAAAGAGCGAGAGCCTGTGTAGGGTCAGTGTGCAAGGGCGGAGAAGCGCAGAGGGGAGAGTCACAGTGTAAATTGGAAAGAGCTGTGGAGCAAAAGGGCAGGGCTGGAGAACAAACCAAGCCTGGGGGGGTGGGAAGGGCTCTGCGTGCTGCCAGCACAGCTGGCACAAAGGCAGGAGCTGCCACGGCTGCACCAGGAGGAAAAGCAGTGGGGATGTGGGGGGGCATCTAACACCTACCCCAGAGCCCTGGGTTTTGCTGAGAGATAGAGGCAACCATGCACCTGAGGCACACCCGGGTCAGCTGGGCTTTTCCACAGCAAAACCACCTGGATGACATTTTTGCAAGGGCAGACGAGGGTGCCTGCACTGCTCGGCGTGAGCCAAGGCTGCCCGGTGGCTACCTGAGCGCTCGCACCCCGGGATTGGGCTGCCTTGGACCGAGGCACAGCCTCCTCATGTGCCCGGAGGGGCTGTACCCGGGGAGAAAGGCCAGCCAGGTCCCTGCCCTGACCCCTGCAAGGGTCTGGTGTCTTGCCTGTGGCATTTCCAGCCAGCCGGGCTGCCCTGGCACTGCTGGGACCTTCGACTGCAAGAAATGGGTGGCCAGGTGGAAAAAAGATGGTTTCAGCATGTAGTTTTCTGCAAAGTCGCCTCAAACTGCGAGAAGGTGACAGGTCTGCGGGCAGCCGTGTGCATGGAGAAGATGCTGATCTCCCTGAGGCGGCAGCTGGCAACGGCTGAGCCTGCGTGCGGGGTGTCTTGCCCTGTGCCTTGCCCCGTGCCTCACTGCGTGCCTCGCCGTGTGCCTTGCTGTGCACCTTGCCATGTGCCTTGCCCTGTGCCTCACTGTGTGCTTTGCCACGTGCCTTGCCATGTGCCTTGCTGTGCACCTCACCGTGTGCTTTGCCATGTGTCTCACCGTGCACCTCGCTGTGCGTGTCCCTGCATGCTGTCTCAGACACAGCCTCCTCTTGCTTTTGTTTTCGACGCTGTTTGATCCCTTGCACTATCCGCAGCTGGGGCTGTGCGGTGGAAACACCCTGTTTAAGGTGTATTGTCATATCTACACCCTGTTTTTGCTGGTGCCAGGCAAGGTGTGGTGGATCTCCGCTCCCACGTACACCAGTTGTCTTCAGAAATGGCTTTGGCGCTCAGCAGCCGAGGAGCCGGTGCAGAGAAGGTCCCACGGCTTATTAAGTCATTTGGCCTTTTGGAAGGATTTATTCCGGTGGCAGAGAGCAGCTGACGCACCCCCGTCTGCGTCACCAACGAGCCCCGTGCCCCGGCGTGGCGTTTCTGTGGGCTGGATGCGCTGTTGTTTCTGATGCTGTACCAGACAGTCAGTCTGGGCCATTACATATCTCCTGGCTCTTCTCCCTTCAAACTTCACCTCATTTTTCTTGGCCAGGTACCTCTCCCTGCAGTTTCACTTGGGCACCGCATGGGTTTTCACTTGCTGTCTTTCCTTTCTCCGTTCCTCACAGAGCAGCAGTGGCCACACATCGGGACCGCTGTGAACCCGGCAGGTGTGGGGGTGGCTTTGTAGGGGCAGACACTGCAGAAATTCAGCGTATTGTGGCTGTGCTTTCACATACGCAACACGGCTGCTGGAGGCCACAGTCCCTGAAACGGTGACCGGGACTGGCTGGAGGGGATGGCTTTTTGCCTGACCTGCTGCAGGACTGCCTAACTCATCGCTGTCCTGCAGGCTTGCAGATTCGCTGCTCTTGCTTCTCCTCTGCAACGTCTACCCGGTATGTCCTTGGCTCCTGCAAACCCATTTGCTAATCAGTAAAGCAGAAACAGCGCTTTTATGCTTCCTACACATTAGCTTGAGTGACTTCTGTAAGGAAAACATTGGCCGCAGAATACATCCACCCGGAGCGCAAAATGTGATGGTTTTTAATTGTCTGTGCTGGTGTTTATTCGTGCCTCAACCAAAAATAGCAGATTTTGTAGATATTTAGTATTTTCCTCCTCCTCAGCTCATAACATTACTGTTCCTGGCTGTCTGGCAGCGGCTGAGTGGTTTCTGCTGCCCTGGGCAGCTGTGCTCAGCTCCCTCCCTGCACTGCATGGGCTGTGGGCTGTGGGCTGCTCACAGAGGCAGGTTTCTGCCTGTCAGCGGGTCTGTGGCGAGGGATTGCCCACACCTGTGTGCTCAGCTGGCACCAACGAGCCCTGATTGCCACTCGTGCCCATAAGGGTGCTGGGCAGGCCCTGCTCCTCAGGGCTGCCTGGTGGGGGGGCTGTGTGTGGGTCAGGGGGCCTGGCAGTGCTGCTGTAGGGGGTGCAGAGCTGCTTTGGGGTGTGCAGGGTGGTGGGGACATGCTGTGGGCACAGTCCTGGCCCCCGCAGAGCCAGCAGCCCTGGAGCATCGGGAGCTTTGACCTGAGATCCTCTGCTGGGGGATCCATCCTGCTCTGGCGCTGCAGGGAGCGACTGGAGCCTCCCCGGGAGGAGGGAGGGGGCTGTGCATGGCCAGGAGGGTGAGCGAGACCCTGCAGAGAGGAGAGCCAGAGCCCATGGTGTGAGGATGAGCATGGGGAGCCCTAAAGCTGTGGCCTTGGAGGCTCCTTCCCACCTGCAGGTGTGGTGCCCTGGGAAGAGCAGGTCACCAACAAGCTCTGTCCCAGAGCTCGCTGAGCCTGAGCAGAGCATTCCCCCTGGGAGGGAGCAGAAGCTGCAGATTCCCCCTCCAGGGATGAGGACACCCCCCTCGCACACCTCCATCTCCCCGCTTGCCAGGAGCTCAGCGCTGGGAGATGCTGGAGGGACCATATCCTCCAGCCCTATGAGAGCCCCCGGCTGCTCGCCCTCCTGGGCACCAGTGATGCTGCTGGGGGGCCTGGTGCACCCCGAGTGAGACCCCGGGGCTCTGGGTGAGGGGGACAGGAGCACCTCTGCTGTGAAGACAGGCTGAGAGAGTTGGGGCTGTTCAGCCCGGAGAAGAGAAGGCTCAGGAGAGACCTTCTAGCACCTTCCAGTACCTGAAGGGGCTACAGGAAAGCTGGAGAGGGACTTTTTACAAGGGCATGGAGTGATGGGACGAGGGGGAACGCTTTGAAACGGAAAGAGAGAAGATTTAGGGACAAATAAGATATTAGGAAGAAATTCTTGGCTGTGAGGGTGGTGAGACCCTGGCCCAGGTTGCCCAGAGAAGCTGTGGCTGCCCCCTCCCTGGCAGGGTTCAAGGCCAGGCTGGATGGGGCTTGGAGCAACCTGGTCTAGTGGAAGGTGTCCCTGCCTGTGGCAGAGGTTTGGAACGAGATGGTCTATAAGGTCCCCTCCACCCCAAACCATTCCACGGCTCTATGATGAGACTATGATCTCCAGAGGTCCCTTCCAACCCAAACCATTCTGTGACAGGCAAGAGGGGCCCAGGCAGCGTTTGATCTGCTGGGACTGGGGAGGCTGCCGGGCAGGAGAGGACCAAGACAGACTATTTTATTAAAAGCCTGTTTGCCGCCACCACTGTCAGCACAGGTGGACGCTGCCGCAGGACCCCCAGGTCCAGCTCACAGCTCTGCACCTTCTGGGATGGACGCATTGTCCCTGCCAGCGCGGGCTGTCGAGCTGCCAGCGGCAGCCTTGGCACCGAGCTAGGCGAGCTGGTGCTGCCGTTCCAGGGGTTTATTAATAAGCCAGCAGCACATGACTTTGTTGTGAGACCTGCCATCGTTCTGTGCTCGGTATAAATCGAGCTGTAAATGTCTCTGAGTGGTGATGCCCCGGTCTGTGTATTCAGTTCTGGGTGCCGCAGCCAAATGCTGTCGGGGCTGGAAGCACCATCTGACCCGGACCTGAGCAGCCGGGGCTGCGCGGTGCCGTGGCCGGAGAGCGCTGGTGGAGCTGGGGACGGGATCAGATCATCGGCGAGAGGCACCGGAGACCTGCTGGGGAGAGCGGGGGGGGACAGGAGCCCGCAGCTCCTGGGCAGACACGGACGCATCGCGCTTCAGCAGATGAGGCCTGGTGAGTAACTGAAATTCCTTTTTTTTTCTGTTTTTCTTATTATTCTGATGTCCACAAACACCTTGTGCTCGAGCTGCCTTGCTCACAGTTCAGGACTTCTCAGCAATGTTCACTGTTGGGTTTATTCCGGGGCTGGCTGCACAGAAGTCGCAGTCGTTGGCTCTGTGCTCAGTCAGGATCGTTAGCGGGGACAGAGCGTTTTGTATCCTTCAGGACAAGAGAGTTGCTGTGTGGGCAGGTGCTGGGCAGGGTGTGAGGTAGCTCCGCAGGGCACTGGGTGAGAGCGGTGTAAGCCCCAGCAAGCCCAGGGCTGTGGGGAACGTTGGCTACGTAAACCAGCCTAGTGGCACCCTTCTTGTCTGGCAGCTTCAGCGTACTGGTGCTGAAACAAAACCATGTGCGAGGAAAGCTGGTCCTGGCTGCAGAGGGGACATGACGAGAGTGGTGGCCTTGACTCTGTGGTGTGGGTGGGACATGGGGTGATGTGAGGAAAAAACTAAACAAGAATGTGTGAAGCCCACAGTCTGTCTGTGCTCTGGTTTGCTGGCTGTGGAGGTGCTAAGGATGCTCGCCCAGGTGCCTGGGCAGCCTTTGTGTTAGTGCTTGGGATATAAAGGCAGAACAGAGGCCCCCTCTGTTCCTCAGGAGGGGGTTTTCCTGGCCTGTGTGCTGGCTAGCTGTACCTCGGGGGAGTGCACCCACTTGTATGACCACTGTGGAGTGCCCAAGATTTGGGCATTGCAAAGAATAAACCACCCAGGCACGCGCTTCCCGAGCTGCAAGCCACCTCAGAAGCTTTTGCTTTGAAACCCTGAAAATTATTTTGTGTGTTGAGCATTGCTGTAATAGTTGCAATGGTGTTTACAGTCCTAATCAGCCAAAATCTCTGCCAGAAATGTTGTAAGTGGCAGTTTTGTGAAGTCAGTTTCTGCCTTCATCGCAGGAGAGAGGCGCAGGGTTCGCAAGGGATTGCTGCAACGGTCGTGGCAGTGAGGAGAAATGCTCATTAACTTGCTTATCTCCCCTGAGCGTGCAGAACAGATTGTCTGCCAGGCGCTGGTAGGCACTAGTTGGCACAGGCAATTCTGCTGGGCTTGTGCTGGAAAGACACCGAATAAGCCCTTTGGAAACTCCTGTACAGAGCATTTATTAATTTGTCTGTCTTCACCACCAGTAAATGCGCCGCAGAACCTCAGACAGGCACCGCGGCTCAGCCAGGAGAGTGCAGTTGGTGGCACCGAGGGTTAATTAAGGACGAATTACAGAAGGGCTGGGGAGATCTTACTGCAGGAAGAGGCAGAATTCCTGTCACTTCTGGTCTCTGCCAGCTCCTGCGGGTTAGTCCGGTCTGTGGGTCCCCCTGCTGTGACCCGTGGGGTGAGCCGGGCTGCTGGGCTCCGGCTCTGGGCTCGGAGCGATGCTCGCCTGATGCTGCCCCACAGTAACACGCTCGAGCCTCCTGATGCTTGCAACTGCCTCTAAAGAGGGAGTGTGCGAGGGTGGGCTGAGCTGGGACTGAAGGTTGGAAAAAATGGACTCTTTTCTCTGCATCTGACCAGCTTAGTGTGTAGCTGAGGCGAGAGGAGAAGGGAGTTTCACGTGTGCAGTTGGTGTGAGGGGAGATGGTGCAGGTGGCCGAGCTGAAATTGCAGAGTCCTTGGAGTAGAAAGAGGGCTGCTGAGATGTCTTTAATGTTTGCTAAACTACCTCTGCTCGTTTTCCTTCTGAAACTGATCTGTTTGCCAACATAGGCTGATTGTTGCGCCACAGTAGCAGGGACTCTCGCTTTTGGCAAGGTTTTTTAATGATGTTTGGGTTTTTCCATAAGTGGATTTCTAGCAATATTTTCTGTGTATCGATAGTGCCTGCAATGCTGTATGAACTCAGAATATGTATTTGATTAGATGCACCAGCTGAAAGTTGCTGGTTGCTTTTTCATTTGAGCTGAGCTGGGGTGTGAGAAAGTGGCATTAATGCTGACTGGTTTCCAGGCACCAAAGTTTGCAAATCTACTGTCTAAAACTCGTCCACGCAGCAAAATGAGTTTCTGCAGCCCGGTTCGGTCTGTGCCCCTGCAATCCATTAGAAGTAATGCTCCCCCCTAACTTCCAAATGTATTTATCCTGCTGTGCAGAAAGCTGCTGCCTTTTGCTTTATCAAGTCTGGTGCCTCCTTTACAGACAAGTGGTCTGAAACGAGCCCATCTGGGTGCTGGCGGTGCCGCAGCCCCCGCTGGGCAGGGGGTCGGGGGGAAGGGAAAGCTCGTGTTTAACAAATGTTCCGTGTCACAAGCAGAAACGGAGTTACTTTGTCTTAAGAAGCTCCCCGTGGCTTAAGCACATATTAATGGCAGCAAAAAAATCCCCGAACCAACCCTGAGATCTGTTAGTGGAGTGCAGCTCCCGGTGACCCGTCTCGGGGGTGCCCGTGCCCAGCGCCCGCTGTGCCCCCCGTGCCCAGCCCCGGGGTGCTCCTGCGCTGCTGATCCCCGCCAGCTCCAGCGCCGGGCACCGTCCCCGGCAGGGAAATAGCTGCCGAATGCGACAGCCGCGTTTGGGGAAGGAGCGAAGGACAAAGGCTGAGTTAGGGGGAGGTTGTTGTGATAAAGCGGGGAGGGGAGGTGCGGGGAGCTGATGGCACTGAACCGCTCCTGGTGAAACGGGATAACAGCGCTTTGCAGTTGTCTGGTGTCTTTCACCTCAGGCTCTCGGAGCTCCTTCGAAATATTAGCTAATTAAACCTCCGCTGTTAATTAACACTTTGCTAGAGGAGAGCCCAGTTAGATGTTCTCTGTCCCACTTTGCTCCCGAAGTCGGTGGCTGAGGCAGTGGGTGCGAGGACAGGGTGAGGGGGGTGTGATGGAGGAGACGGATCCCGGTGCTGCTGTTACTGCGAGGCACTGCAGAGCCTCCCCTGCACCCCCGTGCTGGCTGGGGGGGGGTGGGAAAGGGCTGTTTGCATGGGAGGGGGCACGCAGCAGCGGCAGTAATACGTGGGAAAAGCAAACACTAATCAGAAATCAACCTCTTGCCAAGAGAGGTGGTGGAAGGTAACTAGAGACGACCTGGAGTGAGAACTATCTGGTATTTTATGCTGAGATCTCTGCAGGTTTATTTTTCTACTGTAGAATTTTGAGTCGGGAATGAGAGTTGAAGATCCCTGGGGAAATAGCAGGTTATTTATTCACAGTTGGTATTTATTCATTATCTGTCATGAAGGTGTTTATTTCTGTAGCCTGGAAATACAGTCCTTCCTCTCTCCCTCTGCCCGCAGCAGCCAGGCACAGCGGTTCCCGATGGCTTCCCTTGTTGGGTGTCAGGGAATCGTGGAGCAGAAGTCCAGGGCAAGTGCCCTAAAGTCATTAATTTGAATTCTTCCCAGCCCCGGGTGTTCACTATTGCATCTCAGAATTTCGGATAGAGCAATGTGATCCATGAGCTCTGCAATAACCTGCAGTTTTCCCTTCTGCCCCCAGCTATGGGGTGACCTCGTTTTGAAAGGTCTGAATAACTCACGTTTGGCCCCTGGATATAACACAGTGATATTCCTTCCCTCTTTATTATATCTTTGGCGATAAGTATTCTTCCTCTCCAAACACAGCATTTTCCTCTTTATGAGAATTTGTTCTCATTCTCATTTCGATTCTGAAAGTGCTGGTATCTGTTTTATTTTTAATTGAAGGGCTGGAGGGCAAATGCAATTAAGCTGTGGTGCGTGAACTGTAACTTGTAATATGTTTGGGGAAAAAAAAAATCACCTTGCCACTCACAAATGACTTGTTGTCTAATCTGGACTCCATCAGAAATCCAAATTTCAGTTCTTGCAGTCAGAACAAATGAGACCAAGTCACAGACGACTGGTGGAAAATACGCTGAGTGTATTTGTGTTTTTATGGAAGGGAAGCCAAGCTCTGATGTGTGGAGGTGCAGCTCTGAGCTGCAGTCTGGCACCGGGGCTAGAAAGATCAATGTGCTATTGCCACTTCTGCTAAGGGCTCGTTCTCTGTGCTCTTGGCTAATGCATTGACTAATAAGGGTTTTAAAGTTACTCTTTAATGTAACTTGCATTGTCTTCAGAATAGTAAAAGGATTTCAATTAAAGCTGAGACCTTGGAGAGTTGCCTTCCCGGGCCAGCTCTAACTGCTTCCACGTTAGTTGTCAAATTGTTATAATTATAGATTTGGAGGGTATTTAACTGCTCTGTCGCTGGTAAGGCCGAGCTTCAGGGACATAGACCCTTCCACTGACACTGTCCTGGTGAGAAATTGCTCCTGGACGGCAGTGAGAACCTTTTGGAGTGACGATCTGGATGCAAACAGTGATGGCAACGGTCTGCTTCGAGTCGCTCTGTGCCTCCTTGCAAGAGGGGAGGCCCGTGGCTTCTCGGAGGAGTCACACGCCACCTTCAGTGTCCATGCGAGTGCACCTCAGAATAAACCCTCGGAGGCTGCCTGCCCTGCCACAGACCATGTGCTCGTGCAGGGGAAGAGGGGGGCGGCTGGGGAGGATGGAGTGACCTGCCGCTATCGCTAATAGATAGGATCAATAATATGAGGCGTATCATCCTTCTTCATTTTCTCATCATGCTGAAATCAATACCCTGCCTTGCGTGGAGGCCGCTGCTGGGGGCCGAGCTCGTTCGTCACGGCACAGCTCCTCTGGGATTTACACCAATGCCACGTTTCTCATGTGAAAAATGGGCCACGCGTCAGTGTTGCTGATGGCATCTTGGGCTCGGTAACCCCGGGGCAACTGTGCCAAAATTATTCTACGAGAGCGCCTGCGTTAGCGATTTACCCAACAAATGGTGTGCTCTGCTGTGGTGGCTCAGTTGGGTCGCTTGCCCCTGCGGAAGGTGGGAAGGTATGGCTGCCTGGCTGAAACCGTGCGTTTCCATGAAAAAAAGGGTGAAAGGGGGAGACATTTAAATGATTATTGAGGAATAAAAGCTCAGTAAGCGCTGGAAAAAGCATATCCATTTAAGGTGTTGCATCAGACTCTTGCTCAGCAGAATATATGGGATCTGGCGGGGAAGTTTCTTGTGGGAGTCAGGACTATGTGGATCAGTGTCTGTCAGGGACTCAAGGAGAGAGCAGCTTGCTTGGCATCTTGCTTGGCACAGAGGCTCAGCAGGGTGTGAGCCCTGAACCCTGGCTACATCTGGGCACATCTAGAATGGAAAACACAGATCAGCTGTGCCCTGTCCTTCGTGCCCTCTGGCCTTGTGTGAATGCTCTCCTGGTGTCCTTGCTGCTGCCTGAGTGAGCCCTTGTCACCTTCTGCTCAACTGAATTTAGCCCCTTTATAGGTCACTAATGGGGAAAGTGTGTTTGTTAAAGTCAATATACTTTAAAGCAGGAAAATAAATTTTTTCCTTGGTCCTCTTAAATGAAGAGGATGAAAGCTGCTTGTCACTTGGCTGGTTCATTATGGGATTTTGACACTGGAAGCTTCAGCTCTTTTATTAGCAGCAGCTTTTTCATGGCTTTAATTACTCTTCAGATGCAAAGCTGCTGTGGGAACCAACTCCTGTGTTCCTGTCTGTCTCCCCATCACTCTCTCATCTGCTGGCAAATGAGTTGATTCCCTGGAGTGTTGTGTCTGGGCGTGGATGAGGCACAAAACAGGGAGACAAAATGTTTTGTCCATCACTTGTCTTTCCTCCTCGTGCTTTGTGTGGGAGGAGGCCAGGACGTGCCTTTCTGAGGAGCTCGTCCCAGGCCTGATCTCCGCAGGGTTTGCTCCTGATGGCTTCCAGAGTGTGCCGGGGTGCAGTGCTGGCTGGTCAATTTCTGACACGTTTAGACCAAGTTAATTACCAATTCTGCAAAATTGTCCACATCAAAGGTTTAAGAATTGTGCTTCGTTGATAAGGAGTCACTTGTAATACCTTGTTACTTTCCCAGTTCTAATTATGCTTATCTGTCTGTGCCGACAATTAGCATTGTGTGCAAGGCGAGTGCTAGCGTGGTGCCCGGGGCGCGGATGGAAATACCTCACTGTGAAGGCTGGAGACACGCCAGGGACCGCACGGTGACAGGCAGGTGACAGTACAGGGGATGCTGTCCGGGCTGTCCCCAGCAAGGTCCTGGAGGACGCTTTTTGGGGTGGGTCACGCTCCTCCCCGGAGCCCCGAGGCAGCGCGGAGGAGCAGCAGGGCCAACATCCCCGACACGCTGTGTCTGCTCAGCGTCAGAGAGCCCCCCGCTGCCCCCCCCGGCCCCCGCTGCCCAGGTCATGGTGCAGAAGGAGCACCTGGCCAAGGGCTCGTTACTGCTCAAAGCTAACGTCAGCCCGTGCATTAACGCAGCCTTTCTAATTCCATTAAGGTATGAAAAAGTTTAAGGACGACTTTGAGGAGCTTTAGTAGCCGTAAGATGTTGAGGCCATTCAAGCCATCATCCAGTGTAACTGCCTCCAAGGGTGTCCGGGTGGTCCCTCACCTGACCCCCTTTCTCCTGGGAAAGCGTTGAAGATATCTGTACATCCAGGTGTAGAAGGGTGGTGCAGGTGAAAGGCAGAACTGCAGGGAGGTGATAAACTGTGCCATTTACCGACTTATTAAACACATTTTTAAAGCACGACTTGGCTACCCAACCAGCAGAAAACAAGGTACAAGGAAATACAGCCTGAAACAACCGCCCTATTGCCACTCTAGGTGCATCTATTGTAAAGTTGATGTGCTGTTTATAGCCAGTGTATGGTTTTATCTTCCTGGAATAAAGGAAAACTTTTTGCAAGTTTTTCTAATGTTTATTAGATGTCCTTTTTTACTTAAAGTTCACAGCATTTAAAATACATTTGAGTAGATTAGAAGTAACACTTCCAAAATGCCACCTGTCTCCAGGCTGTGGGAAAGACCTCAGTTAATAGGAAGATTTGCCTGATGCCAGACTCTCCTGCTGCTGTAGTTCATGCCATTTTATTTTTTTAATTAATGGCTTATTGAGATTCAAATATTGTGTTTGCATGTGTTGTTGCTATCCATTACATGTCTCACCTTTCAGAATTTTTCTAGTTCTCCATGGGACAAGCACAGAAGTACATTCCAAATAGTAGGTGTATGCAAAAGATACCCTCGTGACCACATACTGAAATCCTTCCAAGAAAACTGCTTTAGAGCTAAAAGCTTTAAAGAGTCACCTAGGAAAACCAGAACAGCTTCCCAGGACAGTTCACGCTTTTGGGTAGTAAACAAAATGATCATCTCAAGGGGTGTGTTTAAAGTGGGAAGCACTTTCCTCTGTGGCACTGTTTCTTTGAGATCTAAGGATAACATTAAAGAGCTACGTGGAGACCTCCAGCTTAGCCTGTGAAGTAGCAATATAAAAGATACACATTCATTTAACAGGCAGCATAGTTCCTCCTGTCACTCCTAATAAACGACTTCTCATTGTGAGCTACCAGTCTGTTCACCATCAGGAAAATATGTATGTATTCATGGCATTTATTGTGCTGTCCTCCTAAACACACAAAAGGGGCTGTTAAAATAAATGCTTCCAGCATTGTGCTCTACATCGTTACATTAGCTACAAAGCGTGTGGTTTTATCAGCAGGGTTTGTATCTGTTTTGAGTAGGAAAGTATTATAAAAAAATCTTTAAAGAGCCAGTCAGAGGCAAAGAACTCTTTGGAGTGTTATCCTGTTAGGTCTAATGCCAGAAAGATCAAAATTCCCCAGCTCGGAGCACTGTGATCCGTTGTAACGTGCGTTTTCTCTTGCAAGTGAAATTTCACTTGTGTGAGAGCGAGGGGGGAGCAGCCGCTCCCCTCCAGCGGCGATGGCTTCGCACGGGAGAGGGGCGGTGGGTGCCGAGGGCTGCGGGAGGGTGTCTGTCCGTCTGTCTGCAGGGCTGGGTGCTGTAAGGCTTGACAAGCACTGAGCCGGTTCTGCAGTCATGAACACAACTATTAACGTGCCACAGGTGGAGCACGGCGGGGTCACCCCCTGCCCTGCGGCCCCCCAAGGTGCAGAGGTTCCCACGTGGCAGCTCGTGTTGTGAAAACCCCAGCAGCAGTGGAAGAGCATCCTCCTGCCCAGCTCTGCCCTGGGCTGCCCAGGGGGGACCCTCTGCACCTGGGGGTCACGCTGGGTGCTGGCTCTGGGCTTGCAGAGCCCCGGCCTCGTGCCATCGGCACAAGTTTTAGCAGAAAACAAATGTAGAGCGTTATGTTGGGAGGGTCTGCACGTGGCAGATATGTCCCAGCATAGGAACTGGGGATGAGTCATTTCTAATTGTGAATTGGCATCCCCACTGCTTCATTATTTATGTGCAATTGATGGGTTTTAGTGCTGTGAAATTACCCCAAGTATACCAGCACCTGTGCTTTGTTCGCTGTGAAATACTGCTTTACATTTCTGGATGGCACCTACTTACTCAAGTTTGTATTCAATAAATGCCTGACATATATGTGAAGGGAAACAAAACATTAATAACACTCTCTGTTCTGTCCTTACAGAAATGAATTATGTGAATGCTTATTGTTAACAAACTACAGGAAAATGATAGGTGTGTGAGCCAGAGAGAAGCAAATTGTACAGGCAGAACTGTGCTCACTTGCAGTCATTAAATGTCTCCAGCACCATTGTCACAGGGATTGACCAGTGTATAAATTGATGACTGAGCTGCTGCTCTAGATCCAGTTTTAAACCATACCATGTGCCGTACCTTTGTGATGGTTTGTGGATGGGGGGTGCTTGCCCCAGGCGGGACAGGAGGACTGCACAGCCCAGGCGCTCCTGCCCTGGCCCACGTGCTCGGTTATTCACGGCACAGACCCTCGAGGCCGGGCAGTGCTGGCGGGGATGGGGGTGTCTGCGCAGGGGCCTGGGACAGCCCCGGGATCCCTCCCCTCCCCTGCAGCGTTTGCTGCTGCTGTGTCCGATGGAGCCGTCCTCGGTGCCGTGCGCTCGATGCTGATCGTGGACGGGGACCGGAGGGTCTCTGAGGATGGGAGTTGTGCGTTGTCCCATGCCCTGAGTGAGCAGCTGGGGACTAAATTAATTTATTCCTGTTTTCTGGCTGGCGATGCAGCTTTGGTGCAGCCTGTTTGGGTCTCCTGGGGATCAGGAGCTGCCCGAGCTCAGCTGCCGTCCCCGGGGAAAAGGACTTGAGGGAAGGATGTGCTGGAAAGCAGCTCACACCGCCAGATTTGGAGTCAAACAGAATAAAAGTGATAGCTTTTAAAAATTCATGGTTGTGTTAATGCACTCAGTCAAGTGTAATTAAACGTGGAGAGGCTCGACAGTTTCACGTAAATACTTTGTAGGAGCCTGTCAATCTTCCAGGAAAACGAACGCCCCCGCAAACAAATGATCAGACCTTTAATATCTTCAGCATCGCCTGTTCCCAGAGCAGAGACGAAGGCTGCAGGGAAGCACCCGAGGGTCTGTTGTGCCTGGCCCAGGGGGGCTTCCAGAGGAGAGATTTTCTCCTACAAATTGCACTTAACTGCTAGTAAGCAGCAGAAACCAGATGTGTGCTGAGGGTGCTGAAATGCAGAGAAATCCCAGACAAATCCCCCCGAGGCTGCAGGTGGGTCGGGCACAGGGTGGTTTCTGGCAGCTCCCTGCCCTGTGCTGGCTGCCCCTGGTCTCTGTATCGCGTGTGCCCAGGGCTGTGGTGCATCCTCTAGTTCCTGCAGATTGACTCGGGTGTCTTGAGGTGTTTACTCAACAAACGTGTGTCCGTGGAAAATCAGTGCAGGACGAGCAGGATGCCACCCCAGCGCCTGCACGCGGCTCCCTCTGCAGCATGGCACTTCTGGAGGTATTTCCCCATGGTTTCTTCCTCGGAACTCTTTTGTGGTCGGCAGCAAAATTGGGAAAATCATCTAAAGCAGAGCAGGAAAGGGAGGGTCAGGCAGTGCAAGCATCTGACAGAGCTCAGTTCTTCCCATTTGTGGTCTTTCCTTCTCTATCCTTCACTCAATTGAATTCTAACCTTTTCACAACAGTTGTTGAATGTCACTGTAAACTTAATTTATTCCTTTGTGAATTAAAGTAAATATGACTGAGAAAAATACATGCTGTACTTGATGTAAGACTAATGACACGTCCCCAAATTATCTTCAGTAGTGATACAGCTATAATCGAATTTAGAGAGAAGCTGTGTTGCTCAGTGCAGCTGGCAGGGATCAGTGGATGAGGATTTATGCCTTTTACATTAATTTAGCAGCAGTTTGCCGGCCCTGCAGTGATGAGCTTACGTGGCCTGGGTACGAGGCTCGTTACCACAACGAACGTGGTGTCGGGCACTGCCAGAGCCCGCTCTGCCCCTCGCCTTGGCCGTGCCTGGTTGCTGATCCTTCGTCCCCAGTGCTTGGCCCTGTAAGTCCCTGAGAGTGGGTGTGAGGTGGGACAGAGCTCCCAGGCACCTTCCCCCTGCCCTGCCGTAGTGCCCCGGGCGAGATGCCCGTTCCCGACAGCTGCTGGGAAGCAAGAAGTTCTTTTGTCAGGCTTCAAAGCCAGTAAAGCATTTGAGGTTGTTTTTATTTTTATCTTTTATCTTTAGCACAAATGGGTGTCTGTGCAGGGGACTAATTTCAGGTGTCAGTTTTCTCAAAAAAAAATAATCTCACCGCCTCGCTGTTGCTCTGACCTCGGCAGGACCCAGACTGCTGTGACACACCGCAGCGGGGAGGTGTGATCCAGGAGCAGGGAGGGAACCTGGTATTTCAGTATCACTAGGGCCTTATGTGATGCTGCTGGGTTTTCACAGTCAATCTAATAGCAGTGTTCAGAATAATTGCTGTAGAGGAGAAATGTGCCTTATCACAGAGAGCAAGGCTTTGACAATGAAAGTGTTTCAGAGCATATTTTTAGGAAAGAAAAAAAAAAATCAATCTAAATCTTATGCTTTTTTCATCATATGCCTTGAGGAGTGAAAGGGGGGAAAAGGGATCAGCATTTTTGCAGTGCTCCTCCACCACCAGCCGGTCCTTAGCAGGGGAACATAACCTCAGCAGCCAGCCAGATGTGATGGATCCCACCAGCACGTGCACTTGGAGAGGGAGAGTGAAACCTTTCATCCAGACAGTGACACAAAGCACGGATGCCCTTTAGGATGAGCAAGACTGGGAGAACAAAGACCCAGCAAACCCCTTTTGTCACCAACTGTTTCACATCTTGCAGTTACTGCAGTGCCAGCTAACCCAGGAGTGTTAATGACATGAAACAGTTCCTGCATCGACGAATAGCTGCCGGCACCCACAGCCCGTTCCCGGTGCCCGTTGGGCGAGGGGGAGGTTCACACACAGTGACCGTGCCCGCGCTCGGGGCCGGGGTCCGTGCCAGAAGCTGCCCTTGTCGCCAGCTAAACCCTCGGCACACGTGGAGCAGCAGCTCGGGGGGAGAGTGGCCACAGCAGAGCCCAAGCCCGTGGATCCCGGCGCTGCCGGTGTGGGGCTGGCTCGCACCTGCCCTTTCGGTTGCGCTGCTCATGCAGCACAAATTAGGAGGCTTAATTATTTCAATAGAGGTTAATTACATTAGTCACTACCACGAATCTCCAGTTCATGCCATGCTTTCCACTTCATTTAATTCATTACCCCCTGTGAAATTCAGTAGATTTCTGCATGGAATCGCTCATCTATATCACATGTGTCCCTTCCTACAGCAATCCTCCACATCTGCCCCTTCGCTTTCCTTTGGTTTTGTTCCTCCAAGGGTTCGTGGCTGGCAGTGACAAAGGGGTTTGATGGGAGCTGGGCGGAGCAGCCTGGGACATCCCCTGCCCCAAACCCAGGCTCTGGCCCTGGGAGGGGCAGGCTGTGGCCCCCGATGCTGCATCTACCCTGTGCTGTAGCTGAGCAGCCAGTGATGCTGGAGTTCATAAATCATCCCCTTCCCTTCTTCCATCCTTGCTCGAAACCTGGATGTGCAGATGCGGGTCCTCTCCCCACCCTCGAAGCGGGGTGGCCGTGCCGGGCAGGTCTTCGCTCACGAGCCCGCTCTCTCCTGACCCCCCATGTACATGAAGACAGTCCATCATGGGAAAAATTATCTGGTTGTGCCTCGCAATGATTCTTAAAGAGACGTTCCTCACAGTTTAATGTATTTCTGTGATAGTAATAGATGGGAGTGCTGAGGCTCTTGGATGTTATTTAATGAGTTTTACTGTGCCTTCCATACTCATCTTAATAGCTGAAGGATTAATACAAGGGCGTGCTTTAGACAGAAATTCAAACTCCAAATAATAGAGAACAACAAAGGTCTGAAAATAAACACAGAATTTAAGAGCTGCCCAGATGAAATTGCAATGCAACAGGCACGCAGTGCTCCTGTTAAAAGTAAGCTGAGGAATTGCTGTCGTTGGCCAGAAGCCTCAGCGCTGACCCGGCTAATCTGGATTGGGCATTTAATCCTCTGGAGACGCGCTGACATTGGAAGGGCACTCGCCAGGCTGCACCGAGGGCTCAAAATCACTGTGCAATGCTTATCCCTGAGTTATTGTCAAATTGGTGCACGCTGTCATTTGTTCAAGCACGTTTATCATATCCTGTGCTGAGCACAGAGTTTAGTATTTGACCACTCTAAAAGTGCTCCCAGCAAACCTGTTTTGGGTGTATGAAAAGGGAAGGGTGAAAAGGGCACTGGAAAAGGTGTGTTTGCCTTTCGAAGGGTTGGCAGTCACTATCCCCTCTGAGCCCCAGCAGCCTGTCTCTCTTCCAGTCTGATGCCACTGAACGGTTGGAAATGATGGTAAATTAATGTTGGCATTGCTAATTACTGATGGGGGGGGCGGTTATGCAGTCATGTAGCTAATTATTGTTGGGGGTTTATGCAGTCGTGTAGCCCGAGTGTCCAAATCACGTCTGCTGACATGTGCAAGGGGGAAGTGAGACATTTTCCACCTGTTCAGTTATTTTGCAGCTTGGTGGGATGTTGCCTATTTTAAACTGCGGCTGCAGTTAGAGGAATAAACTTGGAAGGTCAAACATAAGGCAACAGCCAAAGGAAGCAATTTTTTAGTTGCAGATCTGTCTGACTTTGATTTAGTACGTGGTGAAGATTTTCTGTAGCATAATGATACTTCTTAGGGTGCATGATAAAAACCTGCAGTAATGGACAGACACTGTTCTCAGTTATCAGTCTCATCATTAGCATCTTGCTATCATTAACCTTCACAGGATAAATTGCCTGCTTGTAAAAAAGATATTTCTTTGTTGGGCATTAACAGGTCTAGTTCCGGATAGGGATGTGGAAATCGGTCTACAGAGTTTTGTGAACATGAACTACATGTGATTCCGAGACTGGAGGTCAGGCCCGTGTAAATCAGGGAAATTATTCCAGATTTTGACCTGAATTGAGGCTTAGGGCTTTAAAGATATTCATGGGTGTTTCACTTTGGCTGGGAATCATCAGCCTCGTTGTCTGCAGGTGGAGGGACTGACCTACCCCGGAGCCTGCCCCACAGCCACTGCAATCAGAGGCTGCTGCCAGGCTGGGGAGCAGCTCTTGCTGCTTGCAGGTAAGGGTCTCACCTCTCTCCTCTCCTTTCTTACATTTTAGCACTTTTCCTCTGGCCAGGGTTTGAGAGATGCTGCTGGTGCGTTTTTTGTCCGTGCACGTGTCCCCCGCTGCCGATGGTGTCTTGCTTGAGGTGCTGCGGGAGCAGGAGCTCAGCCGGGGTGCTCTCGGGGTGCCAGCCTTGTCTTGGGGTGCTGGAGGGGCACACGAAACACTTCAGCTGCCAGAAAATTAGATACGCATTTATTTGGGAATCTGTAGTACACAGAGCACTTTAATAACCGTGTTCATCTAAGGGCTGCATCAATAGAAATAGCACTGCCTGATCCCTGTTGAATGCCAGTTAGTGGGGAATGCTGTTATTAACATTTAGCAGGAGCTCCAGGTCACCTTGATATAATCGAGCTAACACACATTTTAATGGCTGTTTAATTAGATTTACCAGAGGGAAGGTGCAACGTAAGAAGGCCGCATTTCTGCTTTCAGCGCTTGAGTTGGTGGCTGGATTAAATAAAAATGCAGATAAAAGACTGCAAGTGATAGAGAGAGGTGAGCTGGTTTTCCCTGTTCAGTGCAGTTTTTCAGTCCCGTGTGAGTGGCCGTGCCTGCCGTTACCCCGCGGCCCCTCCTCGCAGGGCCGGGTGCCTGCTCACGATGCTGTTTTCAGGCTGCAGCGAAATCTAGGGTACTCCTCAACGGGCCATTTGCTTTTAGTGACCCGATCTTTTAGCACCTTGCTGTGAGGCTCTTATTAAATCACTCATCGGGAGCCTCCCACTGTGCCATAAAGAGCAGAAGGGGAGGAATCCGTCTGGTTTCCAGCAGCCATTTCCGAACGTTATGGCAGGCCCGTCCCTGCATTAGAGAACAAATAGCTCATGTCCATCTCCCGTCAGTTTTGGTACCTTCATGGGGCCATGGGAGACTCCGAGGAGCGTTTTGTAAAACTGCCAGTTGCTCCTTCACAGCAAATAAAACATTGAAACATATTGCTATAAAAGATATGACACTTCTCTCAGTGGATTTATTAAGAAGACTCCTAGAGTAAAGGGTTATAAAATCTGATCGAGTCAGCAGTTCCAGCTGTGTAATTGATATCCATTATTTCCTATTGACTGCTGTGCAGGACTTCATTTTCTGTAGCATCAACAAATTCCTCTTCTGCCTACTACAGAACTGCCAGGGGGTTCCGCAGGAAACAAAGCTGATCAGCAAACGCAGAGCACGAGTCCCAGGAGAGTGCCAAGGCGTTTTCCCTCAGCTGCTTCCCATAAACACACACCTTTATCCTAATCTACACTGTTTCTCAAATTATCCCATTTGCACAGGGCAGTTTTACAAACACACTGTGGCTTTGCTGGAGAACAGAAACTGGGCAAGAGTCTCGTGTCCAGCCCCGTGGAGAGCCCGCACTGACCCCGCACAGCGTCGGGTTCATCTCATGTCAGACCAACCCCAGCTTGTCACAGGGCCGTGGTGTAGCTCGGCGTCCGTCTGTCCTGAGCGTTTGTCTGTCACCTGGCAGGGCTAGAATGGCAGATTGCTTCTCGACGCCCTCACGGGTGGTTTAGTATTGGGTTTATTTTTGGTGGATCTTGGAGCAATGGAGAATAACTGAGAGAAACTGTCCTAACATTGTCAAATAGTTGTAATAAGTAGCTGCCTAATCCAGGTCTAAAAGCACATTTGTCTTCCCTCCTCTGCCGAGCAGGTATTTGTGGCTGATAACCACTCGTCTCGTGGGAGAGAGCGAGATAAAGCAGCACGGGAAGGGAAGGAGCAGGCTGTGTGTGTGCTCTGGGGACACTGAGACACAGAACAGGGCTCAGCTACGGGCACAGGGCGTGCGGCTGGGGGTCAGCTTCCCAGGGGGCTGAGACCGTGGGCGTCCCGGGGGGGTCGGCTGTCCAGGGGGCTGGCACCCCGTCCTGGGCTGTTCCCTGCTGGCAGGACCCCTCCTCCCCGGGGAGGCTCAACACCCCTGCCCAAGGAGGGCGGCTGCAATCTGTGTTCGAGGTCCCGTGTTAAAAACCAGACTGTTCCCGTGTGGGGTTTTGGGGCCGTTTGTTGCTCAGTCAATCAATGTCAAGTGGCAGCACCACGAAGCTCAGGTCCCTTTGGATCGCAGCGTGCCCGCTCCTCGTGCCTTTTTGGGTCCCGTTCCTCCACAGAATGGAGCTTTGCAGGAGCTGGCAGGGACCCGTGGGGGGAGGCAGGGGGATTTGTGCTGCGCCAAGTGGTTCAGAGACCCCAGATGTGCTTCTCCTCTGCTCCATCCATCACTGCCCAGCTTCAGCCAGGCTGGAAGCGTCCACGCCAGCTGCCTCCTGCCTTCTCCCCTTCACAGGACACTGTCAGGCAAACCAGCCATTTGTCCCTCTTACTATTTAAAGTTTTTCTGTGCTATTGACCTCCTGCAAATCATTTGCTTTTCCAGATGCTTCAGTATTAACTTGTACCATTTTATTTCTTTTTTTTTTTTCCGCTCCTTATCTCACCTCAAGGAGGAGAGGGATTACCTCATTCCCACCGCCTCAGAAATAAATCCTCATTATGGATTTGTACCTAGGGAGGAAGAAACTGATTTCCACTCCCAGCCAGTTCTGAATGGATATTTGAAGGTAATTGTTCAGTCCAGGGACATTCCACTTGTCTAATAACCATAAAGAGTGCTTTTATTAGCAATGTGTTAGGTTGGTACTATTTAGAAGATATATATGGGGAAGATATTATCGCAGAAAACTAGAACATGGACATCAGATTTATGTTTTTATTTCGAGGTGGAGCAAAGGGGAAGGACCCAGCATCCATTAAATGTGTGATGCTGGTGTGGGGCTCAGCCCTGGCTCGGTGAGATGGGGGGGCTGCCGGCATGCTGGGACTGCTGGGGGGACCCCGGAGGTGGAGATCGCTGTCGGGGAGCAGGAGACAGCACAGGGCAGGGGTCCCTGATCCTGTCCCCATGGACAGTCTGATAGGCAGTAAAAAGCCCGGAGGTGGGAAATTGCAGTTGTCTGTTCCCTGTTTTCGGGCTGCGGGCTCAGATCGGATCAGAGGCAGGTGCTTGTTCTGCAGCACACGTCGTGCCGTACAGTGCTCTCGTACTGTCAGGGTGGTTTGATCCCTTGCACAAAACCCTTTCGCGTATCCTCACCCTCCCAGCGCACACAGGTTTGTCACAAGTCATCTCCTGAGATGGCTAAAACCCAGCGGGGATGAGTAGCTCTTATCTCATGCTGTAGCTGTGAAAAGTCTGGTGCGCGCCAGCAGACGTTCACAGCATTTTTATGCAGGATCCAGAAGGTGCCTCTAGGTTCTGTCTCCCTAAACACGCTGGAATATATAACGCTGAAATGATGGTGTGATGAGGCCCTTTTTTCTTGGCTAATTGCTGCAGAATGAAATAGGGGCCAGAATAAAATGTGGTCATCTGCTAAATGGCTGCTGCGCCCGGCTGTCAGGCTGTTTGCTGCAGCCAACAATATATACTGACTGTCGCGGCTTTTGAGTGCTCCAGCTTGGGTGAAAATCATGCGGTGACTTCTCTGGGCTTTAATAGCCTGGTTCAAAGCTGCTCTTGCAGAGCCAGCAGTGACTGAGTACATGAAAATAAATGAACAACCAATGAGAACTTTATAGAAGAGGCAATTATTTGGTCCAGTTTTGCAAATTTACCCTGAGATACATCCAGGTGTTTTCCCTTCTGCAGAAGAGCAGAGATGCTTGACAGAAGTCAAGAGCACTGAGGCTCTGGGACACGGGGGCTCGTGATCCTGTGCCCTTTTATTTGTGTTTGTGCCACGTCCTGTGCTGCTGCCAGCTCTGGAGGTAGCAAGCACCCCTCACCCACCTGTTCAGTATCCAGCTGGTGGTAAAATTTTTATGAAAGGTCCTTAATTATTCATGAGGAATGACATCTCCGTTACACAACCCATCTGACGGGTGGAGTGCAATCGTTTAGTAACCGGTGCTGCAGGGTAATAGGTTCCTCTTGAGCTCTGAGCCTTCTTCCCACCCTCTGATCTCACCTGTAGAAGGCAGTGGGAGGGTTGGTTTGTACAGGTTGTGACACGGACAAGCCCAAAGCCATCCAGCTGAGCGGGTGCTCCTGCTTCAAACCCCAGTGACCCCGAGATGCCCCAGGCTCCCTCAGGAGACAGCATCTGGGGGGGATGCGGGGCAGCTCCGACACCCCAGCTCCCTTCCCAAAGGGCTGCTGACCACCAGCCACCCAAGGGCTGTGCTCTCCTGGTCCACCCTCCCCAGCCGGGATTTAACACTCCTCCCTGCCCACCCCTCTGTGCCCGGAGCCCTCCTCGAAGCGGGATGCAGCAGCCCCCGAACGCAGCCTGGCTGCGTTTAGGATCCTCGCTGTTAGTGCTGAGGGTGGAGATGTTGCAGCCTGCTTATGTTACAGGGATCTCCTGTGATGCTACTGAAACTGGAATATGTAAATCAGATTAATGTGCCACAAACGAACGTGGCAGAGGAGCCCGGGCAGTGCTGGGAGCCTGCGGCAGCCTGTGGAGCCACCAAAAACCCTTTCTGTGTCTGTAACCCCTGGGGACTTGGGAGCAGGGATTGAGGTGTGTTCAGTGTGCTGGTGCCGTAATTAGCTGCTCTCTCTCACGTGGATTGATTTCAGGAGCTTGTGCCTTGTGCAGCCAGCCTTGTTGAACATTTTCTGTTGCTGCCTGATATCGCTCCCCGTGCAGGCGCTGAGCTAAACTGAATCCCATGCATGGTTTCCTTCCCATGGAGCAGTTTTACATGTAAAGAAGATGATAGATTAAATTATGTTTGACTGACGGGTTTAAATTGGGGCCTCTTTCTGCAGCCTCCACATCCATGCTCTAAATAGGACGCTTGGGATTAGGGCCATTAAATTACTTAGTTTATTGGAAAAATAAAAATCAGGAACAGATGAAGATGAAAAGAGAGAGAAACGCAAACTGAAAGAGTGTTAAAAAATGATTAAGCTAAGGTAGCAAATGAAATAGAATAGCACTAAAACTAGATGACATGTAAGAAATTCTCTCAAAGTGGCAACGCTGAGGAGTCACTTAGGCTGCTAAAATACAGAGCTGCGAAGTTAAAGACAGATGAGCTTGATATTGCCAAGAGCCCACAATGGCTTTTCAGCCACCAGCGGTGCTGGAGGTCTTGCCCTGGGCAAGGTGCAAATGAAAACAAAGAGAAACAAACTGCTTTGGGGTACTGAAGTGTCACAGGTTGCACAGCTTTTACAATTGCACAGTGCAAAGAAACACCCTGCAAGGTGGCCGGGCTGCTGCAGGAGATGCAGCCCCCCTTGGAGGGTGCTGACCCTTCGGAGGAGCGGGGAGCAGGAACGCGCAGGTCGCTGCGGGCAGGCTTGTTTCACTGCTGGTGATCGTGCCTTCAAGGAGAAACTAAGCAAGTGTTTTGACAATTATCTTAATGCCAGGATGGCAGGATGAGGTCCCCTCCACTTCTCTTCCTGAGTACCCCTTTGTGGTCTTCTCCGTGGGATGCCCTGGGCATCGTCACTCCCTGCAGAGAGCTCCCCAGGGACGGGAAGGGAAGGAGGATGTTAAATGCAGGCCAAGAATGGAGTTGACACCCCGGCTGTCCTCGTTGCAGTTTGAAGGCAGTAATGGCTCCTCCTTTCCAGGTCCATGCCCCGGTCTCAGGGAACGTGCCCCCAACAGCTGGAGTTTGCAGGATTGCTGTTCCTGGCCCTGGCCCTGCCTCCCTGCTCAGCAGCTCCCGCATGCCTCCCCAAACCCAAGCAGAGGTAGGTTTCTGTCTGCTGGCTTTGAATAACTTCCTTTAACCTCTCGGAGTCTTTGCATCTGTATTGCCTCCCTCGCTCTTTCCAGTAATTACGTACGAGGCCATGGAAAGAGATCAAATTCTGCCGTCTCCTTTGAATCCTGGAAACTGCCTCTTACGGTCCCCTTGAGTCTCTTTAAAGGAAACAAATTAAAATGCTGCAGCCCCGATGATTGCAGGTAGAGCTGTACACCAGAGCACCTGGCAGTTCCCAGATAGCTCTCGATTTGGCTAGTGAAACATTTCCAGGAGATTGATTCTGTATCGGGTCTGGGGAAATTCTGCAGCTCCACAGATAATCTATCACTGCCTGCCCAGAGAGCGCTGATAAATTCCTCATCTCCTGCTCGAGCATCTGTCGTGATTGCAGCAGGAGCAGCAGTGCAAACTGTTTTCCCTGCATGTGAAAAAAAGCTTGACCTAGGTCAGAGGAGCAGCTTTCAGACTGGCCTTCCCCTCCTGCCGTGAGTCAGGCTGCTCCCCAGCAGCTCCTTCCCCATGGTGCAGTTACAGCTGCGATGCTGGGCAGAAATTCTTGCCTGCTTTCTTCTCAGCCTTTGCCTCAGAGTCGTTATTATGATGGGTTGTTAATGCTCTAGAATAGCAGTGTGTGTCCACTCGAGCGGTATTTGTGCAGCTTGACCCGATGGACATCACTGTCCTCACAAGCAAAATGCCTTTGGGTAACAGTGGGACTTGTGCCCCCTCCCAGGGCGATGCCCCCTGGGGAAGACCCTCCTTCTCCTCCCGGTGGGGCAGGCTGGGGGTGGCTGGCAGCCGATGACAGCATCGGTCTGCAGGCGTGTGGCAGAGGGACAACTCCTCTGCCACCCCGGAGGAGGTGCGGGATGCGGATCCGGCTTTCGGACCTGGTGTGAAGGGGTTTAATGACATCTCAACGCGAAGGGGAGAGTTTGGGTAAATGGTGTAAGAGAGCATATTCCCTTACGTTAAATCTCCACTCTGGGTCCTGTTGCCATTGGCAGCCCGAGGGATATCTTGTGTAGATGCTAGAACACATTGTAAATTAGGAAAACAAAACAGAATGCAAACCAAAACACCATATTGTGCGAAGATCATTTCTCTTGATACCAGAAAAGCTGCTCAGAAGGAACCACCTCGTCCATGTTTACCCTTGGGGTTTTTTTAATTTGAAAAAATGATCTCATTTCTGCTTTTCTATAAAAACAGCTATTGTCATTAGCAATATCTTTGCAGAGTTGCCTTGCTGTGTGTGGAGGTTGGCAGAGCCTGTGGCCAGCCCTGCTCCGGAGGAGATGAGCGCAGCCACCCAGGGACCCCCCCAAACGATGGGGACGGTCGTGTGAGGAGCGTCCGTGTGCTCACGCCCGAGTGAGGAACCTGTGCGGCATCGGGGGAGCGGCTCTGATCTCCGGGAGCGGTCGTTCCTGCGGTGGGAGCCGGCCGTGCAGCCCCCGGCCCTGCCTGCCCGCAGTGGGGACGGCACACGCCTGTGCTTGGTAAATACTGGAGCTGGCAACTGTAAGGCTTTGTAATAGTCCGGTCATGAGCCTGCTGGACATGTGCCACAAGAGGCAACTGTTTTGTAAAATAATGTAAAAATAATGTAAAAGAAGTAACATAATAAACCTTTCATACTGGTAAACCTCTGAAATGTTCTTAAATTCAGGCTGAGTTTTGGGCTGAACCACAGAAGCAGCCAATCATGAGGCAGAGCGAGGACTTGAGTCTGGCTTCCCACATGGTGAATGAATTATTTTGTACCGCAATGCTGAATTGGGGCTTGTGACCACACTCGTTTTTTGAATGAAGAACAATAAAGGGTCTCTTTTTCACTGTCATGGAGAACAAAACTAACTCCTGAAGTGCTCAAAGTTTTCTGATTTTCCTACTACTCCTACTCAATAAGTCTGCACTGGGTAAAGATTTTACTTTTATTTTTCTTATAATAATTTTTTTGTGTGTGTGTTTTTTTTCTGATTTTTTTGGTGGGAAGATGGTTAAAATTTAATTGGGAGGAGGGATGTTAGTGCAATGAATGCTTCCTTTGTGTTTTCTTTCTTTTAGCAGTTCTTGCTAGGGTGCAATCCCAGTTCAGCTTGAAAGTCCCTATAAACCCACGAGCAGCTCTGCTGTTAAAGGCCAGCTCCTGCTGATGGATTCCTAATGGGGAACGGTTGAGGCAAGTTATAAAATTAAAAGAAATAGGGTGAGAATACAATTAAAAGCAGTGTCTCTGAACTGGAACTGCTTTGCCGTGAATTGAACATGCCTAACCCTAGTCACGGTTGAGCGGAGCTATTCCACTCAGCATCGGATTAACTCATCAGCAGAGAGCCCACAATCTGATTTAATTTGAAAGACTACAAAATTATATTTCTCTGCTGATTTTCCAGGTGGCAGGATTAGACGTGGAGCTTTTAGTTTTACGCTAGTTCCTTTTAACTTAATTTGACAGAAATGGCTTTCGGTACAAGACAATATTTGATGGGTACTGCATCGGGGATAATGAAAACGTCAGACAAATGGCAAAGCGTAATTGGAATCACTTGTTTTCCTCTGTCTGGGCACGTGCTGAGTTTGATAAACCACGAAGAACGAGTTTCCTGGTAGAGCACAAAGCAGGGAAATTTGCAGCTCTTTGGGACGTTCGATGCTCCACCAGAGCAGCACCTTCCCAGGGAAAAGAGGGAGGACTGAGAGCTGCCGCAGCACCTGGCAGATTCAGTGTGTGCCGGCCATCGTGAGGACACAGGCAGGGGTTCTTGCACGGTTGGCACGGGTATGGCCACGGGCATTGCGGCTGGAGGGGAGGGAAGGGTGGTGGCCAAGGATGCCCTGCCGCGGTGTGCAGGAACAGGAGCTGCCCTTCCTCCTGGCTTCGCTGACTAAGGAGCTCCTTTTTTTGGCAGTTTGAGCTGGAATTAAAATATTGCTGGGAGGGAGACCCGGGGGCAGGCAAACAGCTTGTTCCCAGCTGGCTCAATACTTCCTTGTTTGCAATTCCACCTACCAGAGCTCAAAAAAGGCTCCCCTGAAGGCGGCCTGGCGCGGGGCTGGCAGCCCGTGGCAGGAGCACAGCTTGGGCAGCTGCTCATCCTGCCGAACGTTAATGAAATACAAGGTCGGTGCAGGAATTCACAGGAAACCTGCTCAGGGGATGCCCCGCCAGCCCTGTTTTCTTGCCTGCAGACAGATCTTAGCTTGCTCATGCCACAGGCTCCTTGGGCACATCAGACTGTACCCAGAAATCTATTTATCAGGTAACAGTAACTACAAATGTGCAAATCGGGGGACAATGCCGATGTCAGCAGGATCGGGCAGTGAGGGAGGGCCGGGATCCGTCTGGGCCTCCAGCACCCAGCAAGGACACCCATGTTTTGGCTCTCTCTGCGAGCTCGTTCGGAGCTCCAGGATCTGGATGAAGACCTACGGAGACTTTCAGGCAGCCTGTTCGTGTAGGATTCTGCCTCACTCGCTGTAAAGCTGATCTGTGGAAGCCCTTTAGAGGGGAGTTTCTCCTTGCACGGGGTCAGGAGCTGCTGGCAGCCCAGCACAGGCCGTGCAGAGGGTTTGTGATAGAGCTCATGGTCAGCGGGGACCTGGGGGACCCAGAGCCCCCCGGCACAGCCTGAACCCCCCTGATCCCCCCTGGAGGGGCATGGGGGGGACACGGGGGATGGACCAAGGGGTGAAGGGTGTCATCGCAGGGCTCTCTGTGTGCTGGGGGGAAGGAGGGCTGGGAGGGGCCTGCTGGAGCCTCCCAGGGGGATCTTACCCTTTATAAGGGGAAGCTGGAGCAGGTGAAGTTTGGCAGAGTCCTGGAAGAGGCAAGGAGGCGAGAGCAGCTCTGGGGTAGGTTCCTGCTCTTTTCTGTCCCTAGACCACCTGGGGTTGCTTCGGTCCCTTTGCGTAGAGGCTGCCTGGCTCGAGGCCTGGCGTGGCTGTTTTGGCTGGTGATAGGGCTGCGTGTTGTGGGGGTCCTGGGGGCTTCCAGGACTGCTTCCTTCTCTGGGGAAGAAAAAGGGGGTTTTCAACTTGACCTCCAGGCTACAGGTGCTTGGGAGAAGGGTCTGCCCAGGGGCAGCAGTGTAGAGCCAGGTGGGTTAAAGGCCGAGTTACCCGGCTGCTCTTGTCAGCCTCCTGCCAGGCCGTGCTGGAGCGATGGAGCTCCTCTTTGCTCTGGGACAGACCCAGGTACCTGCGCCCTGTGCACAGCTCCGCCGCCCTCCTCGAGGCCTTCACCGCCAGGCCCAAGCGGGGCCTGGCTGGGAAATGGTCTGTAAGCTGCAGGCAGTGTGCTTATGAGAGGCAGGCTTCTAGTGACTCCCCAAACTGAGTTTTTCTCCCTGTAAATGCAACTAGGTCTCAGTGTCCCTGATTAGCTTCTGGTGATGAATTCCATCTGCCTGCCTGGGATCAACAGAGACCTAAAAAAACTGAGCTCCAGACATGCAGCCTACTGTTTTCATGCTGAGCTTTCTTCATTATAGGAAATCACTTACAAAACAGGAAGCTCTTCCTTGTTCCACTCAATTTCTTGGGCTTATTTGCCATGAAATGTCACCTTCAGATGAAAGAATGGGATTTATCACAATTAAGGGAGGCTTTGACATGTCCCTGTAAGCGAATCAAGGGTACTTTTAATTCTGAATCTGTGCAGGATTTTGTTGATGCGACGCAAGTCCCTTGCAATTTATAATGCTCGTAAAACATGCACGTTCTTGGGGAGCAGTTGCATAAATTTTGTTGCTTCCAGCAGCGCTGGCTGCAGAGAGGCTGGCCCTTGGCCTGGGGAGGCTGACGCAGCGTGTTTGCGATGGGTGACGGCGCGCATGCTGACACGGCTCTGCCCGCATTGGTCGCTGGGCACCGGGTATAGGTGCGGCGTGATTGCTGGGGAGGCACGCGATAAACCAGGGCAATTGAGAGTAAACGTGTGTGACAGGGTAAGTGCGGAGTGAGTTAACCTCTGCCATGGAGAGTGAGGTGTATCGCAATGTGCCTGGCCGCTGGTTTGTGCCTGTTCCTCTGTGGTACTCCCAGAGAAACCCTGGTGCAGGTTAACCTGTGGCTGTATTTTCCTGTGTTACATTCACACTGTACCCAACACCCCTGTGTCACTGGCCTCGTCAGTCACCCGCTTTGCTAGAGAGCTTGTTTTGTCTGCTATGAGATGCAGAGGAGCCGAGTCTGAGGAATGCAGGTTTTGCTCCCAAAACGCTGGTGGCAGCGATCGGGGAGTGCTGGGGGCAGGCGGTGGCGGTGGGCGCCCAGCTCCCAGCTCTCCCACCCTGCCAGCACAGCCGCTCGCCCTGCACGGTCACCAACGCGTGCTTGGTCACCAGCTCTGCCCGTCCCCTCCGGCAGTTCCCCTTCTGCAGCCGAGAGCTGCCTCTCTGGTGCCAGTGGCTGCGGATCTGCGTATGAGGTGCGACAGTAGCATTTGTACCTGCATCTCGCCGGCTGCTTTGCAGAATGTTTGATGTGGCTGGGTCTGTAGCTGTGTGAGCAGCTGCCCCTCGCTGGGGCACGAGCTAAGGTGCTTTTTCTGTCTCTTCAGCAATTTGAGTTGCTTCAGCAGAGGGTCATTATGTGAAACACCCTACAAAAAAATGTGTTGCGTTGGCTGTTGCCATAGCACAAGTCGGGAACCCAGAATGTGTTGTGGAAGTTGGTGAGTCACTGGGGTGAAGCATTTATCCCAAATCCCCCTGTGCTGGAAACCTTTTGGTGTGTGTGAATTTTACAGAGCCAGTAGCTCTCGGTGGGAGTTAGTGGGATCAGTAAGTGTGTCCAGCCTGGTGGTGCCCACATTGTTCCACCGTGGCAATGCCAAACCACAGCAGTGAGTAAAGCCCTGGGATGGCGAGGTGTGGCTGTAGCAAAGCAGCGCTTGTCCCACCAGCGTGTCTCAGCGCTGTCCCCACCCTCTGCAGCAGCATCACATCGCTGAGCTGAAAGATCATAACAATAACTGAGTATAAAACCCCCTTTCTCGCATTGCTGCTGAGTTACTGTGGCTTCAGATGCCACGCTGAAGCGTTTAGCAAGGCAAGGCAATGGCTGCAGGTTTTAGTTATGTGGCTAGGTCAGAGCATCGCATTTTTAAGCTGTTTTTATTCCACCTCGAGCAGTTCTGCAGCCACAGGAGGGCGGCACCGCCGAGAGCCGTGAAAGGCTGTTCCCAGCTTGTCCAAATCGCTGGTTTGGTTAGAAAATAAAACTGCTTAAAAGGAAGAAAAGGGGGGAATCGTCGAACACCCATCCACGGTACCCGGGATGCGTACACAGGCTGCTTTACACTGGTCACGCTTCTGAAAAGCATCGCCCAACGCAGCTGAGCCCTCTTGGCCCCACTCCCCGAATCCAGGGGAAAACGCTAATTAGTTTTCAAACCAAGATTTTTCCCACTAGATCAGTTTTTGAGTATCAAAGGAAGGTCAAAACCCCATGAAGTGATCTAGCAGAAGAGAGGGCTGTTTCCGCCGAGGGGGCTGGGAAGCCAATGGGATTTAGGAGCAGCTATTTCTGGCACATTTCCATCATCAAAGTTTGCTGCGGGGGACTTGGGACGCTCTGACTTAACGCACTATTCATATGCAAAAAATATTTTCAGATTTACATATCTCTTGTGGAGGGGGAAAGATGTAAACTGCTGGCTGTTTTGGTTGTGTGTTTACAGCAGCTTGAAAAATAACTGAAATAAATAGAAAACAAGCGCAGTGTGGGTGTGCAGACCCCGGGGGTCTGAGGGGCTGGGCTGTGTGCTCTGGCAGTGGATCGCCCGTGGGGTGGCAGAGGAGCCCGCAGGGATGGGCTCAGTGCTCCTGCTTTGTCTAAATAGTGTAAAAGGATATAAATGATGTGAAAATGTGCAGCTTCTGGCCAGGTGCTGTCGTGCTCCGCAGCTCTCAGTACCCAGCTGATGTTTAACCCGAATCCTGCTCAGGCAAACGGGACTTTGCCTGTGTCAGGGCGGTGTCAGGGTAAGTCCAGGCCAGTGCAGGTTCACTGATGTTTTCCTCAGCTAAAGATAATTTCGGTTTGCGTAGCCAAAGCTCAGTCAGTGACAGAGCAAGGGCATTGTCTTCCAAGGTTTGTTTGGTCAGTTTAAACGAGATGTTTCTGAGAAAGATCCCTGCGATAGCTCAGCCGCGGGGGTCACAGCGGCGGGGTGGGGAACGCCGGTGCCCGCGGATGCAGATATAATTCTCCTAACATGGGACTTTGGGTAATCAGTTTAAAGGCCCGTGTTTGAACTGTCTCTGAAGAAGGACCCAAACATGCTGATTACATAATGGATTGCAGAGAATAGTGCTGCAACAAAGATTAACATGATTAGAGAACTGAGAGGAGCACTTGACTAAAATACTACACAAAAGGATGAAATTTTTAATTTTGTAGTAGGCAAAACCTGCTGTGCACAGCTGGAAGCAGAAGGGAGGTTAAACCCAGCCTGGAAGCCAGCCTACAGGAAAGCGAAGTGATTCTGCACTGGGAAGCTATTAAAATATATTAGGTTACTGCTTCAAGTTCAAACACTTGACTTAGCTTTAATATCTTATAAAAAAATAGTTTATGATGTTATTCAAATTGAAAGGGTCTCAAAAGTAACAGCAAGGCTAAATTTTGATCTGTAACAACCGACCCCAGATGACCCCTGGGTTTTGTGCCAGAATAACCCAGGTTTTGGTGAGGTGACCATAGACTCTGTGGCAGGGAGGGGGCACGTGGCTCTGGGCATTAATTACCGGCAAAGAGCAATAATTTCCCCTCAAAGTGAGGAAGAGGGGCTTCCTTGCCCCCCACGCCGGGGGCCTGGGATCGGGCAGGAGATGGTGGAGGGTTTCCCAGGCCGGTGCTGCCGTACGCTACCGCAGCGGCACCCGGAGCCGCTCCTCGCTGCCAGGAGTTAATGGGGCTCTTCATTTAGCTCAATTACTGCGCACCCACCTGAGAAGCTGTAAAGAATGGAACAGTGAATCTTACAATCAAATATTAAATTATACCTAATTTATTTACTTATGGCAATCTGTAAGCCCTGAAATCAGGCGTGTAAAGGTTTATAACACCATCGCTCCTGGGAGCGAGGGGACATGCCTGGCAGTGCTCCGGGAGGGGTTTAATGGGGCTCGGTCCGAGGGGGGGCACGGACAGGGGTTAATCGCTGTAAACCCGGGGTCTCCCAGCTGCAGAGACCCCCGAGCAGCCCCTCCACGGGTTTGTCCGTAAGGATCTGGGGGGTTAGTTCAAGGCAACATGGGTCATTTTTTTCTATCATCTGACCTTCAGCTAATTAATTTCAGAAGGCAGATCATGTTCTATTCACTTTTTTTAAAAAAAAGCTATTTTATTTTTTGGCCAGTTAGCCAAGGAAAACCTAGTCCTTGACTTTGATAAATGTCTCTCCACCATAATAAGGCGTTTTTGCATACTTTTTATTGCAGCCAAGACACTCAGTATTTAGGAAGAGGCTTATTGTTTGAATCAGGATAGAAATAGCGTGTGTTTGGCAGCGCTTTCTGCAGAATATATTCAAGGTTTTTACTTCTGTACAAAATCTTTCAAGTCTTCTGGATTTTTTCCATGGACCTCACTCAGGTCAAGGTTTCGATGTGCCTTTGAAGTGTAGGTTTGTCCTTGAATCCTCTGGCAGCCCCGTGTCGTCATTCTGCAAAGGGGCTCGGGAAACGACACTGGGGGGAGGGTGGTGGGAGGTAAATCAGAGCCGCCCCAAAATCCTGACAGAGGCAAAGGGTCTGGTGGCTGTGAAGCAATAAATCGTGTCTCGTACTTTACAGTTCAGAGAGAGGGAGAGAAAAAAACGCGTCTGGATTAGAACTTTTTTACTATTCAGGATGGCAGGTGAATTTTGAACAGGAACCCGGCTGGAGAATACGTCCAGTCTGGGAAGCAGAATTTGACAATTTTCTCTTTCCTTCCGATTATGCAACGTCAAAGCAGAAACAGCAGTGGGTGGGGAAGGTACCTTGAACTGTGTCAAGGTATTGCGAGACGTTTGTATGCCAGTTTTTGTCTACTTCTGTGAGGCATAAAAGCACCTTTATTCTGCAAAGACAATGGAAATCCACTTTGTCTTCTGCGTGGGCGTTTAAAAAATGCCATTGCTCTCTGATGCTGTGGGAGAGCAGCAGGAACGGAGCAGGAGAAACCGGCGCAGCCGCCCGGGTGGCTGCATTTCCCAGGAGGCTGGAGCCCTGCCCGTGAGCCGCGGTGCTGGGACCTGCTCCTGCTCCTGCTCCTGCTCGCAGGCACTGGGGCACCGGCAGCCGCTCAGTGTGGTTTCCACCCGGGTGTTTGGCAAACCCGTCGCTGTAGGGTGAGTCAGTCAGCGAGCCCCCCCGGCCTGGGCCCACGCAGGGTCATTCCAAGGAAGCGGGTTTTCCACGGGGGAGGATGCAGTGCTGAGTCCCAGCTGTTGCTGGGTTACCGGGGCCAACACTCGCACGACGATGCTCCCTGTGCGTGGGCGCCGGAGGAGCCGGGTCCGGGGGGTGACCGGTGGCTGGCTCAGCTCTGATTCATCGCCCGGACCCCGCTCCTGCCTGCCGGGGACGCACGCACTGTAAAAACCTCTTGGCATGCGAGGGAGCCCACGGGCCGCCTCCGTGGCAGCCCTCCCGGCTCCGAGCCCCTCGGTGCCCTCCTGGAGAGCCCTCGTGAGCCCCTGCGAGGAGCAGAGGGGCAGATAAACTTCACGGAGTGACTAATCCTGTGAGAGATGGCATTTCGGTTCTGATGCTTTAGAAAGCTCTCGGTGCCTCGTCAGCCCTCGTCAGCGGTGCTGCTGTTGGATGGGGTGACTTCCCTGCGTGCCAAAGCAGAGCGTCGTCGTGCTGCGCCGCATGCACCGATTCGGTGTGCAGCTCAATGAGAATACAGGGTTTTTTCAGGGCTGTGTATTAAGATTCAGGTCATAGCCTAACTGTTACTTTCTAGCAAAGATATATGGCAACTGTGCCACCTCCTGTTGGCTACAGTATTTCGGAGGCTTTTCTTCCCATCAACAGCCTTGTCTATCACTTCAAAGTCACACTGTAGCATCACCTTGCTGCATGTGAGGCATTTGTGCTTTGAAATCCCAGACCAGCTCTTTTCTGTGAAAACCACACTGACCCAACTGTAAATCTCACTGCTTTGTAGCTCTTCTCTCGCATTTAACAGGCTTCATAGCGGAGGTTTTCCTTTCGCAGCCACAGGTGAAACACGCTTCATCTGTGCCTGTTTCTACCTGCTGAAGTTGAGCTGTGCAAGCAGAAAAGTCTTTTTTATTCCTGGTTTTTTTTTCCTCTGGCTTTTGCCGTGCCCTGGGCCAGCAGACACCTCGTGCTCAGGTGCTCGCCCACGAGTGCGGATTCCCCAGGTGCACCCGGGGTGCTGAGCCGCCTGTTTGCAAAGGAGAGTCTGTGCCTCGGGGCCAAACAGATGTGCGGCTTGGCTGAACAGTCAATTTTTAACTTGCCCCATTGCTCAACAGTGTGGAAGGGCAACTTGCCCGGGAGGTGTTGCCGTTGCCCGGAGCACCCTGTTCCTCCGCACACAAACACTGCCGGGTGAGGTCTGGCCCAGCTCCGCTTTGGACTCTGCTTGTGTCGTGTCTATTTGATTTCACCAGAAATCAGGAGGTCACAGTACTGGGTGTTCAGCCCCTGGGGAACGTCCCCATCTCCTCTGAACACAGCGAGCAGGCCGAGCTGTGCTCTTGGCTTGTTCCAACTCTGTCTTCCCATCATCAGGAGGGTTGCAAGAGTAGTTTTTTGGAGAGATGGGGATGGCTGTTTGATGGGGGGGATAGATCGTGGGACCTCTGCGCCGTCTGCTCTAACTGACCCCCCCTTTGCTCTGGGCTGCTTCTTCCCAGCACCCTGCGAGCTGCTCCCCACCTTCCCCACTCTGTCAAACCAGAGCTTGTGCGATAAAGGCTTCTGCTTGTTTTCTGTCCCGGCTTTCCATGGCTTCTCCTGGGCTGCCTGCAGCGGGGAGCCCACCGGCACGCTCCTGGGCACGGCCGCTCGAGCCGGGGGTGCACAGCCACCCCCTCCGCCGTGCTCCCGTCTGTGGCAGAGCATTAGAAAAGCGGGATAAAATTAGCTGTTCGGACGCATGTTCCTCAGGATGAGACAGAGGGACACCCAGTACAGCCAGTTTGACTCATGGAGAAGAATTAATGGAAACGCCCGGCTCCTGGCGGGAGGAAATACCTTGAACAGCCTTTTCCTGCGTTTGTTGCGTGGGGAGGCGGACAATGGCCCCCGCGTCTGGGCGGGCGCTGCCGGGCTGTCGCGGGAATGCAGCACACGCGCCGACAGACACGGGTCTGCGGCACCGGGCGCGCAGGAAGGGCCCGGCACCGTGCGGGGGACCGGCCCCCCTGCACCCCCTCTGCACGGAGTGGGGCAGGGCGCGGGGCGGGCACCTTTTCCTACTGTAAATATCCAATAAACATAACTTTATTGTAAGCGGCCTTTATTTATCAGGGACACCACTTGGGCCAGTCATTTAAATGTAATGAGACAAGAGGGACTATAAAGTCCCTCAGCCACAGGATCTTATCAATCACGTTATGCAAATGCTTGTGAGCAGGGATGTCGGGGCAGCCTCTGCTTTGGTTGGTGTTGCTGTCAGGCTGCCGCGGTCGTGGCTTCCGCCAGATTCGCTTTCTGCAAGGAAGGAAAGTTGGCAGATGATGTTGGGGGCTGAGAGGGTGGTGAGGCTGTGACGAACCCATGGCTGGCCCTGGCACGGGAGGTGTGTTGTGGAAAGCTCAGCGGTCCAGGGCAGGGGAGAGGGGTGAGCAAAGCCCCAGCCACACATCAGGGAACAGGAAAGCAGCAGGATGGCACAGAACTGATTTGGTACCCACGGGGGTTCCGGGGAGCATCCCCTTGCAGCAGGGCTGCTGGCACGTACCGCACCCCAGAGGCAGATGGGTTTGGTGGCCGCATCACCCCGCTGGCTTCTGGTTTGAGTGTTTGTAGCACAAGAAATGGCTCTGATGGGAAAACCTGCTGGAGCGGGAGGAAAGAAGCTGCGTCCTGAAAGCCTGGAGCGTTTGGGTGGAGGCAGCAGGAGGGCGGCGCGGCCGTGTCCTGGCTGCGGGCGGCCGCTCGACGGCCCCGCTTGGCCTTTTTTGGAAACAGCCGTTTGAGGCAGTTTGTGTCACTGTGGATGGTTTTGTGGGGATGTGTCACGGGCGGGTGAAGCAGCTGCAGCTGAGTGTGTGACACTGCACTGGAACAGGTCGAATGCCGGGGAACTGGGAACAGGCTCCGGAGCAAATCCCACGCTGAGGCAGGTTCTGCTGAGCGAGGGCAGCTCTGAAAAGCCTTCGGGGTCCTGTCAAAAAGGTCCATCCCGATCCAGGCGTGACCCCAGCTCCCGCTGGTCCTCCCAGGAGGAGGGACCACCGTGTGTCACCCCTCCCTGCCCCAGCGAGGTCCCTGCAGCCGACGCTGAGCACGGGAGCGATGGGAGCGTGGGGCAGCGGTGCCCGAGGTGCTCCTGCCTGGCCCAGGCTGCTGACGCTTCTCCCACCCCCTGCACCGCAGCCCCGGAGATGCTTGGGGAGCCGGTGCTGCTTCGTGCACTGGACATTGCGTACCCCAACCTGGTGCTCTCGGGCAATGCTTGGATGTGCCTCACCATGCTATCAATAATTACAATTATCCATTCCATTAAGTAATTTAAAAGATTATTTCTAGTGTCCCTGACTTACAGGCAGTTTGGAGTTTTTACTGTAGGCAAAAAAACTGTAGCTGGTCTATCATTCTTCCGAATTGTTTCATCTTTGTTGCTCTAAGCAGAGTCATGGGAATGTTTTTTCTAAAGCAGGAGGTTACTAGAGGACATACTTATAAATAACTAGTCTTGGCTATTTTTAAGTATTTTCAACATAGTCTATCATGATAGTATGGCAAAACCTGCAGAAAAGCTGAGTCCAGTTCTGCTGCCAAGGCGTTCATAACTCACTGCTGTTTCTCTGGATGATGGGGAGCCAAGGCCGAGTTCTCGGTCTGCTCCGCAGGAATGCCGGGAGCCCGCGGGACCGCGCCGCTCGCTGCCGCTCAGAACCGGTCATTTTCTAAACCATTTTTCTGTTACGCTATTGCAAAGGGTTTAACGGTCCTTTATCACATAGGGGAAACTAGCAGTCGGTCTGATCTACAGTTAAATTTGGTGCGGTCATTCTGGGGATGCCAGAGTCACCACAGCAACCGCGGGTCAGGCTCTGGTGCTGCGGGCCTGGGCAGTGGGTCTGCAGGGAGCCAGGGGCTGCTGCAGGCGCCGGCAACACGCTGCCAAATCACCTCGGGAATCAAGGAGAGGTGCAGGTAGTCTGCTCTTAAAACAGAATCTATATGAAACGACCGATAGCCCCACTCCTCCAGGAGAACTGAGCATTTCAGACAAGAGAAAATATATTTACTTCATAATTTATTAAATTTCAGATCGCCATATGCAATAAATTATAGTTGATCTAATAATAATGTTGTCATAAAATATTACCATGACGTACTCGTCTAACAGCCATTGTAACCTATACAAATAAGAACTGTAGTTACAATATGTACATTTTTAGTGTTAATGGGAAATGAACAAAATATTAAGGAACTTCACAGTAAATTCAGGGAAATATGTCATTATTATTGCTTCTGTGCAAACAATTTATACTGCACACATACAGCTTGAGAAGGAAAAGTTACAGTTGCGTAGTGTGTCTCTAGAGCAGATGCATTCCCTGAAGGCTGCACTGACTGCACCCGGACGGTGCGCAAAGGCAAAGGGATCCACGAGCAGGAGCTGAGCAGGCTCCAGACCCCCCTCCCAGCCCATGACAGCGGGGCTTAGCAAGTTGGGTTCACAGAAACAAGTTTGGGAAGGCAAAGCACACCGGTGAAGTCAGAAAACACTAAGTCCATCAGAAGGTCTCGAGGCGTGTCCAGGCGCGGGGTCCCCCCACGGCTTGGTCCCACGGCTGCCCGGAGGAGCCTGGCTGCCTCCGCCTGGAGCTGCCCTTCCCCTGGGAGCCTCTGGCCACCACGCTGCCGTCCGCGCCGATGCTGCCGTCCCCGCTGATGCTGCTGTGTGCACCGATGCTGCCGTCCGCACTGATGCTGCCGTCGGTGCCACGGTTTGCTGGGTGCACAGTGGGGCTGAAGCCCCGCGGACGGTCTGCTGGGTGCCCCGTCCTGCCGGCAGCTCGCCGGGCAGCGGAGCGTGCCGTGTGTGGTAGGAGGTCACAAACAGTCCCGTCCCGAAATGTTCTCCTCCATTCCTGCTCCGGCCACCAGTTCAGTGGACTTTAATGGAGTATTTCCGAAGCGTCAGGAACTGGAGCAGCTTGTCTTTTCGCCTCTGCTTTAGCGCCATCAGTGCTCTGGTTTTCTCCTCCAAGTCCTGGTCGGTGGCGAGGATTATCTTGGCTCTTTCCTCTGCCTTCTTGTCCCCGGAGTTTTTGAAGAGTTTCTGTAGGGACTCTTCGTTGATGCTTTCAAAGATGTTGGCCACGGCTTTCTTGCGCAGGGCTGTGTCGAAGCGGTAGCCGTGGACCGAGGGGCTCACGCGCAGGGATGTGGACATGGCTGGAGTTTTGCAGCTTCTCTTTGCTTTCATCTATGTGGGGTGCTGCCGGGCACTCCCTCCGGCTGGGTCAGAGGGATCGGTGCTGTGCTGGCTCCCAGGGCCGGTATTTAAAGGCAGTCTGGAGAAACAGCCGAGGGCTCAAGTTACAGGGATGAGATCACGCTGATGTCAACACCAATAGTCACAGGCGAGTTTAACAGTTGAGTTGCCAACTTTCCTCCGCCGTGTAGGCGAGATGAGAAGTTTTCTGTTTGTGCCATGGGGACGGTTTTTCTTTGACCCGCTGCAGAACAGGCTTCACATTCAGAATATATAACGCAATAAACAGTTAAAACTCCAGGTGAGAACTATTGCAGCACTAGCAGAGGTGCCGGCTGCGAGCCTACACGTGCAGGCGAGGGGCCGGGTCTGGCCACTGGGGTGTCCTGCTGGGCTAAGAAATCTGGTATTACTGAGCACAGATAAATCTGGCCCAGAATGGCAGTGGGTTCAAAAGTCACTTGAGGCCAGGGAGCCAGAGATAAGTGTATTCTGGTTAATGGCTTAAAAGTGGCCGGATGCTGCAGCAGCATTGTTTGGAAAATTAGCGGCTTGTTTACTGGTTGTGTTGATGATCCCCGTTACTCATCCTTGCTGAAGAAGTCCAGAAACAGCCTCTGTCCCCACGCCGGTTTGACCAACGGCCCCAGGGGTTTCCCTTATTTACCGGAGAGCTGTGGCGGTGATCTCTGACCGCAGCGAAGAGCAGATCCAGAGTAACGTCGCCCGGTCGCTGGTCATTTCACATTCCTTTGGACAGAGTGGAGGGATGTGTCTGAGCGCAGCCCCTGCAGACACCCTCTCCTGTGGCCAGTGGAGCCATGGGAGAGGTAGCAGCACCTGAAGCCCATGTGCCGGGCGTTTGTGCCGGCACCAAGCAGAGAACAGGATTAGTTATGAGCTGTTGCTGACTGGGCACCATGCAGAGCAGGGCAGGCTGCTGCCTGGCCCCCAGGACCACTGCCGGTCCCAGCTCCATCCAGGCTCTCAGGAACATCCATCTGGCCAGGGCTTGCCAGGCTTTTATCTTTAGGAGAGGGAGCGGGCTGCGTTTCCATGTTTGACTGCTTTCCTATCTCGGACTTGGGGAATCACCCCTAAGTGCTGGGCACGCCCTGGCGCAGCCCAGTGCCCTGCGTTCACCCGCACCCCGCCCTGTGCCCTGCCTTCGCCCCCATCCCACCCCGTGCCCTGCCTTCGCCCCCATCCTGCCCTGTGCCCTGCCTTCGTCCTCATCCCACCCCGTGCCCTGCCTTTGCCCCCATCCTGCCTGAGGACGGGCTTTCCCCGCGCCTGCCAGGACTTTGCTCCACGCTGTCGTTAGGGGTGCGAGCTCTCCCTGTATATGTCTGCGATTTTTTTCTGCCGGTTCTGCGCCGTGGTCATTGTGCAGGTTACTTTTTACAAGTTTGTCTGGATTTCTTTTGTGTGTGCTAGCTGTTATGGGCTTCAGCGTATAAACAACTACTTTACAAAAGCTTGTGCTTTTCCTTCTGCCAGAAAAACTTCGAAGCCTCTCACTTCACTGTACTCTTGCCTAATTTGTGAGAATTACACATCAGCCGCTGTTTGCTCAACATTTGCAGGGCTGGTAAATCCTCCCTGAGAATAGGATCTTTGTGATGGGGCTGGCTGCCGGGTCTGCGTGTGAAGGAGCCTCACGTTTATAGACTCCCATGAACACGGAATATGAGGGGCGAGCGGTAGGAAGGAGGATGATGCTCATCGCTGGTCCCCTCCCGCTCAGCGCTGCCCGAGGGGAAAACCTGCCTGCAAAAGGTGTCGGGCTGAAATGCTAAACGTGCTTTGCTTCACTGGACAGATAATACAGTTTCAGAGTATTTAGGGCAAAAAATAGTGCCAGAAGAGTGGCCGTGATCCCGTGGCTGTAGAAAATGAGCCCGTCTTTTTTTCCCCTGGTCGAAAACAAGAGCTGAGGCATGTGAACATACGCCTGGTTCTCACCGCTCTTACGGCACGTGGAGTCGTTCTGCAGGTATTCGCAGAGACGTGGCTGAGAGAATAAATTAGCAATATTTGTGGCAGATACAAGCTCAGAAAAGTATCTGCCATGGAAACCGAGAATGAAGCTGATGCCTTAGGAGTAAGACATCAGAAAGCTGCCAAGCTGAAGCACACGTTTTCCTGTGAGCTCATCGTGCACTGAGCGGTAACAAACGTCTTTGCCCCTTTGAGCTTCTCTGCCCACTTTGTATAAATTTAGTTGCGTTCAGCTCTGACTGAGGGATGAAGCATGCCTCATCTGTTTTTTTCCAGTAATTTTTGTTTATATCGGTCTTTCCCAGTAATGCCTAGGAGGAATTATTCACGTATTGGATTGGAGCGAAACTTCAGACAAGACGTGATTTCTATCATAGCTCTCCTGCTATTAATGTATAATTGCTTTGTGAAATGCAAATGCTCCATTTCACACGTTAATGGGAGGATTAATTCCTATCCCCACGTCTCTGCAGAGCAGCTCAGCCGCATCCCTAATTGCGCTCTGCTTCTCACGATGTGACGGGCTTGGGGAGCTCCAGCCGCAGGGGCTCTTCTGTCGGGGGGACGGACAGGGCTGTGCCAGCTTTAGGGTGTGGGGGGCCCTTCTGGGGCATCCCGCAGTGCAGCTTGCCGGGCACCCCGTAGGCATCCTGTCCCAGGTTGTGGCCGTGAAGGTTTTGAAGCTGAAGTGCTTATGATTTATTGTACACTAAACCGAGCCTCCGGGTCCTGGAATCAGAGCACGCTGTTGCCGGAGGGGAGGGTTCAGGGAGGGTTCGGGAAGGGTTCGGGGAGGATTTGGGCAGGATTGGGGCAGGATGGTGACTCAGCAGCCAGGTCTGTGTGCCGCTGGCGATGCAAAGCATGTTCAAACAGACCTGGAGGCATCTCTGGCTCGGAGCTGCGGATTGCTGGAGCATCCCGCCTGCCCCGGCTGCACCGCTGTGGGAGAGGGGCAGGTAGAGCTGGGAGCTTCTCAGGCCAGAAGCCGCTGCAGGGGCTGCTGGAAAGCCGCCAGCCCCTGCGAGGAGCAGGCAGCCCCGAGGGCAGGCGGTGCAGGAAGGCCAGGGCTGCCCTTAGCAGCAGGGGTGGCTGGAGCAGGCAGTGCCCTTCCTGCAAACTCTTGCAGAGAACTTGGTCTGCATTTATGTACCCATCCAAAATCGCTCCAAAGAAGGTAATCTGGGATGCCTTTGCATGTTGCTAGGGCATGTTTTGCATAGCTTTCCTTTCACTGGCCTGCCTGAGCCGGCACGGCTTGTAACACCGTGCTGTTACTGTGAGATGCAGCAGTCCCCTGGGAGACCATCGGTGCTGCGGAGACCTTCCCGGCCACAGCGAGATATGCGGAAACTGAGCCTTGGGGAGGGCGTCTGGAAGGCTTTGGGACAGGAGGGGAAAATGAAGTTATTGCCTTTTATATATATATACACACACATATATATGTGCTTTGTCTTTAGCATATATAAAATCTAAGAGTCTGAAACGCCCAGGAGCCTCAGACCATCTCTTCTCTTCCCATCCTTTCCCTCACTACGTGTGTTTGACCCCCAGCTCACGTGCAGCCTTCACTTCTTCCACTGGCCGTGGAGGTGGGAGAATCCCTGCCCTTCTCGGGAGCCATAAATGCCGCTCCTTGTGTTTGCTCTCTGGGAAGCGTGTCTGGAGATGGAGGGCTCTGCAGCAGATGCAGCTGCGGGGCGGCTGTAAGGTCAAGGAGGAACTGGTTCATTGTGTTCCTCGTGGAATCCAAATTCCCGGGCCTTTGTCAGACATCCAGGTCGTGCGAATGGCAGCGCCGGCCCCGGCTCTCCCTGCCCACGGCTTCTTCCAGCTGTGCCTCGGGTGCCTCTGTCTGTGCAGCACAGGCCCCAGCTGGGTTTTTCTGTTTGTTTGGCTGCTGGTCGGTTCTTTCTGTGGTTGTTGTTCCTTCATTAGAGCATCTGGGAACACTTGTCCCAGACCTCGAGGCAGGACGCTGTGTGCCCTTTGCTTACAGAACCCAAGAACTTAACTTGAGTGTGTTCCCTGTGACTTGTCCTGTGGTCCCCAATCCAGATGTGCAGTACAGTGGGTTGTATTTTAACAGTATTTGCTGGAAAGTGAGGACACTTCTCAGACAATCCTGCTCACACAGCTGCCTGCTGAAAAAGCAGAAGAAAGCTATTGGTTCTCAGACAACAGAAGACATGATTAAGCTGGTTAAATTCCATCGGAAAAGTTTGTAATAGGGAAAAAAATTTGTGCCGTGTCTACTTAAAACCTTTCTTTATCCTACCTATGAGAACTAAATTAGATGCTGGCTTCTGGGCTGCTGAGACAGGCGTTGTTGTACCAGGCTGGGCTGTCTGGAGCGAGGGGCTGTGGGCTCGGTGCGCTGCAGCCCAGCCCCGTCCTGCGCAGGCTGAAGGACCGCGCCGAGCTGCCCGGCTGTGCGAGCGCTGCCGAGCATCGCCCCGCGCGGGGAGACCATATAAGAGTAAAGTTTGTGGTGTTACTGATAATGAACGTCTCCTCGTTTCTCATAAATTCTCTGCTAAATGTACGATCGCCGAGTTAATAATGCAGTGCAGGACGTGATGAATAGCCAGTTACAGTAAGTAAATCACGCCTGCTAAGACACAGAACAGAAACTTCTGGCACTTTTGAAAGCCAGCACCCTTGTAATGAAGCCCTGCGGTCAGCAAAGCTGAGCTGAGGACACCTCGACTTCTGGCGTAAAACGCTTGCTGTCACGGGGGGCTGGGGGGCTGGCTGGGTGAGGGAGCCATGGGCGGCTTCTCCTGTCGCTTGAGGCTTCCCAAAACTGCCTCGTGAAGGGAGGCTCTGGCTGTGGAGCTCCCCGGTTGTAGTGGGAGATAATTGCAAGAGAGGCTGGGGGTGAGCGTGTGGTTGAGATGAAAGCTTGTGAAAAAGAGAAAAGCTGTGTCTGGAGGGGATGCAGGCGGCAGCAGGCAAACGCTGCGCCCGGAGCCCGCGGGCAGGGTAGCGGCGAGCAGGTTTGGGGGGGCCAGGCTGGTCCCTGGGGGGTTGGGGCTGCTCATGGGCAGCTCATGTGCCAGCACCCTGAAATGACAGCCAACCATCGTGTCTGCGACCAGCTCACCACGTCCTGCTGTTTCCATGGGAGTCAGGGAAAGTATTTCAATACCCTGACTTCAGCATCTTCCTCCGGGACAGCGAGACTGAGCACGGCAATGAAAGTTTAGACTTTGCAGCACGAACAACCTTTTTCTTTCTCTACTGAATTTCCTGTTTGATCTTCCTGAAGGTCCCCGAGTACCCTGGCTGGAGAAGGGCGAAGGCAGAGCTGTCTCCAGTTGTCAGACAGCTCATTGTCTGGTGCGGAGGGGACGGGCTCACGGGAAATCCTGCCTTGGGGCTGGGACGCGGCGCTGGCGCGGGTCATTGTCGCAGCCCAGCCCGCGGTAGCAGACACACGTCCCGGCGCTCCGGTGCCCCCTCATCGGGGCTGTAACCTCTGCCGAGCCGCTTCCTCTGCTGCAGGCGGGGTGGGTGGCACACAGGACGCGTGCCTTTGTCCCGCTCGGCTTCAGGGGCCCGCTGTGCCCCCCACTGTGCCCCCTGTCACCCCATGAGCCGCAGCCCAGGGCTGTGCTGGGGGTCGGCGCCGGGTCTGGAGCCAGATGTGCGGGATGGCGTGGCACGGCCTCCCGCGGGGCGCGGGGTGGAGGCAGAACAGTGGCAATGTGGGGGTCCAGGGGGGCCTCGAGCTGCTGCTCTGCGGTGCCTGGTGAGGGCTGCGGCGGTGCAGAGGAGCCCCTGGGCCGGGCAGTGGCTCGGCGAAGGCTGGTGGTCTGCGGGGACCGTGACACGGGGGACGCCAGGGTCACCTCTGCAACGCTGCGACTGCGAGTGGTCCAGGACCAGAAGCGTCCGCTTTGTGCAGAGGGAGCTGAGCTGGGCCCTGGGTCAGAGGGATGGGATTTGCTAGCAGAAAACCTGCAAATGTAGTTTTCAGGCCTTAATCTTGTGGCAAAGCAAAACGTGGCAGAGGCAGCTCCTGTCCTGGCTGCGTTTTGGGGATGAGCAGCATGTATTTGGTAGCAGCACGGCTTGGGGACGTGTAGCTGTGTAACGCTGGGAGAAGAAATCCAATAATCAGAGCTGAGGGAAACACCCAGCCTGCGCCCGCGGAGGTTTATCAGGAAATCAACCGATACGTAAATCGTGAGGGAGATTAGCTTGGGACTGTGGTGTTATCAGCCTTGTCGTGCATTCCTCCAGTAACAAAAGAGCTCCCCGGAGAAAACAGATGGTGTTTGCCTCCCGTCACCCTCTCTCGTGGCCTGACAGCTCTCGCTTTGTAGCTGCCAGAGAAGCAATTTCTGCGATCCCTCTCCTGTCACTGCAGAGCCCAGAGCCGGGGCCGGGGAGGGTCCCGCAGCCCCCGGACAGCCGCTGCGCTCAGGCTGCTCTAGCCCTTGCTGTGATGCCTTCTAGATGTTTCCCAACAGTCGCGTTGCCTAATTGTTCTAATCTGAGTGAGTGATGCCTTGTTTACAGGGAGCCTTGTCTTTGTTCTCCAGATCTGCCCTTGAATCCCCGTCCAGTGCCAGCGCAGGGTTATGGGTAGGTCGGTCTCTCTGCTGCGGGTTATCTGCTCAAACAGGACAGAAGAGTTTTAGAACTACACGTTTATTCCAGCTCTGTGCAGGAGGGGAGGGAAGGGGAGAAGGGTGATGCTGTGGGGATGTGTGTAGGTGCAGCAAAAAGCCCTTTGCAGCCCCTCTGACAGAACCCCTGCTGATCAGCAAACTGCTAATTGGGTGTAATTGAGCCGTGACTCCTGCTCCGGCTCTGATCCCTCAGCAGTTCGGTGCCAGACTGGAAACCAGCCCCGTGTGCAGGTCGTACTCCTGGGGAAGGGCCCCCCCAGCCCCTCCGTGCCCTGGGGCTCCCTGTCCTGGGGTCCCCAGCGGGGCTGGGTGGGGGCACACAGAGCAAACCCCCCGGGCAGGGTGCCTGGGTGCCAGTGCTAACGAACCAGCTGTGGTAACGAAGCAACAACCCCCAGCTGCTGGGGGCTGGGCCCCCCCCGGCACAGCTGTGCCCCATCGGGCACGGCCCAATCCTGGGGGTTCTTAAACCCCCCTGGGGGCTGCTGGGAGCTACTGAGGACTGCTGGGAGATCCTGGGTACCTACTGGGAGCTGCTGGGAGATCCTGGGTACCTACTGGGAGCTGCTGGGGGATCCTGGGTGCCTCCTGGGAGCTGCTGCCTGGCTGCCTTGTCCCACCCTGGGTAGGTATGGAGCATTGCTGGGTGCCCTCATCCCCCTGGTGGGTTTGGGGCTGCTGCATCCCTGCCCTGCTGTGAGCAGGGGGTGCCCCTGAGCCCTGGAGGTGAGTGGGGTAGGGGGATGCCCTGGGGATGGGGCTGTGCCTTGGGCTGGCTCCCTCCCAGGTGTGGGGGGTGCTGGATGCCCCCCCAGCCTGCAGCAGTCCTGTGTTTCTCTTTCAGCCCTGAAGGTGTGTATCCTGGCTCTGCTGGATGATGGATTGATGGAGTGAGGGGTAAGATGGGGGTGTGAGCTGTGGCTGGGCTGCTGGGGGGCTTCCCCCTAGTCTGTACTGGGGGAAGGTGCTGCCAGCCCACCTGGTCCTGCTCTCTCTTTTTCTCCCCCAGGACCTGGTGCAGCTTCTGCAGCCAAGGAGCAGATGCTGGGATGGAGTTGGACTCTGCAGTGTGGAGAGACCCAGGTAAGGACCCTCAGAGCCCCTTTGTGGGTGGCTGGGTGCTTCTCCCTGGGCAGAGGCTGCCCTTGGTGTGAGCCCCCCTGCCTGGGGGGGTTCCTAAGGTGTAGCCCCACCTTTCCCCTCCCTGTGGTGGGAGCAGGGGGGCTCAGGGCCCCCAATGAGTGGAATTTTTATTTTCCAGGTGCTTCTGCTGCTGGACAAGTGGAGCTATGTGTTTTGAGACCAGCATTTTCTCCCCTTCTACTCTGCTCTGGTGAGTCCCCACCTACACTGGTGTCTAGCTCTGGGGCCCTTGACAGGAGAAGGACATGGACTGGTTGGGGGCTGCAACACCTTCCTATGAAGACAGGCTTAGAGAGTTGAGGTGATTCAGTATGGAGAAGCAAAGGCTCCTGAGAGACCTTCTAGCAGCCTTGCAGTACCTGAAGGGGCTACAGGAGCTTGGGAGAGGGACTTTTTAGAAGGGTGTGGAGTGATAGGATGAGGGGGAATAGTTTTAAATGAGATGTTAGTAAGAAATTCTTTCCAGTGAGGGTGGTGAGACACTGGCCCAGGTTGGAACTAGATAGTCTTTAAGGACCCTCCCACCCCATTCTGTAAATAATGATATCTGTCTTTGCAGGTTGTTCCAGCTCTCTTGGGAAGGTGGTGAGCTCCAGTGCTGGCTGCACTTGATGAGAAGGGGTAAGGGAGGTGGTTCCTGGGGGGAGGGGGGGCCCAACCCCAACCCCCTCAAATCCTGGGTGGGTTTGAGCCCCCTGGGGCTGTGCTTAATTGTGTATTATTTTTGCAGCTTTCTTGGTCAGGAAAGGGTTAAAGAGGATGGAGCTTGAGCTGGTGAGTTTTTGGCTTTTTCTATTGCTTTATTTCTTGTGGGTGGGTCTGTGCTTAATTGTGTGTATTTTCTTTTGCAGGTTGCCTGGACAGGAAAGGGTTAAAGAAGAAGGTGGAGCCTGAGCTGGTGAGTTTTTGCCTATTTCTTCTGGTTGGGGAGTACAGAATGGGCCAAAAGCTATCTCAGACATGAGATTATTTTTTTTGGGTGGGAGGGCTGGGCAACTACATCGAGCTGTGGCTGTGAGGGGGTGGGGCTGGCCCCACCCCTGGGGAGGGGCCTGCCCCACCCCTGGGGGAGGGTCTCCCTGGAGGGGACCTCCCCCTGGGTGGGGGTCTGAGGGGGGGGCCCCTTTAGGCTTCAGGGCCCCCCCTGGGTGGGGGTCTGAGAGGGGCCCCTTTAGGTGTCAGGGCCCCCCTGGGTGGGGGTCTGAGGGGGGCCTCAGGTGCTGAGACCCCTGGGAGCCCCCTTGCTGCTGGGGGTGGTCTCCTAGGGAGGGGGGGTATCTTGTTGCCATGACCCCCTAGTCCCAGGCAGGGATGAACAATGCAGCACTTAGAGCTGCTGGGAGGGAGGGTCTGGGGGTGGCTATGAGCCCCCCCATGCTCTCCATCTCGTGCATGTGTCTTGCTCCAGACTTCTGAGAGGGGTCTGGGCTGTTGCTTCCATACTGGGAGGAGAGTCTTCTCAGAGGGGGGGGAGCTCTCCTGGTCCCTGGAGCTGCCCAGCTGTGATGGGGTGGGGGTTTATTCCCCCCAGGTGGGTGGGAGCTGAACCTGCCCCACTTGTCCACTTTGAGGAAGGTGCTGAGCTCCAGGGGCTGGCTGGCAGCTTCTCCTGCTGCCTGTAGCCCTTGGTGATGGTCTCCACCTTTGAACTTGTAGGTCCTGTCCTGGTTCTGGATGAAGCTCTGTGTGATCTCCAGTGGCAGCTGCTGGAAAGTGTGGGAGCACCCAAGCGAGGGGCTGTTCCCCTGTGCCTTGGGTGTACAGAAGACCTGCTTGACCTGCAAAACATCAGTGATGTGCCATGTGGACTTGGAGAAGGTGTGCAGGGGAAGGGGGTTCCTGTGGACAAAAGTGGGGGAGCTGTTACTGAATCTTGGGGGTGCTTTGTCTTACTTCTCCCCTTTTCTCCTTGTCCTTGGCTCTCTAGCTTATAGCTATTTGCTTTGTCCTTGCCTGTGGGCTCTTCTCCAGACTCTTAGTCTAGAGCTGCTAATAAAGTGAATCTTAACTGGTGCTGGGCTTGAGAGAGCTGCTCTGGTGGTGCTTGCACTGATGTTTAGCTGGGGGTGCAGGGGGGGCACAAATGGTGCTGGTGGTCCTGAGGCTGTGCTGGGGTGACCTGTGCTCCTGCAGCACTGCCATGCTGTGTTTAATGCTGCAGGGTTTAACTCTGCTGGCTTCACCCCCACACCTTGGGGGGAGAAGGGTGCACAGCAGCCAGGCCCTGGGCCAGCATCAGGTGCTGTGCAGTTCCCTGGGCTCCAAGGCAGTGCTGGGTCAGGGAACAAGGTTTCAGCTTCAAGCCTTGCTCCTGTGCCAGGGCTGCCTCTGTTCCTGCTGCCTTGACTTGTGCTGCTCTTGGGCTCTGAGTGCTGAGAGTGCTGGTGTCTCTGGTCAGACTGGGCTGGAACTGGACTGGAGCTGGGGGCTGTTTCCTGGTGCAGCAGAGGCTGTGTCCCACTGAGCTTCAGTGAGGGGAAAAGCTGCTGGAAAGCAGAGGTGAGTTAGTTAAAATCTTTTTCTTGTTGCTGCTGGTTTTCCCCAAAGCAGCCTGCCTTAACCCCTGTGCTCAGGGCTTTCCATGTCAGTGTGCAACTCTGCTGCACTAGTGCTGGGCAGCACTGCTGTGTGCTCCCCTGGGAGCTCCTCTGCTGCTGTGTGGTGGGGAGAGCCTGAGGGATGGGGACCAGCAACTGCTCTGGGGTGCCTGTGGGCAGGGGTGAGGGGGTGCAGGGGGTCTGTTGCTTGAGCACACTCCCCCACTTAAGTTTTGACTATTATTTCCCTGACTGGAGGCTCCAGCAGCTGCCTGGGAGGGCACTGCCTCTGTCTGACCACCTTTACAATAAAGTATTATCTTGTATTGAGAGTCTGGTGCTTCACTTTGTGTCCTTTGCCTCCTCTCCCCTGAATTATCACTGGTGCTGCAGCCCTGGCTCTCTGTGTCAGAGCCCTCAGTCCCTCCATCACCCTGTGCCTCATTGTGGGGGGCTGAGCCCCTTGAGCCTCTTGGTCCCTCTGTTTGCTAAGCTGGGTGAGGGCAATGTCACTCTTTAACAACCACAGAATCAATAACTTAGGTTGGAAAAGACCCTGAAGATCCCTCAGTCCAGCCATGGAGCACAGCAGACCCAGCTCTGAGCTGTCACTGGGGGCCAGTGCACTGCACTTAATGGCATCTCACAGGGAGAGCTGCTGGGGAGCAGGGCATGTGTGTTTGTCTTAGGTGATACACTTATGCTGCTCTTATGTTGCCTGCACAGAGCTGCTCCCCTTCAGGTGTTTATTTCTTGGGTCTGGACAGCCACAGGAGGAAAAGTAGATTTCTGAGACCTTGTGCCATGTGAAGCACCTCACCTTGCTTTATCTCCCCTCACTTTGGCCCCAGGCAGTTCAAATTCAAGCATCAATAACCTCTTGGAGAATTTCTCCCTTCCCTGGCACAAACAAACAAACATGCACCAGCACCAGGGTGCTGCTGAGCATTAAGCCCATGTTCAGGGAATGAATCAAAGCTGATGGAAACTTCCCAGGGCAAAATAACATTTGCTCCAAGCCAGGCAAAGCACTTACCTCCCTTGGGGCTCCTCCTATGGAAGGCCCTTGGGGCTTTCCTTGGTTGGAAAAGGCTTTTAAGATCATAAAGGCCAATCACTAACCCAGCACTGCCAAGTTCACCACTACACCTTGTCCCTAAGCACCACATCTACATGACCTTTAATTCCCTCCAGGGATGGTGGCTCCACCACTTCCCCAGGCAGCTTGTTCCAGACTTAATGATTGATTGAGAGAGATAGATTAGATGATAGATAGGGAGGGGGGGCTGAATCTCTCTAGAGGTGGTCCCCAAAGAGGTACCCTCAGACCGGTGATGGATGCACTGGGTGACACTGGCCAGCCAGTCCTGGAAGGAAGGAGAGGGGCACCTGTGGCTCATCCAGCAGCAAGAGACAGCAAAGGGAAATTAGAATCTGCATCAGTACATACATGAATCATAGAATCATTTTGGTTGGAAAAGGCCTTTAAGCTCATTGAGTCCAACTATTAACCCAGCACTGCTAAGTCCAGCACTGCCCCACGTCCCTAAGCACCACATCTACTCAGCTTTTAAAGCCCTCCAGGGATGAGGACTCCACCACTGCCCTGGGCAGCCTGTTCCAATGCCTGACAACCATTTCAGTGAAGAAATTTTCCTAATATCCAATCTAAACCTCCCCTGGCACAACTTGCAACTGTTTCTTCTTGTCTTGTTACCTGGGAGAAGAGAGTAACACCCACCTCAGTACAACCTCCTTTCCTGAGCCTCCTTTTCTCCAGACTAAACACCACCAGGCACTTTCCAGCCACTCTTCCCCCAGCCTGTAACTGTTCACAGGGTCGTTGTTGTGCCCCAAGTGCAGGACCCGACACTGAGCCTTGTTAAACCTCATACAACCTCTATCCAGCCTGTCCAGGTCCCCCAGCAGAGCCTTCCTACCCTCCAGATCAACACTGCTGCCCAACTCGGTGCCACCTGTGAACCGAGGGTGCCCTGGATCCCCTCGTCCAGATGCACACACTAACAGATGGGCAGGAGAAACAACCAGGACCATCCCTGTCCCACATCAGCTGCCCCACAGCCACAGCTCTGGTCCAGTATTCCCCATTTGACCTGCACGAGTTTCCCAGCAGCACCGACACACCAGCCTCTGTCCCACAGAGCTCAGGAGCGCAGCAGGACCTCAAAGCAAAGGGTCTGTCCATCAGCTGATGGCTCAGGGGCCACTGCCTTGGGGTCCTCACTCCCAGGGCTTGGAAACGCAGAACTACTTCAGCAGCATCCATCTGCTCCTAAAAACCCCTTCTGCTCCTAAAAACCCTGTCTGCTCCCAGCAGGAGCTGCAGCCTCAGCACCATGGTACCATCACAGCCCCTCTTTCACTGTGAGCATCCCTGGGAGCGGGACCTGACACGTCCTCACCCCCCGAGAGCACCGACACCCTCCCCGGGGCACACGGAGGCATTTGCAGGGGCAAAACAAGCCAGCGCAGGCTGCAGGACTCGCTCAATGCACTCTGTCTCGGGGGGAAAGGGGAAAAACAAGAGACCTGCACCACTTTCTAGGCCAAAACTAAGGCTGAGAGGAACAACAGCACCAAACAAAGGCTCCTGCCCCGGCACAGACCACTACTAGCACCAAGAGCTCTCTCCAAAGGGCTCACAGGTTTTCATGGCACAGGACTGACCCTTCCCTCTGCAAATATCCTATAAAACCACCCATAAACATCACCTATGAACACGCAGCCATCAGAGACTACAGTTATGACATTCGTGCCCACGACAATCTCCCCGAGGTGGCCGGGATTACCTGAGCTCCAGTTTCCTTCGCCACTGCCACGCTCCCCGCGCCGGACGGTGCCTCCGAGCCAGGATTTGTCGCCACACTCCGAGCTGCTCTGGCCACAACAACCCCCCCCAGCAGCTCAAGACATTAAGAGATGCTACAAGCACCATTGGGTGCAAAAAACCCAACAGAAACCAGCTCGTGGCTTTGCCTGATCTTCACCTCCTCCATCTTCTCCAGGAAGGCACTTAACTGATTAGGAAATGCCCAACACCTGCCTGCCCGGGGCGGGGTGGGGGCATCGCCCCTCTCACCACAGCTCCTCCACCTGAACACCACTAACAATCACTGGCAGCCCCACTGGGACCGGGGCAGGAGCGTGCCAGCACCCAGAGCTGCCCCGAAAGCTCCCCCTGGCCCCGGACGCGGCACAGGGCTGGCTGTGGGTTTGGCAGGGTGCTGGCCAGGCAACGGCCTTGGCCCCAGACCACAGCCACCTCCCTCCATCTCACGTGCCCCCACCCCACATCCCCCCAGCCTGCCCTGAGGATTTGGGGCCCCCAACCAGCCCCAGGACCACGATCCCTTTCAGACCCAGGAGAAACAAGCCTCTGACCTTAAAAGCATCTCAGCCACACACAGCAGCTCTGCGTGGGCATGGGGGGTCTCACATCGCCCTCCCTGCTCCAGTGCTTGCCCCTCAACACCCCCAGCACACTCCAAACACCCTGAGAAACCCCAAAGCCCTCCAAGCCCTGCAAAAATGTTTCTAGGGGGGATGTGGAGGCAAGCAGTAATTTTAATTCACTCCCATCACCCTGGTCACTCCCTTCGGGGTGGATTTTTCACCTTTGGGTGTCTGAAGACAGGGTGGGATGATCCAGGGGGGCACAGGGAGCACCCCACTCTGCTCCCACACATCAGGAGCCACCAGCAGCCCAGGAAGAAGAACTCTACCCAAAACTCTCTGCTCAGAGAGGGAGGGACAGGAAATTAAACCCCAGCTAATGAAGCACCAACAGGCTGCATGTGTGAGGGCAGAGCCAGGCAGCTGCCAGGGAACGAGTGGGTGGCATCAGCCTGGCACAGCCCCCCAGCACCTCTGGGGTCCCCCCTGCCTCCCCCTCAACCTGGGGCACAGGGAGATCACAGGGACAGAGCCCCACAGGGCATAAGGGCACTAGGGGGACAGGGACATGGGGGACACAGAGCACCACAGGGATGGGGCCATTCAGGGCACAGGGATGTCATGGGGCCGGGACCACCCCACAGGGCCAGGGTGCCCCCCCACAAACCCTCCAGGACCCACAGGTGGGGCTGGGGGAGCTGGGGGTGCTGCGGGGCCGGCGGGGACACGTCAGGAGCTCCGCACACGCCGCTCTGACGTGAGGCACAAATAAAACCAAAACACATTGTCAACCAGTAAACAGTGTCGAGCACGACGTCGAGTAACGAGGCCAGTGAGCTCGCCTCCGTGCAGAACGCTGAGTCAGTGCTGGCCACCACGAGGTTTCCCGACGCTGTTTAGGGAAATCTTATGGAGAAAGTAAACAAACTCCAGCAGATATGTGACCCCAAGCCCCTGCCCCTCCACAGTCCTCCCATCACGGCAGAGGATCCCGGCGCAGTGGAGGGGACAGTGCTCACCCCCCCTCCCCTAGGCAGGGCTGCACCCACAAACCCCGGACGGGCTGGGGTGGGTGGGGGCTGCCCTGGGGAAGGCTGGTCAGGGGGAGACCCATGCCCCAGCCTCTTGTTCAGCACATTAATTGGGAAGAAGCAGGACGAACAGCCTCGGTACCCGGTGCCCCGACCCGCCCCGTCTGCTCAGGGCATCCCTCTGCGCGGGCTCTGCCCTGAGTCTCCGCTGGGAAATAGTTTCCTCGGGGATTTCTTCTCCCTCCCCAGGGCCACGGGGCTCCCCTCTGTTGAGGAAATGTCTTTCATCAGTAGAAATTAAACCAGGAAAATATTTTCCGTTTGTGTCTGGATAAAAATGGCTCGAGCCAGGCGTGATTGATTGCCGAAAAGAATCAGCGCAACCCCCGTGCCATTTCAGGAGGCTTCCTACTGTTCGTGCGTACAGTAAACACTGAGTATATTTAGCAGCGGAGCCCAGCATGAGCCAGCCTCTTACTGCAATAACAGCAGCCACTTGTCTTTTTGTCCTTTATTTTTAATTTTTTCTAAGCAGCCGGTTTGACAGAGCTCTGGGGGAGCCGGGGATGGGGCTCGCTGTGCCCGCCTGCCACGCCAGCGCCTTTGTTTGCCCTTGTTTACCCCGGCTAGCAACGACGGGCCGCGGTGACTAACTCCGCAAACAGGCGTTGGGGCGGCCACGGCGCTTCCTCCGCACGGCGCCGGCGACGTGCCACCAGCAGCATGGCACCGGTGACATGCCACAAGGCACCAGCGACATGCCACCGGTGACATGGCACCAGCAACATGCCACATAGCACCAGCAACATGGCACATAGCACCAGCAGCATGGCACAAGCCACCAGCAGCATGGCACCGGCGACATGGCACTGGCAACAACAATCTTTGTGTCTGATGCTCCAGCCAGCACCAACCAGACACACTCTCTTGATATCATACATGCAAATAACGGCCATGATTTATTTACTGGAAAACCCCATATTTCATACTAATGCACTTTCTTCGTGGTGCTTATTTTCCCATTACTCTAACAGCACCTGCTGTGCTCGTCTCTCAGTAAATGCAGCAAAGTCAGCCCAGCCTCGGGGATCTCGCCCCCAAAGCCCGCGGGTTTCGCCCCCTCCCCTTGGTGTGCCCAGCCCAGGAGCTGCTCCACGGCGGGGGGGGTTCGTGCTGGGATGGGGGAGCCGGAGCAGAGGGACCCCCGGCCGCCCCCTCCTCCGGGGAGCCCCTCGCTTCCATAGCAGGTGTAATCCAGCAGCTCCTCCCTCCTCCTCCGTCTGTGCCGTAATTAGCAGGTTTGGGCTTGAGTCATGTCCTCTAATCCTATCTGGGCTGCAGAGGTGAGTAATTCCCGGGCAGAGACGGAGCCCGCTGTGATTCTTGTGCCTTTGCCAGGGCGAGCGCTCAGAGGGACGCGGTGCTCAGGGCAGGCACCAGATAAAACACCAGGTCTTGGGCAAGCGGCAGCGCCAGAAGGAAGGTGAAGGCAGTTATTGTCTGTGCCCTCCTGTCCCTGCCAAGGGGGAGCTGCAAAGCAAACTGCGTCGTTGTTAAAAAATTGCTTTAAGACCTGTGGTGGGGAGGTTGCTCTGAGATAAGCTCGGAGGGGATAGAGACAGGCAGGGATAAACCTGAGACAGGCGGGGATAAACCTGAGCAATCCTGGCACCGACCGGGGCCGTGCGGCGAGGGACGGCGGACGCGCTCCGGGCTGGAGCCGGCGGCTTCGGTGGGACGTGTAGGGCTGTAACGGCAGCCAGGGCATCCCGAGAGGAGGCTGCAGCCCTCCCGGGCGCTTAAGGGAAGTTGATCATGAAATGGTTTATAGCTTATGAGGAACTCCTATGGCAGCCAGGACCTGGATAATGGGGGATTTTAATTACTTGGATATTGATGGTCATAATAAGTGTGCAGCAAACCACAAAGGGAAACCTGTGGCTAGAGGGGAGAGCGAGACTGATCTGTGCACAGCACGTTAAATAACCCAAGTCGTTTGGAGCCTCTGCTGGCCCCGGTGCCAGGAGCAGAGCCAAGTACGATAAATAAGGTCGGGGCTGGGAAGTGTCTAGAATCCAAATGTTTGTATTCTTGTTCGATTTCAAATATTCACGGGGACGGGGGCGGCAGCAGGAGCTGCAGCAAAGCGCTTGGCTGTGTCTGCTGGGCTGAGATGCCCTGGGGAGGGGGCCAGCAGCCCGGCCACCGGGACGAGGCGTCTCGGGAACCATCGCGCAGATTTGCCGCAGTGGAAGGTGACCTGGGCGAGACCCGGGCAAGGCAACGAGGGAGCCTGGGGCTGGAGCAACCAAGGAGAAGGATGGAAAGTCTGAGCAAGCAGCGTGGGTGGGATGGCGGCTGCCAAGGAGGGGGCCCGGTGGGCAGGACTGGGGACTGGCCTGGCCACCACGCTGCGGGCAGGTCCCGGGACCAACCAGGGCTCTCGTGAGGTTTGGTGGCATCGAAGGTCTCCTCCTGCCACCGTGGGTGTGCTCCAGGCTTCCTCCTCCATCACACGGGTCCGACCGTCAGACACCACAGGGGGGGGAATCTCTGCTTAATAAAAGGGGGTAACGAGGAGTTAAGCCCAAGGGGGACACCCCGGAGCAGGGCTGGGAGTGCCGGGGCCGGCGGGTGGCTCCCAGGCTGCAGCTTCGCAATGGAAACGTGTGCCTCAGCGCCGCAGGGCCGGGCCCCTGTTTGCAGAGATAACAGAGTTTTCTGTGCGGGTGGTGCCAGTTCGGGTCCGTGGCTGCTGTTCAGTGCCGCCCCGCGAGGGCCGGGCGCTGGCTGGGGAAAGGCTGCGGGCTCGAAACAGGGCACAGGGAGCAGAGCAGCAGAGACCGGACACTGCTGCTACACCAGTGGCTCTGTAAAGGGGATGGAGAGCTGCGGCCGGGCTCATCCCGCACGTCCCCGGCTCGCTGGGTGCCCGTGGGCTGCCATGCAGGTGGCACTGCACAGAACGAACACCAGGCACCGTGCTGCTCTCAAACACCTTGTGGCATTTTTTTAGGCATAGGCATAAATTATTTAAGTGCAACGTGCTTCCAGCCGTAACACACCCGAGACCTTAGATGTCTGCGTCTTGTGATCAATATTAGACAGCAGTGGTTTGGAAACAGAGAGAAATCAAAGCTCTCGCGAAGCGGCTGTCCCAGCCTGCCGGGAGAAGAGAGGCAGGGTCTGTGCGTCGCTGTCTGGGCGCCGCGAGGGCGGCAGGAGCCTCCCCGAGTCCGGCTTTAAAGCAGCTGAATCTGCCTAACGCGTGTGTTGTCACTGGATGCGTCTCTCACAAAGCCCCGGGTAAAGCGGACTCAAGCGTGAGCCCTTGCTGTGGAGTTTGCCCACCTGGGAACGCCGTGGTCCGACCCTTTCTGTGCAGTTTTTAGGCACCTTCTTCATGCCCCAAAAGGTGTGTGTTGAAGGTGCACGTGCCCGCGGGTGCGGGGTACCCCCTTGGCCCTCTGGCATCTCTCCTCTGGTTTCCCAGCTCCCCTTTTCTCTTCCAAGGTGGCACGAAGCCGCCCTCCTTCCTCCCGAGTTGGAGTGTTGCTGGATTCTGCTGGTCCGGGGCAGGGGCAGCGTGTGTGGGGAAGGGTTTGCAGCAGGAACAAAATCCCCCCGGGGGCCCTTTGGCCCTTCCTGGCACCAATATCTTGGGTTCGGGCACCCCACAGCGCACGTGGAGCCCTCACGTCCCCCCAGCACCAGCCCACGCCGGGTCCCTGCCAGGCCTGATTGTATTTCTCGTTTAGCTGGAGTGATGGTTCCCCCCCCTCTCTAAGTTTGCTGTTTTCCTGAAATGGTCTGAAATGCAATAGACCAAGACAATCATCAGAATGAAATATTTCCTACATAAAATATGCAGCAGCTATTCAGAAATGAGGATCGAGTGGAATGAGGGCTGCCAGGCAAAGATTTAAAGGTGCTGACACGTTCCCATAGGTTGTTTACTGAAGATATCTTCTCCCAAGCCCCAGCGTCAGGACTGCCTTTCCAAGAGGGCACAGAATAAAATTTAGCGAGGAGCTTTAATAATTCAAGCTGCCGTGTGCTGAGCTTTTTGTTGCCCTTATGGGAATAAAGTCTCATTTCTAAGGACCTTGACTCTTCTGACAGCGCAGAAGTGGCACTGCCAGAGCTATTTTTGCAGCAAGACACTGATTGGGTGCGAAACCTGTCTCCGGTGGCTGGGCCAGCAAAACTGGGCAGGCAAAACACGGAGGCATATGGCCTGATTGCCCTAAAGATGCTGATTCTGGGGAGTCTGGGGATGCTCTCTCGCTGTAAAAGGGCACCTTGGGCGCTGAGCCTGGCATCAGGCTGGGTGCTGGTCTGTGGCACGTACCTGGTGAGGACCATGGGTTTGGCTGAGGTGTTTCTCCCTTGCAGCCCCTCGAGGAAACCCTCTGTCCCCGCTCCCCCGCCACAGCATGGCATCGCTCACTGAGACTTAAGGAAGTGCAGCCTGTGCCTGCCCAAGCATTACAGCTTTGCCCCTGTGACCTCCTGAGCCCTTAACAAATCAGGAGCTGCAAAGAAGTTGGCAATGGGGAGTAAAACCTCGCGCCTTAACGCAGCCCCTCCACGACAGCCCGCGCTGTCCCCACACGCCCCGCTCACTCCTCTCGTCCGCTCTCCCCTCTCGGCTGGGGTTGGGTCACTTCAGCATCGTTCCCACGCCCCGGGAGCTGGCGCTTGGCAGCAGCCTTCCCCTGTGAGCAACTGCGGTCCCGCTGCCGACGCACCAGCGGTGTCAGGTCTCTGCTGTTCTAACCGGGGACAGGCGCTGCAGCAGAGAAAACCGCCTGTCCTGGACCCACACGGGTGATTGTGAAACGCCGGGCCACCGAGAGCCCGACCTGAGACCGGGGTGCCCGTCGGGAAGCCCCGTCTTGCGGCCCCCAGCACTTGCCGCAGCCCCCCCCGATCCCCACCGGTGCCCCGCTGTACCTGCCTCCCCCGGTCCTCGGCTGCGAGCGAGCCCGGCGGCGGAGCCAAAGGCAGGTGTCTGCCGCCACCTCGCGATGGAGAAGCGCTGGGATGTCGCGACGGGCCGGGGACGCGGCTTCGCGACGGACACAGGGCCCGGCAGCACGGCTGGGTCTGGGAACTGCTGCTTTATTAGTCCGTGTAACCCCAGGTGTGTCCAGCCACAGCTGCTCCCGGTGCCGTGGGAGGATGCTGTGCCCACCCTGGTGCTGTGGGAGGATGCTGTGCCCATCCCGGTGCCATGGAAGGACGCTGTGCCCATGCTGGTGCTGTGGAAGGATGCTGTGCCCATCCCAGTGCCGTGGGAGGATGCTGTGCCCATCCCAGTGCCGTGGGAGGATGCTGTGCCCATTCTGGTGCCGTGGGAGGACGCTGTGCCCATCCTGGTGTTGTGGGAGGATGCTGTGCCCACCCTGGTGGCATGGAAGGACGCTGTGCCCATCCCAGTGCCGTGGGAGGACGCTGCGCTCACTCTGTGCCTTTTGGGGCTGTCAGCAGCAGTGCTCTCCTCCCTCGAGAGCCCAGACGCGCTCCCCGTGCCCCAGAGGCGAGCAGCAGGACGGGTGCTGCTGAGCGGGGGCGTTCGGTGAAGGTCGCAGACACGCACCGGAGCCGCTCGGCCTCCTGCACCCGCTCCGCGCGGTGCCCGGCAAACCCCCGGGGTGGGTCAGGCCCTTATCCCCCCCGCCCTGGTGCTGTCCCTGACGCTCTTCAGGAAGCTGAAGATGTGGGACCCGCCGGTCCCTTTGGCCTCCAGCGCGGACGGGGGCTTCCCCGCAGAGGGGCCAGCCCCGTTGCCCGGCTCTGCTCGCTCGGCCTTGGCTTTGGCTGCCGCCACGGCGATGTACCTGGTGACGACGGCGATGTGGCAGGACCTGAAGTCTGCCAGCGCAGAGACACAGCGGTTGAAGGCAGCGCGGAGCCGCGTGTCCGTGGAGGAGAGCACGTGCTGCCGCAGGGACGGGGCTCGGCGGATCTCCTCCACGAAGGCTCTGTGCGGCGGGGGCATGTAGTCCCTCATCCTGTGCAGGAAGGCGCCTGCGAGACACCAGCAAAGGAGGAAGGATGTTGTGGTGGCCGCAACTCGCTCAGCGGTGGGAAACCACCCGGGAGTTTTGCCTCCCGCGACGCCGGGAGCACGAAGCCCTGAAGCATCCTTCCCGCAGGCTGGTGACCACTGCCTGTCCCCAACACCCAGCTGTGCCCTGTGGTGCCAGCAGCCAGCGCAGCCTCCTGCCCTCCTCTGCTCTGTCTCGGTGCTTCCAATTAATTAATTGAGAAAGAAAACCCACATTAGGTCACTGCTCCGTTAAGGCTGGTCTTAACCCTAAAAAGCAGGTTTTAGCCCTTGCTCTCAGCGTTTTGGTTTTGGGTTGTTTGGGTTTGTTTTTTTTTTTTCTTTTGCTATTAGAGTGGTTTCACTAATTTCTGAGAAATATATTCTCCTGTGGGCCAGCCTAATGCGACGCTCCGTGAATGGATGGGCTGAGTTACTGGCAGGGTGCTGGCGTGCTCTGCCCCATCATCTCTGCTCCCGTAGATAACCTCAGTAAAACGCTGACGTGCAAAAAGCAAAGTCTGTCCAGGGGGGAATTCACAGCGGTGAGGAAGCGCCTGCCAGAGCCTCCTTTATAGATTTCCTCCTATAGATTTTATAAATCCTTTATAGATTTCCTCCCTAACGAACCGGGCAGAGTCTTGTCCCAGCCGGGCTCTGCAGGGCGAGGTGGGCGCGTGTCCCGTCGGCCGGCAGAGCTGGGCACAGCCCTGGGAATTGCTCTGGCTCTTCCCCTGCCCCCCGTTTGCTTAGGAAAAAGGAAAAGCGTGTGACTTACTGCTCTCCTCGCCGTGGCGGATCCCCAGGAGCTCGTCAAAGGCGTGAAGGACGGTGCTCTGCGCCGCGCTCCCCCCTGAGTACGTTGCCGGCTCCTCGGACACCCCTTCGTACACGAGCCCCTCGGGCATGGCCGGGTTATCCTTCCAGCTGGGGGGGACACGGCGGTCAGGCGGGGAGCGCCCGGGGGGCTGCGGGAAGGGACCCTGGGCCAGCAAGAGGGAGCAAAACCTTCCTGACGCGGCCCATGGATCTCCCCCTCCTCGCTCAGCCCCGTCGGCCGTCCTCAAACGCGAGATAAACTTGGACAGCAAACCCTGCGTCGAGGCGCACGACAAGGTCGCGGGTGTAGGGACGAATCCCCCCTGACCCCCTGCCTGCGAGCCGGGGATCGTGCTGTGGGGCTGCTGCACGCTGGGAGCACCCACGGCCGCCCGGCCCCGCGCGGGGGCTGCACCCAGAGAGCTGCACAGGGGGTGCAGGAGGGGAGGGGGCCCTTGTCTGGGCAAAGCCAGACAGCAGCTCCTGGTGCATTAATTCCGTGAAATCCCGGTGACCAGGAGGAGTGGGAGACAGTCACCCAAGCGCTCTTCCGAGCCCTTGAAGTTTGTACTTTGGATTTTTGCCTGTTCTGGTTACTCTCGAGATGAGGTCTTTAAGGACAGTGCAGGACACCCTGCCTTTATTTACCTCAGCAGAGAACAAGCCTGTAATGTGATTTCCTCCCTCTCATAAAGCTGCTCGTCCTCGGTGAGCCCAGTGACCGGGCAGCGTGTGCCTCCCCCCCGAGCACCATTAACTCACAGCCCCTGTCATCCGGCTGTTGTGCAAAAATGGATAAATGGGAAGAGGAGTTATGATTTCAGAGATAATGCGCCTGGCACAAAAATATCCCGTGACCTTCTGAAGAATGCACTGTTTCATGAAGCTTTCGGTGCTGGCTGCTAAGGCCGTTTGATGACTGGAGCAGATTTTGCACAAAAATGCAGAGAAAATAGATTCATTATCAAATACCATAATATTTTTAGCTCTCCCGGGGATGTATTTATAGTAACCTTTACTAGTGGGAAGTTCTTATAAGCAGAAGGGAATTTCAAAGGCATGTTTTTCCAGGCAGATGACCATCAAGACAAGGTCAGCTTGGATAAAAAATGAGAGAAACCTAATCATGGCATGGAGCCTTTTGACTCAGGAATGCTGAGGAGAAACAGAAATAGAAACCCCCTGAGAAGCCGGAGCGGAGCAGCTGGGGATGCTCCACGGGGACGCTGAGGGACGGCAAACCGCAGCGCTGGCTCTCGTGCCGGCTGCTGCCTCGCCCAGCTGACTCTGTTCAGTGTTGGGGGGGAATGGTGTTGTTAATTAATGGAATTGTAACGGAGCAACAGCAAGAGGCTTGTTATAGATGTTTCCTTAACAGGCAGGGGGAAGAGACCCGCACTCAGCTTTGCAGCTTTGTGTGTGCAGTGTGGAGCAGGGAGAAGTTAGTCTCGTCCTACCAAAGCTGTTCGGGCCAAGAGTTACGGCTGTTGCGGTGCAGAGATCGTGCGGGGGCTGAGCTGAAGGGTGGGATGGAGAGAAGCCGGGGGGGGGGGACAGACCCCAGCCCTCTGCCATGGTCCTTGCCCAGCGGCTCCGGCTCTGCGCGGTGGGTCGAGCACCTGGGAACTCCCTCCCTCGAGGGCGGCAGGACCATGTCACCCTTGGGACCACCCTTGGGGACACAGCGCCGGGTCCTTCCCCGCCCCGCAGGACCCCGTGCCCCGTCCGAGCTGCCCCTTCCCAGCGCATCCCCTGCTCCCCTGGCCCAGGAGCTCCCGACACGGCTCTGGAGGGAACGGCGCTGCACTTACCCAGAGAGAAAGATCCGGATCACCGTGTAAAACACTGCCGGATCCACGTAGTCTAGGAGGAAATCAGACCATGGACGTTGCTGCGGGCAATTATTCCCCTGCCCTCCCGCCGCAGGCTGCGGTTACCGTGCATCCGCCTCAAAGCCTTGCCCATGGCCCCGATGGCCTCCGCCAGCTCCTGCAGGGCTCCGTGCAGGGTCTCCTCGTCGAGCTGCAGGATGGCACGAAGGGCCTGAACGACGGCCTGCGAGAGGAGAGGAGGGAGAGCACTGAGTGATGTGGGGGCCGGGGTGTCTGCGTCCAGCAGCCCTGGATACCTGCTGCCACCCACGCCAGCTCCGTGCCCCCCCCAGCCCGGGGGCAAGCGTGCAGGGGCCGGGCACACCTCGTGGGTGCTCAGGGCGAGCAAAGAGCTACGGGGCACAGCGGCTCCCTACCTTAATCCCAGGCACAGCCGCCTTCTCTACCAGGAGGGTGACGAGGACGAAGCCTCGCAGGCTCTCCCCGCCGGGCAGCGAGACGATGGTGTCCAGGTTCCTGCAGGGACGGGGGTCAGGGGGGCTCTTGGTCGGGGTTTCCCCGCACACCCCAGGACCCGCTGAGCCCTCGGAGCAGAAAAGAGCTGCAGAGCCTCTTATCTGCACCGTGGGCAGAGACGAGCTGGCACAGAGCACAGGGGGAGAGGGGCTGCTCTGGTTCAGAGGGGTCCACGACCCTCTCCGTGCGCTCGCTGGGCTGAAAGCCTGGCCTGTGATGGCCAAGCTTGAGCAGCCCACGGCTCAGCCGCAGCCCCGGCACGTTGCTGCTGTTGCAGCGGCGTTTGTGTGCCAAAGACTGAGCGGGGCTTGCTGCGCTCGTGCATCAAGAGAGAGGTTCAACCCAAGCAGAGCCCTGCAGTGTCGGAGCACTAAGCCAGTTCAAACAAAACTAATACTGTCAGAAAATAAATAAGCATCTTAAGTACTTACTCAATTTCCAGAGGCCTGAAGGCATTTCAGTTATTGCCAGCAAATGCACAAGAAAAGGAGAGAGAAAGAGAGAGGTTATGAATTGTTTCAGCAGCGGACTGTGCTCCGTGGGAGCTGGCCCAGGGGAAGCGCCGTCCCTGGGATGATGCTCCCAGAGGCACCCGGTGCCGCTCCCCCCTGCCCAGCAAGACCCTTCCCCAGACCCCTCCATGAGACAGGCCCCCCGCCCCGTTTGCCCATTTACCCGTTGGGGTCCTTCCTCCTCCAGTTGGCCAACACAAAGTCTGCGTGGGTGAGGATGGGTGGGAGGCCGAGGGCCTGCGAGACCTCCCAGAAGGGGACAGCGAGATTCCGGGGCAGGACCTGAATGGCACAAAGCACAGGAGAGGACGGGGACACTGTCAGGCTGGCGAAAGGTGCCCGTCTAGGGGCACCCAACCAGGCAGGAGGGGCCACACTCCTGCTGCAGCCTCGGGACAGGGGCTTTGCTCCACGGGATGAGTCCCAGGGGAGCAGCATCACCCCCAGACCCCAAGGAGTAGGTGAACTCGCTCCAGTTGCTTTTACCTTCACGGCGCCCTCCTCGCCCTCCTGCCAGACGTAGCCCATGGTGATGAAGCCGAGCACCAGATGCGCCAGGCGCAGCTCCTCGTGCCCATAGAGGTGCCGGGCGCTCAGCTGTGGCATCTGCCAGGGAGACCCTTGGGAGCGAGGGGCACCGCAGGCGATGCCCAGGGCCCCCACGGTGGGGGGCTGCCCCCCAGCCAGAGAGAGACCCTCCCAGTGCCTCTGCCTGCCCTGGCCCCCGCCCTCCGTGCCCTCCTGCCCCTGCAGGACTTGCTCCCGATTTGCCATTGCTGGTTTGTGAGCACGGACAGCAAACTGCAGGATTTCACCCCAAAAGGCGCTGCCCCCCCTCACGCTGGGACGCACACGATGGTGACCCCACCACTGCCCTGGGCAGCCTGTTCAATGCTGAAGAGCGAGCTCCAGAGCCAGGGGAGCTCACACGGGTACCTGGAGAACTCGTGAGCGGAGCCGATGGCTTGCGATGAGCTGAGGCAGGTCGTGGGCAACCTCCATCCAGGGGCCGTAGGGCGCCGGCAGCTCCGCCTTGGTGTGGGGGCGAGAGGGAGGCTGTCACTGCACTGCCCGGCTGCGCGCGGCAGCGCAAGGCTGGGGCTCTTCTCTCCTCCCGAGCAGCTCAGGATGAGGCAGATGTGTCCAGGGGTTAAATCTGGCGCCAGCAGAGCTGGCCCAGGGGAGAGGGCAGCCCCCTCCCCTAAAGAGGAGGCTTCAGGGCTGTGCTGGGCTGGGGGGACAAGCTGCCACCACCGTCCCTCGTGAAACAGCGAGAGGTTGTGAGAAATGGGGCCCGGAGCAGCGCAGCGCGGGCAGGCGGCAGCCGAGGGGGGACAGCTCACAGCAAACATGGCACTGCCAGCGCCAGGCCGGGGAAGAAGTCACTGGGCTTGGAGGTGATGGCTCGGCTGAGAGAGCCGGGCTGGCTGCCCCGGCGCGGGGTCCGGGGGAGCAGAGGGGGGCACGTCCCCTGCGCACCCACGGCTCCTGCACTGAGGGAGCTCTGGGGACCGGCGTGACCCTCAGGGAGCTGCTGCAGAGCCTGTGTGTCCCGGGGTGGGGACAGTAACCCCGTGCTGGGGCACGGGAGGTGCTGGGACAGGAGCAGGAGGGAACAGAGGGCTTGGAGATAAGCCCAGCCCTGGGTAAACTCTTTGGAGCCGAGGCAACACCCAGCTCCCCCGGCTGTACCGCAGGAGAGCCGTACGGGCCAGGGAGGGAAGGCAACCAGGGGAGTGGGGCTGTGAGCCACTCTGGGGCTGGGCAGCCTCGGGGAGGGCTGTGCCAGACAGTGCCCGGCCAGGGAGGACTGGGGTTCCTTCGCCGTCCCACCCTGCCGCGTTCGCAGAGGTTTTCCTGGGGCTCTGGCAGCGCCCACGGGGAAGGGAGGGCAGCGGGCACTGCCAGCCCCGGCTCCCAGCATCCACCCAGCCCTGCACATTGTGCTAACGGTTTGCCTCTGGTTCCTCCTCTCGTAACACCAGCCTGGGTAATTGTGAATTAACGGCTGATAAACAAGTATCTGCCAGTCCCTGAGCGCTCCCGCTGCGAAGTGAGCCCAGTGATAAATGGCACCGCTCTGAGATCTCCCATCCTCCAACTGCTCTCCTCGTATTCCCTGAAATCCTGCAAAGCCAAGGCCAACGTGTGAATTGCAAAGCTCCTTCTCCTCTCCCTGTGCCACTCGCTGCAGCCAGTTTAATCATTTTTAAAGCGAGGGGTTTGTCTTATGAAACTGCCTAACCCAAAATAGCACGCGCCTTCCCCACTGCTCTTTACAAACTGTTAGAGTAGCATTAATTGAAACCCACCCAGAAAGCCGCTCACCAGCCCCTCTATTTTTCTGTTCCCTGGCCCTCGTAGCCCGCAGACGCAGCAGCGCAGCCATCTCCTACCAGAGGATCGGGGAGAAGGAAGCCGAACTCCTCGGAGAGCTGAAACCTGGCCAGTGCCAGAGGCTGCGGGGTCTCCTCCGTGCCGTCGCCGGGCTCCATCACCGGGCGCTGCCCGCGAGGTCTGGCCGTGCTCTGGCTCGGTGGAGACGTGCCGGCTGCCCCGCTCCCGGTACGTGCCGAGCCCGCGCCGCGCGCCACGGCCACCAAAGCGTACCTTGTCCGGGGGGGCCAGGCCCGGCCGCCCAATGGCTGGAGGGTCTGAGCAAACACGGCCAAAGGTTGCTGATAAGGCGTCATCACGGAGCAAACACTGATCTCTGTTCCAGTGGGCATCCGCCCCTGGGGAAGGCTCAGGGAAGCTCCCTCGCTGCGGGCAGGGGCTGTGAGATGTGTCCCCCCCGGACCTCCCCTCGAGATGCAGGGATGCTCCAGGCCCCCACGGGAGGCTGCACCGCCAGGGCCTGGGGTGCGTTAGGCTGGCAGCAGCACAGGGACGGTCCCTCTGCGGCTGGGCTTCCCCGGGACCCCGGTGACGCCAAACCGATGTCCCGTGTCCCGTGCTTGGCCTGCAGGAACCGTGCAAGACCTGGGGACCACCAGGAGGGACCTGGGGACTCGCTGGGGGCTGCCGAGCCTGGGCACACCGTGAGCAGGGCACGGACCCCGCGCTGCGACACGGACCCGCAGCCACCACAGGCACCAGGTACGGCCCCAGCAGGGCAGCGTGTGTTGGTGGCTCTAGGAGTTCACTTTAAAGAACAGTCAGTGGTCACCTCCAACAGCCAACGTGTAGAACCTGAGCCATTTCCCTTCCCAGGATCGCTGCTACACACCGCGTGTCCGCTGCCCCACACCACCCCCCTGCGAATACTGCTAACGTGCACGCTGGAAGTATAAAAACTCTTTATCTATTAAAAGGCACCATTTTCAGCATAGTTTTAGTTCACACATACAGCTTCAAATACAATCAAGTACGTCTCGTGGATGGCTTCATCCCCTGGCTCCCCTCCCCTCGCCCCTGCTCCCACCGCCGCCGCCTCCAGCTTCGCTACAGACAGCCCGAACCGAGGAAATACAACACCAATTAGGGACTGATTATCTTGGAACAAACAGGAGACCCCCACAAATACATCTGGTGATATTCTAGGTGACGTTTTACATATTTTAATAGTGTTATAAATCTTAAGTCTAAGCCTAGGGGAAACCACAGGAGTTCAAGTATTTTATTACTGCAAATGCAAACACTATATATATATATATATGTATATACAGAGGAAAATATATTTCTTTTTTTGGCAATATTACGGGGGATTTTACAGATTGAGTCTGTACTCTGTGGCTAGCACTAAGTGAAAAAGCCAAGCACTCCTTTCAGTACTTATTTCATTTTCAGCAAAGTTTGTGTAACAGATTATTTGTGACCACCAGCATCCAGTTTCTACCCACAGCCCAACGGCGCCACGACTAGCAGCCCTCCTCTCCTCGGCCAGCACACCAAACACTCAACGCTCCTTTTCAGAGAGAGTTTTACAACGCGGTTTAGTCAGTGGTGTAGAAAGGGTGGCAGTCCCATCCAACGCCAGCTAGCCTGTAAGCATCCTGACTGACACTAAAACGGTTTGGGGACGAGGTGAAAAGGTTGCATTAGCCAACAGGTTCCTGTTAAAGTGCTCAGAGAAGCTCAGGTGATCTGGGCAAAGAGACTTTTTTTGCTTCTCTGTGTTCTGCAGGGACTGCTACTCAGTCCTTCAACCCAAATTAAAACCTAAGAGCACCCCATTTTTTAAAACCAAAATATGGCCGTGTCTTTTCGTACCTTTATTTTCATTGTCCATTCATGATATTAGTGGAGATTAGCACAGGATTCTCATTTAGCAACTCACAACTACTAATTTAAAACTATAAAATCAGTGCTCATATAGCACAGCTTAGTGTCAGTCAGCATGGAAGTAAGAATTTAAGTGCATTACTACACATCAATAAACATATATACATGCATAAACATGTTTACAAGATATTTATCTTCCTCTGAAAAAGTACACTGATACCTTATTTCACTTGTGCCATTAATGTGGAAACGGTAACATTTCCCAGTCAGTGCCAAATAATTTTAGATCAATTGGCCAGATCTTGTTTTGCAGACGGCGTGGGGTTACTCTGATTCTTCACTGTACATTTAGAAAGATGACAACAAATCAGACAATTCCATTACTGGGGCTCATCGCAGAAATGGGGAAACCAAAAGCAACCCCCAAGTGCTGTCCTTAAAGATTACCCAACTGCAGGCTGCTCCCCTCCCAGCTGGACAGCCCTGCTGCGGTTCACAAAGCCACAGCACTCAGATCTGGGAACGGGTCAGGTGTTCTCAGCTCCCGTAGCTTTGGCAGAGGTATTTAGTTTGCAGTTTTACATTCCTCGTTTCGCTCTCTCATCTGCCTCGTCCCAGGCTGCAGCAGGAAGGCTCTCCGGGATTGCCACGGGCCACTCAATGCAAGAAGGACAACTGCAGCTCCAGCTCTGTCTCGTGAACGGGTCAGCTCACGTGACAGCCCCAAAGAACCAAACGCTATTTGGGAGGCAAAGGTGCCGGTCGGGAAGGAAAATACTGTCCCTGAGGTAAACCTTTTTGCTGTGGCGGAGGAGGTCCCTGAGGTGCACATCTCTGCTGCGGAGGCGGCGGCCTGCAAGGGGACAGAGAAGCTGGCGTCAGCCCACGTGCCTACAGCCACACGCACGTCCCTCGCCCCCTTGCCTGGCACTGGCACCACGGTGGGGACTGTCCCCTGCCAGCTGCTCCCCAGCCCCCACGCTCAACACTCGCTGCGAACACGCATGGCCAGACCCTGCTTTCCGTTGCCTGAAATCCTCAGGGAACCCCCCGTTTGTTAACACACCATCTTCTGCCCAAATAGTTTAAAGACCCCCATGAGCTTCCCACCAACACAGGCTGCTCTGAAGCACTCCCTCTCGACACCTTCCGCTTTCTGTTTTACAGCACAGCCGTTACATCTTAGAGATACAATTAAAAAGTAAAATGAAAAATAGAGGAAAACTTTCTGTTCAAAGTTCATGAGAAATGATCCCATACTTGGCAATAACGTTCATGAATGAGCAAAATGACATATTTTTGAGTAATTTCTTTTTAACCTGCCTATTCTGAAAAACATTTTATTCACCTGTATGCAGGGCTAATCTGGCCCCAAAAAAGCATCCTGAAACCTGTTAATCAACAGGCAGCCGTGACAGCATGTGGAATGAATGCTGTGGGTAACAGCCCCGCAGTCCCACAGTGTGAAATGGAGGACCTTCTTCCAACGAAAGGTCAGTCCTGCTTGCATATAATGTGTGATGAAAGACCCTAATGCTTACAGGGCTGAAGGCAACGACAATCGATACACACCAGCGCAAGTGCCAATAGTTATTTGCAGTAACTCAACCAACCTTGTCGGCAGCTTCTGTGGCTGTGGTGCCTGGTATTGCGGAGACCCATAGTAAGGCTGGTGGTAAGCCTGCTGAGGATGCTGGTTAACTGGGTAAGATGGAACAGGAAAGGTATTTGGTTCCATATCCTACGAAGAAAAACATGAGAACACTCACAGATCTGCACGTAGGGAATTTAAACATTTGTTTTGTTTGTTAAGTGACATTTAGGACCACTTGCAAACAAACCTGGAAATGTCAGAGTTGCTCTTTCCTTCTGAGAAACTCAGCAGAAAGCAGCAACAGTAGCCTGAGAAGTACTGTATTTTGGAAAAAACAGAAAGGCTGATCGCGACAAGCGTTTGATTTGTTCTGCAAGTGTGCTTTGGCTAATTACTGCACCCAGAGAGATAACTGGTCTGAGAAGGAGTGGGGCTAGCAAAGCAGTTAAACTGCTCGCCAAGCCAAGCAGAGCCCGTAAAAAAGCTTCAACAGTGGGAAACTGAGGAGTTCCCCCCACACACCTCAGGAAATAAATGTTCTCTTTGCCTCTTCGCAAAGAGAAAACCTGATTTGCAGGAATGAAAAAAAATAAAGTAACTCTGAAGCTTTTATTAGGGCAAAAATTATATAAACTGCCTACTGTTATATTATACACACTGCCAACTGCTACTACTTTAGAGTAACACATGACAAAGTAACGAAAAGTGGATCATCCCTACCATGGGAGCAGCTCTGGGAGCGTAAGGCATGCCGTGTGAAAAGCCTCTGTGCTGGTAGTCTCTCGGTTCGGTCTCTGTCCTAGGAGGTGGTGACTGAAGTGACCTGAAATCCAATGGATACGGACGGTGTGAGCGTGTGACCTTGACAGAACGACTGCGCAGGCTATGAATCCAAGCACCTTGAACCTGCTAGATGGATTTATATATCTTAGCACATATCAAATGTCAGGAAGATAATATTTCCCCCAAATCTAATAAACAACATAACCCTTTTTCTGTTTAGGACTACAAGAGCTTCATTTTGCCATTTTATACCAAAGATGGGACCCAAAAATATAAACCCCATCCCCAATGCACGACAACAAACATAATCGTAAAAAGAGAGTTCGCTGCTCCCTCCATTTAAGATGAATTTATCTTTTCTGTCATCGCCCAGGCAAGCTACACATGTCACTTGATGCAGGGGCCTTTGCCTGCCATCTTGGGACTGGAATATGCCTCCATGCTTTGGCAGTGGCTTGAGTAAACACATCTCCGTGGACTACTCCAAAAGGGCAGAGGAGAAGGTAAAAAGCAGCCTATGCTTACGAATGGCAGCGTGACATTAATCTTCTACAGCATCGCTTCAGCCTGTCTCTTTTTGCAAATGCCAGAGCAGCAGCTACAAGGAGTGGGAGGACCAGGAAAAAAAACACCAGCAGCCCATTCCTCAGCGATGTGTCTTTGTCTGATGGGAACAAAACGACAGAGAAGAAAAAAAGTATTACATGGTGTAGCCACCACTTGACTCATTGTAGCTGTGAATACTTGTCAGGATTTGTTACACAACTATTTTCTATTTTTCACAGAAGAAAAAACTAAAGAATCTAGTAAGACTGCAAAACATATGCCAAAATATATTATTTTCTGATTAACTTTTCACAGGGGTTGTCTGGTCAAAGATGAAAGAACTGTACATCCCATGATACTCTGGGCTATAACAGCATATTGAATTACTAGACCAATACCTAATTTTTCTTCCACTAAATTACTGTGAAGATCTTATGAGCTCAACTGAAAGAGGAAAACAGAGCTTCTGCCCTTTGGTCTGATCCTTAATCTTCCTCTTCTCCTACCCTTGTTTGCTGTAGGCAAAGAACTCGGGTTCTTAACAACCTCTACATTTTCACATGCAGCAACTTTCTCCACTGCAGGCTGTACAAAAAAAGCCTTTCCCTTTTTTTGCCTGATGATTTGAGGCATCTGTCCATGCTCCGACGTGATTCTCCAGTCTGTTATTGCACCAGCATAGTGTCTAGCTTTCCCCAAAGCCCACACCATCCTATGAAAAACAGTCTTCAAGATCATTCCTGCAGCTCATAGAAGGGACTACATCAATCCCATCTTTATAGACTCCATATGGGCATTGCACAAGTTTTCTCCAAATTATAGCTTGGATTTGGCTTCCTATTTCATCTTCAAACTGCCAGTGAAGCTTCACAGCCTCTTTCAGTTTGCTTTCTCATGTGCATGAATTGTGCTCCCCTGCCTCAGGCACCACGTTCTCACTCTTCACATTCAAACATAGTACATGTAACTTCCAAGTACATAGATACATCATCTTGCCACATCAAACATTTTTTTCCCTTTCCCTGGGGAAAAAACTACAAGAAAACAACCCCACAAAACTCCCTCCCCCACCCATCTTTTCCCTCCAGGAAAAAAAAAAGGCAAATCAGAGCAGCTCCTCATCTCTGCCACCGCTGCCAGAAGCAGCATGTCCTTACAGAGATGCACATTCACATCCACGGATCTGAACCCACATCCTCAGCCAAATTTCATGTTTTTGGATCTAAGAATGGAAGGGGCTTCAGCTCCCAGCTTGGATACAGAGAAGTCCACGAGGATCTTGGTCCAGGGTGGCAGAAATCACCCGAAGGTAATTAAACCAGCTCAGCTTCTGCACAGACACCCAGATCCCAGAAGAGAAGTGCAGCACCTTGAGCCCCCAACTTTAACTGGACTAGTTTGAAAATGAAACTAGGTGAGGAGCCAACCACCAGCACTTCAGCCACCAGAAGTCAGCTGCTTCAGAGCAACCAGGCACCCTGCGCTCAGCCCAGCACCACCCTTCCCAGGCCAGGCCCGGGGCTCTGGAGCTGCCTGACAAGCACTTGCCGTTGTAGGGAGGGCCACTGTCCACGCTTCCCCCGTAGCCTTTGGCATCGCAGTACGGGGGGGCCCAGCCTGCTTCGCAGTGACAGTTCCTGTTGTTGTTGCACACCTGGATTGAAACAACACAAGCATCACAAGAAGGTCTATTTAGTAACTTAAGTTTCTACGTATTTAAAAGCAGCGTGCAGTAGCCATGACCGTCTGTTCTGTCCTTTCCATATCGTTCAGCCTGGAGAACTTTAACTGCTAACTCCCACGTCAGTTCTACGTAGTCCTTGGCCAGGCGTCCCAAGATTTCACATGACTGGGCAAGCACAGCCCTGTTCAGGATGAGCTTCCAAAGATCAGCCATCCCAACGGCTTAAAGAGCATGGCGCTTTTTTTTTTTTCCCCCACTTGTGAGATGCAGAGTTTCAAATTACACCCGTAATACTGGAATTGGGAATTCTTCTTGCCTGGCAAAAAAGTATCATCCTAAGAGCTGCTGTCAAAGATTTTTTTATACTGTTACGGGCTCTCTTGCCCAGAGACATTTTATAGAGAGTTTTACTGTTAAACAAAACAGAAAAATTAAGTTACTATCCACCATTTTAAAACTTGCCCAGCTTACATAACTTTGATCCAATTCTTGCTGTTAAAGGCAGTTTTCTCATCAGCAGTACCAAAAAGCAGCATTTTATAGCAAAACCCATCCTCAAGAAGCCCACGGAAGTTTTTTAAGCACTGCATCTAGCATCACGATTACTTTATTCCACATTAGTTACAGCCTTAAACAGAGAAGGGCAAAAGACTTCCGAGGTGCAAAAGAGACTAGTATATAGACACTACTGATGAGGAACAACTACAGTGTACCTGGCTCAAACTGGGACTTTCGGTAAAGAAAGTCTGTTTACATATTTGCACGGTCATTGGCTGTAAAAATCTAGTGTTCTTGTGAAAAAGACGCCAGAGGACCTCACGTGGAAACACCGCCAGTTATATAAAACGTACAAGCTTAGTGTTCAATGCAAGTGGACTGTGAGCAGGAGCGGAGGCTCTCGCTCTGCTTACCCCGTGCCCGTGGCACTGCCTCTCCACGTCACAGTCGTAGTTCAGCACGGAGGCACTCACGCACTGGAAGTGCCTGCAGATCTTGGGGAATCAGAGACGCACACAAATGAGGCACGATGGCATTTCACTGACCCACCCCCTCTTCCCCCGCTGCCTGCTCCGCAGCCACTCTGCCCCACTGACCACAAAGCAAGTCTCATACTCTTACGTGATAAACCCCAGCTCTACAGAAACGCTCTGTTCTACACAAGGCTTCTCAGCACGGGGTCTGAACTGTCCCTGGGAGTCTTTTGTCTCTAGTCTGAATGTAAAGGAACAGCAATTAAATGGTGCACAGTAAGGATATGTGGAGTGCACATTCCTCTGCTGGGGCTAAGCTGCTGGGCTTTCTAGTTGAGTTGGATTTTAATTTAAAGTTGTCTTAAAGGCATTTGTGTGTGCTTGGCTCTTTCTGCTCATTGACAGAGCAAAGATTCTGGCTCTCGACAAACTCAGTCCCTTTTGCTTCATCTATAAATGAAAGGCTCATTACATTTTTTATGCACATGCACTGCAGTACCAGGCAGCGTGGGGAACTGATGGACTCGCCCAGCTTTGCATTAACTACAGGCATCAAGAAAATTAATGGCCATAAATACTCATGCAACAATGCAGCTCAAAATTTTATTCACATGAAAACCCCAAATTATTGCTTTAAGAAATAACTTTTTAATTGTTAATTACCTTTCCAGTACCACACTTGGTGCCTTCATTCACCATTCCTGGGTCTGGGACATCAGAGCCTAGCTGGAAATCTACACCCCAGCACCACGTGGTGTCTCTTTGGATAATGGGGGTTTGGATAATAGCAGGCTTAATTCCAAAAACAGGCATAGTTTTCACATTTTCACATTGCAGCTTCCCACACATGGCATTCCTACAACATCAACATATGAATACTGTAGTGACACTTGAATTTATTCTGACAAAAAGACCAGCACGCCTTTGATACGATCTTTTCTTTCTACTGGAAGACACTACCTGAAAAGAAAATAGAGGCAACTTGCCCAACAAAATTGAGCTGGGCCTCATTTGAGTGCTGCCAGAGTATGGATTTATCCCTTCTTTCTGTAAGCTGTTGGGACCTTTACGTTACAGAAAACATGATGATTTGCTACTCGTTTTTCTGTATGTGAACAGCTCAGGATAAGAACAATCAGCGATGGGAGATGTGGAACACACTTGCTTTAAGACAACTTGTGCAAGAGTTAAAGCCACTCTAAAACAAAAGTCAGCAAAACTTAAAACTGTGTAAGTGTGGGGGCTTTAAGTCCTAATAACAGCTTCAGAAATCAGGATAAACCACATCTTTTCTAAGCTATCTCACTGTGGTTTCAGAACGATGCACACACGTCAGTAAGGTTAGATCATGGGATAACATGTCTCTCCCCAGCGCACCTGCTCAAACACCCCAAACTAACACTACAGCACCCGAACCAGGGCTCTCAGTGATACATTTAGGAACTTCTGGATGCACTGGGCTCAACTCACCAGCTGGAACATTTCTTGTAGTCATTGCCATGGAAACCACAGTTGCCAAATCTGTCACCCTTGGAATTCACTTCAGTAAAACAAATGCTGGGGGCTGCTTTGGCTTCTGCAAACAACAGCCCATCCCCCAGACAGAGGAACCAAGTTAAACAGGGACAGAAACATCTCACATCATGTCTCCTTTACCCACAGCAATTACCCTGCTACACCTAGTATTTTCCATGCAGCACAGAAAGCTTAAGAACTCGATCAGAACAATCAAGAGGTAAAAACATCAGCACTACAAAGTTCCAAGTTTAAAATGAGAGTGAGAACAAGTCACATAACATTGGGTCAGTTATACCATTTGATAATTCTTCATGGCTTCTTTACAGCCCTACACACCAGAAGCCCCACTGTAACAGGAACGATCAGCACAAGAAAATTACTACTTGAGTCACCAGCACAGCATTAAATGTAGCAAAGGAAGAACGTGTGAAGACGAAGCCATAAATACCATTATTTCAAATCCTTCGCCAAAGCCAGCTGGTCTTTGTTACAGGAAAACAAGTAAATCTATTTTAAATAAACTTAGTGTATTCTTTTAGCTACTTCTCCTAGAAAAACTGTAACACTGAGCTCTTCCTTACTTGAGCCAAAGATATCCTGACACTGTGCATCGTAGTACTGGCAGACGCCGTTGTAACAGTAGGCCTCCTCGTTGTGGCACGGGTGACCGTTCTGAACGGTGAAGTCGGGCTGGCAGAACTGGGACGTGCCGTTGCAGTACTCTGGAAGGTCACACTCGTTGTTACTCGCCCGACACTCGGTTCCTCCTGGAAGGAGCTAAAGAGAGAGGGGAGGGGGAAACTGCATCAGAAAATAGAAACCTTACAGCAGAGGTGAACACTGCACCTGACCCACAACATGCCCCAAAAAAAGGGCATTGATCTGAAGCCCTCGGTGGGTGCTGTGCACAGGCGTGACAGCTCCCTCTCACAGAGGCACGGGCTAGGCCAACGCTCTCCTTTTCTCAACCACTGAAGAACACTTCCAAATAACACCTTCGAGTCTCTTACCTGGCAGTTTTTACAGCAGTCACCATAAGCGCATTCAGCACCGGATCGGAGTTTGCAAGTGCCTGGTTCACAGCAAGGATCACTTTCACACTCCTGAAAAGAGAAGAGCTGTGAACGTCACAGAATCTCACCCTCTGCCATGACAGTCCCCTCTCCGGCGAGGGTCACGCAAGGCTGCCCTGGCAGCATTTGTAAAACACACAAGCTTCTAACCTTTGGTGAACCACAGTCACACTCCTCCCCAGCATCTACCAGCTTGTTCCCACAGTATGGGACGCTATAGGTTTCATCAGGCTTGGGAACGTTGAGCAGGCAGCTTCCACCTTTGTTAAGAGTCAGCTTCTCAAAGTCTTCTGCACTGCAGCTGCTGAAGTTCCTTGATCCGCTGCAACAGAGAACATGAGCATATCTTTACACTAAGCCAACCCTCAGGCATTCCCTCACTTGTAGAACAAGGGCAACATTTGCTTTCCTCACGACCTGCAAGCTTGACACGACTCTTTGCAAGATGAAAGCAACCTGTAAAAACTAAGTGCATGGGTGGGGAGTTTTGACCCTCGGAAAATGCCTTCCCTTTGGTCAGCTACTTACGATGCTCCAGAGCTCATAATGCAACTGCTTGCTCCACAGTGACAGACACGTTCATCGTCGTGGTTCATCCCCAGGTTATGTCCCAGTTCGTGAGCCATAATTGATGCAAACATCTGTATACTGATTCTTCCAAACTGCACGAGAACAAAACAGAAGAAAATTAGCAGACAGCTTGTACTGAGAAAAAGTCAGTGTTCACTTATGTGCCAAAAAGACACTCCTGTCATTCTGTCTCTACATTAACAGGATTCTCTTGCTTTGCAACCGAGTGCCTGTCACCTGCTTAGTAAAAAGAGCTCTTAGATAAACATTAGATAAACATAGTTGGGACACTACTGAACAACTGCAGCTGCAACACTAACACAAAAACTATAGAGTTCTCCACACCAGCCCAAATCTCCTTAAATATGCAAACTCCTTTTCTAGTAATTCTGTCATTAGTCCAAGAAAACAAGACTGCTGGGATTGCAAGTTATCTGAGGTCAGCAATTCAGTTCATTAACGCTCGGCAATTTCACATAAAGAGGGCAGTGAACTGCTCTAGGAGTTCACGACTGTGCAGGTCAAGCAAACACCAGAGGATAGATTTGACAACACCCACAGCTCCCACACACTTCTAAGGCAGGGGTGCTGAAAACATCAGCAGAGAAATCCTTTCCCTTTTCCATGAGTACTGCACACTGAGGAGAGGGGAAGCTGAGCAGAGGATGCAGAAGACTACAGAAAGGTGGTGATCCAGATATCATGGAATTGCCAGAAGCAGTTGGGGACCACACAATAGCCCCCACTAAGCCACTTCAGCTTCGTTATTAAAGATTCTGCACTTCCAGGAAGGCTTCTGGAGTGCAAAACTCTTACCTTGATCACATTCACAGTATCACTAAAGATATCTCACCACGTTAATGCCTCCTGCGTGGCTCTTGGAGCACACTGTTCCAACGTAGGCCATTCCAGCTGTGCCACCAAACCCCTTCTTCCTACAGTCATGGGGAGAAAAGAAAAGGCAATCATCCTGTCTGTGCAGGCACACGATACTGCCCACAGCACAGCCCAGTGGCACAGCCGCTCAGGACACCGCTCCTGCCCGTGGGGCACGAAACACGGCTCTTCCAGCGCTGATGAAGGAGCACTGCCAGGAGCGCTGCTATTGACTGTGGGTATCAATGTACCAGTTCAGCTTTATCTTTCTGTTCACGGTTCTTTTATTCTTTTAAATTATGACAAGAGTTTGTAGACAATGCCAGCCTCTTCCATATCTTCCCTCTAAATATAAAGAGCTAAACGATCCACCCTTAAAATCATTTGTTTTAATTGGCTGTTAGCTGCCTTTCTACTACTGCCAAACTCCATAGATTTCTTTCCTTGTCAACTTCCTTCTCATTACTCTCTCATTTTGTTTCTCCACAGTTCTTAAAGCTTAAGTGCAACAGCACAATGCACCACATCTTACTTCATATAAAAGAATTTTTAAAATGAATGTTTTTTCAGCCATTTCACCCTCATCACTTGAACGGTGCTGTTCTGCCTCGGAGGAGAAGAGGCTCCCAGCCCCTGCGGGAAGGGGAGCTCCTGCTTTGTGCAAGGGCAGGCTGGGCTGCTGCCCCGTGTGGAGCAGTGCTCTCGCCTCTGCCCCTTCTCTGCTTTGGGCACTGACTTCCTCGGGCCCGCGCTATCTGCGGGCGCGGGAAGTGCACAGGGGCACGCGTCCTGGAAGCAGGGCAGAGGCGACAGCTCAGGAAGCCCTGTGCTAGTTTAAGGCAGTGGGGACAGCAGATTAACGTCACGTGTCAAAGCTCAAACCACGTAGCCAGCTTCTGGACACCAACTGCAGAAACGACTTTTTCTCCATTAAAATGCAACACTCTGCACCAGGCTTATGCTCATTTTCAAGTGGAAAAAGCCCTAGATTACAAGTCTAACCTGTGTACAACCTGACAAAGGATTATCTGAATGGAAGTTTTATACAATACAACAAATAACATTGCAGGACATGTGGGACAAGAAAAAAAATTGTTATTTAGCAATATACCTGTCAGAGAGGACACTGAATGCAAGGACCACAGAAACCTTCTTAAAAATGCTTACGTTGACTTGGAATGTTTTCACAAATACACAAACCACAGCAGATTGCACCGGATCCTCTGCTGAAATACAGCGGCGACTTTTGATCCTACAGCACGGCTGAGCAGACAGGAATAGAATAAGCTGCTTAAGAGCCAAAGGGCAGGAACTGCAACTCACAGGACAAACTGGGCACTGTCATGTCTCCGGCGCAAAACAAGATTCTTCTCTCGCCACTGTACAAAATTTGCCAGCACATCACCAGCACCTCCATCTGTGCTAATGATGTTGTCGTACTTCCAGATCTCTAGACCAACCAGCACAATGCGGATGTTCAACATGATGTACATCTGGGGAAGAAAAAAAAAAGGATAAATATTTCTGAAGACCTTCAGAGAACAACACGTGGTCTGGCATTAAGTATCTTATTGCAAGAATCTACTTTTTCTGTTTGTGTTTGTTGTTTTTTTTGAAGTTAGTACACAATTCAAACCACCAGAATGCATTTTCCCTGTGATTTAGGCTTTCATTAGCTAAAGGATCAATGCTTAAATGCCTCACTGGACATACTATCAGAAAATCCAAAACAGAAATAAAACGGAGTCTCAATCCTGACAAATAGCATCATCTGAAACAGCCAAGTTGAGAGACATGCTTTTTCTCTAACCTTCACACATACACAAGAAATGCAATAACGGCAACAATCTGTCCTGTCACTCACTATGTAGTGCAGGTTGGAAGAGTTCCCTAAATTAATTCTCAAGTACGATGACTGCAGATGAATTTAGAGGTGGAAAAGCTTTCATAGTGATGCACTCGCCAAAGCCCACTGTCAGTAAACACTGCCATCGCCTCGCAGCCCCTGCTCCTCCTTCAGCACAATGCTGCACGACTCTGAGTTCTATCAGTCTTCAACATCACACCTGAGGAAACAGGTTTAGCTCCTGGCTTGAAAAAAACCTTTATTTCATTCTCACCAAAGCGGTAGCAGAATAGACGCCAAGGTGGAAGGTCATAAAAGTAAAGAGAGCTGCAGGGCTGCTACACACAGCGTCATTCCCACGGACACTCAGTGTAGCTTTAACTTACACTGTCAAGGAAGTTTGCCAGTTGCACCATGTGTTCTCTTACTTCTGTTTCACTCTTCCCAAAATCTTCAAACTGCAAGACAAAGAAACTTAGTCATGAAGAGAAGAGATAAAGACAAGAGTTAGAAACAGGAACAAAACATTTTAAGACTAGTAACACGAAAAACACTTCTGCCTGGCTCCAAATCTCCTGTCAAGAAGACGCTGATCAAGACAGCAGCTTCTTCACTGCTATTGCTCAACAGCTCAGTATTCAAGAGAAAACAGCAATGGTGGTTTTTGCCATGTGTTTTCCTTATGTTATTACACTCCTTGCTGATAGAAACTCTCCATGTCTGACACAGTCTACTCTTTTCCTGAAGAGTGCTGCATAGAACATGTTTATTCAGTTTTAGTTAGTGTATTTGCATAACCTTGGCTAAAGCCTCATTGTCTTTCAACAATCCATCTAGGACTAACAAAGACTTTTCAAGCCCTCTCCTAGGGAGAAGGAAGGGAAAGCAACAGATAATCCCCACCTTTTCTTTATCCACAACTATGAACAGCTCCACATATCTTGTTTGATGTAGGACCGCTCTCTTTCTCTGTGGAAAAAAGTTTCAGACAACTTCAATTTTATTAATTCAAGCATAAACAAAAAAAAAATCATGACATTGTCATATTTCACTTGATACAACTCGTGGTTTGAGGGACACACCCAAAGCACACTCTGCCAAGATGATAACAAGCCAAAACCAAGAAGTGTAATCCAATGCACTGACAATTCAACTGTAAGTGTTTTACACTAACGTTCAGCTGCACAAAGATTTCCTGTGTTTCAAAAGCAAGGGGCCTTTTCACTTTTCACACAGGTTTCTTTGGAAATACAGCACACGCTTTTATAAGGGAGCAGAAAGATTCTAACAAGCAACTGCCAACAACCTTGAAGTGAAACACAATGTTTTTCACACTCCTGCTTTTACTGCAACCTTGTTCCTGCACAGCCAAAGAACAAGGGGGACCTCCACACCAAACTCTTATTCTGATGGGTTGGAGAATGGAATAAACAACACAATATTCTGCTGGCTTCTGATACACCACTTCGTTAATGAGCCTCTCCAGTAATGGGAGTGTTCCTGCCCTGGTAAGTCCCAAAAAGCTCTGCCCATGAATAATCTAACCAGCCACCCAACTCTCACCGCTGTGTGCTGAAGCAGAAGGAAATTGCAACTGCTTTGTTGAAGCTACTGAGTTCCTCAGCAGCGTCGAAAGCCCTCTGAATCAGAAACCTTTAGGTATGTGTTAAGCCCCAGGAAATCTGATAAGCTGCTTCCATATTCTGAACACTCACAAAAGCCGTTATAGGGACTATGGAGAAAATAGTGAAGTACTTACTCGCAGCAGCTGAGTCATACTGGGATGGTGATTTTCCTCTGGATGTTCCCTTTCGTGGTCGCTGGTGGTTACCCCACACATCGTGGGCTCTTTCTTCACATTATCCAATCGATATAAAATGTGTTTAGAGCCAGAAGAGGAATCCATGGGTTCAATTCCATAGGTGATGTTCCCTATTGTCACCAAACCCCTAAAATACGGTAGCGTGTGAGAAATTCTTGCATTAAGCACAGAGGATAGTTACCCAGATTTTTACAGTAAAACAAAGCAACAGTTATTCTTTAATAACTAAAGGTACGTCTATATCTCAGTCCTTGCAAAAGAGCATGCTTCATTCCAAGCCTGAAAGCAGCCTTTCCTTGGGTAGGGCCTTCACAAATACAGTAAATTAAACATTTTTGTAAAAGTCTGCAATGCCCCAGAAATTAAATCACAAGCCTTAAGCAGAAACGCTTCAGTTCAAATACACTATTGCCACTCTGGTGTCCAACACAGCACTGCAAAAAATCAATGTCCCAAAACATATGGAATTTAGCTCAAAACAGAAAAAATTCCCAATCAAATTTGAAGTGCACATGCTGTAGGGCCAATTTTGTAAAATTTGCAGACTACTGTTCGACTTTCCATCGTTGCACTACGTACAGTTCTTTGTAGTGACCATCTATGCAAATTGGAAACTAAGCCAAAATTTGTGTCAAAGAACAACTTACTGTACTCTGATACAAACTGCATTAATCAACTTATTTAATGGCATTGCAAATATCTGTTAACTACGTGATAAAAGATACCACAGACAGTCTGCACAAAGGCACACACTATTGCAGCTTGGCCCCGGTCAATGAGTCCCTGCCTGGCTGAACAGCAGTTAAAAACAGCAAGAATTTTGTTTCAGGTTCAGCGAGCCGCGAGACTCACGTGACAACAGGGACACAAAAGATGAGCTGTGCTACCTGAGCCCCGAGCAAGTGCTGACAGCAACCACAGAATCCAGGGTCCCCTCCACGTACCCCTGATAATGGCAGTGATCCTACACGGGAAAACAAGGGCACATTACACACACATTGCACACACACACTGCACACCCAGTGTGATCTCTGATCACGTCATTGCTACACCTGCCACTGACCAGCTGTAGTTACAGCTTGAGAACACAACATGCTTTAAGTTAAATTTACCACATGCCTTTTATCTACAGTCTGTAGCTCCTAACCCACTTCTAGCTCTACCACAATACAACAGCATTTCCTTTGCTAACATGCATCGAAAAACTTCCCCACCCGCCTTAGTGCCACACGGACTCACATACAAGCAGCTAATCAAGATGCCAGGGGCACAGGACTCCAACTGGATCCCTGTCCTGTAAAGCAGATGCTCTTCACAGCTCGATGGGGCCCACAGTTCGTTATCGATTCCAGTTTAAAATCCCCCTTGCCCGCTCATTCTACCTGAAGCTGGCTTCAGAGCTGGCGCTGCCAACACGTTATAAACACCAGGCAAGCAGGGCTCAGAAGCATTACGTAGCCACTGGATTTCTTAACTTGACCGTAAGCCATCCTACTCTTAACTTCTGTCCTCCACCCTGCCTCAAATATTTCGAGGCCAGCCCCTCCCTACAGATTTGGGCCAAATCACCACTCAGTCTGCTAGAGAGCAGCCCTGCAGAGCGCTCGACTTGGACGTAACCTCTCTCCAGCAAGAAGAGGGCCGACACCTGCCATCCTGGCCCACAGGCACTGTGCTGCCAGAACTTCTCGGTTGCACAGTACATCCCTCATCAGCCCTGACGAGACAGAATACTCCCGTTTTGCCCTCTGTACATACCCATTTTGGAAACCAGACAAGGGGGTAGTATGGGGCAAACACACTCCATTTTCTCTGGCAAGTGCATTTTTGAACGTTATTATAAGGGTCAGGTAGATTATGTCGCCTGTTGTTTCAGCAACGAACGCAGAAAGCACTGAAGGCACGTGCTAATCCTTCCACATAAGAAAATATGGGTCTATTACAAGCTCCAGGCTAGATCCTCCTCCAAAATCAAGGACTCTCTCCAGGAAGAGTGCAGCGTGCGCATGGGATTAGAAGGTGGCCCAGAGAAAAATACAACTATCATTTTGTAATACATGACTCCCTCATCCTGTAGATGCTCAGTGTTCAAGTCGCCTTCGGTAAGGGTATAAAAAGAAAGAAATCCTACCTGGACATCTGGATATTCAGATTGCAACTTCCCCTCCTCATCGTAGGTATAAACTGTGAAATCTTTGGGCAGCAGTTCTCTGTGAGGAAAGGGGGGAAGGAAGACAAGAGGAATTCCATGAAATGACTACGGCACTACAGCAGGGCAGAAAGATGATCCTAATCAAAAGTGTCACAAATACAAATTGCAATTAAATAAGGAAACATTCAAAAGGAAGAACCCCCAAAATTAACGAAGAAATAGTGCATTTCCACAGCAAACCCCAAGATATCAGAATGGCAGAACCATTAATGAAATCATACCAACCACCCCCCCACGGATAAGTAAAACAAGCATCAAAACCCATTAAGTTGTGCTAAAAGCTTGTTTTCATGCAGAATAATAAAAAAAAAAAATCACAGCAATTAGTCTGCTGCGTATGACCTCTCTTCCCCAGTTCTGGAAGGAAGTGCTCAGGGAAGTCTCCCACGATTCAGACCGCTGACCCATACTGGCAAATCCCTCGATGCGGCGCAGCTGAATTCCCAAGCTCCCGAGGGTCAGGGGCTTGGCCAGTGGCAACTAGAGATCCCCAAGGGCTTGTACATTTAAATAGTTCTGTCTCTTTTGTCTATTATGAGGGCAGGTTTAAGAAGCAACAGCCTGATAAATGGTAACGTGCTGTTGCTGCAAGTAGCCCTTGAAAAATTAAATGCAAGACAGACAACATCTATACTGTCTGTAAGTTATGGAGTTTAAGGCCTTGGATATAAAGTCAGTTTCCTCTTTTATTAGTATTCTTGTGCTACTGAGACAGGAAAAAAAAACCCTGAAACAATAAACAAACCCCAGAAGAAAGTGAAAATATTTACTTGAAATATAGTTCAGCTTGTTTATTTTTAGATGTGAATGGAGAGAGTCAATTCAGCGATTCCCCAGGTCCCCTTTGAGCAAACTACTGCTTCCTTCACGAGAGGGGATCACCAGGGCTGCTGGAGTTCAACAAAACTTCTGGCTGATAGCCAAGGCTGTGTGACTGAAGCCACTTTCGCCATCTTTCTCTGCAGATTTCGCAGAGGTAGCATGTAACTGCCCCTCTCAAAGAACCTCAAGAATCAGACCTCGCATGCTACCTGCCAGCTCATTATCTGGACACAAAGATGGAATTTATTATTCTGGAATCTAAAGGAATTCACCACTTACTTGTTCTTTTCTAGATGAATCGTGTATTCTTTTCCCTCTATCTCAATAGCATACGACACCTTGTCCTGAATATAAAAAAAAGTTGCATTTTACTCATGTTAATGAATAAAACATTCTTTGAAATCAACAAAAGTTTGACAGAAAACAGTCTCTGCGTGCTCCATCGCTGCTACGACTATAGCATTAAACTGCTCTGTCCCTCAGGACGAGGCTGTACCCCGAGCCTTCCCAGATACAGCTGTGGCAGCAAAGACCCTGCTGGAGATGCAGCTGATCCCAACAAAACTTAAACCACCTCCCAGAGGGACGCAGAGCTCTGTCGGGCTGAGCTGCCTCTCCCATCACGCTTCCTGCTGGTACCCCAACGCCAGCCAGGGGAGCGGGTGCTCCTCGTGCTCCTCGCCAGCTTTGCTGACCCCACAAGCCTTTGCCATGAGAAGCTGGCCACAGCCTTCAGGATCTGCCCTGGTTCCCGGCCATCCAGGAGACAAAACGACTGCCGTGTCCACACACTGAAATAGCCAGGTGCTGAGGTAATGAACTTTCCTTCCTAAATCTTGCTTGGAATAACCATGTGTGGGTGAGCCTGAAACCTATTTTATAATTGTCCCTACCTCTAGAACCTGGCATCCCTTTCTGTGTAACTGGGGAAAAGTCACATGAAGGGAGGTATTTCAAAATAGCTTTGTGGTTTTCTTACTCCTTGTTTCTAAGACTTCCACAGAAAAACTCTTAGTTACAGCTGGAAAAGGACAGTACAGTTTTAGTACTGAACACTGACAGTGAGCCAGTACCTCCACAGCCTTGCCTTAGCCAAGTGCTACACAGAGCAACCAGGACCCTTAAATATTAAGTGGATAAGCTGAATCGCCTGACCACTACATTAAATATCACAGCAGGAGCACTAGTCAGCGACTGCAACAAACTGCAAGGCATTTTTGTTAATATTGAATTCTGCCAACGTTCATAAGATTTGTGACTCAACACAGTTGGTCTAATCCAAATACTTTGAAGTGTGCAGTCTTTAGTTACGTGGCTACAGCAGAATAATACAGGCTGGAAAGTACCACTGGAGGTTGTCTAATCTGACCCCTGCTCAAAGCAGGGCCAGCTACAGAGCTGGCCCAGGCTGCTCAGGGCCTCCTCCAGTCAGACTTCGAGCATCTCCTAGGACAACGATTCCACCACCTCTTTGAAACTCATTCCGGTGCTTAACAACTCTCCTTACGCAACTTTCACACCCAGATCAAAAATCCATTGTGGCAACTTGTAACCTCTGGAGCAGGGAGGTATTTACTGTAACTCACCTAAAGGCAAAGCTAGATGTAATACCTTTTGTAAGGATGGATACTTGTTTGCTGCTAGATGAGTCCGATAGCGTTTTGTGAGAATTTCAAGTGAGTTTTGGGTGGACCTCGTTAGGAAGTAGATACCAAACTGAAGGCATTTTTCAGACTGCCCAGTACCTGTACTGAGGAGACATTGGAAGCCTCTCGCCGTTCTCTTCCTAACCTCTGCGGGATTACAACTTCATAGGAAGACAACAGAGAAACCTGCTGGAAACCTAGAAAGCAGAACAGAAACACTGGTTAAAGAAAAAGCAGTCGGAAGGACAAGGTGCAAGGACGAAAATGATGATTCAGGAAAAGCCCCTTCAGTAGGAGGGAGGCAGCCTGTGACTCCAGTTCAGGTCTCCAACTCATCACAGACCCCTGAAACTGGGTCTGCAGTGCTGCACAGGGCAGATCCCTCTGCCACCAGACTGGCATCGTTTCTTATCGCATACTTACAAGCTCTACTTTTAAGAAACAACACAGCACCACGTTGCCCAGGCACCACACGCGTTCGGAGAGCTGTAACCTGAACAGAAAAAGCCAGAGGCCCTGATGCACACAGGAGAGCACAGAGCAAACGTCAGAGCGGAGCACGCTTGGACTGCCTTGTGAGAGACCAGGGAAAACAACGCACAAACAGCAGAGGAGACGCCAAATTTACCAGAAGGTTTCAAATTGAAAGCTTTGCATTCCAATCACTGTCTTACAAGTACCTATCTCGTACGCCACCACCTTCCATCAGCAGGAATCGGAGCGTGTAACAAAGCAGGTCAGCACAGGAGAACTTGTTCAAGGACACACAGAAAGACAGCGTCAAAACCAGGCGTCCTGCGCTGCAGAACCGCGCCAGCCCCACCACGCAGCCTCTCCAGACCAGCTCCCAGGGGCTCCAGCAGCTTCCTAACAGCAGGGCGGCACAAAGCCAGCCCAGCCGAGCTCAGCGTTACGCCCTCGCCCCGCACATCGCAGCCAAACCTCTGACACAAGGCCAGTACTACTCACTGTGTTCTTAGAGAGTTCTTAAGGGCCTTATAAAAACAACTGAGGTGAAACAAACACATGCAACAAAGCGGCCTTTGCAGATCACTTCATAAATGATTTGCGTGTGCAACATCAGCCAGATCCTCTGAACCAAACAAAAGTCTACAGTCCAAGTTTCCTTTATAAGGCATCAGTTTTTGCAAGCAACTGTTCTGTATCGACTGTGTAAACACGAATAAATCGCACATGTAAATTACTCTTCCCATCAACAGCCGCTGTCTGCCGGTGCCTGGCTCAGGAGCTGCTCTCCGGGGAAGCGGGAGGTTGGTTGCCTGGGGCTGGAGGCAGGATTCAGAGCAACAGTTTTACTAGCTCATGGCAATGGAATCAGTGAGCTCATCATCAGCTTCCCAACCCAAAGGCAGGGGGGAGGCAGCAGTTACCCTCCTTGTCACCGTTTATCTCCAGAAATAGTCGACACACACCTCGCGGCGGTGAGGGGGTGGTTAGTTTCCGAGATCCTCCAAAAACCCTCCGAGTGGGACTGAGATACAACGTTCATTTAAAAACCAGCCACTTTGAGCACGCCAGAACTCACACCGCAACCCCGAAGGCGGCCGTGCCTTTGCGAGTCACACGAAGGCACCGCGTGCCCAAAGCCCCCGCGGGAGCCCTGCTCCGTCACCTGAGAAACGGGCAGAGCCCCCCCGCAGGGTTGAAATGCCAGGGGCTCCCCAAAAGCCTCCCCGAGCCAGCCCCGCCAAGCTGCAGGGACATTCAGACCCCCGCAGCCTCTCGCCCCAGCACCAGCAGGCTGCCACGCGACCCCAACACCACCAGTATCACCCCAGGTCAGCGTTCCCAACGGGCACCCCGGTAAGCGACTGCCCAGGTGAGAAGCGCGTCCGCTTCTGCGCTCTTGCCCCGATATCCCCACAGAGGAAGCAAAAGCAGTCAGATTGCTTTCACTTCTCTCCCGTTACAGCATGTATGTACGTCCTGTTTGCAGAACACATGTATTGCAGTGCGTCTATGGGTAATACAGCACTTGCGTCACACAAGCACAGGCAGAGCTGTGTTGTTTCTCAAGAAATAACACAGTACATGTACTGCAGCAGAAGTTTCAGAAATTACAGTGATTGTTGGAAAAAAAGTATTAAAAAAGCAGAGATAAACTTCCTGAAAACAGCCCTTACGTTCACAGGCTACACAAGTACAGTGTCAGTGCCTCCTTGGCCCGCAAACAGGGGAGGGAAGGGCTGCTTCCTTCCCTGGGATGAACCACCAAAAGTACACACTCCGGCAAATCCCTTCTCTACACTTCTCATTTCCAACCACGCATTTCACTCGTATCCAGTGCCGAGCTCTTGCTCTGCACTTGCTACTTTCCCACTGCCCTCCAGAAGTGCCTTTACTAGTGGGGGACGTGACACTGTGGCATTTGGACAGTTTTGGACACGCGCTACAGAAACACCAGGGCATGGTTAATCTCCGCAGCGCTCAGAAAGCGGTGTGCCTCCCCGAAAGCAGCTTGGAAGCAGAAAACAAAGGAGTGAATCATCATGCGAAGCTAACAAGACTGGGAGGGATTTCTGGGAAGAGTGCAGCTCCGAGGCTCGCTCTTAGAGAAACAGCACTCAAAGAGCAGTTTTCAACTCTCCGAATACTCTGAGTCTTCTCCCGCTTTCTGCCCCCCTTCCCTCCCTCCACTACCCCCACTTTGGGAGCTGGTGGCAGGTACAATGCCTTATTCTTCCCTTCATTGTGGGGACAATTCATCAGAGGAGGAGGTGTTTGCCTTGCTTCACAAAGTGCTTCCTACTAGGACAAGCTACAAGGGTCGGAAGGCACCACCTTGCTTTCTAGAGGAACTAAAAAGAGCAACGCAGCCTTCATAGCAGAAGTTCAACCATAATGCTAATTTCCCTTTAACTTTCAGTTCTCTTCTCACAAAGATATTCTTTCTCCCCCATCTTTCAGTACATCAAACTGACAAGCAGCCCACTGATGGACAGAAGAGACGGGAGTTTGTTCTGTGGGATTCTCACCCGGACAGAACCGCTCCACAGCGGCCGAGAGCGCAGCACACCCCGTCCCTGAAGCATCCGTCACGGCAGCACCTCCGCAGCATCGACCCTCCCTTCACAAAGGACCTATTTCCACGCCGGCTGCTGACGCAACAGTTCACACATCACCAGCGGCCCTCAAAGAGGGCACCAGAGCAGTTAATCAAAAATCCAATGAAAGGGACAAGCGCAACAGAGCAGAAATTAGAACATGCGAGAGACAATCCTGCGCCTAAATCCTCCTCCTGCCTTGAAAGGCTGCTATGAGGGGACGGGCCTTTTTCCTACCAAGAAACACAAGTCTTGAGAGGTATATCCTTAACCCAATAACACGCTGGCCACCTCCAGTCCCAACTAGCACCCAGCACTCCTTCTAGTGACCGACACATTCAGACCTTGTCTCGCCCAGGGAAGAAAAACGCACTCAGCCTGACCTAATTAGCACAAAGCAAAATTCTAGCAAGGCCAAGGCAGTCTGCAGCTGTCGCAGCAGTCTAGATCAACGCGAGGTTCCAGCACGCTGTGAAGGCATTATCAGGCACGTTCCTGCAACCACACTGGTATTAAGTTGCTGCTCTCCAGTCAAGACGGTTACTAGCCATGAGAATTCACCCATACATTTCAGTACAAAGTAAAGGTGGATTAATTCATGGCAATTAAGGAAAGGTAGAAGTGACAGCAAAAACCAAACCCAGATACTCAGCTATTTTCCACATAAGATGTTTGAATTCTGTTTTCCTAAGATATGCTGGTTTTTGTAAATTTTTCTCCACTCCCTTTTGAGAAACTCCGTTGCAATATAAGTATGGTTCTCAAGCACAGCAGTTTGCAGTAAATTTTTCAGTAACTTACAGGATTTCTTGTACTCAGGTGCTTCCTGCCACTGGCCAAGGCTGCTCTCCGAGTTGTGCTACGTGTCACCACTGAGAACATGTTCCTTATCATTCTCGGGTGTAACACTAGTTGAGATTGTATTTCCAAGGAAAAAAAAACAATTGCATCCACTATATTTATCTTATCTCATTAAAGACTGCCTTTAATTATCAAGCATCGGAGGCAACTAGGAAGATGTGAATCATCTTCCCCTCCCCACCCCAAATCCACAGTAGGAATGTTGTGCACGTTCCGTGGCGTGCGGGAGCTTGAAAACCATTGAGACGTGTTGTAGCCGTTAGGGCTCTCCAGACGCTGAGGTAAGCTGTTAGGGTATTCTCTCCCCGACAGGTAAGACCTACATTCTGTGTAAGTCAAGCTGCATCTCCTGTTTTCACAGACCTGGGCACGCCTGCGGATCGTTGGCTCAGCTACAGAAACACAGCACCCAGCTACATCCACCCACACTGAACGGCTCACCCCAGTTATCACCCTTCTCTTACTGTAACTCCTTCCCAAGCCTGCTGACGTGAGGTCATGACATACTCTTCACTGGAAGCAAAAAAAGAAAAGAAATAAGAAAGTTTAGACTGTGGCCTATTACACCACAAAATGAACTCATTTCACACAAACAACTCATCAGCATGTGACCAGCTCAGGCTGCAGACAGACGCTGACAAGGAAGGTGCAGAGAACCCCCGTCCCAGCCCGAGGAAGGGGACTGGCCTGGCCTGGAAATAGAGTCAGGAAAAAAATCAGCACCACACAGAAGTAAGACACTGCTGACATTCTGTTCGGATTTATCCCGTGCCTGCACCCACACTAGCAACTTTTAGCCATTTTACTATAAATGTAAAGGCTTGACCAAAACCGTATCAAACCTAGAGCACCAGCTAGCAGCAACAAGTTTTCATCTTCTATTAGCTGTGTGCATGTCTGAGTCAAAAGATGCACATTGCTAAAGCATTAAACAACAAACTCATTAAATTAACCACTGTTATAATTGATTACAATTAACAGATGAGGTCAGCTGCACCACTCATTCGACACTTAGGCAGCAGACTGCTCACTAGAAGAGGTGCCAAAAGCTTTACGCAGCCATCTAGGCCATCCTCGGGCCCCAGGGCAGGACCAGTTCCACACGGAGCATCTCCAGCAAGCACCCCTGATGCCCAACGGATCTCCCTCGCTGTGTTGTAAGCTGTGTCTCTAATCCCCAGAGGAGGTGGACAGTTTACTCCCCTTCTGTCTGGCTGCAAATTTTTAGATTTTCGAGGTGTGCTGTCACACTCCCCTCTCCTTTCCTTCAGCTAAGTAAAAGCCAATATTCAGTATTTCCTTGTGGACCCTATTTCTTAGCTCTCTGACCGTTCACATGTCCTGAAAGAGGACCCCAAACAGGACACAACAGTCCAGTGAGGCCCCACAAGGTTCACGTGCTTTGTGTGTTTGTGTATCTCCACAGGTTACTCTTTCTTCCATAACAGCACGGCTGATTCACTTGTCACTTCACCTACTCTAACACTCATTTCCTTTCCTGCCAGCATACTCCTGCATCCCATTTTTCATTTGCTCGTACTTGTGCAGACAATCATGTCCACCTCAGCAGAACACTTCGCACCCGTCCTTTCACAGCCGCACCTTCCTGCCAGGTATTTCTCTCATGTGTCCACACTATCAGAATAATCCTTCAAGGAGCCTGAATCCTACCTGACTGGCAGGGTATCAACTGCAAACTCACTGTGCACTCCCTGTATCCCATTACCAAAATCACAGAGGGCTTTGCCAAGCAGTATGTGTTTGAGGAGGAACTCCTGTGAACCGGCTTACAGATGTCCTTCCAGAATGACACGTAACCACCGATCACTTCTTCAATCGATTACACACTAGGAAAAGCATTTTTAGGTGCAGCCAACCTTTCTGCTAGGACAACAGCTGTAGTAAGATCTACTCTTTGGATTACTGGAAGCAAAAATCTCCTTCACTTTCACTACGTAAATATTACCCAAGTCCACTCAAAAATATTTAGAGATTTATACAAAACACCAAGCTAACAAACCTTCTGCTAAAAGCAGGAACATTTCCTATGAAGCCAGCAGTTTCAGTTCCTCCTGTACCTCAAAGGCTAAGGAGCACCTTAGTGGTACTCCATCTCCAAAGCACCCAGGAACATCTGGCCAGCTGTTCTTCTACAGAGTACTACCCCTCGTGACTTTTCTTTCCATCTCCTTCCTCGCTCTAAATCTTCAGACCCAGTGGGTCTCCTTGTGTCACAGTGCCTTTTCAGAAGGCAGGAAAAGATGACCAACTACCATGGCAAGAGAAGCAAATTCATCTACTTACTTTATTCCTCACCTGGAATATTTGTTTAACATTAAAGCTGGCAAGAACGGTTACTGTAGTTTTTCCTCAGTATTTTACTGGGGGTGTTGGATGTTAATGAGGATACTGAGCTCTTCTACAGCAATATTTCCTAGAATATTCTTACGTCCCTCTTGCTGAAATCCTGACCCATGCTGTAAGTGTTTCCTGTCTAGACTCTTGCTGTTCCTTCTGCCCTTTCTAAAGCCACACTCATTTGTCTGCAAGACAACAGCTACTCTTTTTCCACAAAAAGGACTACTACTCCTCTTCTCTGGTACCGTCACAACATCCTCTCCACCTTGGAACCTTCCTACAAGGAGAAACAGAGCAAAGCCACTCTATCCCCTGGTGCAAGACTATTAATCTCACCAGGACACACTCCCTCCCGGGTCAGCGGCCCAGGAGCCTCTGCCCTCCCACCCCTGAGAGCCGTGCCCATGGAGAGGAGCTCCTCGCACACAGAGCCCACTCACTTCCCCGCGGCTCAGCTGTGCAGATGTCAGCTTGCTTCGCACAGGGGAGGTTCGTGGGAACTCTTCTCTTTGGAGACGTCGCTATCTTTGAATTTGGCCACCAAAGGAAACCACGCAAGACAAATTCAATCACAGAACTCGGTAGAGTTGAGCAAATAAACCTTTTTTTTTTAATTTTAGCTTGAGAAATGAGAATGACCAAGACATGCAAAAACTACAAAGTCATGTTTCAAACTTCCTTTTTCCAAAAACAAAGCACCAGAAGAGGCAACATCAGCTACACTGAAATTTCTTTCCTCTTTTTATTCTTCACACAGAGGAAATAACCACAAAACCCCTCTTTACTCTGCTGAATGATTGTCCCAGATTTGTTGAAATATGGGTGAGGCAGTGCTGTGTTTTTCATGAGCTGAACAAAGGAATTATCTTAACCAAACATTGCATCTCCCCAGAAAACTCAAACCAAAGTGTTTAGACACTTTAAAAACTGGTAAAGCATGGCTAGAACACCCTGGGGTGTGCCTGACACCAAGCATCGGGGAAGAGACCAAGCAGCAAACCCCACAGTCCCTGCCCATGGCCATGCCAGCCGGTTTCTTTATGAATTTATACAGCCAAACGCTGAGGCCTCCTACGGACACAAACAGGAGGGGAGAATCTGCACTGTACAAATCCCTTAAGGCTACACATCACTATGTGATTATGTCCATTCAGGAATTCTCAGGTAGTAGTTTCCAGTAACACCTCATTTCTGCCTCATATCCCTGTTTATCGGGGAGCGTCCAAAGCACTTACGTTCCAACCCAAAGCTGGAAGTGCCCGGATAAACTGAACCAGGTGCCTTGTTTCTCCCCTCTCCTCCACACTCAGACCTGAGACAAAGGAGGTCCATCACCTCCCACCGCACATTTGACACTGTTAGCTGGGACAGAGACTCCAGAAGGCAGAGAGAAACACTGCCACCCACCAGCAGTAACTCGGGGACCTGTGTTTCCTCCCACCCTCAGGTAGGAACTAAAACATCACTCCTCAAAATGCCGACCAGTCCACAGGAAGCACAAGCGTCCGATATCCCGGAGATGCGTCATTTAAGACTCCGCTCCTCGGCGCTCTGGCAAGGCAGTTTCCACCACGCCGTGCCACCTCCACCACAAGCCAACAGCCACCTTTCAAAGCTTGGCTTTCGTCTAGCGCACAGCTCACAGCCGCCAGCAGCAACACGCCAAGTGAGAGGCAAGAGATTCGCAGCACAGAATCCCTCGGGGAGAGATACCCACCACAAGAGCACTGCTGCTCAGCATGAAGCATCAATATTAGTTTTAGAGAAGATTCCTCAATTAGGAAGCCCTGACTATAAAACTATGCATTAATGATGAACGCAGAACTTTAACACAGTGCATATATCCCTTCAGGAGGAGGAAAACGACGACAGAGGAGACATTTCTGCCTATCATGTATATATAACATCAGAATCAGCATCGTAAAAGCCCATAAACAGAACGGTTTCGATTCATGAACAGCCCATAAAGACAGCACAGCGTCAACTCGTTAAAAGCCCACAAAGGGAGCGCGGTGCCCGCTCACCGCCGCTAGCGATGGCACTCCGCTGCGCCCCAGTTCTTGCCCCAGGACGCAGCCTCCGTCCTCCCTGGGGGAGAGCAGCCGGCCGGGGTCCTGCCCCGTGCCCGGCTGTGCCAGCGCAGGCGCTGCCCGGGCTCCGCGATGGCTGAGGCCACCCAAACAGGGAGGGGGAAGACACAGGTCCCTGCACGTGTCCCTTGAAACGCAGTGAAACGACGTGGGTGTTCTGTCACCTCAGAACAGAAATGTCACATCCTCTGGGCAGGGGAATTACACGGCTGTACCCAGGACCTGCTCACACACATTTCTGGGTGCCCGCCCCGCCGCACGTTTGACAGGCGTTCCCGTACACAGATTGCCACCCGCCTGGCAAGAGCCTGGAGAGCAGAGTGCCCAGCCTGGCACAGGAGGGCTGCAGAGCCAAGCGCCAGCGCTCCCCGGTGCCCGGGAACTCGAGCAGGTGTACGGGACCGCGCCAGCTCACCGGGGCGGCCTCCTCGCACCGCCGGGTCAAGACAAAGGCCCCGCTGTCCCCTCGGCAGCATTCCCGATCACTTCCAGGAGCCTTTTGGCAGGGAGGGCCCTGGCCAGGCCCGGGCCGTGCCACCACCCGCAGCGCCCCGCTCCCGCGCGGCCCTTCACGCACCTGTGACCCCGCGCCGTGGCCACGCACCGCCAGGGCCGCCCGCACGGGGGGATCCCCCTGCCCTCAGAGCCCCGCACTGGGGGCAGGCGGGGACAGCCGGCAGGACCCCCCGCTCCGGCAAAGGGAAGGAGGGGGGGGGTCTCCCAGCCCACCTGCCGGCCCTCGGGGCCAGGCCGGGCCCTGGCAGCGCTGGGGGTGATGGGGCCTGGCGCTCGCAGAGGGGACGGGGCAGGGGCCCGGGAAGGGCACGGGGGCCGGAGGCCGCCCGCCAGCCCGGCCCGGCCCGCCCGGCCGAGGGGAGGGGGGGTGCCGGCGGCCAGGCCCGGCCCGGCCCGGCCCGGCCCGGCGCACTCACCCGCGCGGCCCGGCTGCCCGGGCGCGGCCAGCAGCAGGAGGCAGAGGCAGCTCCGCGCCGCCCGGGCCCAGGCCATGGCGCTCCGCGTCCGCATCGCCCCTCCCGGCTGGGGCGCTGGGTCCGGCCGGCGGCCCGCGGCCTTATGGGGCCGGGCCGGGGCCTGCGCCGCGCCGCCCTCACCGCCCCGGGGCGGGGCCGCTCCGCCCGCCCGCGGCACCGCGGACAAGGGGCGGCCCCGGCCGGGAGCGGCGGCGGCTGCCCCGGGACGCCGCGGAGCCGCCGCAGGGGCAGCCGTCCCGGGGCCCACCCGGGCCACCCCGTCCGCACCGGCCCCCTGAGAGAGCCCGGCTGCGTCGGGACAGACACCCGGGCAGCACCGGCCCGGGGCACGGAGCCTGGAAGAAACCCGGCCTTAACGCGTCCAGTGCTTTCTTAGAGAGAAACAACCGAGTCCCGAGAGCAAGGGAGTCCCGAAGAAAAGGCCTGCTGAAGGGCGCTGGTCTCAGCACAGCCCACAGACACAATGGCTCTTCTGGCCTTTCCTTCCAAAAAAAACTACGTTACAAATTTGAAGCACATGGAAACACAACTTCATCGCATTCCACTGCGCGATACCACGGGACACGAGTGAGGAAGAGAAAAACTCTCCACAATGAAACACTGTCACAGGCTTTGCAGCCCTCTGCTCCACACGTCGTGCATGTGGCCCTGGCCAGCCTCCGGCCAGTGTACAGCAACCCATTAGCCACCCTCCCGAGGCACGCCGCAGAGCACGGTGGCTTCCTCCGGGAGAAGGAGGAATAAACAACATGTGACACAGCAGTCACGTTACGAGTGGGTGACGGAGAAGCACCCTCATGCCATAGTGATAAGTAGTGTATGAGAGCCTAGACAAATAAAATCCAGGTTTACCAACAACTTCTCAGATGCTGATAACCTCTCCTGGTTTTCCAAGTGTGGTACTTCACCAGTTTTTGTTTTGCTCTTGAACAAAACAGATGCAGCGAAATACCTCACCCTAGACACCGAGCCAAACCTACACCAAAGGCCACACACATCTCACCAGCACAAACAACAGACAACGAGACGTGAGTGCCCTTTGAGGGCTGTCAGCCAGAAACATCCATACGCACCCAAGCTCTCACTCACGGGGGTCTGACCAACATCTACAATGTTTTAGAAATTGCTTTTGAATGCACATAAAGCAAAAGATGCCGTTAATAAACACGCAATAGGCTGAGCAATTGGCGCAAGTCTTCCCCCTCTCCTTAACCATGAGTTCTTGGAAGATTCTAGAAGAGAATCATAGAGGTTTCTACTGCTATTGCTATGGTAAGCAACTACAGAGGAAAGAGTCGTTTGGCCCTTCACATCCCAAAACTCTGCATCCATTTTTGCAGGAGCTGCAGGAAGATGACCTACGTCTCAGGTTTCCCCCCTCGCAGCCTCCAGCAACCAGAAAACCCCCTGTTCCTCAGGACAACTCAACTCTATGAAGCCAGTTTTACATATCCTAACAGACCAAAGCACAGAGCCGTGCGGGAAGCCAGCACGCTGAATGTACAACACTGCGAGATGAGACAGAGGATTTTCTTCCCGCCTGATGTTAGAAACAACACGGAGGTTATACATCTCCAGCCCTTATGGAAGCTGCACATAGCTCGAGTCAGGTAATACCCTGCGCTTCCCAGAAGCTGGGTGTTACCCAAGCTGCAGGAGGCTTCCCGTGGATTAGGATAATATCATGGATCAAATACGGATGCCACTGTGCTCTGTACAAATAACACACAAACATGGATCAGCCACAGTTCCTGCCTGAGGGGCATGAGATTCCCTGGTCCGTATTTAGCAAGAGCTATATCCACCTTCCTCGACTTCTCCCACCACTCACCACCACTATCGCAGCCTTGCAGTACAAGGAATTGAAGACAACACACCTCAAAGCTCCAGAAACGAACCAGAAATGAGGCCGGAAAGCTAGGGCAGCTTCTGAAGGCACATTTTGGGTCAAATGCAGACCTGCCAACTTTGGGAACAGAACCGAGTGCTGCTCATCTGATCACCCAGTTCAAACACCCCTGAAATGCCCACATCAGCAGAGCTATCGCTCAGACATAGTGGAAGATGCTCTTGGAGAAGAACCAGGTGAAACAAACCAAGAAATCCTGGCGCTCTGCGATGTCTTAAGCCACAACTGAGCCTCAAAGGCAAGCACTGGGATTCAGGCCCTTCGCTATCTTCAGCACAGACTTTATGACTAGAATAAGGCAAAGTGAGAAAACCCATTGCAGACAAGAGCCTTAGAGATTACTTGATATTAAAATTAGCATGTTTCATTCTTTCAAAGGCTTAAACAGGAGCGATGCTCTCTTAAAACAGGCATAAAAGGCAGAAACAGGAAATACCTCAAAGAAGTGAACTTACTACAAAAAAATGTACACAAATGGAAACCAAATATGCGTGCTGGACACCTCATTTCCCCAGGACATTGGTAACACAAGAGTAAGCCGTGCAACACAGCAGCCAGTCTAGCTGAGATCGCTCGCTGGTGTGGCTGGTGAGCCAAAAAGGTGCAAACCCAACTACAAACACCAAAGGCAAGGTAGTGTGCGATGTGATGACAACGCTGATGTGGTAGATGTTGAAAAGGACCTCACTCAATGTCTGGGGAAAGGAGTTTGGTGTTTTTCAAGGAAAAACATTCCATTGTCCTTTGACAGAGCAGGGACACAGTCCTCTTGCCTGTGGGACCACAAGGCAGCAGCCCCACTTCCTAGGGAATGCAGCGAAGAGGACGGTGCGAGGCCAGAGACGTGAGGACCAGCAGATAACTGGGACCTTTGCATCTCCTCTGCAGTGGTCAGGCAAGCCCACGCAAAGAGGCATTTCCTCCTTTGTGCTTTGTCACTGCCAGGCCCCTTTGGAGGCTTTAGAAGATTTTTAGTCTGGTTTCTAAGGGGAGCAAGGCTGATGTACAACACTAGTGGCAGTGCGGTCTGGTGTATTGGGGTGTAAATCTCATACACGTGTGTACTTGTGGAGTTCACTGACACTTTGTGAGCTGGACGACAGACACTGCTGGGCTGTGGTTTAGCGAGCCACACTGTGCTCGAGCAGACAGTGAGGGCAGGGGAGAGGATACGGAATGAATTCCCCAAAGGACTTCTGCTGTTTGTCAGTTCCTTTCACAGTAACAAAGCTGTAGAATCAGCAAGAAAAGAAATTTCTCAGAAATCCTCATGCTGGGGCTGGCCATTACACTCCCTTTTCTAGTGACTGCCAAGTGTGTACCTTTGCCAGACTGAAGGGTGTAAGGACTCCAACTAAACTGGCTAAACATGTAAGTGGTTTTAAATAGCACAGTCAGACATGGCATGTTCTCCCTCCAACCTCAGTCCTGCTGGCTCCCACATCCTCTCCTCATACCACATGCCTGGTGTTTGCTTATAAGCACTGTAAATAAAAACAGATCAAGGATTTTGGATGCAGTCAGGACTTCACTGACATCACCAGCAACACACTCGTTAACACTGCACCAGTGATCGCGGGCTGATGGGCACCTACGAATCCTGGTAATGGCTCTTTCCCAAATGCATTCTTATCAAATTACATGTTTTGCCTGGCTTCCAGCTGGAGTTAATGAATGCCACGTACCTGCCTCAAACTGCGCTTGGCATTTCCAATCTAATGACCTCAAGACACTGTGGGGGTGATTAAATGAGGTAGAAGAAAACAAGGCAGAAGAAAACTGATGGAGACAGGCAGCAGCGTGTCCAGATATAGAGGGTCAATAGCAGGATCCCAGTCTCCAACCCTCTGCCTTTATACAGCTGAGTGTGCCGTTCTCTTCAGTTAATCACCAAGTCTCATCCAGAAAGCACTCAGAGGCAGATCTCTACAGCTCTCTGAGCAAAACAGAGTAGGCAAGGGGGCTCCCAATGCCAATCCCTTTGTACAAGGGATAGGGCAATTAGGATAAAAACATCCTGCTACTCGGCTATCCGAACAGGACTAGTTCCTCCTCTGGGCAGGCAGATGGTCTAGGCAACTCCTGAAATCCCTTCCCTGTTTCCCTGTTAACAGGCTGTTTGCTCAAGGGGTCAAGTTCCTTTTATTTCAAAAGACTTCCAAAGCCACACTTCGGGGAGCTCAGGGGAGCAGAGACAGCTTCACCCCTCCTGGCTCTAAGCCTCCGCCAAGCAGCACAAGGCTGTACAGCTCCTCCGGACCACGACCCGCTGCTGCCCTGGCTGGTGTTTCCTTGCTGCCGCCTCTCGCCTCCGGCAGCGTTCCCAGCCCCTTTGGACATGACCTCTCCGCCAGCAATTAACGTGGTAAAGTCTGAAGCATTAGGCCCTAAAGCATGAGTTTCATTTGCACCCATTTCAAAGATGCTTTATGCTGACGGAATGGTGTAAAACCTGAGCAAAACACACACTTGATGTGATTTTTTCCTCTGCCTTCCTTAGTGGTGCCAACAAAATCCACTGCCACCCAGCCCACATGCTATGCAGCCTTTAAGGTATTTCTAAAGCCACTTGGAAGCTGCTTAATCATTGAAGAAGGGCTCAGTGGGACAGCCGGCCATCACATCCCACAGACAAACCAACTCCTGTCGCGGGTCAGAGGGAATTGGACTCCAGCAGTGCCACCGCACAGCTCTGCAGCCCGACAACGGCCGTTAGCCACCAGCGGACGAGCCAGAGCCGCAGCTCCCCGGGGAGGGGGGTGTCACCCCGCGCCGGGCCCACGGGGCACGCTCAGCCTCACCCCCCCTCTGCCGTGAGGGGAGCAGAGGCTCCCCACACCGGCCAGGGCCGCCCCCGCAGCGCCCAGCCCGGGCTCGGGGGAAGCTGCGAGCCCCACCGCAGCCCGGCGAGCCCCGGCCGCCCCTCCCTGCCGCTGCCCAGCCCAGGCGGGAGCGGGGCCCGCGGCGAGGCCTTCCCCGGGGCTAACGGCAGGCGGGAGCACCCCCGGGGCGGGGGCACGGGGCGCGCCCTGCTGCAGGGAAGGGTCCCCGGTACCGGGACAGGCGCCCTGGGCACCTCTGCCGGGCGCGGGGCGAGCGCCTGGGCGGCAAGCGGCGGCCGGGGGCAGCGAGGCCTCGCTCCCCGGCAGCGGGCCGCTCCCGCCCGCGCCAGCCGGCTCCCACCGCGCCCCAGCAACTCACGCCGAGCGGGGCAGCGCGTCCGGAGCCCCGTCTCTGCCGGAGGCCTGCGCGGGCAGCGGCGGGAGCGGCGCGGAGCGCGGCCGCCCCTCACGGCGGGAAGGGCGCGGGAGGGACCGCGCCCAGCACCGGTGCCCCGCCCCTTGCCTTCGCCCATAGGCTGGCAGGCCTCCCCAGCAGCCAATCGCCTCCTCGCCTGGCGCGCACTTCCGCCTCACCTCCCCAAAGCCCCCACGGCAGCTTCTTCCGCCTTTGCTCTGATTGGTTGAGAGCCGCTGTTCCCCGCCTCCCGGGGCAGGACGGCGGGCGCCCATTGGCTGTCCCGGCGCCGCGCCGGCGCGGCCCGGAGGCCGGGGCGGGCGCGGCGTTTCCTAGCAGCGGCCGCCGCCATGGCGCCGCGGCGCGGCGCGCCCGTGGGGTACGCGCTGCTGTGCGGCCAGGCCGCGCTGCTGCTCGGCAACCTGCTGCTGCTGCACGGCGCCTCCCGCGGGCCGCCCCGCAACGGCTCCGAGACCGAGGCGCCCGCGCCGGGGCTGCCCGCTGCCGCCTGGGCCTACACCGACCCGCGGGCGCCGCTCGTCCTCTGCACCTACCTGTGAGCGCGGCGGGCCGGGCCGGGCCGGGCCGGGCCGCGGGGGGAGCGGGCGCCGCGCCCTCCCTCACCGCTCCCTCCTTCTCCGCAGCCCCGATGAGTTCGTGGAGTGCGAGGAGCCGGTGGACCACGGCGGGAACGCCACGGCGCAGCAGGAGCTGGGCCACGGCTGCGTGAAGGTGAGGGGCGGGCGGGCAGGGCCGGGGGCGGCTCTTTGGGGCCTCGCACGGCGGCCCCGGCCCCGGCTGAGCGCGGCCGCGGTGCCCGCAGTTCGGCGGACAGGCCTACGGCGAGGTGGACCACACGCGGGTGCAGTGCCGGGCGCTGGACGGCATCGAGTGCGCCGAGCCGCGGAGCTTCCTGCGGGGCAGCCGGCCCTGCGTCAAGTAGGACGCGGTCCCGGGGGGCGGGAGGGCCCCGATCCCCTCTCCCGGCCCCGCTGCCCTCTCCCGGCCCTGCACCGCTCCCGGCCCCCACCGGGGGGAGCCGCGCCGTAAGGCTCGGGGCGAGGCGGGCGGGGACCGGCCGCCCCCCCCGCAGCCCCCCTCGACGCGGCTCCCCACGCCCCCGCTGCAGGTACACGGGGCACTACTTCATCACCACGCTGCTCTACTCCTTCTTCCTGGGTTGCTTCGGAGTGGATCGGTTCTGCCTGGGCCACACCGGGACGGCCGTGGGGAAGCTGCTGACGCTCGGAGGACTGGGCATCTGGTGGTTCGTGGATCTGATTCTCCTCATCACCGGCGGGCTGATGCCCAGCGACGGCAGCAACTGGTGCACCGTGTACTGAGAGGAGCGGGGCTGACCCCGGCAGGGACCGGCAGGACTGGGGACGGACTCCTCCACGCTTGAAGGACTTCTGCCTCGCACAAGCGTGGATTTACAAAGCTGTAACTTCATCTGCAGAGCAATTATTCTTGTTAATTCCTCTGTACAAATCATGGACACAAAATTGCTCAGTGTATATTTTGCTTGTTTAAAATAATCTGGATTTCCCCCAGGCAGTGACAGGTTAAGAAATCAGACCTTGCAAACACAGGCGGTCAAACAAATCTTAATAAAGTCTGGAAGGAGCTGACTCCTCGTGCTTTCAGTATTAGTAGAGTACGTACAGCCACAGAGACGCAGGCCACTAGTGTGTGGTTTTGTGTTACTAGACTTTGCAAACCCAAACCAGTGTTATAGAGAGTCTCCAGCAAAGTGATGAGCTCTAATTCTGCATTATTTGTGTAAAGCCATGTTTGCTGGCTGCAGGGGAAGCTGGGTTAGGTTTAGGAGAACCTGCACCCTTTAGAGATTACTTTGCACCATCTTGCAGGCGGGGAAAGCCACAGGGCAGCAAACAGTTACTATTCAGGCCTCTCAAAAGAAGTGCTTGTGTCCATTGCAGTAACTCTCCCTGCCCTGCTCGTGTTACAGAAACATCACCTCTAGGACACATACACTGCTTCGGAGTGGTTGCACTGTTATTTTAAAATTACCTGATTCTGTTCCTGTCCCCTGCCCTTCATAGTAAGTGTGCTTTTCAAACCATCCTCCATCGTGCTGCCAGGGCAGCAGGTTGCATTCCCTTTCCGTGCTGCCAGTCACAGTCTCTAAAACCACGGCCATTCAGTGGCAACCATTTGTGTTTTACAAAACTGTTCAACACTAATCACCTTGCCTCATTAGTGACAGAACACTCCTTTCTACCCGGAGCTGCAGGGAACGACCAGGAGCCATCGGCGAGCTGGGAAGGGGTCGGAGCTGCCATGGGGTAACTCCTGCCCCCGTGCCGGTCACCCCCCGGCTCTGGCCCACGGCACAGGGTGCGTGCGGTACCGAGATGAGTGGGAGCTTTGAGCAACCACGCAGCCAAAAGAGGAAGCCCCACCAGATGCAGTCTGAAAACTGACCGAGCTGAATAAAAACGGGAAAAGGAAGCTGCAGAGTGACAGACAGAACCAGACACAAAATCCATATATGCAAAAAAGTCCAGTCACTTTTGACATAAAATACAGCAAATGTGCCCTCCCCGTTCTCACCCAGTTCTGCAAACCAGGGACCCTCCAGCCCTTCGCCTTTGGCGAGTTTCTGCCCGTGTTACTTCTGTCTCCAGCGGAGCTGCAACGGGGCTCAATCTGGCTGGGAATTCTGCCTATTCCAGTTTTGGTTTGTGGTTTATTGCAACAACTCCTCCTCTCCGGGGACTGGGGTTTATATCCCAGTTAGGTCACAAGTAATCTGAATTTGGCAGCTTTGCAGAGGCCTCAGGGCAGTGGGGTGGGGGGGAGGCTTCATCATGAAACTACCACATTCTTCGGACCAGTGGAACAACGGGGCTGAAAAGCCCATGGGGGTGGAATTATGCAGTGAGCCAGAAAGAAAAAAATAATAATCCTGTGTGCAAAAGCCCGTGGTCATTAACATCTCCCCCTGTCCTCAGCCCAGCAGCTGCCAGCTAACAGCAGGACCTCACATTCCTTCGTGCCCGAGGCTGCCACTGACTGCGCTGGGGAATACCAGGGTGTCCGACAGCCTTCCTCCTGCCCGTGTACTCAAAGGCACAGACGGTTGTGACTTCCCTGACGCCACCACGTGCTCACCCCCTCTCACCCCAGAACCCGCCTGTGTGCCAGGCAGTGCCAGCGCCCACCTCGCAGCTGCCCGCAGGAAGGTGCTCAGCCAGTTCTCGCTGGAAAACGTGACACTGAGAGCGAAAAAAAAAATAAAAAGGAACAAAGTGTTTAAACCAAGAGTTTTATTGGGACACGCTTACTCACGGAAGGGCTCGAGGTGAGCAATAGCTGGAGCTCTCAACTCAGCAGCAATAAAATTAAAGTTGTGCCTGGGGCGGGGAGGACGCACATCGCCTGGGGACGGGACGGTTTCCTCCACGCTGTCGTGTTCCTTACCAACGCGCTGTCCGGGGGACGTGGGAGGGTGGGAATGAGAAACAGGAATGTTGCAACAGCGCTGGAGCCACTGGTGGTTTCTCCTCCTGGATAATTACCCCTAATTGCGCAACGAGCTTCTGCTTCACCATCCCAGGCCAGAGGAAAGTTTGCGATTATCAAGCAACAAAAAGTACTTGGTACTCCGTGGTTTTGAAGCCTTGCACGAAGTAACCCTCATCCCTCTGCATTTGGTGTTCTCTAGAAATGAGGTCAGAGCACCACCACCGAATGCTCCGACCCTGTGAATGACAGGCTGAGCAAATCACTAAAGCATTTTTGAAACACCGCGTTACGAGCCAAACAGCAAGTCAGCCTGAAAAGAAAAATTTCAAACACTAGTGCAAACAAAGCAAAAAGGAGAAGAAAAAGGACCAGCATGATGTGGGTTCCTACAATTAAATAACCAATATTAACACTCGCCCCGTACCGTCTGCATCGATTCCCGCGCGTTTTCATAGTTCCAGTGTTCTCCAGCACCCCCACACAACCCCTCTGGGCCACCCTTACCCCCGAGTTTGGGCGGCCCCATCACCCCCCCAGGCTGCACCGAGGCACCTCCAGCTGCGCCCGCCCCGGGCTCCAGCACCGCGCGGCTGGGGGCAGCCCCCCGACACCGGCGGGGAGCGATGCAGGAAGATGCAATTTCAATCTTAAGAACCATGGGGTGAATCAACACCTCAGAGCTCAACTGCTAAAGCTCGGCTCCATCCCAGGCTGAGCCTGAGCTAGCTGAAGCACAGCTGTCAAACAGCTGGAGGGCAGGGACAAACCAGATTTTTTTTTGCTCCTGGGGAGCATGTTGGGCTGATTTTGCAGAGCAGAGAACATGTAATGCCAAAAATAAAAAGAAAGAAAAAAAAAGGAAAAAAAAAAGGAAGGAAAAAAGCACAGGTAACTAGTCCACACTAGAGGGAAGCCTTGTTAACTCCAGAGCACGCCAGGCGCTGCTAAGCTGGCAGTGCAATGCCCACACCGGCACCCAGGGTTTCAGCCAGCAGGTCTCCGAGGTGGCACAAAGCGTGCCCGTGTCTGACACGGGATGTGGCAGTGAGCTGGGCCGAGGCAAGTGCATCTAAAATCCCACGTGCCCGTCAGCAGGGCCCCGCGCAGCCCCGGGCACCTCCTGCAGCCTTGCCCAGAGCTCCAGTGCCAGGACGCTGTCCCTCATGCAGGGGCTGTGGGCTGGCGTCCCCCCGGCTCTGCCCAGGTAAGGCTGAGCAGCACAAAAGGGGAGAAAAACGTTTTTCCAGACACAGGAAAGGCCACACTCCCCTTCACACCCCCGAGACCTCCTGCCGCTTCCTCCGGGCTTGGTTTTTGGGGGGAATTATGCAGCAGAGGATGCCCCCGCGCCAGGCTGTGCTGGGGACCAGCACTGCCCGCCCCACGCAGCCAGCGACGGCACTGGGAGCCAGCAGGGACCCCGCTCCCGGCAGCGCGGGGCGCAGGGACAGGGGTCCGGCCGGATCCCGTATCGCAGGGGCGAGCGGCGGCGGAGGGACGGGGCACTTCGCCCCTGCCGAGACGACGGGGTGAGCTCGGTCCGAGGCGCTGAGCGGCCGCGTGGAGACTGGCCATCCCGGGCCCCCAAACCACCCCGCGGGGACCCCGGCAGCCGGCGAGGCGGCGCGTGGGGCCGGGGGGGGCTCGGCACCCGCTCAGACGTCCGAGGTCCGGATGCTTTCATCGTCCAGGTCGAAGGCGAACGGCTTCTCGTTGAGATGCTGCGGCTCCGACCTGTGCCGCACGCGCATGCCCGGCGTGGCTCCGGCGTCGCGCTCCGCCGGGGCCGGCAGGAACACGGGGTCCCTCGGCAGCGCGGGCATCTCCTCCGGCGCCGGCTGCTTCCCCTCCGCCCGCGGCACCGGCGTCCAGGGCTGCCAGGAGGAGGTGGAGGGGGCTCGGCCCAGCGCTCGCCTCTCCTCCGCCACCAGCCGCTGCTGGGAGGGGGCCGAGGGGCCCCCGGGCCTGCCCATGGAGGTGGATCTCACGAAGGACATCTCCTGCAAGGACAGACACAGGGCGAGCGCTGGCGGCTGTGCGTGCCACGCTGTGAGCAATCTGCCAAGCGCTGGGGACCGGGACCTTCTGCAGGAAGGGAAAAACCCCTGAGCAAACTGCCCATCCGAATTAAACGGCCCTTTGCCATCGGTCTGGCTCTCGCTCGTGCCCCGGAGCAGAGCAGGGCTCACGCAGGTCAGGTTTGACGGCTCAATCTCACTTCTCAATCTTGTTCAAGGAAACTTTTCCAGTGACTGGCAAACCAGCCCGGGGAGGGCAGGGATCCCGTCCTGGAAAGGGGCTAACCGAGCTCTTACACAAGCCACTAAATAAATATCTTGTACCTTGGCATAATCTTCATGTGACACTAAATATGAAGCAGAGAGGACGTGACTTACCCTCGGGCGGGTTTTCAGGGCCTGGACGGCCCCCGCGATGGCTCGGATCCAGCTGTGCATGTCCTCGGGGCTGTCCGCCTGCAACACACACCGGCCGTGAGCCTCTGCCTTCTGCAGCCCCCGGCACAACCAGCCTCCATCCCCGCAGCGAAGCACAGACACGCAGGCGGACAGGCCACCAGGGTCCCCGGAATATTTTCTACTCATTTATCCTTGCCTAAAAGTCACCACAACACCCTCTCCTCCCCCGCGGAAGGGGAGCCGCTCTCCACCCTGCACCATTTTTATACCAAGAATGGATAAAGCATTTAAGGAAAAAAAACAATTGTCGGGGTGTGACCAACCCTGTCCCTGCACTGGGGTCTGCCTCCTGCCACGAGCCCGCCCGGGGCCCCCTCTCCGGGCAGCAGGGCTTGGGGGATTTGCCCGTGCACGTGGGGATGTGCAGCCACGGCACGGCACGGCACGGCACGGCACGGCACGGCGGCTGCTCTTCAGGGGTGCAAGTGCCGAGGGGTGTTGCAAACACCAAGAGCACCGGGCACAGCATCCCCCATCCGCTGCCTCAGCCAGCGACGGGGAGACCGACCCGACACCCTCCGCAGGCAGCGAGGGGCTGCCCGGAGCCGCGGGACAGCGGAGGTGCTCGGGATGCTCACGGGATCGCCCCGTGCTCGTGCCTCTGCTTTTTCCTGCTCGCTATTATAAATAAGCCCAAGGGGAGAAGTGAAACCGCGCGGCAGCCCTCCCTTGCTGCCCGTGCCCCCGCGCCGGGCGAAGCTGTCACAGACTCATCTGCTCGCGTCCGCTGGCCGAGGGGCTGCTGGGGATCAGCCCGTGTGCGGCTGGTGCGGGCCAGAGAGAGCTGAGGGCGCTGCCCAGCAAACGGCCTCGGCTGCCTCACCTGGATGTAGAAGGTCCTGGAGCTCGTTACGATCTCAAAGAGGTTGTCCCGCATCAGGAGGTCCCTGGGAACAGCGAGAAAGAGACGGTCACTGCCCAGGAGTCGTCGTGGATGGAAAAAATCCGTATTGACCCTCATCTCTGGAGTGGGCTGGGGAAAAGCACACTGAAGGCAAACCTTGGATCTCATTGGGATTTTGAGACGACGACCCCAGCCTCCAAACCTGCACCTACAAACACACTCCAGCCTCTGCCAGCAAACCCCTGCCCCTCCCCAGACCCGTAACCCACCTCATTTACAGTTCATTTAAAATGTGAGCTATTACTTATTAAAAAAAACAATTCAAAGACACATTAATAAATTGTATTTTTACTTCGCTACAGAGGTTTGTTTTCTTAGTTCATTTTTCACTGCCTGGCACGGTCTCGCAGCAGCAGCCGCTGTTGGGGGCCCTCTGGGCTCCCCAAAGGAGAGAGCCGAGTTCCCCGCCTGCCCTCCCCTGGTTTGGCTCCTCGGGGGCTGCTTCCCCCCCGCACCCGGAGCACCCGGAGCTCCCGTTGGCTGCTCCGGCCCCGGCACCACCCGGGACTGCGGCAGGAGCTGCTGCCCAGGGAAACACGGACGGGAGCATTACCCAGACTTGACCAGGCACTCGTGGGTCTTGCAGACGTCCTTCAGGAGGATCGAGCGCAGGGGCTCCTTGTCCTGCGGGGACGAGAGGAGATGCTGAGGGGCCCGGCTGGCCCCCGGGGCTGGCAGCGCTCGCCTGTGCTCACAAAGCCCCCACAGACCCCTGCTCGGAGCAGCCGGTCCCGGGGGGGACCACTCACCTGCTCACACTTGTAGTAACTGATGGAAAATTCATCCAGAACAAAGTACCGTCGCTTCCAGCTCTTCCTCTGGAAGAGAGAGGAGGGAACCGCTCAACGCCGTCCCCACGCTGCTGTGGTCCTGCACCCAGAGCATCCCCGGAGCACCCACGGGGCAGCCCAAGCCCACCCGCGGCGCAGGGGACCCCCACACTCACCACGTTGCCCTGCTTCACGCCGTAGCCGCTCTTGAGGACGGGGGGCCCGGCGGGCGGCTTGGTGGCCGAGGTGGGGATGTAGCTCTGCGAGCGCCGCAGCAGCGGGTGGGCGGCCACGTCGCCGCCCTCCCCTCCGTCCCCCCCGTTCTGCAACCGGAGAGCACAGAGTTACAGGGAGCAGGGAGAGAGCAGGGAGGGGAACTCCCGGGGAGAAGGCAGGACCCCTGAGCCGGAGGGAGAAGCAACCCCGAGCAAGCCCCGAGCGCAGCGCTGCGTGCCCGGGGCTGACTGCGATGCCTGGACACGAGCAGGGCGATGAGCCAGAGCCCAGAGCTGATGGTATCTCCTCGCATGCAGCTTTTCAGGCTGCTGCCCGGGGACTGTTCACCCTCTTGGCACCCACATGTTAAAAACAACATTAAGAAATTGGAAAGGCTACAGAAAAGCCACAGAAGCAATTTGAGGGCTGGAGAAAATCCCTCGCAGCAGGGGAGTGCAGGGACCTCGTGTGCCCGGCTCAGTCAGCACTGAGGAGCAGCTCGCCTGCACCACAGCCCTGCCCGGGGAGCACGGGGCGAGCAGCCCCTTCGCCTGGCAGAGGGAGGCAGAACCAAACCCACCAGCTGGAAGCTGGAGCCAGGCAAACCCAAGCCAGAAAGCAGGGCTGCTTTCCAACCGGCGCAGGCAATATGTCGTGGGAACAAACTGCTCAGGGAAGCCGTGAAGTCTCCGCTCTACATTCTCACAGCCAAATTCTCCCGAAAGCAGCTGTGATGTTTGGAGCTCAGGTGGAAAACCCGCACTTCCCCGGCCCCGAGCAGCCTCTCCCCAAGCGCGATGCTCGCTGCCGTGGCTGCGTGCCCAGCACCCATCCCCTGGCTCACCCCGGGCACCCCCCAGCGCATCCCGAGGGCCAGACCCTGCCCCGCTGCCAGTGTCGCCCCTCTCCCCCCGCAGCGCCCTCCCTTCCCCCTCGGCAGCGCAGAGGATGGTTGAGACGAAACATCTGCGCTCATCTCCTTCCCCCGTCCCTCCAACCCCTTCCTCCAGCTCCGCTGAGGTTTCGGCATTGCCATGGCAGCCGGGCTGGCTCTGCCCGACGCAGCCTTATATGGCCCCGCGCCGTGCGAGTGCCAGCGCGGTTAACCAGCGACCTGCCCGCGCCGCCCCTCCCAGCACCTCCGGGAGGCTGCTCTGGTTTCTCCAGGACAGAGACCAGCAGCCGTTTGGCTGGCCCCAAACCACCACCCTGCACCCCGAGAGCGGCGGGGCAGAGCCCCAGCCCGGCCGGCACGGGGGGACCACCCGCACCCCTCGCCCGGGCTGCACCGGCCCCGCCGAGCGTCACCCATGTCTGTGTCCCAAACCAGAGGGGGGGATGCTGCTGCGAGAGGGAGCGTCACCCCCAGGGGCCGGGGCGATGCTGCTGGGCGGTCTGGGGGTGCAGCCGGGGCGCGGGGCTCCCCGCTGCCGGCCCAGAGCCAGGAAACCACGGACGCGCCCAGGAAGCTGCAGCGGAGGAATTGCCATTTCACACGGGGCAAGAGCGCGGAAAATAGCCCAGCAGCTGCTGCACCACCTCTAAAAAACCCTCTGTGAGAGAAAGAGGTTGGGCGAGCGCTGAGGATGGAGCTCGCGGCTCCCAGAGGTGGTGGCAGGGCAGGACGGGGAGGCAGGAGGACAGAGCAGCTTTAACTCACTGAAACAAACAAGTCCCAGGGCTGGATCGCAGGCACAGGGGGAAGCAGGGGGAGGCACAGCCCCTGCCCTTCCCCACGCCACGCACGGGGCTGAGGGTCCCGCAGCGTCCCAGGCGCCAGCCCCACCGACCCCGTGTGCCTCCGCACCCCGACAAACCCCGCGGCCAGGGGAGCGTCACACGCGCCTGCCAGCAAAGGAACGCTGCGATGATCTAACTCTCTGCTCTATTTTTAGTGCTGCCACTGATAAGAGCTGAAGTGAGACCCAGAGCCGGACGAGCGCCCGAAGAGGGGAGGCACCGATGGCCACGAGCTGAGGGAAGGGGGTGCAGAGCCACGGCGAGTGGTGCCAGCCACCGCCTCGGGGACGGGCCAGGCCCTGCGGCCGCTGCGGTGGGGACAGCAGCACAGGGTCCCTCTGCCCCGGGCACCTCGGCGGGGGATCTGGGCCCCAGACGGGTGGGTGGATGGTGAGGGGTGGCCAGGAAGCCGGGCAGATTCGTAGCCTCCTCCTCCTCACACCCCCTCATCTCATCACACTTCAGAGCGAGACAGAGGAGGGTGCTACGGGGTGCTCAGTGCAGCTATTTATACACCCGAGTGGGAAGGGTTTGCAGGCACCAAGCTGGTTTCCAGAAATGAAAGCACAAACCAGCCGCCCCAACAGCCCAAACTGCCTCCAGCCCCACAGCTGGACCCCCCCAGACCCCTGGACCCCAGCCCAGCGCCAGGCCACGGGACCCCCGTCCACGAGCTCTGCTGCTCCGACACCCGTCCTGCCAGCTCACCTGGTTGATGGAGATGGGCGTGTGGACCACCACCCCCCCGATGATCTCGGTTTTGTAGGCCACCTGGGGCTTCCTCTCCTGGGCCGGGGGCACGGCCGGAGGCTTCACCACCTCCGTGGCCGGGGGGATGCTGCCGCCCTTCGGCACCTATGGGGGAAAGAAAGGGGGTGAGGGGCACAGGCGTGACCGTGCTGGGCAGCCCCACGCCTGCACCGGGCACCGCCGCCTCTGTCCCCCCAGCCTAAGTGCAGTCCCTTTAAAAAATAATAAATGAACAAGCCAAGCATCACCTCACAAGTCTGGGACTCGCCTCTGCAGCCCCACGCGTTTGTGGGACACTTGCTCCTTTAATTGTCCCCGAGCTGCTTACAGCTGGGCTTAGCGATGAGCTTTCACCTGCCCGAGGAGGCAGCTGGTCTGCAGGGGAAAGTTGGAAACTTTCTGTCTTACACCGACGCGCAGCCGGGCAGGTCGTGTCTCCGCATCCCCGGGCAGAGGCTGCGCCGCGGGGACCCGGCTCTGGGTACCGGCATCCTCCCCTTCCCCGCCCCAGCCCCTTCCCCCTGGCACCCGGCTCTGGACAGAAAGTTTCCAAGTTTCCCTTCCCAAGTTTGCACTTCCACTTCTCTAATGCCACTAACGGGGGTCTCTGGCCCCAGCCCACCCCGGGCACACAGGGAGCGACCTGCGCTGCCCCGGGCGAGCAGGAGGTGGGTGCGTGGCAGGGCTGGGGAGCCGGCACGGGAGGAAACGGTTTCACAACGCAGAGACATCGTGGGCAGCGGGGCGAGGGCAGAGGGCAGGAGCTGCATCCCTGCAGGCAGCAGCACGAGGGGAAGGTGCTGCTCAGTGCCCGGCACCGGTCGGTGCTGCTGCCAGCTTGAGCCTCCTCGTGCAGAGCTGAGCAGTGTCCCCGGTCACGGTCACACCTCAGTGCCTCGAGCCCCCGAGGCCCCGGCTGCAGGGACAGCACGCAGGGTGAGGAAACACAGGAACCGATTTGCCAAGAGCAGAGAAATCTCCGTGAGAAGCAGAAGCTGAACCCGGATCCCTGCACCGGGAGCAATGCCCAGACCGCTGCCCCATCCTCCCCGTCCCACCGCGGCGAGCGGCTCGGCCGGTGCCAAGGGCATGAGCGTCCCTGGTGTGATGCACCCGCGCCCGGGAGCCCCACAGAGCCCAGGGCAGGGGGGAGACCCTCAAGGGCCAGAGGCTGGCAAGGGTCCATGCGCCATCGAGAGCCAGAACCTCTCCCGATGGCCCTCCTGTGCCTCCCCACCCACGCCAGAGCGACGATGCCACCGCACCTCGGAGCGGCCCAAGGAAACCCAGGCGCAAACGGAGACCTACGGGGAGCTGCGGAGCGGGGAGAGAGATTTCCCACACCGGGCAGAGCGGCAGCGTCACCCACACCCCGGGGAAGGGCTGGGACAGCCGGAGCAGGGAAGGGCTGGCCAACAGCAGGGTGTGAAAATCACCGTGGTTTATCGCAGGGACAGAAGCTGCATCTCTCCCTGCCATCGCACCAGTGACCCCGCAGGCAGCTACCCCAACAAACAGCCTGGGCAGGCTCTGGTTACAATCCCTACTGGGTTTGGAGGCGAGTTGCTTGTGGCCAATATCACCCGAACCCATAAAGGGGAAGGGACAAGCCCGAGCCCGTGCAGCCAGCTCGGCAGCTTCAGGCGCTGGGGTTGTCACCTTTAATGTATCTGCAGCTACAAGAAAATACAAGCCAGGTCTGGTCTCGTAGATGAGTTTCCCACAGGGATAAACACAACACTCCAGTGATTTTTAAACAAAAAATTAAAGGAAAAAAGGTTATTTGATAGGACCCAATCCTAGACTGTTTGCCGTGATTTTGCCTTGTGTTTAGTTTACAAACCATGAACAATACCCATCAGCGCATGATCCAGCAAAGCCCTGCAGCCATTGCACATGGCAACGCTGCCAAAGCCGGGCACGCAGGAGCCTTTTGCAGGGACCCCCCGTCGCGGTGCCAGGAACCCCAGCCCCCGAGCCCCGGCGTGCGGCGCTGCCAAGGGAGCAGCGGCCACAGCGTGCAGACGGGGCTCGTGCTCCGTGGCAGCAGCGTCCCTCATCGCCGGGAGCGCCGGGCAGCCGAGCAGCGCAGCCTCCGCCAGCTACTGGGTCAGTGACCATTAATTTATGGTGATGTGAACACAACAGCGGACGGGAGGAGATGGCAGACACCCCCCCCCTGGATCTAGGCACAACCTGCCCTGCGATGCCCTACAGCACAGGGCACTTGCTACGCCTCGTCACCAGACCCGGTGTTCCACAGAGAATAAAAATTGAGTAAATAAATTATTGAAGCACAGAAAGACGCCCTTTGACAGCCACAGCGAGGACTCGGTTATGGGTGTCCCAGGGGACAGGAGGGAAACGTCCCCAGAGCAGGTGGGGACGGGGACAGATCCCACAGGACCTTCCCCGGGGCGCACGTGCCGTCCCCTGCAGCAGCTGGGCGGGGAGCGTGACGATGCTCGAGCGAAGAGCAGCAAAGTAAACCCCGACCAGGTGCTCGAGCACCCCTGGGGATGGCGGGGGGAACATCCCCAGCTCTCCCAGGCGCTGATCGAGCGGACCATCGAGGCGGGACTCGGTGACCCCAGAGCCGAGCGCGACGCACCTACCGTGATCTTACTGGCCCGGTTCAGCGCCTCCACCCAGTCCTGCAGGTCCTTCTGATCGCTGGCTTGTAAGAAATAGCGCTGAGACAAAGCGTTGATGACTATCGGAGAAGGGAACGGAAAGAGGAGTTAGGGAACCCCAGCCAGCAGCCCCTTCCCTCCCCGAGCGCAAGGATGCTCCAGGTGGGTCCCGCGGGCCGGCCGGCAGCAGCCGGGAGGGCTCAGGGGAGGCACCTCAGCCGCAGCCCCCCGTGGTGGGGGTCCCCCCCGCAGAGCCCCACCAGGGCCCGGGGTCCCCCTCACTCACCAAAGCAGAACGGAGTTTTCGGCTTCTGTTTGGGGGTGGCAATGCTGACCTGCAACGGGGCAAATTAAATACAGAATTAAAGACAACAGCACACGCTGACGGCACGCGGGAGAGCTGGACATGCCCAGGAGCTGCTGGGGAGCCGGCCCGTCCCGGGGGTCACGCAGCCCACGTGTGGCACTGGGGGAAGGTCAGTGCCGAGACGGGGCTGTGACCCCCCAGCACTGGCCGCGCTGAGGAGAGCAGAAAGCTTTCACGGGCCCTGAAAGCGCGGGATTCTGCTGCCCTGACACAGCCGCTCTTGTCAGCAATTAAGAAAATTGAGGGAAAATAGTAGTGGTTTCTCCCTAAAGAGCAGGAATCATTTATATAAGAATAATATTCCCCGGGGCTCCAAGCACAGCATTCATGGAGTATTTATTCTGACAAGCTTCCTCCTTCGAAGCCAGTCTATAATGCTTTAAATATGTTTTCTCAAGCAAACCTCCATTCTTCTGGCGTATTTACAGCGGGTAGTTACAGCCGCTGGCATAACCCCATCCTGCAGTTTGGGACCAAGTGCTGCCCTACAGCAATTTTCCTGTAGACTAAAACGTACATAATTTATAAGCGAGGCTCTTTCCGAAATGGGGAAGGCTCAACCTCCCGGCGTTGCTTCATCTGCGCTTAATTTATAAATCATGATTCAGCAGGAACAGGGAGATCTGTCCAACTCTTTATCCGGCTCCGCGTCCGCGAGCCCCCGCTCCCCGCAGCGGCCGAGGGGCGGCTCGTGGGAGAAGGACGGCGGCAGCTCCGCTCTCCGCGGTCGTGCTCGCAGCCACGGCTCCACGCGTGCCAGTCGCTGGCATTTATTGCTCTATTTTCCCATCCCGTGGAGGCTGGATAATGCCGTTACAACACACAGACCAAGCTCACAGGTCTCATCCTGCAGGGCGCTGCCCTCTAAGCGCAGGGCAGAGCTACTGGTGCCCCCGAACCCATCACGAGCGGGACCTCGGGACCGTCCCCACCTCCCCATCCTCCTTGGGTCTGACGAGCACCCTCCCGCAGACCTCGGGCTGCAGCGGGGCCCGCAGCGGGAGGCACCGTGCCGGGGTGATGGGGACCGAGTGCCACTGCGAGAGGGGCACCGCGGTACGAGCACAAACCCCGGCTCGGTCCCGTGCTGGAGCAGCAGCACGGTGCTGGTCGCCAGCTCTGCGTCCAGCTCACACCGACACCAGGCTCCCGGCCCCGCTCAGCCCCTGCGCCCGCGTCCTTCCCCATGGCAGAGCAGTTCCTCTTCCTCCCGCGCCCCGACCGCGCAGCTCGTCCCGTGCCGGGTGGTGGGTGAAGGCGAGCGCTGGTCCCAGCGCTGGGATCAGCCGTGCTGTGGGGATGCTCCCCCCTGCCCACGGACCCGCTCAGGCTCCCGGTCTGGGCAGGACCTCGCCCCCGGTGCTGCCATCGCCTGTCCCGGGAAAGCTGAGCGGAGCAGGGGACAGCGGGGAGCGTTGGCCTTCCCTCCGCCCCCCCCGGCAGTACCTTGGAGATGTAGGTCAGCTGCAGAGATCCGACTGCACCCGCACCGATTGCCAGGTTCTGCAAAACATTAAATGAGCCACGGGGGTTAAACGGCGGGGAGAACACGGAGGAGGGGAGCAGGGCTGTCATTTAGCTCCCATCAACGTCGGGTGCGACACGCACAGACTCCAGCTCCCCCAGCCACCTGGTCTAAGTGCTCTTGCTGCATGACACCACTTCCAAGACGGTAAGTATTTCTAGGATAAACTCTTCTCTTACTTGTTGTCACTGTCTCTACGCTAAGGAACAAGGGAGAGGTAACACCTCACATGGGCACAGCACTTCTGTAGGCTCCTCCGGGGTGTCAGTGGCTCGTGGTGCCGTGAGCCACAGAAGCTGTGAGGGGTTTATTCTGCTGGAGCTGGTCATGGCCACACTCAGCCATGGGACACCCCGACAGACAACTGATGCAGCAGACAGCACCCTCCTTGGGGGACCCAGAGGAGATGCCTCTGCCAGGGCAGCCCAGCGGGGAGCCCGAGAGGCAGCTAAAGACTCGCTAACAACTTCCACGGACGTGCCCAGCGTGAAGCTGGGGCCACGGGAGCCTAAAGCTGGGGCTGGCGCCGGAGCCTACCTGGGGGTTGTCCATGTACCAGAGCAGGCAGTTGGCCTGGGTGTCCAGGATGAAATACCTCCGCAGAAACTTGCCGCAGGTCTCATTTTCTTCGATGTCCAGGAAGCCGCAGATACGGTTCTGCCGGTCCACGTACGGCATGCCGGGCTCCTTCTCGCATCACCCTGCGGGGGAGGCACAGGCAGGGAGAGGTGGGTGCTCCGCTCCCGCAGCCCCAGCTCCCCAGGGAGCACCTACATCCATCTCACCCGTCGGTGCCAGGCGTGCCGGGATGCCAGCACAGCCGCTCAGCCCGCACCCGAGCTCCCAGGGGGGAGGGAAGGGGCAGCCTGCCAGGGCTGACCCACGCGAGCACGGTAGCTGCCTCCCCGCAATGAAAAGCGAGGCGTTTGCACACACGTGTTGCACAAACCCCGTGGAGGTGCCCGTCGCTCCCCAGCCCCGAGAGCTGCCAGCCCCAGCCCGCACACCGAGCTGCCCTCCGGAGAGCTCAGCAGCGCGGGGCAGCCCCGCATCCCCGCTCAGCCCGAGAGGGGGGACAGAGCAGCCACAAAGGATTTGGCACGAGACACCAGATCCCTGGGAACCGTAACAAAAAATAATCCCAAAGCAGACTGCGCGCTGGAGAGAGCCCGAGCACACTCCCAGGAAATGGAAAACAATCTGCAACTCCAGCAGAAAATGTGTGCGGCCAGGGTGCCGAGTCAGCAGGGAAAACAATGACCCATCGCCGCGGGGCCACGCCGTGTCACCAGGTCTGCCACGCTGCTCCCCAGCCAGGAGCTCGCCTCCGAGCTCCCCTCGGCCACGGCAGCCACGGAGGAGCAGAGTGGGCTGCGACAGCCTCGGCACAAACCCCCTCTGCAGAAAGCAGCAGGGAGGAACGCCGTGCCGAGCCCACGCCGACACCCGTGGCAGAGCCCCTCGCCACGCTGAGGGCGGGTGGGGATGGAGGCAGCGTTACCGAAAGGACGCGAGCTGAACCCGGCGCGGTTCGTCCGGTAGAAGAGGGGTGACTCGCGCAGGTGCCAGAAGCGGAGGCTGCACAAATACAAGATCTCATGCAGAAAAGGAGGAAATGCTATTTTTGAGCTGCAGAGCTGCAGCGGAGCGGGGCCCCAGGAGGCAAGTGTTGTGCAAGAGTTGTGGTGCAGCTGCAAAGGTAGAGGTGGCAGAAAACAAGCCAACCTGTTGTCAGGAGCTCAGAGTTTATCATCACCAGCGCTTCAGAGATGGGTATCAGGGCTTTGCTCAGAGGGAAATCGCTCTGCTTCAGGCGAAGAGGCTGTTCTAAAAGAACACGTGTGCCCTGATGCAAGGGTGATGTGGGCACTTCACGTTTTACTGCTTTTTTGTGGGGTTGTTTTTGTGGGCAGGGGGAAGCACACGGAAAGCAGATTTCCAAGTGCCTTCAACCATACCAACACATTCAGACCAGGCCTCATAAATTATCTTTCTCCTGCTGCTAATAAAAGTCCAGAGATTTCGTGTATGAGAGAGATGAGAAGGAGCCGAGGTGCGCTGCAGGCAGCACAGAGACGAGTCCCCAGCCCCTCGGGGCTGTGGTGCCAGGCCCACCGGACCCCCCCCGGGACTCCCTACATTCCCCCCTGCCATCCTTAATTAATACCGGCTTGGCTGGAAGCCCCAAACCAGCTCAAGTCTTCTGTGCGAGCTGACCTCAGACTGCACTTGGATATGCAAAACCTTTGGGCAGAGGAGACTGCAGCTGCTCCACGCTCTGCCCTCCAGACTGTGCTCCCCGTCCCCGCACATCCCACTGCCTGCAGGACACGAACTGGCTCCTTGCAGCCGCTGAAAATTGCACTTTTCCATAGGAAAAGGATAAAAGCAGCATCGCCAGCTCCACCAGCACGTGGGTATTTGGTCCCCCTGCTCGGGAGCTCCGGGAGGGCCAGAAAACGCTCAGTTTGCACTGATGTTTACTATTTATCACCATTACCAGATCCCCTTCATGAATTTATGCCATCCCCTAGTGAAGTACATCAGGGGTTTCCAGGACTCTTCCCTACCTCTGAAGCAACTGACTTCCCAGCTTTTTCAGAGCCATAACATCCCACCAAGAACAACCACCCTTTTCTGGCTCAGTTAATGAGATGACAAGAGCAATCAGGCTACAGAGGAAGGTTTATAACAAAAATACCCTCTCGCCTGCCTCCCAGGATACAGGTAACTGCTTCCCAGGAGGGCGCAGAAGGTGCAGGGCACCATCCAAGCGGCCCCCAAGCCCCCCTCTGCAGTCACTGCTGGCTCAAAGGCCTCGTGTGCAGCCACACAGCCAGACTTTCCAGGAAGCATCCCCAGGACGCCAGCGCTTCATCACACCACCACGGCTGCCCGTGCCCTGCTCTGTCCTGCTCCTGGTACTCGCTGCGCAGCTACAGCCACGGGAACGTGACCCACGGGAACCCACAGCAGAAGAAGCCAAGGCGACAGGAGACCTGCCCTTCAGAGCGCCGCAGCAGCGCTGGCCGGAGGCATCTCCTCAGCACCTCGCTCCACAGCATGGCCCATCGCACCTGCACGCAGCCACGGCATCCTCCTCCTCCTCCCCTCTCCCGCCTGTCTGTCGTGCTGCCCTCGTGCCGTTTGGGGCGCGGGGCGACCACCCCCGTTCCAGGGGGGCTCCAAGCTGCGACGCCCGCTGCCGCCACGCAGCTCTGAGCGAGCCGCAGCGGTTGCAGCACGACTTCCTTCTACCTGGCCTTGCAAAGGAGTTTCCAGAGCTCGCCCTGCCGACGTCTATCCGGCGGCTCGCACACAGACGGTGTAGGCAGAGCCCGGCCACCAACTGCTGATTCCATTTGCCTTAACGAATTAATTAACCTGTTGGAAGGCAGGCTGGGAGCAGCGAGGATACTTTTCTTCATCCCCCCACAGAAACACGGGCAGGGGAACACACTCTGAAGAGCTGCAGGTCCCAAATCAACCCCGCACGTTTGCCACCAACCCCACCGACCCAGAGCCCACCGCGTGCAGCACCCCGAGCCCCCCGGGACCCGCTCCCCGCACAGCGCAACACCCCGCAGGAGCAGCCCCGCTCCCTCCGGCTCCCTCCGTCCCCTCGCTGCAAGCGGCGCCGTGCAGGGGGGGCCCGCCCCATCCCCGCACCGCCGGCCCAGCCCCACGCAGCGGCGGCCCCTCGGGGTCGGACCCCGGGGCCGCGCAGGCGGAGCCGCCCCGCAGCGCGCTGCGGGCGCGGGGGCACCGACGGCTCCGGCCGCCCCGACCCCGCGGCCACGCCAGCCCCTTCTTGCGGGGGTCCCGCCGGGCACCCCCGCGGGTGGGGACGGGGCAGGAGGGGTCCCCGCGTGGCCCCGCACTCACCCCGCGGCGTCTCCGGGCTGCGCCCCCCGCGCATGGCCGGGCCGGGGGCGCGGGCGCTCCGCACGCCGGGCGCGGGGGCGGGCCGGGCCGAGGGGGTGTGCCCCTGGCGCCGCCGCCGCTTCTTTCCGGGTTAATTACGCCTCCCATTAGCGAAGCCGGCCCCGGATGTGAGTGCGGGGCGCCGGGGTCCGTCCCCCCGCAGCGGCACCGGCACGGTCCGCGCCCCCGGGCGGCCGCCGCGGGGGTCCCGCTGCGGAGCGGGGCCGGGGCCAGCCCGCTCCCGGTCCCCGTCCCTGCCCTGAGCTTTGCCCCCTCGCCGCGGGGTGGGAGAGCTCCTCCGAGAGCCCCCCCAGTGCTGGGCTCGGGTCTTTCCTGGCAAGAGCCCCCCAAACCCGACAGAAAACAGCTCCGTAAATCAGCGTCCCCCGAACTGCTCCTGCCCCGGCCCGGGACGCGGCGGCAGTTTCCCAGGCCCGTTCTGCGAGCTGCCCCGGGGCCCGGGGGTCTGGCTGCACCCCTGCCACGGGAAACTGCCTCCCCTGAGACCAGCGACCCTGACAGAGACCCTGCCTGGGGCCAGCGCCTGTGCTGCTCGCTGAGATGCTCAAAATAGCGAGTGGATTCTCATGCAAGAGAAGCTGCTGTGTGTAGGCACGCTTCAGCGGTCCTGCTAGACAGTTAGCCCTCACGTTGACACAAACTCAAAGTCCCAAGGCTTCCAAACCACACAGGGCATGGTACTGCTTTGCAAAAACCTTTCCCCACTCCCACGGCCTTATTACGGCACGTAACATCAAATACAGCAGCATCCGAGCACGTACAAGCAAGCAGGTGAGAGCACTTTAGGGTGAGACTCTAGTTGTGGGGATCCTGCTGTGCATTTGGAGATTATCTTTCTCCCAGAGCAGGAAAATTGCACTCTGTCCAGCGCTTGCTGTACAAAGAGTTGTTAATTAAACACATTGCCTCGACCCCGAGCATTTCCTATGGCCTCGGTCATTTTTAGAACAATGTTTTTTTTTCCCCTTCCACGTTGTGGAACGTTGCCCAAACAGCCTCCAGCCTCACAGATGCAGCCCGCGGGAGCACGGCAGGCGAGGGCCCGCTCTCACCACGCTTTTACGCATGTGCCGGAGCGTGGCATCGAAGGGACATGAGCTGCCCAGGCTGGGGTCAGTTCCTGTGGGAGCATCGCTTGGGAGAGCTGCTGCCAAAGCTCAGGGTGGATTTGGGGAGCAGCAAACCCTCCCTCCCCGCCGCCTCCGCCCCACGCTGCCCAGCACAGCGCGGGCTCCCGCGGCTGCGCCCTTGGAAAGTCCCTGCTTTCTCTTGGGAGCTGCATCTGGCCCCGAAGCACTTTCTCCCAGCGCGGGTGAAACCAGTGCTGGTGGACCACGCGGACACCACGCGGGTGGCGATCGCCCAGCGTTTTGCACATGACGTTATTTTGTTCCAGAAGTTTCCTGTCGGACCCTGGCAGGGCTGTTCGCCCCCCCTGCCCTCACCGTCCAGCCACGGCTGCCCCCCTCGCTGCTGCCAGCCGCCCGTGGCCGCGTGTCGGAGGAGCTCCCTCCCCGCTCTCATCCCTCCACGGTTTCCCCGTTGAGGGACGGTGCAGCCACACACCCTGCCAGAAGCTGCAGCCCAAAAGGCATCATTTAATAATTACATCAGGAGAAAAGAAGTGATGACCTCCCTCCGCCCCTCCTGCCAACACCCCGATGGGACCGTGCATCATCGCAAGCCGATGCTCCCGGGGCGACTCTAGCCCGGACACCCATTTTGCTGTGCACGACACAGCAGGATTTTGGCATCGCCCCTCCTGCACCTTTTAAGGGCAGGATCACCCCTCGGTGCAGCTGCTGCGTTACTCCTTGCACTGCCCATCTCCCCGCGCACACAGACGGCCACGGACCCTAAAGCCCATCCTCACCCAGCTGCAAACACTGATGGAGCCGGAGTCTGAAAGTGCCAAGCACTCACTGTAGAGCTTTTGAAAGTGCTATACAGGAACCAAGACCTGAAGCATGAAAAAACACCAGTTATGGAAATGCAGGTCACAGCAACTGGGTTATACTTAGAATTAAAAAAAAGCAAACAAACAAAGAGAAAACAGGAGGTTGGAAAAGTAACTCTCCTGCCCCAAGGCAGGGCTGGCTGCTCTGTTGGGCTGCCCCCCCACCCTGCCTGCTTTGCAAAGACTAAACTGTTCCATGGAGTATTTTTATACCGGGGCATCTCTTGCCGACCTTGTGACTCGCACCAGGGCCGGGATCTGAAGCAGCTCTGTTCTCCACGGCGCAGTCACACGGCAGCTAGTCACACTGCTCCTCCTTCCTTCGGGGAGCCTTGCAGTTCTCCTCCTGGAGCTTTCAGTATGTTTCGCTGCTGTAGCCTGTGCCAGGGAGCGAGCAGCCCCCTGAACTCGCAGAGACACCCCAGTAGCAGACGTAGGGGCGTGAGGGGACGTCTCTGCCCCAGGGCCTTTGGAGGTCCCGCCAGCACCTAGGGTCCCCCACAGATAAGCATCCTTGTGTACCCAGGGGAAGGAGCAGGGCCCACAGCAGACACAGAACAATCTCCTTTCTGGAGTCTTCCCTCCCGTGGGGAGCAGCCAAGCATCCCTGTTGGTGTTAACCCTCACAAGGCTCGATATCCATGTTCCATGTTCTCCAGGACTTCGGACCCTCTTACCCTCACCGAGGTCTCTGTTCCAGCAGCATCCTGCAGCAGGGAGTTCCACGGCTGGATCCCAGCGTGCTGAATTATTGCTTCTCTTCCGTCCAGACTTGCTCTTTTCGGTTTCAGTACCCGTTCCCTTTTTTCTCGCGTTATGACTAAGGGAAACTCCCGGCAGATCGCCGTGCTGGAGGAGCAGCGGCTGGGCTTCCAGGCAGCAGTTCGCTGCCTTGCCCCACGTTACCCTTCTCGCAGTCAAACTCCCACTCTCCTCTCCACGCTCCCGGCCATCCTTCTCTCTCCTCCCTTCATCACTCCCCTTTCTTTCCTCCCCATCCTTGTTCACTTGCTTTTACCGTTCCCCTCACAAACCAGAGCAGACCCAGAGCATAGAGCGAGCCCCACGTCCGCGCTCCCCTCCCCAACCCAGGGCACGGGCAGGGGTCACCCAGCCCTCGCTGCCCCGAGGAGCCCCCGTGCACAGGACAGCCCCGAACTGCTTGTTCATACGAACACAGATTTCAGCCGTGCCTATTCGAAACCAACTGCATTATCAACCCCATCAATACACACGTGGCCCCTCCGAGAGGATAAAGCCAGCTTCTCCGAAACCCTTCACTGACCTCACAAACACCAACAAAGCTTTCAAGAATGATAAACACAATTTTTATTCAGGCAATGAAACATGGAAAAAAAAAATATATTAGTAATCATTATAATAATCTCATTTGTGTGAGTATAACTCTTACAAATATTTACCTGACATAAAAAAGGGAAATTATTGTACATATAAAATTGATGGTGGTGGCAGTTACGTACATGGCACGAAGCGATCGGGGTAGTAGTCACTGCAGAGAAAGTTCCTGCCTCTGGGGGGGACACGCTGGGGGGACGGGGGGGAGCGCTTTGCAGTCGGGGTGGTTACTGGTTGGCACTTCACTGCAGACAGAGACCTGCTGGCAAACACACACCTGGGAACAGCAGCACCAGCGAGTGCTGGCGTCGGCCCCTGCAGCCTCACCGGGTGGGAGCCCCGGGGCCGAGCCAGCCCCCAGCCCCGGGGCCGAGCCAGCCCCCAGCCCCCAGCCCCGGGGCCGAGCCAGCCCCCAGCCCCCAGCCCCAGGGCCGGCTCCGCACGCCGGAGAGCAACACGCGAGATGCAACAGTCCTGCCCGTTCACAAACACACGCCTTCTATTATATATAACTATAACCATTATATATATATTTATATATATGTAACTATAACCATATTATAGTTAATAAATCATTCCTTAGGAATCTTCTTTGCCCAGGCTGGGAGTGCACGCTGACAAGCACAGGGACGCAACAGCACTGGGGCCAGAGGGGCAGGGGTCTGCATTTGCCGGTGCGGACCCTCAGAAGGGGCAAAGGTGCAGCACCCCCTGGAGTCCCCACCGCCCTGCCCAGCCACCCGCAGCCTAGAAGGGGTCCCTCACACCCGGGCAGGAGAGCTGCTGTGGAGCGAGACACATGAGGAGGAGGAGAGCGGTGCTGTGGTCTGCGAAACCCCGAACGCTGATGACACGGAGGGGAGTCACGGTGCAGGGGGCTGGGGCTGGCATTTGGACTCCCCAAACAGAAACGGTCTTTGTAGATGACCTAGCAGAGGCTTTTCCACCAGCCCATTAGAGAGACGTGTGGGGAGGAGAAAGGAAAAAAGAAGAAAAAAAAAGTTTTGCCTTTCTGGCAGCTGTGCAAAGGGGTGAGGTGTTAAAGCGGAGCAGAGACCCCCCCGGTAACACGGCCCGGGAGGTGCCAGGGCTGCGGGCAGGGGGCCGGGGCAGGGTGGACAAGCCCCAGCTCTCCAGAACCAACATCTCCCCGTTTCTCACACACGTCTTGGTGCAGAACCCTCCTGTGCCCCCCTTGGCTGGACTCTCCTTTGACAGGACCTCAGTAACTACTGGTTAAGTGGCAGCAAACGTGCTCCTGGGGGAAGGACACGTGGGGCAGGACCGTGCCCAATGGGAAGAAGTGAGCAGAGAACCCGAGTGCTCATAAACGCCAATAAAGTGCACGGACGCAGAGACGTCGTCTGCCTTCCTCCGAGGCTGGCACGGCCGGGGACAGGAACGCGCGGTGCCATGTTCCACCCGCCTACCAGAGACTGGGACCAGCCCCTGGAATCCTCTGCCTCCCCCTAAACTGACTGATCTACTGGGAGGCTGCTTCAGCCAGAGGATCCACACCGGTGACCCCAAACCACCTGTGGTGGGTGCCCGGGGTCCCCAACCCCCTTTGCTGCCTCCCCACCCACACGCTAGGTCCCCCTCCCCAGTGCATCCCAACCTGCGTCACCCCCGTACCAGGGCAGGACCTGTGCGATGGAGCACGTGAGGACAGTAAGTGACAGAGCACGCAGGGGCACCCCCAGACCCACCCGGCCGAGGGGGACAGAGCCCGGGGCGTCACCTCCCAGCGGGGGGGTGGCACCGTGCGGATGGACGGCGCGGCGGCCGCTTGCTGCTGACCCCAGGAGGGACACACGCCCAGCCCGACCGCGGGGAGCCCAGCCCCGGAGCCCTGGGGGCACAGGGACAGGGACAGCGTGGGGACGGAGCGGCGCAGGCAGCCGGACGCGTGTGCTTCTCTGCCGGGGGGCTCCGGGGCGATAAGGCAAAGTGCTTGACGTGACGAGAAAAGCGGCCAAGTGCGGAGTGCTGGGCGAGGGGCGGTGGGACTCAGTCTGTCTTCCCCAGCTTCGCTATCAGCTCGTCGCAGATCTTGGTCAGCTCCTCAATCTCCTGGTTCTGGAAGAAAAGCAGACCCTGAGGACTCCCGCGGATAACGCCTGTGCTCAGGGCCACACGCCAGCCCTGACCCGCAGCCACCTCGCTGCACGCAGCCTACGCCCGGGCAGAGCCTGCATCTCCCTCCTCGCGAGAGGACACGGTCGTACATTTAAACAAAAAATCACAAACAAAAAGAAAAACCCAAAACCAAAACCACAAAACACTTTCTGGGCCAGAACCCTGCAGGACCCCCGGGGCAGCGGCAGGATGCTGGGGTACCTTCTGCTGCAGGGCCCTCTCCAGGGACTCCACCTTCATCTGCTCCCGGCGCAGCCCCGCGTGCAGCGCCGCGCTCTCCGCCTTGGCCTTGGCGCGCACCTGGGCGATCTCCTCGTTGGCTCTGCGGCGGGGGGAGAGAAGGGCACGGGGGTCACGTCTGGGCGCGGGCACGAGGAGCATCGTGGCACTGGCAGGGCCCGGCTCCGGCTCGCCTGGATGCATCAGGAGTTTTCCCTATGGGAAAACCTGTGTGAAACTGGATTAATTCTCCTCCAAACTCCTGTACGGAAACTCTGCTTTCTCAGAGCGAAGCTAAACCAGTTCCTCACCCACTTCACCCACTTCACCCAGCTACTGCTCATCAGCTGAGCCTCGGTGGCTGCGCGGCCCCTTCGCACAACCCAAACACGAGCCCTCTGAAACGTGGGAACCCGTTAAGTGACTGTAAATAGACTGTGAACCTCAGTTTATCCTTTAAAAAAATCTAAGCAGAGATCAGAGAATCTATTCAGGGCTTTGTGCTGCCTTACTTAACGGCCAGTCTAAGTCACTTGAGCCTGAGGTTGTAAAAGGCAGCTTTTCACATCAATAAGCTCCTGCCTTCCAGCCTCAGGGAAGCCAAACCCAGACTCTGCCCTACAAGGTCTTTAAGCACACAGAAAGCTCCTCAGCACACCCAGCAATCCTGTGCATGACATTACTTGTCTAATTTTTCTTCTGCGTGGACTTTCAGGGCCTGATACCGCTGCTCTTCTTGCTTGACCCGGGTTAAATAATCTTGAGCGCACTTCTTCAGAGCTTCTTCATTCTGGGGAAAAAAAAAAATGTACATCCATCTGCATCAGGACTGAGCAGAGAGATGTTGCTCTGATGGGATGATGGATCCTGGTCTGAGTGTAACAGAAAAGGTTTTAAACAGACCCAGCTTCTCCCTCATGCTGGAGCTCCTCATCCAGCTCGGCAGCGTGGGAAAAAGCTGCTGCAGCACAGGACAGAGCGGGGGCGATGCTGCGTGGGAGCTCTGCGCCCAGGGACCAAAGAGGGAACCAAGGTACGGACCTTCTTGAAGCCTTCGAGGACACCCTTCAGGTTTTCGTATCGCCTGAAGAGATCCGACAGGGACCTCTCCACCGAGTTTAGGTCTGCCAGAGCCTGATCCTTTTCCATCGTGAGCTGCTGCAGGTTCTTCTGAGACGTCATGTTTGTCCTCTGCTCGTCCTCTGTGATGGAGGACAAACAGCGGGGACACGGTGATGGCCACGCAGCCAGCTCCCTGCCCCCCGCGCCCGGCCAGGCCACGGCACCGTACCTATCATCTGCGCGATGGTCTTCTCGTACTCGGCCACGATTTTCCTAGAAGGAAGGGAGAAAAAAAAGCAGGTGAGAGGCAGCAGTTTTTTGCAGACACACACCTACAGCCCCGCTGCCAGCAAACTGCCCCAGGGCCGCCCCTTCCCCTTGCCACGAGGGCAGCCCTTGGTGCTCGCCCACCTCCCACGGGGACCACGCGGAGCACGGGGCGGGGGAACGCGGGGGAAGGCTTTTACCTCATCTCCAAGACTTCCTGGCGGCTCTCCTCGTATTTCTTCTTCCACTCGTTTGCTTCGATCTCCTTGGTGATAATCTAGGTGGCAGCAGACACGGGACCCTCGGGACGCGCTCTGGGTGGCTGCTGCCCCACGCCTGCGATGCGCAGGGGACCAGACCCCCCGCCACGGGCACAGCAGAGCTGTCCCCGCTCCCCCCACAGCGTCAGGGGTCCGGCGAGGGGCAGCCCCGGGTGGCTGCCACGCTGGGGTGAGGACGGGGTCCCCATCCCTTACCTCCTCTCTGATGAGCGTGAGCACGGCCGTCTTCTCGGACGCGCTGAGGCAGATGCCATCCAGGGGACTGTCGCTCCTCGTGCTGGTGACGGCGGCGGGGGGCTTGTCCACGGAGCACAGCCCGGGGCTGCCCTGGGGGAAGCACCCAGCTGGGATGCTGCGTGGGTTTGCTCTTCACCCCACTCCCCTGTTTGGGGTGTTCTCCCCCATTTAGCTTCCCCGCACCCCTCTGCACGGCGGGGCTGGCAGCAGCGGCGGTGCCGGGGGACCAGCCCTCCCACAGCCCCTGCGTCCCGCTGAGCCACACGCCAGCCCTGGCACAGCCACCCCGAGCCTCCCCGCGGGCGATGGAGGAGGAAGCAAGAGGCACTCACAGGGAAGATGCCAGGCCCATCCTTTTCCAGCTGCTTGGAGATCTCCTTTTCAAAGCCTGCAGACAAGCAAACACAACCCCTCAGCTACCTGGAAAAAAGACCCTGGTGGCACAGGCACATTTGGGATGCGGTGGGGTACCCCTGAGCCTCTGCATCCCCGGAGCTTCCCCTCCCAAAAGGCTTCTTAGCCCCCGGCTCCTGCCCTTGCAGGGGGGACGCATCCTGCACCCCTGCCACCCTCTCCTCCTGCACTCCCCGGACTGGAAGCCCACACTCCCCTCTGGTGGCAGGTCAGCCCCGTTCTGGTGGCAGTTCAGCCCCGTGTCCCCGCAGCTGCCACCCGCACCAGCCGTCCCCCCGGCGCGCGGGGGCCGAGGAGGAGCAGTGAAGACGCTGGGGTCGCTCTGCACTTTTGGCTGGCGCGGGCAGGACGCATCCCTGGGGTGAAGCCCGGCTGCACAAGCCCCAGCCCACGCCAGCGGGGCCCAACGCCTCCCACGGAGCTGCCACATGGCCCCTGCGATTCTTGACAGCAGCAGATTCTAGGAGGCACCGCAGCGCCCGTGACTGCACATTTCCTCATGTTTCCCCCCATTTACCCCTGTGCCCTGGCCAGCAGCTGCTTGTCACAGCCCACAGCACCGTCCCTGCAGCCAGCGCCGAGCCTGCGCACCCCTGCCCGGCTCTCTGAGACAGCAGCAATAAATAAACCCTCCCAGCCTCTCCGCTGGCTGTCACATCGTCCCTCCCTGCAGAGACAAAGGACCACTCTCCTCTCCAGCAGCACCCAGGAGAGATGATGAACGGGCACCGGCGCAAACCCCCCGCGCGGTGATTTCTCCTGCTCGCACCTGTAACTTTGCTATTGATTAAATGCCATGTCGCCTGGCTTTTAATTATTTTTTAATGGTTTGGGCAGAGGCTAATTACACAGAGGCTGACAGCGAAGTGCCACCAGGCGCGTTAGCGGGGGTCTGCTGCAGCGACATGGAGATCTCCATCAGCCACAGCCCTAAGCTGGGACAGCGACTGCTGGCAGCCCCGCTCCTGGCACAGGCTTTGGGCCGGGCACCCCGCAACCAGGAGGGAGGGACAGCCTTTAGCCCTGTCAGTGCCAACAGACTGTGGTGAAGCTGCGGTGCCAGCGGCTGTGGGGATCGCCTGGGCGCAGGCACGGCGCATCCCCAGAGCCGGAGGCAGCGGGGACGCTCCTCACCTGCCTCCAAGCCGTGCTTCGCCGCCGGCACGGGGACGTTCGAGCACTCGAAGTACTCCAGGTCATCCTCCGGCTCGCCCTTCTTCTCCAGCCCGGCCGGTTTCTGCACGGCGGTGGTGGAGGCCAGCTTCTCCTCATCGGTGGCACGTCCATCCCGATTTGCAATACCTGGGATTTCTGAGATCAACGCTCCTCCATCCTGCGGGATCAAGGCATGTGGTTCAGCAGGACCGAGCTAATCCGTGGGGATCAGGTAACCAGGCTGCCTGGACAGCGTGTGGAAGGCACGAGCATCCACCACCAAGCTGCTCCCCGCCAGCTCCTTGGCAGGTTTTGGCACAAGGAAACACACGGTGCCGGGGATTAACCAGCAAAACCCATTAACCTGACCACGGAGCTCCACGCTTTGCTCTGGCCCACGCTGGGGACAGGGCTAAAACCCATGCACAGGGTCCCTAAGGAACCACATGGAAAACAGAGCACGTTTGCTGGCCAGGAACCCCCCAAGGGACAGACCCACCCCGGGGTGGGCGCCAACCACCACACGCCAGCCCGAAGCTTGGCTACCCCAGCTCCCCCCACGCTGCCATCCGCGCATCCCAGCTCCGGGTTCGGACCCCACGTACCTGAGCGCCCACGTCCAGGGCCAGGGCCTGCGTCTCGTACTGCTTCACCTTGCAGCCGCTCCTGCGGAGGAGAGAGAGGCGTCGGGCTGAGGGGTGGGCTGGCGCGGGCGGCGCGGGGACGCATGCGGGACAGCCCAAGCAGGGGGAGGCAGCCCCGGCGCCAGCAGTGCACCCGCCGCGAGCAGCAACCCCCTCGCCAGTGAAATACCGAGGCAGAGCGAGTTCTGGAGCGGACAGAGGGAACAAGCGAACAAAACACACGACTACAGAGCAAGTGGGTTTGTGCTGGAGGTGTTTATTCCTGCTGAAGGCAAGGATCAGAGGAAGGACCCGCGGCGCCGATGGCGAGAGGCGATCGCCGAGGAGCCGGCACAGACGGATTCCCCCGCTGCACCCCTGCGGTGGCATCCCGGGGTCTGCGTGCCCGTGGGTTTTCTGCAGGCAGGAACCATCCCAGGCCGCCCCATGCCCTGTCCCGGCAGCTGGAGGTTTGTCTGGGACGTCCCCGCAGCATCCACGCGTCTCCCACGTGAGCCAGACCCGCGCGCCGGGGCAGGGGGCTGCTGGTTCGAGGGCACCGGGACAATCCGCCGTGCCTTGAACGCTCCCTCTGCCAGACGCAGACGCTGTCCCACGGAGAAGGGCCTTGCAGATGCGAGAAGGTTTAGCTCCGGGTGCTCGTGCAGGTGGTCCCGTGGCTGGATGCCCTCCAGCTCGGTGTCCTGGGCTCCTCGCAGTGCACAGCCACATCCCGACACGCCGGGTCAGCTCGAGGCAGCGGAGGGACAGTTGTGGACCAGCCCCAGCAGCGCTGGGTCCGTGTCACCAAAGCCCACAGGGGCTGAGGGACCAGCGACGGGATGACATGTGTCATGGCACTCGCCCCCGGGACGCCAAGGAGGGCACGAGCTCTGCTCCCGCACCTCACCACCCTCTCTGAATTGTGTGGTCACAGAATCAATGAGGTTGGCAGAGCCCTCTGGGCTCATCGAGTCCAACCATTGCCCTGACACCACCATGGCAACTAGACCAGCGCACTAAGTGCCATGTCCAGGCTTGTCTTAAACCCCTCCAGAGATGGTGACTCCACCACCTCCCTGGGCAGCCCCTTCCAATGGCTAATGACCCTTGCTGAGAAGAAATGTTTCCTAATGTCCAACCTGACCCTCCCCTGGCGAAGCTTGAGGCTGTGTCCTCTTGTCCTATCGCTGGTTGACTGGGAGAAGAGGCCGACTCCCACTGCGCTACACCCTCCCTTCAGGTAGTTGTAGACTGCACTAAGGTCACCTCTGAGCCTCCTCTTCTCCAGGCTAAACACCCCCAGCTCCCTCAGCCATTCCTCGTAGGTCAGACCCTCCAGACCCTTCACCAGCTTGGTCACCCTCCTCCGGACTCCCGGGGCCGCTGTTATCACACTGCCTGATGCTGGTTTGATGCCCCCCCACACCACGGTAACAGCTCGGTAACTCAAGGGGTGGGGAAATGGGGAGAGGACAGGCAAGGCAGCCCCTGCGGCTCTGCCCCACGGCCGGGACACGCAGCCCCCTGCCCGCATTCCCAGCCAGAGGAGCCCCAGAGGGTCCAGGGGGGCTGACAAGCTGCAAGAGACATGGAGCATCACGGGACACTGAACAGGGGTCACCCTGGTCCCTGCTGCGTGCCCTTCCCGCAGGATGCAGGCGCAGGGCAGCAGCAAGCCCAGGGGACACAGCACGGGGCACTTGATATTTCACCGGTGTCCCACCACGGGGGTACAGCACGGCCCTGCTGCAGCGGCACCGTGCGCAGGGCAGCGAGTGAAGGCTACTTTATCGAGCTGGGCTTTCCAGCCCATCCAGGATCTCGCAGACCCGCTCCACCGCCCCAGCTTTGGGCACAGGAGGGATGCTTCGAAGGGGAGCCACGAGCACGTCGGCTCTGGCAGCCACCGAAGAGCTAAAGGGAGCCCTGTTTGGGGCTGGCTGTGAGGGCAAAGCTCCCCTGAGAGCCACACGTCCTGGAGCCAGAGGAGAGACAGCCCCTGACCCCCTCACCTCCCCGCTGATGCTCCCCACCCTGCCCCTCTACAGCAGCCGCCTCCCTGGGGGTTTGGCGTGGGAGGGGGTAAAGGACACCCTCATCCTCAGGGCTAAAACCTCCCCGTCTTTCAGGGACCCGGACTGCATGGAACCCTCTCCCCCTCCGTTAGCTGGTTTCTGGATTGCACATCACCGAGGGGCGCTGGGAGCGGGCATGCTGCGGGAGCAAGCACAGGCACCCGCCTCCAGCACGGCTCCTCGCCCCCCTCGCCCCCAGGACCCAGCCGGGGGGTGCGGGGGACAGAGCAGACAGCCGAGAGCACGAGCCAAAGGGCAAGAGGAGCCGGCATGCCACGGAGCCAGCACACACCCAGAGAGAGGGGACAAAAACCAGCACAGGAAAAGGAGAAAGAAACAGAGTAGAGAGTACTTACAAGAGAAAACAGAGAAATCTGACTTGTTCAGTAGTCCTGATGCCCCAAAGCACGGACAGGGAGAGAGAAAGACAGATGGAGAGAAGAAGAGCGTGTGAAAAGACCTGGATATCAATGCGAAAAGACCTGGACATTAACGCTCAGCTGGAGCAGCACCGCGAGCTGCCCCGCGCTGTCCTTTCGGAAGGAGCACACAGACACAGGGTGCTCTGAGGCTGCCATCGCCGTGTGCGGCGGCAGGAGGAGATCCAACCACAAACCCCGCTGCCAGGGCAGGCGAGTGCCTGGGGTGCTCCGAGGTGAGGGAGCCTGAGCACCCCCCACTGCTGCCCCTTGCCGCCAGCTCCCACCACACACGGGAACGCCGACCCTTAGATCATCTCCACTAACGCCCTGCAAAGTGTTTCCAAGAGAAAAACCACCCAACATACCCTTATTTTTCCCTGCTGGGTTTTATCCGCTCTCTCTGTCAAAGCCCTTCGCTGGTTTTCCCACCAGCGGATCCGTTAGCAGAGGGGCAGCTTGTTCTGGTTTTACTGTGAAACCAGCCACAAACTCTGCGCTCCTCAAATTTCCCCTTTTAAGCTGATTTCCTGCTTAGCCCTGCAACGGGCTCCAATTGCCCGTGTTAAGCACAATCACAAATTACAGCGGAAGGACCGGGGCAGAGCCCAGCCCAGCAGCAATCTGAAGCGTCAGGCTGAGACCTCAGCACCGCCCAGACCCGGGCTGGAGGACGTTTGTGACATAACAGGTGAAACACCAAGAAAACAGCCCAGTTTGGCCACTAAAGCTGTTCCCAGAGGAGGGTACTGCTGTCTGCGCTCCCAGGAGGCACCACGAGACGTCACCATTTACACGGGGATTTTAAATAGCACGGATCAGGAACTAAATGTGCACTTAAATAGTTCAGTGAGGGACACGCAGCTCCCTACCTCCTGTGCAGAGGTAATAAGAGCAACAACCAACCTGCCTGTTTAACCTCCATCCTCCTCCCTGTTATAAAAAGGAAACCCAGTGGCAGCTCACAAAATGTCCCAGCAGCGCCCGCGGTCACAAGCTCCAGGCGACCCACAAACCCTCGCGCAAGCCCAGCTCAAGCCTCCGGGCCAGGTTTGCTCTGAGCCCACAACCCTCCAGCGCCCGCACCTCGGCCCCACGGCCTGGAGCCCCGAGGGCACTTCCAAAGAGGTGACCCTGCGAAACGGGGCCTGATCCAGCCCTCCCCACGCTGCCTGGGGACCCTGGGCACCGGCACCGCGCCGGGACACCCGTCCCTCTCCTCCCATCCGCCCCTGAACGACCGGAGCACCGGCGGGGAGAGGGGAGCTGCCCCTCCGCCGGGACACGGGGTGGTACGTCGGTACTCGGGGCTCGCTCCGAAGGCGCGGGGCAGGGGAGCAGCAGCCCGTGCGCCGGCACTCACGTTATCAGGCGGGACTTGGGCTTCTTGGGGGAGTCTCTGCCTTTCACGAGGTCGTCCTGCACCTCCAGCGTCTGAGACTCGAGGATTTCGTTGAGGCTGTTCTCGGCAGTGGGGCAGGAGTCGGCGGCGGAGCTGGCGAGGGTCTTGGTGGGCTTAAAGGGATCCACGGAGTCAAAGTTATTGGGGTCGAACTGGTAGGAGCCCTTGGAGAGAGCCGGCGAGTTCTGCAGCGCTGAGCTGGCGCCGAGGGGGTTGAGATCCGCGCTGTCCCAGAGCTCGGGACCCAGCCGGGGGGAGCCCCGGGGCGGCGGCGGCTCCGTGGGACCCCTCTCCGCATCCTCGGCTGGTCTCCTGGGGGGCTCTCGGTGTCTCTTCGGCGTCAGCTTGCTGGCCGGGATCCTGCTGCCCTTCCTGGGCGTAGCTCTCCTGGCCTCCGCGCTCTCCCCCTGCTCCGTAACATCGACCTCGGGTTTTGGGACCTGCCCTTGGGGCTCCGGGTCCCCCCCCGGCTCACCGGGGCTGCCGCCGGGACGGGGGAGGCGGCGCGGGGACGCCGGGGGGGAGCCCTGCAGCCGGCAGCCCCCTGCCACAAAGGGGTTCACGCCCTCGTCGTACTGCTCGGGGTCGAACGGGTAGGATGCTCGGGGCACCGGGGTCTCCTCTGTGCTTTCTTCTGCTTTCCTCCCCAGCGAAGGTGGTTTCCCTTTCCCGAGTTGGTCCCAGCTGGGCGAGCACTCCTGGGCCAGGGCATCAGCCTGCAGCCCCGCGTCGGCGTCCACCGGGTCCCCTCCCGACATGCCCCGCTCCCGGGTGGCCGGGGGCTGCGTCTCAGCCGGGGGCTGCGTCAGGGACGAGTCTTCGGGGTCAGTTTCCCCTGCAGCATCCGAGCTGGCTCTGGGGGCTCCGGTCTCCGGTTGAGCCTCATCTTTAGGGTGCTTCCCAGGCGAGCTGTCCCGGCGGGCTGCCCCTACCAGCAGGTCACCATGGCCACGTGGCTCTGAAAAGATAAAAGGAGCCGGTTAAACCCCCTCCTGCCACGCACCCCCTTCCAGAGGGGTTCCTCTCCCCTCCTCAGGGCTGCTCCAGGGTCAGATTTTTATGGGGGATCCACTGACCCAACGCTCAGCCTCCCCACCAGCCAGAACGAGCCCGTCACCCTGGCTTTTGGTCTCTTTCCACAAACACAGCGGAGAAAACGCACATAAACCGCACACCGAGGGCGAGCCCCTGCGGGGAGCCGTTCTCTACCCCCGCCAGCCGACCCACCAACACGCCCGTGCGTTCACCCCAGGCTCACCACACCGTCAGAGCTTCTTAATCACAAATCCCAGTCCGTGACTTAATCACTGTTACTCCGATCCCTTCCCCTAAATCCTTTTACTGTTTAATTTTTTCTTTGCCGCCAGGGGATGGGGAAGCTCCTTATCCACCGAGGCATCGCGAAAGCTGCACCCACCAACCGGCACACGAGGAGAACACCCGGTGTCCCCCCTGTCCAGCTCATCCGCACCTCTTCTCCCGCATCCCAACCGGGACGATTGCACACACACCCAGGATAAGGCAGGATGGGATGCGGGGTGCTCAGCACCCATCAGGGCGTGCACAGGACCCTTTCTGGGGAGATGCAGCCCAGTCAGGTCCTCCAAGGGCAGAACAAAACCAGTGCTCACCCTAGGACCAGACTGGTTTGAGAACCTGGCTGGGAGCAGCGGCAGGGGTGACGCCGAGCCTGTGCCAGGGAAACCCGCCTGTCCCCCTCCCCTGCCCTGACACACCGGTGATGGCCGCGGAGGGGCATCACATCGAGCGTGCCCCATTTTGCAGGGAGGAGGTTTGTCCACGATGCAGATGAAGAGCTCCCACGGACCCCCACACCCGCATCTCCCTGCAAAGGTTTCTCCTGTCACCGGGCGTCTGCAACCAGCTCACGTTCGCTGGTGACTGAGCGAGTCACAGGCTGGCAGAAGGAAAGTGAATCAGGCAAATATCTGGTCCCGGGGCTAATCCAGGACATGGAGCCAGCAGCCCTGACTCAGCTGATGGCTCCTCGTTTGCATAATTGATCCCTAGGATGCTAAAAGCCATGGAAATGAATCATGAGGGGCTGTGCGCTCCCTGAGACTGCAGAAAAGCTCCCTCCGACTGCAGAAAAGCTCCCTCCAAACAGACATCGCCTCGCTGCCCCAGAAACGCATCAGTAAACACAAACCCAGTGGAAACGTACTTGGAGTGCGGCCAGAAAACCCTCCGAGGCAGCGCCTGCCAGGCCCTTCCATCCTTAGGAACCAAGAAAACCTCCTTAACAGACCCCAAAGAAAACTTTATTACACTTGCTGTGCTGCTCAGATGTTTTAAACCTCGCCGAGACGGTCCTGAATAGAAGAACAGACTTCAAAGCCAGGGCAAAAGGCACCTTTCAAATGCATTTTACGTTCCCACCGGAAGGTTTTGCAGCCGCCGTTCTCACAGACACAAGCCCATCCTGGTTTCCAACCCAAGCAATGAGTAATTACTTCTTGAATAGCAAGCAGGCGGCATGCAAACCACCGCGGCCGGCTGCAGGGCGGGGAGAGGAGGGCTGCTGCGTGTGACCATCGCTCAGAACAACCATTTCTGCACAAAAATTAGAAGAACCACCCTCCCAGGTCTTCCCATTTTGTGATTCACGCCCTTTCTGTGCCCGAGACAGCCCAGCTCCTCCGCTCTCCCCCGCCTGCAGCACAGCCCGCCCGCTCAGCCAGTCCGGGAGGCTGAGGAACTGGAATATACTGGGAGGCAGGAGGCACAGGTGAAGGGCTGCCCAGGAGCTTGCCAGCGATTCTGGTCAGCTTCTGAAGGAGGACCATCCCTCCTGCAAGCTCGGGGGTTTAGCCCTGCTTGGGCTGAGCTCTCCACCTCCCCCAGGGACCCCAGCCTCAGGGGCTGAGGCCACCCCGGGACGGGCTCCTGTTGGCACCGAGATCGCTCCATACAGAGAGCACAGAGGCTGGCAAAGCGATGGGGTCAATTAATCCCCCGGAGAGCGCTGCCAGGATGAAGCGCGCGATGGTTTGTGGGGCAGAGCCCTCGCCACAGGGACCTGCGGGACCAGGGGTGCTCCCAGGGCACCAGCCAGGGCATCGGCTGCCTCTCGCAGGGACGGGGAGCCAGCCCCTGCCCCTCCTGCCTGCAAAAACACCCTCCTGTGAAGCAGTCCCAAAGGTGATGGCATCCCAGGCAAACCCACCCCGCACGGGTCCTCCTGCCCAGCGAGGGCTGGGGGGCACAGCCTGGCCCCAGGCCCCCCAGCGTTCCTGCGGGAACAATTACACAGGATGCAGAAACCAGTGACCCGAAGGGCCTGGGGATGCTGGGGCAGAGCGGAGGTGTGCACCCCGACCCCCCAGCTGCCCGGCTCTGCTGGGCGCGAGCCTTTAGCAGCATCCCGGGAAGGTGACCCCGAGCTCTCCCGTTTCCCCCGGCGCTGTGCCCTGCAGCTGAGGACATTTTAGTCCCTGCATGAAAACAGACACTGCCAGCAGCCAGGCATGCCCGGCGACCCCAGGATCGAGCCCAAACGCCAGTCCAGCAAAAGGCACCGTGGATCCCCAAAACCAGCAGCGCAAACCTGCTCCTGGCCCGGCCAGCGTGCGTGGAGGGGAGGGTACAAAGTGAAAACGGGGATTTTATACTCTCCAAAGAAAACCGTACAGAGAGGACAGTCTGGCACCGCAGCGTGCATTATAATCGTTGCGCTTGTCTTCCTCGGGCTGAAATTAAACACAAACACGGGCTGGCTGAACAGCTTTCCTGCGTGCCATCCCTCGCTCCCTTAAACGATTCAGTGGAACTTGGCAGCAGCGGCGCTGCGATGCGAAGGCTCCGCGCCCTTTTCAGCCCACATAGAGCAGCCAAGCGAGGCAGCAGCCATCCTCCGCGCAGCCCTGAATGCCAAACGCCGGCGAGAACAACCCCTCCGCCCTCCGCAGCCCCCGACCCGAGTCACGCACGTCCCCCTTCCCCGCGCACGCAGGCTGAGCACAGGATATCTGCCTGGTGCAGTCAGCCCGGGCTTACGTAGCTAACGACTTCTTTCCTCTTTTGGCTTTCCGCTTTTGTTCAGCAGCCGTTGATCTATTTTTAAATCTATTCTGTTAAGAATCAGCAAACCGGCAAACCATGCTGCCGCCAGCGCGCCGGAAAACACGTGCCCTGCGCCAGGGTAACAGCAGCGAGAGCCGAGGAGCCTGTTCCCATCGCTGGCGGTTCCATGTTTGCTGCTTCTGCTCATTTCCTCGCACAGAACATCTCCTGGCAGATGGCTGCAGATAACCTGAGCAAGGAAAGGACAGAGCTACAGCCTCCACCACCCCACACAGCACGAGGAAAACTGTCCGAGTGATCCTGAGCGGGCACAAAGCCTCAGTGCAGCCCCTCCCCGGGGCACCGGGACCCCTGAATTTTTGTCCCCGAGAGCAGGGTTTAACGCACCCAGGCCACCCCTCAGCTGCACACAGAGCAGCCAGCCCCCGGGTCACCGCTTCTGTCTTACAAGTTTCCTAACCCTGTTTATCCCAAGTAAGGGTGAGGCTGCAGCTGTAAGACAGATGGGTGCCTGCTCCTGAGGGTCCCTCCGCGCCTGGGAGAGGCTGTGCCAGCCCGGGTGCCAGCCCGGGTGCCAGCCTGGGTGCCAGCCCGGGTGCCTGGGCTGGTGCGCTGCCCTCCCAGGGGCACGCAGGCAGCAGCTGCTCCCCGCACACGGCAGCGTGGCGGTTCCAGCGCTGACAAGCAGCCATCACGCTGGATCACCTCCCACCACGGCGTGTATCACCGCTGCTGCAGCCAGATGAGAGGGCACACGCTGCTGCAGAGCAGCACTGCCAAGATGAGGGCTTAACGCAGAGATTACCTAAGGTACGGTGATTTAACACCCCAGGATGCCTTCGCACGCCGCACCTGGGCAATCCCTTCTCTCCACCATTTCAGAGACCCCAGAGATGCAGCCGGAGCGCGGGCAGGGCAGGGATGGAGCTGGGGGCAGCGGCACTGCGGTTTGGCCCTGTGCTGCCTCCAACATCCCGCTCTCCACCAGCCAGCGCGGAAAAACAGCTTTTGCCGGAGATCGTCCCCTTGGCACCGCAACACTGCGACCTTTGTGCGTGGGGTGCCGGGAGCAGCCGGCTCCCTCGCTGCCGTGCCCCGGGAAGCAGGGACACGGGCGCGCTTTGAGGACGGTGACTCCTGGAGTCTGAGGCAACGCGCTTCCCTGAGCAGAAGCTTTGGCACAAAAGATCCTCATACCTGCTGGGAAAACCTTTATCTCCTCTCTCGTCCTCCCCAGACATTATCCCCCAAAGCAAAGACGCCTCTATCATCCCTTCTTAAACGGGAAGGATTATTCCAAGAGCTGCGATTATCAGAAGGATGAACCAAGCGCTCTCTCCACCAAGGCAAACCGACCTGTGTTTTCCACGGTGATGGGCACCCAGATCCATGCCAACAGTGAAACAACACCGCAGAAGATGGAGAGCCACAGCACCCTGTTACTGCCAAGGTCACACAGTACTTGGGCTCCTGCACATGGAGGACCCAGGGTCTGGTTCGAGCTACCACACTCTGAAACGAGCTGAGCAGGAAGCTCCCAGCCCACTGTTGTGAGCATTCCGGAAAAGCACAATATTGCCAGTGCCATACCGGGGCCCTGCAGCAGTGAGTGAGGGCAGAGGATGCTCGGGACAGCCCGTCCGGGACCTCCCGGCCCCCTGCCCCGTGCCCCAGAGATGCTGCCCCTCCGCCACCACCCGTGGGGTCTCACGGACGTCCTGACATTGCCCAGTCACCCTGCTCTGCTGCGAGAGCAGAGGGAAGGGGAGGTCTCCTCCCTGCCCTGATAACCTCCAGCGGCTGTTGCAGAGGTCCTGGAGCTTCAAAGCCTCCTCCCAGCAGCACAAAACCAGACACAAACACCGAGCTCAGCCACAGGGACCAACTGCGATCTCCCCTGGAGAGAAGGGTACGACGGGGGGGGAGTTGGTGCCCAAAAGGCCAAGGGTTAATGCTCTGCCTCCTGCAGCCCCTCGCTCTTCCTCAGGCTGGGCTTGGGGGCGGCCGGAGGGTGCGACCGATGGTTGCAAAACAGCACAACGATAATTTTGCACTGCGTAGGCACAAGCTAAGGGGGGCAAACCGACCCTTCTGAGCCCGCAGTGCAGCCCCCTCCTCTCCAAAGCGATTCAATAAACCCAACGTTTCACTCAAGCGAGGGAACAGCCCTTAGCACCGCACACAGCCCTGAGTCCTGGCGTTTGAACCACCCAGGCCACTAACCACAGAAAATGTGGCAGGCATTATTCAAAACAAGCGACTTCTCCTCCTTGACCCCACCCTGCCTTTCCGCATCCAGAGCACAGAGCCGACAAGCAGAAGGTGCGTGCTGGCTCCTTACCTTGGGTCCCGGCCTCGGGCTCCGGCGATCCCGGCGGTGGCTCGCAGAACTCCTTTAGGGGCGAGCAGGTCGGCGTTTCTGCTTCGGGGGTCTCAAAATTACCTTCGGAGTCCGAGCTGCCGAGGAGGGGGAAAAGAGTGAGGAATTACCGCTTTCAAGGCTAGCTCTGAAATCCTCCACACTGCCCACGCCTCCAGCCAGGCCGGCTCCCGGCCCGGCCGGCCGTGGGCATCCTGCGGCGGCCGCTGGCTCCTGTCCGGCGGGACACGCTGGCAAACGGAAAGGGAGAGCAGGTGAAACGGCAGCGTGAGCATCCCCCCGCGCCCCAACCCGCATCCGGGCCGGGCCTCCGGGATTGCGGCTCTCGGGTCCTTCCCAGGCTGCGTGAGCATCCGCCACGCACCCCACGGCCGCGGCAGCCCCGCCGGCATCTCCCCCCGCGCTCCGGAGCGCTGCCGCGGAGCCGGCGTGGGAAACCAGCCGGGATGCTCCAGCCCTGCGCCCGCCGGCACCTCCCCGGGCGGGCAGCGCCCAGCACCGCCGGGCACATCCAGCCCCGCCGGGCACCTCCGGCAGCCTCTGCCCCCCCCCCACTTCCAGGCGCGGAGCAGCCAAGCCGATGCCAGGCAGCGAGCGGGCAGCGAGGGGCGGCGGGGGCCGGGGGAGGGGGGGGACAGGGCGCAGCCGGGACGCGCCCGCAGCCCCGCACGCCGCCCGTGGCCGCCCCCGCGCGGGTGGGACGGCGGAGCCGGGCCGGGGAAGGGGACGCGGGTCACTTGCCTGAAGCCCAGGGCCGAGCCCTCCGCCCCGCCGTCCTCCCCCTCGGGGCTGCCGCCGCCCCGCACCGCCGACCAGGTCCAGCGGGCCCACTGCACCGGCGAGAGGATCTGCCAGGCGCTGAACGCCATCGGAGCGCCGCTCCCCGCTCCGCTCCCCGCCGGGCTCACTGCGGCCGCGCCGCCCCGCCGCCAGCCAAGGGCCTCCCCCGGGCCGCACGACTCGCCGGCGGGGAGAGCGCCCGCCCCCGCCGCCCCCCGGCGCCGCCCGCCCGGGAGGGACCGGCCCACGGGAGCCCCCCCGGCCCCGCCGCCCGCCCGCGCCCTCCGCTGGACGCGCCCGCCGGCGGGGGGGGGATGCGGGGGGGGATGCGGAGAGGATGCGGGAGGATACGGGGATGCGGGGGGAGATGCGGGGCAGCGCCCCCGAGCCCCCACCCCGCCGCCCGGGTGAGGACAGGCTGCCGCCGCCGCGCCCCTCCCTCCCTTCCCACGCAAACTGTCAAATCCACCGATTTCTGCCCAAACGCGGAGCCGCGGCAGCCCCTGCGCGGAGGGGGGGCACATCGCTCCCAGCGCCGCCCAAGCGCCAGCCCCGAGCCCACTGTCCCCCCCCCGGGATGCTGCGCTGTGCCCCACCGCCCCCCACACCCCCTGCGCCGAAGGAGACCCCCGCGCCAGCGGGCCGGGGGCTGTGAAACCAGATCCCCCCCCGATTTATCCCACACTTATGGGGGCTGCACCTGTGCTGCAACCCAGCCGGCGGGACGGCGGATTCCTTCCACTCTGGACGTGCCAGCGAACGCCCCAGGCTCGCCGGGAGCTGCCCCACAGGGCGAGCGGCCCCCGGGCAGCCTGGCCCAGGGTGGGGGGGCTGCCCAGTGCCCGGCGGAGCCCATGGCTCCCGAGCAGTCGGACTCAGAGGGACAGGGGCAGAGGGCAGGGAAACACCTGCCCCTTCCATTTTCCAAGGAAATACCGGCCTCAGCAGCCCTGGCTGATGCTATATCCTTCCGTGGCAGCTGGTTTATTTATTTATTAAACTATTGTTAAAAATAACAGCCCACAGTCCCTGCAGAAATAAACACGGCCAGGCTGGCCTCCCTTGGGAGTCTTCCCCCTAACGAGGGCTCCCGCTCCCAAATTCATTACCTCCCACGCACTTGCTAGAGAGAGGAGCGTAACGTTACCGATGCCACGCAGTGCCCGAAGTGAGGAATGTCGGGGGCTCGGGCAGCAGATCTGTTACAGGCAGCGGCATTACTGGCTCTGGACAGTTGCTGCCGCTCGCCCCGCGCCCCGCGGCAGGTCCCAGGGATGACCTGGGAAAGGGCAGACCACTGTCCCGCTGCAAAGCCAGCCCGGCCCATGGCGAAGCAGCGCTATTGGCCCTCCATAACCACACGAAGTGCTCACGTGGCAGCCCGAGCCCACAGCCCGGTGCTTTCCTGTGAATCATCAGCCAGCTCCGTGTGAGGAATGCCTCCGCATGGGCAGAGAGGCCTCTGGGTCAGAGCAGACCCGTCCATCTGGTCTGGCTGCCTCTAACACCAGCCTCTATCAGATGCTTCAAAGGGCTCATTCCTCACTGCGGAGCAGCTCAAATAACCTCGCTACAGGGATCCTTTCTTCCAGGCTTCCATCTGTTGGTGTCCTTATTAAATATATGTCATTGCTGCACGCTTTTATCGCCTGGCCTCTGTCAAAGAATATCTTGTATCCCCTTACACAACATTTCCAGACTCTCCCAAAGACACCTCTGGTTCAGCCAGGGCAAAGGTTCCCACCGCGGGCCAGCGGCAGAAGCAGCTCACGTGTCCACACCCCACAATATCACCCTGGCCACAGCACAGTGCTGCCCTCCACATCCCCGGGGTCCAGGGGACAAGGAGCCCTGCAAACCTCCCTGCTGCCACGCAGAGGACACCGAGCCAGAGGGGACTAAGTGACACCTACCAAAGCTTAGCCAAAACCCAGGGGCTGAAGCAGAAGCTCAGCATCCTGCCGCCCACGCCCGCTGTGAGCAGAAAGGAGCAGCCTCCTTCCCACCATGTGAGGCGGCAGAGCTGATTTCTGCAGATGGGTTTTACATAAGGAGATCTCCAGCGCGTGCTGCTCTGCAGCACCGCTCGCTGCAGCCTGAACCCTCCTCCCTCTGCCCCTTCCCACCGAACCCCCGCCGACCCCGCAGGCCAGCCGGAGCGACGGCATCGCCGCGTTTCAAACCGGCTGCCTGGGTTCTGCCGGGGACAGCACAGAGAGAGCAGAAACGCGCACGACGCCGGAGCAGCAGCTGGCGTGGGTGCCAGCAGCAGGAGCGAGCTGCCTCCGCTGCGGAGGGGAAGGAGCTGAACAACGTGTGGACTGACTTCCACAGCCCCCCCACTTGTTGGGCGAGGGAGCTGGGGCGCATGAGCGGAGGAAGCCAGCAGCATCCTCCCATTGTGAAGGCTGCACGCAGACGCCGCGCGCCCAGCGAGGACCCCCCCGCTCCCACCCACCGCCCAGAGGAAGGAGAGGACGGGATCAGCAGGACTGAACAGCACGGGCACGGGCTGCAGAGCTCCTGGCCTGCAGGGCCCTGGGGCAGGCAGATACCGGAGCAGTGCAAGAGCAGAGCCTGCTGCCACTTGCTGTTTACGACGAGCAATTAAGAAAATGCCTCGAGTGGCATTTTCCAGCTTGGCACCCAACCCAGCCTGGCAGCAACACAGGCTGCAAATCAAATGCTGAAGAGACAACCTGACTTTGTCAGCCACACCGGTGGCCCCGGCTGCCAAACACGGCTCGGCACAGTCAGCAGACACATTTCTGCAGAGCAGGGAGGACGCTGACCCGTTCAAATAAAGAGCTGGCAGCAGTTTCCATCGGCGCGGTGAGCTGCAGCCTGCACACGCAGCAGCTGGACGGGCCGTCCCTTGCGCTGCTGTCACCTCCCGTCCTTTGGCTTTCCAGGGAAGGGGGAGAGCAGCAGCGCTCTGCTCTTTGGAGCCCCAAAGATTTTGGAGCTGGAAGAGCCCTGGTGTCACAAAGGCTGCAAAAAGATGCAAAACCTCGCTCGCTCTGCTGCTGCTGATCCTCGCCGGAAGGCGGCTGCATCCAGGGATAACAGCTCCGCACCCAGACGGACTTTCCCTTATTTTATACCAGGATGAATCTCCTCCTGGCTGGCTGGCAGCAGGGCCTCCGCCCGGCCTCACGTCCCACAAACACCTCGTGCCCCACTCTCCTCACTGTTACCACACCTCAGTCCCCGGGAAGGGTGTGGGAAATACGCGCTGTGGAACAGGTATCACGCAGCCACAGTCATGTTTGGAGCTGCAGTGCCCCGGGTCAGAGCAAGGCGTGCACCTGCAGTTGCCATTCTCAGCCCTTTCATTAGGCAGGAGAACATCTATTTCTGGCTGCCGAGCTTTTCTGGGCACAGAGCAGCGAGCCAGCGCTTCCATTTCTAGCTCAGAAATGGATCTTTTGTGGGTTTGCATTTTTCTCCACTCCGGGGCCTTTCACTCCCTCGTGGGGACCAGGGCTCGGCTCCCCGCAGCCAGCCCCAGGACGGGACGGGAGGACGGCACTGCCAGCCGTGCCCCGGTGAAAGGGACCTTTCAGCAGGGGATTGCAGGGCAGCCCGGGGAGATCAGCACACCGATACAACATGAATCCATATTTTGCTGCTATATAAGTCTGCTTAAAAGCTTGTAATAAGCACTTTATCCACAGAACATTTACCTCCTCCAGAAAAGAAGGCACGAGGTGTTTCATGGGAACATTCTTCTGTTGTTGTTTTTACGCCACCCTACTCTATTTATCATGTTTTCCTCAGTTTAAAGCAGGCCCATGCATCAGTAAGAAGGTAAGTTATTCTCTGCCATCGCATTGTGAAAAATGTAGACTTGGGGAATTAAGAGAACTATTCACACAAAGGCTTGTGTGTGCCAGCGACGACGCGCAGCAAACAGCGGGGAGAGAGATGGTTCCATGATACGTCTCCTGGCCTTCGCAGTGACACTGAAAAGATTAATGCTGGTAACTCCCGTCTGCGGCTCACCTGCTCGGGCCGCAGAGCGCCCTGAGGAGAGCCTCACCCTCCCTGACAGCCCGAATTAGGAAGGGAATCAGGCCCCAGGAAAGGGCAAGCAACGGGCAAGCAGAAAACCAAGGCCACAGGAAGAGCATCAGCGCTGGACGAGGGCCTCGGGGTCCCACCCTGCCAGGGGCAGCAGCGAGCCCCGGGCATGGCAGCATCCTGGAGCATCCCAGAGCATCCCCTGGGCGCGGCAGCATCCCGGAGCATCCCAGAGGATGCTGGAGGATGCCAGAGCATCCCGGAGCATCTCCCGGGCGCGGCACCATCCCAGAGCATCCTGGAGCATGCCAGAGCATCCCCCAGGCATGGCGGCATCCCGGAGGATCCCAGAGCATCCCTCGGGCGCGGCAGCATCCCGCAGGATCCCAGAGCATCCCGCAGGATCCCAGAGCACCCCCGGAGCCCGGCGGTGCTCTCACTAGAGGGCACTCCAGGACGGGATTTCCGAGGGCTGCGGAGCGGCTCCGGCTCTCCGGGTCGCGGGGGGGGGCCGGGGCTCTGCGGCTTCCCTCGGGCTCGCCCTGCCCGCAGCACCCAGGAGCGGAGGGGGCGCCTTAGCCCGACCCCTGCCCTGACCCCTGCAGCAGGGGTGGAAAGCGGCAGCGACCCAACCCCACTGGCGTTTTGGGGCATGTTCCCACCATTGCGACGAGGTCACTGCCGGGGGACCAGGCAGGACCGCGACAGGGCAAATCCGCGACAGCAAAATTCCCAGGTTCCTTTTGCCTCTCCTGACCCTGGCGCAGCCGCAGCCCAGTCACAGGTCACGGGACTGAGAAGTGCAATACCGAATGCTCTGGAATTCGAGCTGCTGAGCAGCTCAGCTCCCCCGGCCCCCTTCACAGCCCCGGGATGTGACAGTTCCCATCGCTGCACATTCCATCAAAATAGCTCTACAAAAATAGAAGTAAAGGACACAACTGTCACACACGGGCCCCAGACGCCACCAACCAGCCCCCGGGCTCCAGCTGTCTTTCCCCACCACACCACCATCAAATTAATAAACACAAACGTTTGTGACTGCATTAAAAAGGACCGATGCGACAACGAACGCGCGGCTATTCCTGCATTTTAAAAACGACAACCACAGCTTGATCCCACTGACGCTGCTCGCATGGATGCGAGCTCATGCAAAGCAATTCAGCAGAAACAGGCTCAAGGCACGCGAGTTCCAGCCTGATTTTCACCCTGATGGTTTATGAACGCCAGCATCTGCCTTCGTCTTGCTGCTCCTTTGCTCCCCTACCAACTCCTTCACTCTGTTTGCTAAAAATACCAGTGCTGTGCGGCAGGAACGCTCTTATCAGGTGTTTGTCAGGCCTCGGCTCCCTGGGTTTAGTCAGGACTTGGTGATATTGGGAAGCGGGTAGCCCCTCAGCCCCATAACCTGGGGCGCTGGCAGGGATGGGGGGGCAGCTGAGGAGCGAGGAGAGCAGCCGGCACAGGGAGCGGGGCAAGGGAGATGATAAAGGGCGGGAGGGGAACAAAACAAAGTTTGCTCAAGGTGGAGCAAACAGGTGGGAAGGAGAAGCAGCCGAGTCCGACGGGGCAGAGAGGAGCGGCTCCAATGCACACAGTGAACAACAGGATGGTTTTCCTGCCTGGGAACCTTCTGATGTGTGTTTGGGAGACACTGCAGGGAATAACGGCGGGCTGAGCAGCTACAAGGGGGAGAAAGCACTTGTTTTCCCTGTCGGAACCCAGCGTTTGCAAACAGAGGGGTGTTTGTAAACGTTTAGAAGAGCTGCAGCCTGGCTGCGGGGTCACCTGCTCGGTTAAGGCTGGCAAAGGCTCCGGGACAAACTCAGTGCTCAGCTGGGCACCAGGTCCCCGTGGCCTGGCCAGTGTCCCCGCAGCACAGGCTGGCTCAGAGAAGCAGCAGCAAAGCTCCCAGCGCGGCACCGCAGGGCAGCTCACTTAAAGTAAATATTTCCATGTTCCACGAAGTGTTTTGGTTGATTTACAGATAAGGTGCCTCCAGTCTTCCTGCTGACCGCAGCTGGCACGCTTTCCCTTTCGTTTGCAGCATCTGAGCCAGCTGGTGAGGAGCAGCTCCCCCAGCCCTGCCCCTGGCTCTCACTGGCCCCCAGACCCCCAGCCAGCCCCCGGACCCCCAGCCAGCCCCTGCACCCCCTGCCAGCCCCCACCTCCACACCTGGTTTTCCAACGGCGGCACCGAGAATCGCTGCTGGGTCCTCGCAGCGAGGGGGACGGGGTAAATCGCGGGGTGACGGAGCTGCCCCGGGCTCCCACCGCGGGAGGGGTCTGAGCTGCAGCCTGGGAACCCCGGGGACGGGGTGTCGGGGCACGGGCTGGGGGGGCTGAAGGGGGGCAGGGGCGGAACGGCGCTTTCCCCCCCACTTTAACCCCTCCACGCTCTCATTTCCCTCCGCCGCCGCCGGAGCAGCCCCGAAGGAGCCGGCGCTGGGGGCAGCGGGGCGGCCCCGACCCCGGGACGGACCGCGACCCCCCCGCCCGCACTCACCGATGCTGCGGGGACCCCTCCGCCGCCGGCTTCTGGCTCTGGGCCGCCCCCATGGCCGGGCCGGGCCGTGCTGCCGCCGCGCTCCGCCGGCCCCGGCAGCGTCCCCGCCCCCGCAGGAGGGGGGCGGCCCGGCACGGCCCGGCCCGGCCCGGGGGGGCGGCCGCTTCCCCCGCGCGGGGCCGGGCCGGGGGCGCTGGGACCCAGGTGCGCCCGGTCACCGCCCCTCGGGGACCCCGGTGCGGGGCAGGGACCCCCTCGGTGCGGGGCAGGGACCCGCACACCACTTTTATGATCTGTCCTCAGCTCTCAGTGGCTTCTGCCAGCCTGGACCTCACTCTGGGCCGACATAAACCAGCCATGACCTCAGCGCTGAAATCTCCAGCTCCTCTGGGTTACCCCAGATGCCCATCACCGAGGTATCTGACCGTCTATTCACCAGGCTCCCAGCTAAGTTCCCTGTTCCACAGAGTGCCGTGCTGAGGCTGTGGCTTCGGCAGCGAGGGCGCTGGAGCTGCGTCCCGCTGCAGGGACATAACTTTGCTGCCAGATTATTAATAACAGGCCAGCACGCAGCCTGGTGTCAAGAGCCAGCATCCCACGCGTGTTCACGTCAGCTCCCTTGGACTTGTTCTGTCTCTTTCCCTCCTTTCATCCAGCGAATTTGACATTACGCAGATCTTAACGATGCAAATTGGGTCTAGTCCTGAGACCAGGGTGCTTCACGCTGCACTCCAGAGCTGCTTGCAGGGGCTGAACTTCCTCACCTCAGGGGGCTCCCACCAGCCCCCAGCCCCCAGCACAGCCCCTCATCCTGCACAGTCAATGGGAAAATGGGGTCTGAGCCCCTTAGCTGGGGCGCTCAGTCAAGCAGCCCTGATGAAGCACCGATGCCATCTCTCCCCTTAAAACAGCCCCTCCTCAAATCACCCCCTGAAGGGGAAACCAGACAAACAGCCAGCCCCGCTGTCAGACAGCAGCCAGACCCCTTCGCGGGGGAGAGATTTAACAAAGCAGTTTAAAAGCACAGAGGTGACCCTGCTAAGGAAACGTCCTGGTTGGATTTATTTTAATTAAAGTGCCTGAGAGAACATATCCATTTCTGACACCATTTGGGGCTTTTTACTTCTGAGAAACTGAAAACTCACATATTAATCTTCTTTTTGTCGGTCAGGGTGTTCTGGCTTAGGCTGCATTATTTTTTGGCAAGAAAAGTGTTGACAGTCTTGAAAGCTTTCACCTTCCAAAAAATGAGAAAAACAAAACCAAAGGGAGGCTGGAGGCTGCTGCGGTCGGTCACCACGGCCAAGTCAGGTGACAACCACGTGGGACGTGGCGTGGGGGCCCCGCACGTGGGTGCACGGTCCCTGGCAGTGGCGCGGGCAGCACCCGTGCATCGCCCACAGCCTGGGCACCCCGAGCCCTCCGGAGGTGCTGCCAGCCGCCCGCGCTGCTGGCGATACCTCCCTGGGATGCCCGCAGCCTCCCCTGGCACTGCACCGCGGCCCTGCGGGCAAAGGAAAACCCAGCAGCAAACAGCCCCCGGGAGGAGGTCTGCCCCAGATCCTGCCCCGCAGCCCGGCAGCTCCACAGGGGAGCACGGGTCCTGCTCCAGCCCCTCGTGCTTTCCCCGGCTGACCGCTGCTGGCTGTGCCAGGGAGGGAGCGCCCGGGGGTCTCAGCCTGGAGCACAAGCCCAGAGCCCTGACTCGCTTGTGGCAGGCAGGTGACGGAGGCGACCAGATGGTTTTTTGCATTCCCAGGCCCGACATGCAGAGCTCAGAGCGGTCTTTTGGCTGCGCTCGTGCTCTGCATGTGCCTAAGACACCGAACACCCCATACGTGACGTGCTGCTCCTGCGCCGCTGCCCACCTTGCAGAGGAGGACGAGCCCTGCCCGGTGAACGGGCTGGGAGCGACCTGCTGGCAGGGCTGTGTGGCACCCAGCGCAGCACCCATGCGTGCCCAAGGGCCGGGCTGTGGCACCGCACCTTTCCTCAGGGCTCGGCCCTTTCGTTTCCGTGCCTTTGGTTTCAGAAGAATTTCCTGCAGCCGTTTCCAAGTGATGCGTTTGGAAACGCTGCCCCAGCCCAGGCGAACCCCCGGGGTGCCGGACCGCCGCGGTTTAGAGATGCGCTTCGGCTCAGACCTCGGGGGGTGCCTGGCACCTGCACACACCGCGAGGCTGGGATGATGCACCAAGCTTTACCTCAGAAATAGGCTTTCATGAGGCCTCACTGCGCTGCGGACCTCTGCCAAGGGGTGAACCCGAACGTAACACCCCCTCCCATCTGCATCTCTCTCCTCACCGGGCTGCCCTGGCACCAGGTGAGGAAGCCAAGGCTCCAGCCACAATCACACATTGGCAAACGGGTGCCACAAGCACCAGGCAGGGCTGCCGGACGCCGAGCGCAGCAGGTAACGTGCCAGTGCTGCTGCCCCGTGCCCGGCTCCCACTGGAGCTCGGCTCTTTCGGCAGCCCCAGCGCTCCGGGCCCCCCCCGAGCCACAAACACACACAGACCCCTGGGAAACGGCAGGCTTTCTGCTCAGACACCGCAAGGGAAAATCAGGAGGGGGAAGACACCAAAATTAAATGAGGGTTACGTAGCACCCTAGGAGAGAAAACTGGTTGCCAAACCCCAGAAGCGCAGTGCCAGCCCATGCCAACCTCCCTAGAGCTCCCTCAGCCCCACAAACACTGGCAAAAACCGAACTGAGCTTTCCCAGCCCCTGGGGACAGCAGCAAGGGGCAGTGTGGCCACCTGCAAGCCACAGCCTCAGCCTCAGAGCAGCGACAGGTCTTGTTCGAGACCCCCCAGGAGCCCCAGCCAAGGCACAGCCCCGCTCCGACAGTCCGGGGGCGAGCACGGCTGCGAGAGAGACGGCTTCGCTTCCCAGCTGTGCGAAGTGTCACAAGACCTTTAACAGTCACACACAGCCAAGGCCACGAAACTCTTCCGGGAAAGCCGTTCCCCCGAGGGCAGGGGCTGACGATGCCCACGGCGGCGGCGGGACAGGCGCAGAGCGGGCACGCTGCAGGGAGAGGCAGGCGGCGATCAGGCAGAGCCCAGATGTGCCCCAGCTGTGGGGTCCCCCTCACTGGAAGGGCAGCAGCCAGGGCTCTGGGACCGTCCCGCTGAGCTGCTGGCAGAGCTCAGGGCTCCCGCAGCCCCTACCCATCCAGCACCCCGAGGAGTGCCGGAGCCGGCCGGCGCGGTGACTGGTGTCTGCGAGGAGGCAGATGGTAATAATTACCCGCACGCTAATTCCATGGAAATTTCCATGTGCCTGGGAAAGAGGCACGCCAAGCCCTGGCGCTGCCCCGGGCAGAGCCTCGCTGTTGTTTCTGGGGACTGTGACTAAGAGCCGGCTCTGTCACATGGACGGTGTTTAAATGCCTCCTTGGAGCCTCCCATCTAAATGCCACCGGCTCCAAACCTGCCCGGAGCCGGCCCTGCTGCGCTGCATGGTGGCTGGGGGGGGGTGCCCTGAGCACCCCACCTCTGCGGTGGGCTCCTGGCACCCCACCCCGCACCCACCTGCACCCCAGAGCAGCAGCCAGCGGCCCTGCAGGGAGGACGCTGTGCCCGAGCCCTTCTCCAGCGGCTCGCTCGGATCCCCCACGGCATCTCCCCTTCCAGCCTCCCGCGGGGGTCCCGAGGGAGGGCAGCCCTGGCCCAGCACGTGGCATCACGGCGCGCTGGCAGCTCCTCCTTAGCAACCCAAACAGCGCCACAACACGGCCCTCGCAGGCAGACGGCGTGGCGGGGAGCCCGGCGTGCCCACGCGGCCCCGGCTGGCTGGCAGGTGCCGGTGCCCTGCTCTGCCCTGGGAAAGCGCCGTGAGATCGGGCGCTCTGGCAGGGCAAAGCGGGGAGGAGGTTGCGCTATTCCAAGGTGTCCTCCAAGGTCTGCGGGGCTGGCAGAGCCAGAGAGCAGCTCCGCACCCCGGGGTACCCGAGGAGCCCTCTCTCCCTGCTCTCCTCCTCCCTCCAGCCTGATGCAAAAGCAGCAGCCGAGCGCTCGGTGAGCCTCCCAGCTCCCTTCTCCTGCCTACCTTGCCAGCTGCAGACTCGTCCCGGGCTCCGCCACTCTCTGCTCCCTGTCCCGGGGCTCCTCCAACAGCCACTGGCGCGAGCAGCTGCCTGGAGAAGGAGCAGGGAGGAAGGAAGGGGACGGCCGGCGTGGGGAGGGCCAGGCAGCGGCGGGGTGTCTGGGTGCACCCTGCAGCCCGGGGCAAAGCAGAGAGGATGTTTTGTAACATCTGGCGAGCGCTTCCACGGGCAGGGAGAGGAAACCGGCGGGGAGATGGCGCGGGGCAGCCGGCCACGCACGCCGCCGCGCCGGTACCGGGGCCTCTCGGGCGAACGCCTGGATCTTGTGCCGGCTCCTGCCGGGGCCCCACTGGTGTCATGCCGTAAAAATGTGCTCTTGGCTGGAATTTGGCAGCCTGGCCTCCGGCGGGGAGGGAACCTCTCTGCTTACAGAGGGAGCGGGAGCTGCGGGGAGAGGGGACGGGGAGCTGTCGGCACCCCGTGCTCCGGGAGCTCCCGCAGCGCCAGGGAAGGAGGGCTGGGAGCAGCGGCCGTGCCCATGGATTGACGCCCGGGGAAGCTGCTTTCCCCCAGCTGCCCCACGCGAGGGCAAGACTCGGGGACAGGGGCAGACGGAGCCACTGGGCTCCCCAGAGAGGCTGAACAGGAGGCGGCATCGCCCGGTGCACCAGACCCGGGGCAGCGGTGGGACAGCCAGGAGTGTCACCTGAATAGCAGGGGAAGCATTTTGGAGCACAGGAGATGTTTTCCTTCGGGGTTTCAAAGGCTTCGGCTGGGGCTGCACCTCAGCAAAGGGCTTTCACAGCCCGGGCACAGGGGTGGCTGCTCTGGTGAGCATCCCCGCATCCCGCAGCCTCTCCCCTCCCGCCAGCTCCTGCTCTCCGCTCTGGGGCAGCCCCCACTGCCGCCCCATCTCCCAGAGCCCTGGGGCCATCACACCCCCGGTTTGCCCAAGCCCAAACTGCAGCCTGGTCCCTGCACGTCACACCGGACAGGACTCGGTCCACCACACACACGGAAGTTATCTCCAGCCCATTCAATAAACAACCCCCTGGCCTCACTCCAAAGGGTTCCTGACCTTGGCTGCCATCCCTTGGGCTGGACGCGGCCCCTGCGCCCCGGCCCGGGGTCTGCTCCTGCAGAGGGAGCGCACGGAGCAGGAATGCGCGAGGGGCGGCCGCAGCCATCTCACCCTCGGAAGGCGCCAGGCTGGGTGTTGCTTCCCAAAGGGAAGGGAAAACTCTGCTCAGATGGGGAACTTCCCTCTGCAAACAACTTCTGCAGTCTGCTCCTGCAGCCCTGGGCTGGGCTCTGGTCCAGAACCACCTTCCCGAACACCCCGGGACCAGCAGCAGCCGTGCAGAGGGAATAAAACCAGCTCCCTGCGCTCCCACCTCCTGCAAAAAGCAGAGGGCAGTGGTGCTCGGCTCGTCGCCTCACTGCTGGCCCCAGGCCAGCCTCAAACTCCCATCGCCCAACTTGCTCCTTCTTTTCAGCCGAGTCTTCCTGTTAGTTATCATTTTAATTCTTTACCTCTTCAGCAGTGCAGAAAATTGGCACTTAATTCGCCCCGCGAGGCTGCGTGGTGGCAGCTTAATTGACCCTCGTTGCATCACCGCGGCCACATCTCGGTCAGTGAGCTCAGCCTTGTGCCACACTCATTTCCAGTCCACTCTCTGTTTATGTGCCCGTTTCGGGGACGCTGCTTGCGTTCAGCTCCAGGCAGAGTCCTGGAGAGGAACCCGCTGCCCCGGGGCAGGGGCGGCCCAGGGCTGCACACAGAGCGGTCTGGTTTTCCGCAGCTCTCCATCACTCCTTTCCTTCCCCAGCCGGTTCGCAGCCTGCTCCAAACCCAGCACATTCCAGCCTTCCACCTTTGATGCTCGGGGTTGCAGAGCAGTGTTGCAACTCTGGGAACTTCCCCAAGCCTTGAAAATAGGTCAGAAGCCTGAGCCTCCAGCCCTGACTTTCCCCGTTGTTTTCCACAAGCTGGTCCCAAGCGTGTGGCCTTGCATGAGCTGGAAGGATCGCAGAGCATCAGTCAAAACCAGAGCAGCCAGGACCAAGTGGCACGCTGACCAGAAAGCTTATAATAAAACCAGATTTATAGCGGTCGCCCAAACATAGTCTCAGCTTAGCTCCAATTCCCTCATTGCATCATTTGGGGCAGAGGTTGCTGCGTGAGTACCTGAAATAATTGGTGTTCGGAGCATAATAAAACTCCACGTGTGGTTCACGGTCCAGGCAGGACTGCGCTATGGCAGATGTCTAGCAGGGGACTAAGATTTTCCCGGTGAAGGAAGGAAATGCAGCTAACTCTTGTGCTGGAGTATTTCTGAGCACCGCTGCAGAGGGGCAAGCTGCTCGTTTGCTCCTCCTGGTGCAGCAGCAGCCAAGGCTGTGCCCAGCTGTCCGCCCCGGCACGGAGCCGGCCGAGTGCCCACGGGACCCTCCTCACCCCACGGGGCTCTCGGGATCACACCGGCAGGAGCAGGTCCCTGCGGATCCCCCGGGGATGGGCTGGGACACGGGTTCCCAGGGCTAGAGGCAGCACCTTCAGCACTGAGCACCCTGGATGTGCTGCTAAGGAGGAGGGTTTTCCTCCGATTTCATATATCACCGCTCGGTTTGCGTTGGACCATGGAGTCCTTCCAACACTCGGAATACAATGAGTTAGTATCTGCTGCTCTGGAGTTTGGATCCAGGCTGAAAACCCGGCCAGCTGGGAGCACGCTGGGACCAGGCTCAAGCACAAAGCACAATGGAAAGGCACGGCGAGGGGCGGGTGGAGGGGCAGGACCCAGCCTCGGCCGCAGCGCTGTATCTGGGGCTGCTCGGAGCTGCTGCATCTGGGGCTGCTCGGAGCTGCTGCATCTGGGGCTGCTCGGAGCTCTGCGAGTCTCCACATAGAGAGGATCACAGCGTCCAGACCCTCCTTTTAACTCTGCGTCTTGTCCCCTCGCTCCCCTTCGCCGCGTCGTCAGGCCGTGGGCTTTGCGTGCCAAATGGGACGCCGGAGAAGGCGCTGCTGCCTGGATGGGCTCCAGATGCAACGCAGCTAATCCATTTCCACAGCCGGGAGCAGGTGCCTCGTGCATCACAAGCAGCTCCTTTAAAGCCCACTCTCTTCATTTGGCCACAGGCACCGGAGAAGTCCGAGGGCATTGGCCACGACTCGATGCCACCAGCTCCAGAAACGCCCTCCGGGTGCCCCGTGGGGCCGTGGTCCAACACGCTGTACCTCTGCGTGGCTGCATCGCCCGGTTCCACCCATGAGCAGAGCAGGGAGGGCAGCATTGGCACCCCTGACCAGGGGCACGGGGCCACGCGTGTGCCTGCACCTCACTCGTGTCCTTCGGGGCTGCTGGCTCTTGTACCAGAGCAACCAGCCCCACGGGCTGTACAGCCTGACTTGTGTGTGCGTAAAATGAAGAACACAGCAGCAGGGCTGTGGAGAAACTCCTTTTTGCCTGTTCTCACCGCAGTTCCCGTGCTCACCTTCACCGCACACGCAAGGACGCGCACAGGCAGAGGGTGCCCACGTGCCCGGAGGCTGTGGGACCTGCAGTGAGCCGGGGAGAGCCAGCACCTGCGGGGAGGAAAAGAAAATATCTGCAGTTGGGGCCGGAGATGGGAAAGGCCAAAGGGTTTGTTTTCCATCCCCAGACCGCAGCGATGTGGTGAGCGGAACCTGGCCAAGAAACCCCGTCCAAACCCACAGCTCCCGCGGTCGCCCTGGGCAAACAACGCCTCAGAAGGGACCTCTGTCCCTGCCTGCCCTGGCACGGAGAGGGGACCCAGCACCAGGCTTCGGCTGTGGTGGGACCCCCAGGTTCTGGGGGGCTTGGGGAGACACTGGGGAAGGGCGTGGGGCTGCGCGGGGCCACGGCCATGGGGAGCAACCCTGGGCAGGGGCTTCACCACAGCCAGCAACGGGTGCGCCTGGATGCGATAGCCCTGCTGAGACAAAGAGCCATTGCTGGATTCAGCTGCCCTGGGTATTTTTTTCCCCCCTCTTCGATGAATCACCTGCTAAAAATATTATAAATTGAGTCGCTGGCCAGACCTTTCACTTCTCTGGAAGCAAAAATATTTATTTTACTCAGGCCGTGCCTGTGTTTTAACAGAACTTTATGATCAATTTCTGAGGAATGTGCCATGCTGTATATTCAAATTACAACTTTTTTTGGCTCGCGGTGTAAATTTAAAACGTCTTGTTTAAGACCCAACTGTTGTGCTGCCAGAAAAGTGCGGTTTCAGCTGTTTTTTTTCCCCCAAAGCACCAGTTTTGCCCGGTGGATGGTTATTTTCACCCCAGGTGCGTGCCTGTCCCGTGGGCCAGTCCCAGGGGCTGGTGGCACCAGCAGCTATCGAGGGACACAGGCTTAGACCAGGAGCTTTCACTTCCGTGGGAAAAGCACCCCTTAATTAACAGCATCACCACAAAGATGGGGTGCGGGGGGCTCCGGAGCTGCCATCCCCATCGCACAGGGTGGCATTTTTGGGAGCTGAACCCGGACGTGTCCCTGCACGGGCTCCAGGCTGGTGCAAGCGTAACGTGGATCATCAGACAGGCGCCAGCACCGGGAGCCCCTCGAGCTGTCTGTGCAGGCAGGGTGTAACCACAGAACCGCCCGGAGCCAAAGGAGTTTGTCCCGGTGACACCTCCCTCCTCCCAGGGTGCGCAGATGGGTCACATCACGGTGCGGGGGTCTGTCCATGCCACCAGCCCACCCGAGCTCCCCGCAGCGCTGGCTCCTGCACCGGCTCCTGTTGCCCTTGCTCCCGTGCCAGGCACACCTTCCCTATAAATCTCTCCCACTCTCATTTGAATTTAGGAAGGAAACGAGAGAAATTTGTTTTTCTTGCTTCAGGGCAAAGAGAATAATGGGATCTTTATTCCCCAATAATTAAGGTGATTTTTTGTGTGGGTTTAATTACGCTCCCTCCCGGCCTCACCTGCAAAGCGACGCCTCTTGCGGGAGCGTGGCTGGCATCCGCCGGGTGCTGAACGCGCTGCCTGGCCCCGCTCCATCCTCCCGAGAGGCGCCAGGGAGGCAAATGCGCCGTCGCAGTCGGACATGGTATCGGCAGTTACTGCAGAGAGGCCAAATACGTCCCTAAAGCCGGTGTTTAGGAGGGGTGAAGAGACAGTGCGGCCGCAGGAAACCTCTGCAGAGGGCTGGAGAAGGATCTGGGCACGGCCAGATCATCGCCTTGGCCTGCACCCCTCCTCTTCACAAACAAAAGGCAGTTGGAGCCCCAAAAATCAGCCTGCTGAGGAATCACCCCCATCTCCCAGCGGGGTTTGGCCCCAGGGGTCAGGACAGCTTTCTCATGGTGGCAGAACCAGGCTGGCGTTTGTCCCGTTGCAGCCAAACGGCTCGAGATGTTTCACCAGAGAGTGAATTACGGGGAAAAGGGGCTGCCACAGGTGGGGAGCTGAGCGCAGGGGCTGGGGGCCGCAAGCACCTGGCACCCTCTCCATGCCAATATCCTGATCCCATGGGTGGGAGCTCTCCCCACTGCTGCTCCGGGGCTCACCTGCCCCCGCCAGCCCCCTGCCCTCGGCACTTCTGCTGCGGTCCCAGACCTACCACCAAAGCTGCGGAGACGCATCCTGGCTCTTCCCCTGGCAGGAGGCATCTCAGAGCCATGCAGCCCCCAGCACGGGGCTCTGGGGACGGGATTGGGCTCATCCCCGCGACTGCCACATCGAGCAGCCCGCACCCAGCTCCCCCGGGAGCAGGACGGGGGATGAAGCGAAGCCCCTGGGATGGCGCCTGGTCTTGCGGTGCTTTTGCCTGTGCTGGGTATCACAGCCACGTCGCAGAGCGACCGCGGCACGTCTGGGACAGCGCTCCAGCCTACCTGGCAAGTCCTCGCTGGGCTCAACGGCAGCGGCACCGGCTGCACCGAGGCTCAAGGGACCGGCTGCTGGCACGACGGGGCAGCTCCTACCTCCAAGGGGGGAAGGGGGTTGGGGTACAGGAGCATCCCGCAGCCCTGACGCCAGCAGGGCCAGGACATCCGCGCTGCCAGCCTGCCTGTGAAAGCAAGCAGCACGTACAGATTTACACACCCACGTGAAACTCCCAGCGAGCAGAGAAAGAGCAAAAACAGTGTTTTTATCATAGATTTTAACAACATAAATACACACAGCCAGAAGCTGACGCTGTGTGGAGGGCGGCCCTTTGAGTGGGTGTCCGGAGACACTGGGGGTCCCCTCGCTGCAGGCACGATGTCCCCTCACTGCAGGGGAGAGCAACGCGGGCACAAGCAGGAACTTGCTGCGTTTGCAGGGTGCTGCTGCCCCCAGAAACAGCCCCGTCACCAGGGGTGTGAGACCTGTGACAGCACCCACCGCATGCCTGTCCCCGCACAAGTGTTCATCGGCTGCGGCGCGAGGGGCCCCGTCCCCGCCGCCCTGCAGAACAGGCGCAGGAAGTTTCTGTCCTCGGCTGAAACCCCTTTGGTGTGGGAGAGCCTGGAACTTATTACAAATCGCTTAAGTAACTTTGGCTCGCTCGAGCTAATTAAATTGGTTTCCCTGGCTATTGCAGAGGCTTGAAACCACCAGTCAGCTCCCAGGCTCGCTGTGCGAAATTAATGAAAGCAAATGATAACTTGGCAAGGACAAAAAAAAAAAAAGTCTCTGTAGTAAGGAGCAAAGCCCATGCAGGGGGTGTTTGCTGGAGCACATGTCTGTGTGCTATAAGGTGTTCCAGATACGCCCTCACGCAGGGGTGGACTTCAGCTCAGGCGTAACGCTCTGTCCAGGCTCAAATGCTTTGCCAAATCTGGGCATAAAAATAAACTTGGAAGTTCAGCGCAGAAACACAGAGTCAAGGCAGGGACCTCTCGGTTTCCATAGGAAGCAGAATTAATAGCTTGGCTGAAGGGGTGCATTTCCATTTTTATACAAGAGTCTCCTCCTCCTCCTGCAGAAAAAAAGGGGCTTGTAAGAAACACAAACTCGGCGAGTTCTCCAGGACCTGGCAGCGGGCTCGGAAGCATCCCCCGAGGTGTGTGCAGGCCAGCGGGGCTGCCAGGTTCCCAAGGAAAACCGAGTGGCCCAGCACCCTGCTCCTCCGACCCTCGACAGCACCGGCACGGGCAGGGACAGCGAGTGCCACGGCTGCTCGGGCACGGACCTTCCTCCTGGACTGAAGCCATGAGCCACAGAAGGGGAGATGGGCTTCGGGGTGTCCTCGCCGGGTCCCTGCCCCGCAGAGCTGCTTGGCAGAGGAGACGAGGGCTCAGGGGCGCGTGTGCCTTGTGCAGAGCTGCGCCGATAGCGTGGGGATGGAGCCCGACCCTCTCCCCCCGTCCCCAGCGCTACCCGAAACCACAACCTTGCCTGGCTGCCGTCCTCATCCATCTGCAAAAGCACATTAAGGAGGGAGAGAAAGGTTGGCAGCAGACCACAAACCTGCTCCCCAGAGAGGTCCTTACCTGACTCCAACCAGATGCTGTTTATCAGCCCGAGCACATACTACATGCCCGATGTGACGGAGACAGAAAAAATACAAGAAATGCTTGTTATGCTCGGGGCTTGGGGGGGTTTTCATCCTCGGGCCGGATATACAAGTTCCAGGAGAGGAATATGCGTCCCTGGGGTCCTGGGCTGAATCTGGAATTCATATACTCTGTAAATGTACTTTATTTAATACAGGAATCAAGAACGGGTTTGGAATTATTGCACTGGAGAGCTTGATTGCACAGTTACAGCTTGGAGTTAAGGACTGACTGCAGATCTGTGACCCAACACGGCAGCCCCACGCAGAGGGCAGGACAGTGCATCTGGGCTGCAGTGTTGTCCCTGTTCTGCGCTGCTGCCCCAAAGCGCCCTGGAGCCCGAGGGGAGACCCCAGCAGAGCTCAGCCCAGCCCTGCCCGTGTCCTCAGATCTCCCTTTGGATCGAGCCATGCTCGGGGCACAGAGGTCCATTGCCAGGTCCGAGCACACGCAAAGCCCGAGGAAGCTGCTCAGAGCAGCGAGAGAGCCAGGCCTGGGCTGGGAGGTGGGAGAGGACGTGCTGCGAAGATCAGGGCAGGAGCAATAGGAACATGGTAGCGATCCAGCGCAAGCAAAGACAGATGTCTTCACTGCAGAAAGGAAGATAGGGCTCTAACAGATACATGTGTGTATATATCTGCAGGTGCATATCTGTATGTTTACATAAATGTACATGTGCCTTTTGTATACTCCTACTTGGTTTTTAAAGCTCGAGCTAACACACTTTTGCTGTGCCCACACACTGCGGCTGAAACCAGCGAGGTCTTGGAGGAGCATCTTCCTCCACGTAGCTCAAGGCTCCCCTGGAAGTGACCTTGTCCCCATTGTGTCACAGAGAGCGGGGCTGGCAGCTGCTGGCTGTGGTCTCAACACCCCCTGTGAACCTGCCAGCTCGGGGAGACCCACGGCACCAGGGTGGGACGCAAGTGCTGAGTGGTCCCTGCCACGCGAGGGACTTTCCACTCTGCCACCCCAGCTCCCCTGGCTCCTCCTGGTTGGACCTGATGATGTAAAGGTCCTTTTCAACCTAAATGGTTCTATGATTCTCCCGGGCTCGTTTTCCACTCGCACTTGCCCCCTCCATCGCCCGTGTCCAGCCCAAGTCATCGCAGCAAGGAAAACAAATGCAACAGCAAAGAGAGCGGCTGGACCGCGCTGCCGGCAGCCACGGGCGCTCGCTGGTGCCCAGACAGTGTTCGAGATGCCCCACGGCCCGTGCGCGCTCCTCTTACCTGGGCAGAGCTGACGTCAGAGGCAGCACGCAGGATACTCGGGGCTGCTCCTCTCAGGGTACATTCGTGGCTCCAGGGTATTTCACCCAGGTCCCCTCCTGCCACATCCCAGGGCTGGTTCTGCTGCGCTCCCCTGCAGCCGGGCAGGGCAGGCGAGCGTGCAGCCACGTCCCAGGGCCTCGGGCACGGCGCAGTGCTCTGCCTGCGGGAAGCTCGGTCGCTTTGGAAAGCATCCCAGTCCCTTTGGCTGAAGGTATTTAGGCAGAGGCGACTGGAAAAAGTGATGTGCTCCCACGCAGACGTGCCACCGGCAGCCATGGTCCGGCAGCGTCAATCACCACGTCAGGGTGCCAGCAATCACACAAAACCAAGGAAACATCTTGCTGTAGCTCCCTGACCTGCGAGGGGAGCACCCTGCCCCTGCCAGCCCAGCTCCTAAGGGGTTCCTGCCACCCAGCACCAGCACATTCACTTTTCTTTGTTACCTGCTGGGAAATCACCTTAACCAACCTGCAGGTTGTCCTTTGCTGGCATGAGACACAGAGAAAGCCACGTGCTGCTTCTGTCAGCACCTTGGAAGGTGCATGTGCACATATTTGTGTGCCCTATAGAGATGCCCATGGCTCCCACACCCGTTACACCCATGGGTGCACGTACATCCCTATTTCTCCTCCTGAGGCTGCTTCCTTCCGACCCCCTGGCTGGGAGCTGGCTGTGCTCTCCAGGAGGCAGGGTTCTGCCCTGCCTGCAGCCAGCATCCCCAAATACCCCATGGCAGCATTGCCCTTTGCTACTCACTCACCTGATTGCAGCTGGGATCACAGCAAGTCCGTATAGTCCCTCCTCACCTTCCCCCTTCCCCAACTGAGCAGAGAGGAAGACAAAGAGGAGAAGAAAATAATTGCACAAAGCACCACTCAGAACCTTCTAGCTGGGTCTCTACCTTCACTGAGTGCTTTTATAGCCCAGAGGTAACTGATTGCTAATTAACTCAGCGTAATTAGCACCATTGCAAGAGCTAATCTTGTCACTCCCTACACATGTGTTCCTAACTCTGAGGCTGATTTTGCCCCGTGCCTGTGAAATCCCACGTGCCGGGGAATTTGGTACAGGGACAACATCAAATCCCAGTGAACACCCCGGCCAGCGGCTCCCGGCCCACAGGCAGGGCTGGCTGTGGGGAAGGTGCTGGGGAAGCGGGTGAAAATACTTTGCTGTGTGTCGGTGCCTCCCTGCTGTGTAAATTACATCGGCTTTAAAGCCTGATGGCAAAACGTAAAGTGGTCTCCACGCTCCGGCCACCCAAGGGTATTAATCAGGCTGAAAATATAAAACCAACACGAAAAACACCATCTACGGGGTGCGCAGCGTTGGACACTCGCTCTGGGAGCTGGGCCAAGGGCTCCTATCTTGACTCTCTCATAAATACCCCGCTGGGATAATGCATTATCTCTGGAGTGCTTTAAGGCCATTTAGATTTCAGGGCAAAACAGTCCGAGGCACCTGCTGCATTTTAATGATTCTTCTCCACCACCTATAGGGATGCTGAGGTTTAAATAACCGTCCTGCAGCCCCCCGACCTTCCCATCGTGGCACAGTGCCAGCGCTGCCCGGGCAGCGGTTGCCAGATGTGTCCCCCAAACATTTCCCCTTCTGCGGGCTGGGTTGTTTGCACAGAGCTTCCCAAGCAGCTGGGACAGAGGGTCGTCTTTTAATCAGGGACTGTTGTCACCGAGAAGACGGTGAAGTCCTGGATCCCCGGGCACGTCCGCGCCGTCCTGCCCGGCTGTGGGCTGCACGGGCAGCACCGGTCGCTGGGGTCCTGCCGCGGGGGACACGGAGCGTGGGCTGACCCGGGGCGAGCGGATGCGCCCTGGTAAAAGGTACAAAGGCTCAGTCATGCTGGAGCCCGAGGAGCAGACGTGATGGAGAAAACATGCCCTTCGCATCGCTGCTCCCTCCCCATAAGGCTATAAACTCCTTTCAAACGCTCCATCTCCCTAACTTTTGGATGTCATTAAACTCTTTATTAATTTACTCCAAATGTCTTCGCTCGTATTCCAACACAGCTAACCCCATCAAAAGGATAAGAGCACAGTGCTTAGACAGCACTTCTGCTCTTCAAAGCCTGTTTCTGAGATTAATTGCTTCTCTCAAGCCCTCTGTGAAGGAGGTACATGGGGATAATCGTTATTAGTGCTGAGTGCGAGGTAAGAGGCAGGGGCCAAGGTAACAGCGGGGACCCACGCTGTCACGGCGCCAGGGGAGAGGGTTGCAGGGTGCAGGAGGACGAGGGGGCTGCAGGGGACCCCCCCCGGGACAGCGCTGGGCTCCGGCTCGAATGGATCTTCCTGCAGCTCCTCGGGGGGAGGCGAAGCCCAGGGGGGCAGCGCGGTGCCAAGGCAGAGCTGCAGCCCACGGAGCCGGGCACCCCCCCAGATCTGGGTACCCCGTGGAGCCTGGCACCCCGTCGGAGCCAGGTACCCCCCCAGAGCCAGGTACCCCGCAGAGCCTGGCACCCCCTCGCCGCTCAGCCTTTTCCCTTGGACAGGCGCTGAGCTTGTCCTTGGGCTCCCCGCTGCTTCCCTGATCGCTGCTGCCTGCCAAGAGCCTCGTGAGCAGGCAGAGCTCCCTCCTCCTTCCCGATTTATCCCATGACGTCACCAGTCCCAGTCCTGCTTGACGTCACCGGTGACATCACAGCTCCTTCCCCACGTCCCTGGTGGGGCTGGGCAGGGGAGGACGGCGCGGTGCTGCCCGGCCGTGCCCTGCCCCACCGAGCAGCTCGTGGTCGGGCTCTGCGTGGCGTTAAGGAGCGGTCAGCAAACCCGGGGCACCAGCTCACGGGCTGCACAGCCCCCCAGAGTGCTCCCCGCCAGCCCCGGGGGCTGAGCAAGCCCAAGCCGGTCCCCCCGGGATGGAGGATCCTGCGGGCAGTGCCACGAGGAACGGCAGCCTGGCGGTGCCCGCGCGTTGGGGCCAGATGTGCGTGTCGCTGAGGCTGACACGGCACATCTGCTCCGGGTTTTGGTTTCCATCGCGGCGCTCACCACATCCACCCCGGCCGGCTGGAGGCGAGGAGCCGCGCATCTGGAAGCAATCGCAGCTGTCACGCTTCAAGGAGATACTGCACCGCAGAGAGCCGAGCCCTCGCCCCGCAGCCCCCTCCAGCCCGGCAGATGAGGGGAGCACCAGCATCCCCCGCCGCGCGCCGGATCCTGCCGGGTGCTGAGCCCCTCCCAGGAAGGGCACCTCCTTGGGAAGAGCGATGGGGCTGAGCCCCACGTGAGGAGTTGGCTCAGGGGGGGACACCCCCAGCTCCGCGCCTGAGCAGGAGGGACAGGGGATGGGACAGCCCCGGGGGGACCCGGCCCTCTCCCCACTGTGACCGGGCGTCTCCAGGAGCCCAGCGCAGCCGCACGCCCTCACGGCGGGCGCTTTTGAACACTCGACCAACCCAGCTGCCCTGGTTTGGACGTGAACAGAACCAATTTTCCCTGAAAAATTGATTGAAAAATCACTGGAAGGAAAATCGGTTCTGTCCACGTCCAACCCAGGACACCCCAAAGCCCCGCGCCGCGCTCGGTGGGCTCCGCCGCGCCGCTCCCCCCGGTGCTGGGAACACGGAGCCTTTCCGTTTAATTCACTGTCCCGTGCTTTCTGCAGCTCGCGGGGTCTCGGGAGCACAGTCACCACGCAGCGCTCCTGGCAGGGAAGGAGCACTTGTTTCTTTATGATATGGAATAGTTTCAGCATTAGTTAGTCCTAAATCATTCTGGTTTATGAGCAACCTGACAGTCTGGCACAGGCAGCGGGCCCGGGGCTGTACCAGGCACCAATAAAACCTCGAGAAGGGCTCTAAACCCGCGCTGGCAGCAGGTGGTGGGAGAAGGGGGATCACCAGCGGGCGCCTCCACTCCTGCCTCTGCAGTAGCAGCCACGTCCCTCTCTGTGGGACAGGATGAGCATCCCAGCCCGCTCTCCTGGCAGCAGTGGGGCAAGTCACCAGCCAGCTCGTTCCTGGGCTGCGCTAGTCTGTGCTGGGGGGCAGAGGGGCTTTGTGCATCTCTGCACGTGTGTGTGCATGTGCCTTTGCTTTAGGGGACAGGGACAAGGATTAGGGCAGGGTGGGCTGACATCAGGCCTCGCTGTATTTGTCCCCGAGTCAGCTGCTCTTCTGCTGGATGCTTTGTCTTGCTGCGTTACTTTGACCCCGAGAGCTGCGAAGCCCCTGCTCAGCCAGAACGTGTACTCTGGAGCCTACAGATGATGCTCCAGGTTTGGCTGGAGATGTAGGAGAGGCACCGCAGGGTCCGGGGAGCACGCTGATCCCAGAGATGAGAAGGGGGTCCCAGAGCAGCAACGCTGGGTCCAGCCAAGCTGCTGAGCCACCAGTTCCCCGCCCCGAGCCCCAGCAGCCCCCCGGGCTCCCTCCTGCAGGAGCTGGAGTGGTGCCATGTGCCCACATCGCACCGGCCACAAAAGCAGGCAGGGCTCGTGGTGCAGGCAGGGCAAAGGCAGAGTGCGTGTTCTCACTGTAAATAAAATGAGATGATTAATTAAAGTGCGAGTCTGCTGCCAAGAGGAAGAATGGGGCTCAGGTGGCTAATTAAACTCAGGCTGCAAATCCAGACGGAGAGTTTCTGCCTTATGGTCGTGCACACAGCGTCTGCTCCATGAAGATTTCAAGAGATAAAGGCAGGAGAGGTGCAGGAATGTGGGAATTCCAGGAGAGCCGCCACGAAGCCTGGGGAGGCACAAGGGGACACGGACACCCCCGGGAATTCCTCCTCCTTGATAGAAACAGGGCGATCGCCACCTCCTCGCCCAGCAAAGCCAGCAGCGCTGCGACAGGGGGGCTCTGCTCCCACCTGTGCATCGAGGTCAAGTGCTGGGCAGAGCCCCCCCTTCACCCCAAAATCGATGGGACGGCGCGTGGCAGCCGGCAGCACCCCCCGGCGAGGGGTGGGGCGGCACCAGCAAGGTCCCTTCGGGGCCGGGTTCCCCCCCTCTCCTCTCCCCTCCCTCCCCAAACATCTGTGCAGATGTTAACAGGCGTGGCAGGGCTCGGTTTTCGATGCGAAAGGCAGAGGGTTAGAGTTGAGCTCTTGGGTAAGCGACACCAAGAAAGTTAAAGTTTAATTGGCATTCCTGCCCGGGATGAAAGCCCGCGGCTGCCGGTGCCGGCAACGGCTACGAGGGGCCATTGGTCACGGGCCGTAAAGGCCACACAGGCGGCACCGGGGCAGGTCTGCTCGCCGGAGGGGCTGCGCCATCGGGGCTCGGCCGCAGCGCTCCCTCCTCAGCCTCTCCCTGCATCCCTCGCAGCGGTGCAAAACTTTCTGTGCAAATACCGTGGGGGTCCCTGTTCCCTCTTTCCTCTTGCTCTGTCCCCTGTGTTTCCCTCTCCGCTGCGGTCACAGCCCCATCACCCTGCCCGCACGCCCGCTCCCCCTGCCCCTCTCCTTCCCTGCCTCCATCCCTGCCCGGGGCCATGGCAACGGCCGTGACGTCCCCCGCACCTCCAGGGTGATTTGATTACGTGGGCTGCGCACGAGAAAGTTCCTGTTGGAGCAGAAATGGATCTAATTATGGACGCTAACGGCGGCGAGGGCTGAGCAGAGGAGCGAGGCCCCGAGGAGGTGGGGGTGCGCCGGGCAGGAGGGTGCTCAGCGATGCCAGAGGGCTCTGCTCCGAGCGTGAGGTCAAGGGCAGAGCTGAGGCTGCTTGAACTGGGCGCAGGAGAGGACCAGACACCAAACCTCTCCTCCTCCCCGCTCCCTGACCAGCAGCTGATGCTCTCCGGGAGGATCCAGAGCTCCTGGTCCCCCAATGCCCCATCCCGTGCCTGGGCAGCATCATACGCTGTGAGGAAGGGCAGAGCTGCTGGGATGGAAATCCAAACAGGATTTCAACCCAGCACCTGACCCTGGGGCTCTGTAACCCCTTTTGCAGGAGGCAAATCACGGTAGGAAACGTCCCCCCGAAGCTCCTGGCGCTGGCTCGTGGCAGCGGAGGTGGGCAGACCCGAGACCCTCCGCTGCAGCTCTGATGGGGGGAACATGCTCAGAGCCAAAGGGCTGGAGCTCTGCCCCCCTGACCATGACCCACACTCAGGCACCGAAGGGGAAAATCCGGCGTGCTCAGGGCTGCGTCTCCTCCGTTCCCACGCCCCGCGGCGGTGGGGTACCCCGCACCCCGTGCCCTGCTCCGGGGCGGCAGGTCGGGGCTGGCGTGGAGGGTGGCCGTGCCCTCCACGAGCCCCCCACACCGTAGCTCCCCTTTCAAAGAGCCTTGGGTGAGGATTTTCACTCCCTTCTTCCTCCAATTTCAACAAAACTGCAATTTCTATGCAGAAAAAAAGCCTTGAAGAAACAATCTTTTGGCGTGTTTTTGAGGCAAAAATCCCCTTTTTTCTTGGAAAACAGGCCAAAGCCTAGCCCATATTCACTTGGAAATGGGCCTTGTTCTACTTGAAAAACAGCCCAATTTTTCGATGGAAAATTGGAAAATAGACCCAGGTTGGCTCTGGGAGAATGTGTGTGTTGCAGCAAAACTTTCCATGAAAAGGACCTGGAGACTGCAGCAGGCAAAAACCCTCGAAAGTGGAATTTCAGGCGCCCATCCCACACCGGCAGGGATGCTGTGCCCGGAGCCCCCTTCCCCAGTCTGCCCAGCCCATGTCGCTGCCGCAGGCTCGAGGAAACGCAGGTCCCCCCAGCCCGGGGCTGTTTTTTTCCCAGCCTAACATGAGAAATGAAACTCCCCCACCAAATTTGCCCTGCTAATGTGATTCTGGCATGGCGCGTTGCCCGATAGGATTTCTATTAAAATGTGATTTCCTCCTGCTTATAATTTCATTATCTGAGGCATTTGTGTAGAACATCGACCGTACAGGTAATATATGGGCAGGGGAGCTGAGTTAGAGAGCGCGTGCGATTTTTAATGGAGGGTTGCAAGTAGACGTGAAATAATCAAGGCTGGACGCAACCGCCATCATTTACTGGTGCCTGACACGGTGAGATGCTTCATCGCGGGGTTATTGCCTTTTAACACGTCTTTCACTTCTTCCATCTTCCCGGGATAAAGTGCCCAGCCGTCCCATCCATCCCTGGGGACCTGTCCCTGCCTGCCCGCAGCAGCACGGTGCTGGTGGTCGCCGCCAGCGTATTTCTCTTTTATTTATCAGCACTCGAGGTGCTCCATGTAAACTGAAAGACAGGGAGGTGCCAGCGAGGAGAGAACAGCCTTGTTCATCTCGTGCCCCATCCATCTCCCCCCGGACCTCTGGGGGCTGTGGGTTCGCTTTGCTTCGTGCATGGGACTGCGGCGAGGGGCGGCTTCGCTGTCACCCAAACCCCTCCCGGCCGCGTTAAACTGAGCTGGGGTGAGCTGCCGAGCTCAAAGGGTTTGCTGAGTCGCTGCTTTCCTGGGCAGAGCACCGGGGAGCGAGGGGAAAGGCATGTTGGCCCCTTCCAGCAGCCTGCGGGCTCCGGGGGCTGGGGGTGCGGGGGGCAGCAGCCCCGGCTCTGGCCGTGCGTGGAGGATGCTCAGCCCGGCGCTGCCACTTAGCATTCCCCCGGCGTCCGAGGAATAAACACCGCTTTGTTTTAAGGCCCCTCGCTGCACAGGCAAGAAGCACTTAGGGGCTTTCATAAGCTCATCTGCATAATAATGCTGGAGAATTCTTACCTCGAGTGCTGGGAGTGTCAAAACCTGCAACCCAGCCGCAAATTGTGGGGAGGAAGCCCTGCGGAGAGCATCGCGCTGGGGCGGCGAGGGAGCGGGGCTGGTTTTGGGGTTGTTATAGGCAAATGTCTGAGCAAGAGCGGGGCGAGGAGGGGAGCGAGGAGGAAATTTTGGGTGCCCAGGGCGGTGGGAGAGGCCGGGCTGCGCTGACGGGTGCGATGTGTGTGTCTGCCACAGCCTCGTCCCCTGGACCGTGAGTGACTCCGTGTCTGCCGGGGGACTCGCGAGGTGCCCACGGCCCCCGCGGTGGGAAGCACCAGCATCACCAGAGCCCCAAAGCCCCGTGCCGGGATGGGGCCGTGGTGCTGCAGGCGCTCACCGCGGCCGGGGGGCTCAGGACCCCCCCACCCCGCTGCCGGCCCGTGGGAATAGGGGCCACATACCAGATGGGCGATTGCTGGGCGAATTCTGATTTACGAGCAGCAAAACCTGCGAACGCCGTCACTCCCCGTGTTTTCTCTGGCGTGCTGCAGGAACGGGGGCTGCTTTGAGCTGGAAGCCTTCCTGAGCTCCCAGCCCTCTGGGCGTGAGCCTGGGAGGTGATAACTTATGCAAACACACACGCTGTTACCCGTCCAGCTGAATTTAGCATGAATCAGGATCGCTGGCTTTGCAAGAAAAACAAAGACGGTGAAATGAGGCAGGGCAAATGGAACAAAAGCCCTTTCCTAACTTAGATGATAACACAGACAGGGAGACAGGCACCGTCACACAGGCTGCAGCGAGCACGAGGGACAGGGCAGGGAGGGTTTGGGCAGGAGCGCGCTGCCAGCGCCCACGGGTACCTCAAGGGATGTTGCCGGAGCCTGGGGAGGGGGAGCGCAGCCCCAACACCTGCAAAACCCTCCCCAGAGACACAGAACCCGAAAGGGAGCTTCTATAGAAGAAAAATTTGTCTCAGCAAGGTGCATAATTCATTTGTGAGATGAGCGGGTGCTGAGAGCCGTGCCTGCGGCGTGAGGTGTGATGGATGCGGGTCGCAGCGGGGCTGCGCCGAGCTCTTTTCCTCCTGAGCGCATCGCTTTGGGGGGAGACATGGCCCGGGGTGAGTGATGGTTTCACCCTGGCATGGGAGATGCTGGAGCCTGAGACCACGATCACCAGTGGAAGAGCCACAGAGAGGAGCCAGGAGGTCAGCTGGCACATCCTTAAACCATTGATTATCCTGTCTACGAGGAGCTCAAAAGTTACAGACTGCACGGTCCTCCCCGAGCCCTCGGAGCACGCCAGAGCTCTCCAGCCCGGGACATCAAGTACCACGGGGCTGGGAAGTCGTTCGCTGCTCAGAGCTCAAAACAAAACCACGTGTGTCCCACCCCCAGCTCCTCGAGACTTCCCGTTCCTCCCGTATCGCGAGGCAAACCCCGGGCACGGAAGGGAAGGGGCTGCTGACACCAGCAGGTTTGCGACTGCTGTTGGGAGCTAAACAGACGCTCTGGCCGCCCTGAACGGTCCCGTTCCCAGGAAGATGCTCGGGGTGTAGCACAGTAAAACATGATCTTTTTTCTGCCAAGTTACATCAGGATTTACAAGGCACTTCCAACATGGAAAAAAATCAGGAATTATTGTGGATGCGCATTAATTTCAGCTCCATGCATGAAACACGTGCAGCAGGAGCAGAGCGGGTCCCAGCACTGGCACAGGAGGATGGGGATTAGGGGAAGGGGGGGTCAGGGAGCTTGGGTCCCTGTCCTGACTCGGGGCAGGTGCTCGTGTCCCCTCCCAGCCCCCGGGGATGTGACCGATGCTCCTTCCCCGTGGGGAGCAGAGAGCTCCTGCCGAGCAGAGGCTGCACGTTGGGGGGCTGCGGATGAGCCCCCCGGGGCTGCGGAGCCCGGCCAGGCAGCGGCTGCACCGCGGGGATGAGCCATGTGCCAGCGCAGCGCCTGCAGCCTCCCGGCAGAGCACAGCCACCTTTTGTCGCCTTTCCATCCTGCTCCATATTTATCAGCCTGATTTGCATGACACTTTGCATAAGCCGCTGGGCTGGTCGCTGCGAAAGGTCTTTCTTGAAGACAATCTGAAGTATTCATCTAAACAATTCTGCCGGCGTGTTGGCTTCCCGGGACAGAGCCCTTGTTTTGTGCCATTGCCAGCAAATTCCTGCTCAGACGGGCTCAGGTTTCCCGCGCCGTTCCCATCGAGAGCCGCAGGGAAGTTCCCTGCTTCTTTCCAGCTCCGAGCAGCAGCAGCCCGGGTTGTGTCGAGGGACCTGCTCCGTATTTAAGTGTCCAAACAGCTGACACCAAAGTCTTGTTTAAAACGGGCTGGCGGGCTGCGCAGCGGCGGTTCTGCCGGCGTTGCCCAGGCAGGGTAACGAGAAGGCGCCTTTCCTACTTCTTACAGCTCCATTCAGCGAGAGGAAATGGGGTCGTTATGCTTTTGATTTCAGACCCTAATTAGGCCTCGGGAAAGGAAATAGTGCTGCTGAGGTAATGCGTGCGGTGCTCCCCAAAGGGCCCCCGCGTCGCTCCCGTGCACAGGGTCCCTGCTCGGTGCTCGCGACCCACAACACCCCCACCGAGGGCTTCCAGCGGGGATGGGGGACAGAATCGCGTCAGTGCGACCTTGGCCTTTCTCCAGCAGAAAATGTTGCTCTAAAAAAAGTTAGAAGGGAAGGATAAAAGTCCTAAATTTCCCATTTCCCGGTGAGAAGGAGCCATTTCTGTATCACATTCCCGGAATCAGCTGCCCCAGCACTGGCTGGGGAGAGCCCTGCGGGGCCAGGCCCGGGCGGTGCGGGACCCTGGGGACGGGGGCGCCAGGCCAGGGCGATTGATTGAACAATTCCAGAAAAGCAAAAAAATCCCCCAGAGCAGCAAGTGCATAAGAGGTTTCTGCAAACCCATCAGCGCCCATCAGGCCAGCACGCGGCTCCTCGCCTGCCCGCCGCCGCGGCTGAGTGCTCCAGCCCGGATCGATGCTCCCGGCTTTATACACCCACCCATCACCCTGATTTATAGGCAACGTGTCCCGGCGGCACCCGGAGGCCTCCTGCGCTTGCTCCGAGAGGAGAGTTCAAACCTTTCCTGCTTTGCAGTAATTCTGGTTTGGAGAAACCCGTGGCTGCCCCCAGCCCCGTCCCCGCCTCTCCCGAGAGCTGCTGTGCTGGATCGCCCGCCGTCGGGGCCGCCCGCTCCCATGGAGGGGTTCTGGGGGCCCCCGGGACCTGGGGTCAGGGCTATCTCCAGCCCCACAGCTGAGGCAGCAGCTCTAAAGTACAAGCAATATTTGTGCTGTGATTGCACCCTTCAGGAGCCCGTCCTCTGCTTAGCAACTGCTCCCTGTTATCTGCACGGTGTTTGCTTATACAAGCAGCTCTGGGTGCTCTGCGGCGTCCTGGGGCTGAGGGCAGGCTCAGAGCCACGTCCCAGCCAAGGCAGGAGGCTGAGGAATCCCTCCCTGCCCACTCCAGGGGCCCTGCCAGCACCCATCCAACGTCCCCTGGCTGGGCAGAGGGAGTAGGAGGAGCAGCACCGGCACCAGGGCATCTCTGCGGGGTGCTGCGGCGCATCTCTGCAGGGTGCTGTGGAGCATCTCCACAGGGTGCTGCATCTCTGCAGGGTGCTGTGGAGCATCTCTGTGGGGTGCTGCATCTCTGTGGGGTGCTGTGGAGCATCTCTGTGGGGTGCTGCATCTCTGCGGGGTGCTGTGGAGCATCTCCACGGGGTGCTGCATCTCTGCAGGGTGCTGTGGAGCATCTCCACGGGGTGCTGCATCTCTGTGGGGTGCTGTGGAGCATCTCCACGGGGTGCTGCATCTCTGCAGGGTGCTGTGGAGCATCTCTGCGGGGTGCTGCAGGCAGCCTGATTAGCCCAGGCACCACCCTGCTCCGCAGACTTGCAGAGCACGGTGCGTTCAGCTCGTCAAAAGGAGACTGAGCGCTTGATTGCAGTGACTAAGTACCTTCACAGGCAGAAAATGCCAGGCGCTGGAGAGCTCTTCAATCAACGGATGGCACAGCAAGAGGCAGGAGCACTCAGGGGTTGCCTGGGGACCAGCGCACGCTCGTGAGAGCGAGGATGATGAGGGGAGGAGGGATGAGGAGCAGCGCCGTCTCCATCCCCAGGCGCTGGGGCGTACCGGGGCATGCTGAGCACACCCTGGGGCTGCAGGACACCCGTCAGCCAGGCTCGGGCACACCGACCTTGTGACTGCTTCTGGTCTTCAAATCTGTGAATCCGCGGACTTTAAGTATTTCCCAAGAATTTCCTGTATTTAAAGGGAGAGATGCTCTTAAGTGCTTCCCTGGAAGAGGGCCAGAGCGCTGAGTGGTGCAGGACGGACCCGCACCGGGGACTGCATGGCCACACGCCTGCTCCCAGGAGGGTAACGTGCCCACGGATGCATCTTCTCCAGAGGACAAGTTCCTGGCTCCCTCCTGAAGGGTTTTGGGGATCCCGCTCCTGCCTGCAAGGCTCTCGGCACTGGTGCATGAGATTCGTGGTGAGAGGAGAGCTTTTTGCATCTCCTGGATGGCTTCCTGGGCTGGTCCCTGGATGCTGGGTGGCACCAGAGGGGCTGCAGGGACATGAAAGCATAGAAATTTTTTTCCCCAGTTTTCTATGCTGCTTCCTTTGGGCTTCCCAAGAAATAGGCTCTTGCCGCCCCTCTTCGAGCCAGCGCTGCAGCCTGAGAGAAACACGGGACCCTCCCCAGCACAGCGGTGGGGAGAGAGGGGAGGTGTCAGGGGCTGCCTGACTTGAGTCTTGTAAATAATGCCCGAGTTTGCGCTTACAAGAGTCTGAAAACAGCACGCGGCTCCGTGCTGCTGCCGGGGCTGCCGACCCGCGGCTGCTCCGCAGACAGGAGCGCAGCATCTCCCCCTCCCTCGGCTCCTTCCTCCCGCACAGTGTGCCTCTCGCTCTGCAGTTCCTCTCTCCCGTTTAATGACTCGGTAAGGATCAGGGATGACGCCTGTCCCGGAGGGCCCTGTGCATTAGCGAGACATGATCGCATTAGGAGCAGCCCAGCGAGCCTGGCTCGGTGCCTCCCACCCTGCCCGGGACGGCGGAGCCGCGGGGTCCTGCAGGACAGCCCACCCCAGGCAGCCCTGCCTTCCCCCCGGGGATGGAGGCTCTCCTGGGGTCCCTGTGCCAGCCCTTCCCGTGCCCATGCACACCCCCTCTCCGCAAAGCGCCCGAGCAGCTCTGCCTGGCACAAGGAAAGCTTCACCTGGGGAAACGCAGAAGTTCCCAGAGCCGTGGGTCACGCTCCGGGGCAAACAGAGTGTTTTCAGCTGTCTGCTGGTGAGGGAGAAAGCAGAGAAGGGAAAACACGTTCTGCTTTTGGAGACGGCGACCTCCTAGCCCAGAGATCAGGACACGTCAGCGCATCAGCGCCCATCTGCCAGAGCCTCTGCGTGTACCGGAGGTGTCAGAGCGGCGGCGTAATTGCTGAATAATTCATCAGAAAAGGCCAAGCAAGAGCAAGTGGTAAGAGCAGCCCAAGAGAGTACGTGTGTGAGCAGAGCCCGCAGAGCCGGGGCTGCGGCGTGGTGTCCGCTGCGCAGCGAGCTCTCTGCTGGCAAGAGCTGCTCGGAAAACTCTGGGAGGCTTCGCTTCCAATAACACGCCTGTTGATTTTCCCTCCGTCCCTCCAGCAACTTTCGTGACATCATTCTCCCCTTATATCCCTCTTTCGCATTTCTATTTCAGACCAGGGTGAGGAAGGAGAGCAGCAGGGCCTCCCCCGGCACCGCTCTCGCTCGTGTCGCCTCCGCATCCCCAGAGCATCCCGGGGAGAGGCTGAGCCAGCCCTGCCCACAGCCCGGCTGCCACGGGGCCCCTCGGTACCTGCCTCGCTCAGTGTTTGGGGGAGCCAAACCCCCAGAGCAGCGGCTGCACCCTGGGGCGGCTGCTCCTCGATGGTGCTTGTGCCAGCCCCGCTCCTCCCTGCAGCCAAGCGAAGCTGTGCCCAGAGGTGGCAGAGGGGCACAGCTGGCAGGTTCCTGGCACCCGTCCTGCAGGTTAAATCTGTCCCCAGCCACTAATTAGACATGTCTGTTCATCTTAAATTACAGTGCAGAGCGGCCCTTGTAATTAGGAGCTTCGCTCTGAAAGCACATCCCTGCAGTGAACGCCCCGCACACGCTGCTTCCTCCTGGCAGAGGGACCCCGTCCTGCCCACGGAGCCGTGGGGAGGGCGGCTGCAGCCTCGGGCACCCGCGGGAGCTCACCCCGAGGCGGAGGCGGCCGTCGCTGGGTGCAGGGTGGCAGCGGCAGGACGAGGAAGCAGATCACCCAGAGGGGCCGGTCCCACGCTGGCCGCTCCGATTGTCCCCCCCAGGCCTGGGGACACCCCCCGTCCTCTGCTGCTTCACTCAGCCCGGGGTCAAACCCCGCCGGGCAGCAGCCAAGTGCCTCCAGGCTCGTGAGACCAGGTGTCAACTTGGGCCATTGTCCCTTTAGGACATTTGTCACCTAAAAATACCACCTGTGTCTTCCTGCACGCTGTTGTAACTTGTAATTGGTGCATATAAATATATGCATATATATATATATATATACACACACAGCTGAGCAGGATTGCTATTTAAAGCCTGGGCAAGGGGGAGGACCAGCGCCAAGCCCGGTTTTTCGGTGCACGCTGAGGACACAGACCCAGCGCGGTGGCTGCGCTCCCGGGTCACGGACCCGCAGCCTGGCGAGAACGGGAGAGTACGCAGGGGTGGGAGGAAGATTAAATAAACCCTGGAGGTGGCTCGGGGAGGAGCAGCCGAGTCGGCAGAGCGTGGGGCAGAGCTGGGGGTCACCCCCTGCCCCAGCTCCCTCCCCGCTGCACCCTGCAGGGCACGGCCGCCTGGCACCGCAGCACCCCAAAGTCACAGGAACACTCAGCGTTAGCAAACGCCGCACGCCCAGGCCGGGGGTGCCCCGGCAGCACCTGCTCTGCCCCCGCACCTGGGCACAAAGGCAGCCCCTGTGCCGGGAACGCGCCAGCCGCCAGCTGAGCCCCGTCCTCCCGGGGCTCTGCGCGACGGAAAGCCCGGCCCTGCCAAAGCCAACAGTGCTGCTGCCTCCGCGGGCAGGGCTGGAGCGGAGCTCGGAGCCTCTGCTCAGCCCCGGGCGCAAACCACCTCCTGCCAGCTGGGCTGCTGCGGCTTTGGGGGTTTTTGCTTCCTCCCCACCATGGTCTGAGTCAGCCCTTTCCGGGAGCAAAACCCTCCGCAAGCGCCTCCGCGCGAAGCCGCCGAGTTTCCTTTCGGTCCCACTCCGGACCCCGCAAGGACCTGAGTGACCCTGGGTGCTGCGTCTGCCGTCCCTGCCCCATCGGGGGGGCCCAGCCTGGACGTGCTGCGGGGTGTCAGGGGCGCAGCGCGGGGGCACGGGGAGCCGCGGGTCCCCAGCCAGCGCCTGGCCAAACGAGGAGCGGGGCTAACGAGGGGCACAGCCTGGGTCCTGCAGAGAGGGCAGGGTGGGACGAGCGCTGCGTGCTGGCTGCAGGACAGACGGGGGGACAGACAGGGGGACAGACGGCCTCACCTTGCAGCCAAGGAGTCCAACCCTGCGCCCCGGCTGGGAATCCCACTGCCAGCACCCGTGGGATGCGGCTGCAGCACCGCAGGCTCCGTGTGCCCCTGCACGAGGGCACGGGGCAGGCGGGCAAGCCCCTGGGCTGTCCCTGCTGCAGCACCCCCAGACACCCCTGTCTCGCCGAGCTGGCTGGGCTGCAGCTATAAACCCCAACCAGTGCTCCCAGCGCCTGGCTGCAGCGGGGATGTACCTGCCGTGGGCTCAGCCCCCTCCGTCCCCAGACAGCCACCACCCCCTGCTCGGGGCCAGCTGGCAGGTGACGGTGCTGGGGCTTTGTCTCTGCCCTATGATGTTGCCTGTGATTTATAGGTCATTTTACAGCAGCTGTAAAGAGGCTGTAAATTATAGGAGGGGCATAAATTAGCCACGGACCCCTTTACTGGCCATAAAGATCTAAGGCCCACCACAGCTGCCTTTGGGGCTGGTACCCCGGGAGCATTCCCGAGGACAGCCAGGGGTGTCTCCATCCAGGCCAGCGGGGCCGCGCCGAGCCGAGCCGCACGCCTCAAATAAAGGGGCCCTTTGACTCCAGCGGGGCCGGTGGGTGACAGGTGGGGAGGGGCCGGTGCGACGGGGACAGCCCGGGGGGCTGGGGGCTCCCTGCCGAGCCCGGACCTTTCCCCACTCTCTTTGTTGAGGGAGGAGAGGGCACTCTGTCCCCCCGAGGGGCTCTCGGTGCCGGGACCCCCAGCCCAGCCCCAGCAGGGTCTGGTGGTCCAGCCCAGGAGCCGTCTGCTGAGATGCAGCAGCGGGACGGTGCGGAGGGCACAGGAGCACGGCAGGAGTGTGGCAGGAGGGTGGCAGGACCGCAGTGGGCTCGGCACAGGGAGGGATGCACACAGCTCCCACGGGGCAGCCCCGTGTCCTCCTCCTACCGTGCGCGGGGGCAGCTCCTCACGCAGCCCCTGCAGCCCTCGGTGGCTGCTGCTGTGGCCGCTGCCCCCCGTGCCACGTGCCCCCCGTGCGAGGCTCCGTGTGCCCCCGGTCCCCCCAGATCTCCCCGCCGGCCGCCCTGCCCCGGCGCAGTCGGTGCCCCGTTGTTCTCTGCCATGACCCTGGAGCACAAACAGCTTTGCAGCTCCTCGCCGTCCCGTTAATTACATTACATCTAACGAGAAGGATCAGGCGGAAGGGATTAAACTTTGAATCTGCTTCCGCTGCCCTGGCGCACAGGGGAGAAAAGCAGCTTTATCCATCCAGAACGGGAGCCGTTTCTCACACCAGCTCCAGCCCCAGCGCTCGTCTCCCCAGTTTGTCCAGCCCACCGCACGCAGGCAGGGCAGGCAGGAGGGGACCGGCCCCACTCAGCGTCTTTCCATCTTTATCCAGCTTCGCAGCCTGCCAGGCGGTGACGGAGGTGACGGGGCTGTTACGGGGCGGGCAGGGGACTCGGCACCCCCTGCCCCAGCTCTCGGCGTGCGTGAGGGACCCTTTCAGTGGCTTCTCCCCCGTCTCTGCCTGTACCACGCAGAGCGTCCTGCAGAGCTGGGGCCGGGCAGCCCGGGGGTGCGTCCGCAGGGAGGTTTGGGCCACTTGGCATCGGGAGGTTGTTACGTTACACAAATAGGGAGATGACTGTCCAGGCTGGGCATCACCCAGCTCAAGGGTAGGGGCTGTTTTGCCCAGTGACTGTCAACTGGAGCGAGCCCCTTGCCAGGCTCCTGGGCTAGTCATTTGCATGATTATTCAGCATAAATTTGCCTTCATTACAGAACAGGGCATAGCCAGGGTCACTGCCGCAGCCTGGCACGCAGAGCTGCCGGAGGCGAGGCCGCAGCGGGTCAGCGGCGGGGCTGGCAGCCCGCAGCCGCGGGTCACCCCGCACCCCGCTCATGTTGCCACGGGCTCCCGGAGCCACTGAGACCCCCGGGGTCTGGGCAGGTGCATCCCCACGGGGCCGTGCCACTGTGGCTGCTCAGCCATCACAGCCCTGCGGCGTGCCGGGACGGGGGCTGCAGGCTGGGCAGAGCCACGGCTGGGGGGATGGTGTGTGGGGGAAAGGGCTGCCCGCAAGCAGGGTCTTGCAAGTCTCAGTTTAACACCGGAGCTGAGGTGCCCCAGCGCCGTGTTAGATGTGGAGCACGTGGTAACTCCCTGGTGAAGGAGGGGAAGCGCAGTCCGAGGGCGCGGTGGTGTTTGCAGCCTGCCTGGCAGACCCAGGTCCCGCAAACCCCCGGGCAAAGGGACCCCTCAGAGTGCTGACCCCGACCCCACGGCCTCCCGGCACGCTCGCCCCGCAAACGCCTGACCCTGAGGTCTCTCAGGAACAACAGGGAAAACCTCTGCCCCCGGCACGGGCACGGGGCTGGGCTCCGCACAGAGGGACCCTTGTGCTCCGCGGCGGCGCCTGGACCCCGCGGTGGTGGCGGTCACACTCCCGGCACGGGGACAAGGCTGCCGAGGGGGACAGACCGAGCCCCGGGAGGTGCCATCAGCTGGAGCTCCGTCCCCGGAGCCGCAGTGCTGGGAGCAGTGGGTGCAGCCCCCGACCCCCCGCCCCGAGCGCAGCTGCGAGGAGGCAGCAGGACATCTGCGCTCCTCGCCGGAGACCCCAAGGAGAGCGTCTGCAGCTTGTTTTCAGCGTGAACTCCCGTAAAAAGGGCACCGTGCCTGTAAATCCATCACGGGGAAGCTTCCTGGAAGCCCGGTTCGGCTTCTGTTCCTCCAGTTCCTCACACACAGAGCCCCGCAGCCTGCCTGGCCGGGTCCCCACAGCGTCACCTTCTCAGTGCTCAGCAGCAGGGGAGGGAGCTCCCACCCTTTGGGCACCAAACCCCTGTGCCGTGGCTCCCCGTGAGCTGGCCACAAAGCCCTGCCAGGGCTGTCCTCTGAGCCGGGCTGTGCTCTGGCTCCTTCAGCACCAAACGGTTAAAACGGGATCTAAAACCCTCCTGGAAATCACGGCCCATCAGCAAAGAGAAGGGTAAATATTTTAAAGTCAAACGTTGGTGGGTGAGCGTACCAGAGGATGCTTCCTGCCCCTGCGGGTGAAGCCCAAAGGGATTAACCAGAGTTGAATTTAAGAAGCTTTTATGTACCCTTGCAGCTGTGGCACTCTGTATACATACACCACTTGCCTACACCAGCACTTGCAGGTGCTCTTATAAGCTGGTTGCCAGGGTAAGGTCCTGGGGAGAGCTGGTGGCCAGGACAGAGTCCTGGGGAGAGCTGGTGACCAGGGTAAGGTCCTGGGGAGAGCTGCGATCACCCCATCTCTGGCTGGAGGTACCATGCCAGGCTGTTCCCATCCCTGCCCACCCGGGGACTGCTGGGGATGCTGCAGGCGCAGGCAGGGACACGGGGGGCTGGAGCTGCGTGTCGGGCTGCGGGAGCAGGCGTGCCTCTCCTGCTGCCCCCCCCGGGGGGTTAACCCTGCTCCTGAGTTCACATTCCTGTGCGATGGGAAATGTCCTTGTTTGAGAAGCAGGGAAAGGGCAAGAGGAGCCCAGCGGTGCCGGCTGGGAAGGTGAGAGGAGCCCTTTGCAGTCTGGAGGGGGTTAGAGAGTTCAGGGTCTGTCTGTGGTTCGCTCTGCCTTCCTCCTCCTCCTGTTTCCAGTGTGTGGGAGGCATCTTCGTCCGGCCTCACCGGCAGCGTCAGGCTGGCGTGGGTTTGGCAAAGCCAGCGGGCACAGCTCCCTGCACTGGGCTATAAATACGGCGGCTGCTCCGGGCTGTCTGGGCAGGAAGCAGCCTGCGGACTGGGAGAAACCTCCGGCGCTAAAGGGGACCAGCAGCCTGTGCTGGGAGCCCAGGGGAAACCGGCTGCCGAAACAGGCAGATGTGCCCAGGAAGCCCCTCCGAAAGGGGCTGCAGCCCCCCAGAGCCTGGCCACCGCCTGGCTGCGGTGAGGTGCTGGGCAGGAGCTGCTGCCTGCAGCCAGTGCAGAGCTCCTCCTGTGTCCGTGTCCCATCCTTCGGGGTGCAAAGACTCCCCAAAAAGCTTCCTCCTTCCCGTGTCTGGCAGTGGGGAGAGCCCTGCACCAAGCACCCTGCTCCCAAAGCCAGGGGATCCAAGGCCCTGGAGGAGGAGGAGGACGGGGAGGCAGCGTGGCCGTGCGTGGGGCACTTCCATCACTGCAGCCACAACCACCCCCTCTGGCCTTCCTCCCTGCCTGCCCCTCTGCCTCCATCCTCACACCGAGCGTGTGTGAGAGCAGCTCTAGGGAGTGGGGCTGCAGCATCCCTCACTCATCAGAGCCTGCGGGACGTCACAGGGACCCGACTGCTGGGGTCTGTCCTTCCTTCCAGGCTCTGACCCTGTCAGAGTTCCCTTTGCACTGCTTTCATTTTATACCCTTGCAGGGGAAAGTCCTCTTTCGGGTTGTTTTGTTCCCAGTTGCGGATTTTTTTCACTATAAATATCCAAGCACTGCTTGAAAGGAAAAAACAGCTCTAGGTAGCGGGAGAAAAATCATAGCCCATGGGTAATGACACATAATTACAGCCTTCTCCTGATGAAAGGAGCTGCCGTCGGGCTCCCAAATGGCAGTGTGCAGAAAGCGCCATTATCAGATTATCCGAGTGGCAGAATCTTTGCAGCACCAAGAAGGCAAAACGAGCAGGTCCCAGCGAGGCGAGGGGCCGCGGGTGCCGCTGCGGGGTGGGACGGGGGAGCGTGTCCTCGAGGGCCGGAGGGGATCTGCCCAACGATCTGTCTTTTGCCCTTTGCCTGTATCACTGTAAGTGCTGTAAATTACAGGCGTTTGTTATCTGGAGCTTCCTCCTGCTGAGGCACGGTAACAGCCAGAGGAGGCTGCTGTTATTGCTCTGATCACTTCAGTGCCTTTATCTACCCCCGGAGATCTTTGGGCCCCATCCGAAGGCGGCAGGAGCCTTTCTCAGGGTGGGGAGCCGAGGGGACGGGCAGTGCCCCTTCCCTGACACAGCGGCTGTCCTGGCTGTCCTGACTCCGTGTCACCAGGGCAGCTCAGCAGCCACTGCCTACCGGAGAGCCTGGGCCCTCTTCCCCCTCACAGGGAGCGAACCCAGGGTTGAACGCCTCTGTCCCCAGGTCTCTGAGCCTGCCTGGGCGGGCGGGCACTTCCCTGGAGCCTCGGGATGGGTAGAGCATCAGTGCGGCTGATGAAGTGCCGGGTGTCCCCTGGGACGGCTTATTAAACCCCGCAGCCCTGCGAGGGGGCCATGTCAAACAAACGTAATTAATTTCCCGCTGCAAATCAATTGGGGGCCAGAAGTCAAGCCTGCCTGGTACAGGAGATAGGCTGCAGCGAGGGATCACCCTCGCGGGTGTCTGACCCGTGCCGTGCTGCACGTCAGAGCCTCCCCCTGGGGCTGGAGGGAGCCAAGGCTGCAGGGTCCCCGCGATGGAGCGAGCTTCTGCGGGGCTGATCCACCTGCCAGAGCTGCCCAGGGCTCCCCCCCGGCGAGGAGCCCCGGCACCCAGCCCCGGCAGGTCCCTCGCTGGCAACAGGCTTCTCCGATGGGTGGTTCGGTCCTTTACCTGGCGGCTCGGCTCGGGGGGAGGCTGCAGCTTTGTGCCCGAGAGGACGCAGAGCCCTGAGCATCCTTCACCCCCACCTCCCCTAGGGGAGCCCAGGGTGGCGGTGGGAGCCTGTCCCAGAGGGCCACCGCTCTGGGGACGTGCCCAGGTGCTGGCCTGGCTGCAAATGCTGCCGGGCAACTGCCTGCCCCAATGGCTGCCTGCAGACAACAAAATACCGTGTGATGTCCTAATGAGCTGCTCGGTGTTTGGCAGCTGCAGGGCAGCAGAGCGGCTGCCCCGGCGCAGGGGCTGGACCCTGCCCGCTCCCAGCACTGGTTTCTCCCTGAGCAGTGGCTGGGAAGCGGCTCAGTGCGGGGGAGCTTCTCTCTGGGGCAGCGCGGGCATCGTCTGTGCATCCCGCTGCCGACACGCGAGCGGTGGCCTTGGGCAGCGCGCTGAGCCGCTCTCCGTGACTCAGAGGTGCCAGCTGATGGGAATTGCTTTGCCAAGGTCGGACAACACACCTGGAAGTCTCTGCAGAGCGCTGAGCGAGCCCTGCTGCCCGGGCGGGGGGGAGGTGACGGTCGTGCTTGGGGATCAGTAAGGAGGGCGGCACGGGCACAGCCTGCCCTCGGTGCTGCCTCCCGTCCGGGCATGGACACGGGTGTCCCATCCCTGGGGCCAGGCTGCAGCCCACGGGGTGCTTGGTAACCTGGGTGCAAGCTTGTGCACGCTCAGTGCTCACCATGGGGGGGCTGGGGCACGTCCCACCGTGAGCACGTCCTGCACACGTGTGTGCTCTGCCTTCCTCGCACATGTGTGTGCTCTGCCTTCCCCGCTCACATGTGCTCTGTCTTCCGCACACACACGTGTGCTCTGCCTTCCCCACTCACACGTGCTCTGCCTTCCCTGCACATGTGTGTGCTCTGCCTTCCCCACACACGTGTGCTCTGCCGTCCCCACGCCGCCCGAAGCCCCCAGCCCGCCAGCTGCCCGCCAGCAGCCCCGCACCCTGATGGGCTCCGGCCTTTTCAGGGAGCGATGAGCTGACAAAGTCTTTGTCAGTGGGATCTGTCAGGGAAAGCTCTTTGTTCTTCAGCATTTGCTCTTGCCTCCCCCTCTCCAAACCTCAACTGGATGCATCTGCTTTTGTTTTCTAAATGCAGAATTAGGGACTGAAAAGAGCTCCTTTGTAGTGGGGAGGAGGGGGGAGCTGCGGATCTTAACTGGGAGCTCAGGGTCAGGGGGGAGCTGCTCTATTGTGCTGGGACTCTCCTCCTCCAGCTCGGCTCTTTCTGTGCCCCCTCTTCACACTCCAGTTCCTGCTGGGACCACGCTGGCGATGCTGGGAAGCCCGCCCGGGTGGGCGAGGGAGGCCGGGCTGCTGCCCCAGCGCTGGTGCCCGGGGCTGCGCCGGTGCCCACCGGCATCACCGCTGCCCTTCCCGTGCCTGGCCGTGGGGACAGGGCAGGATTTGGGTTCGCCCCATGATGGGGCGAGTTTTGCTCCCTCTGGGTGACGCAGCCGGGAGCGGGTGTGCGGAGGTGGGCGGCAGAGGAAGGCCACATCCCGGCCTTGGGCTGGCGAGCGGAGGCACGCGTGGGCAGCCCGGCAGCGCTGAGCGTGGGACACGCACACGTGGGGCCCGGAGGGTGTACATGTGTGTGCTCACATGTGTGTGACCCCACGTGGGGATGCAGCTGGGACGGTGTCTGGGTGTCCCTGCGGGCAGGTATGAGGGTGTGCGCACGCCAGTGGGTGCGTCCCTGCGCCCTGCCCCGCGCTGCGGGAGGAAGGGGGCTGGCAGGGGGCTGTGAGAGCGGAGTCCCCGGGGAGCTGCTCCCCAAGCGCCTTTGTTCCTCCACAGCCAAGACAAAACCCTGCCAGCCCTGGCCTCACAAGCCTCTTTCTTTCTCTGGCCTTTTCTGTGTCAGGGCAGCTCCGCAGCGTGCCTCCCGCTTCCCAGCCACCTCCCCGCCGTTCTCCCAAGGAGGAGGATGACCCTGACGTGGCCACCAGCCCGGGGCAGGACCGCGGCTGCACCCTGGCCATCCCCAGGCCAGGACCTGCTCCGCTCTGGGGGAGCGTCTGTCTCCCTGTCCATCCCGTAGGACCCACTCATGCTCCACTATGTCATGAGATGGTGACAGCTCGTGGTCGCTCCTGTGCGATGCTGAGGCCAGGACGCAGCCAAACCCTTGAGCTTCCCAGGAGTAGGGGATGGTTTTCCCCATTTTCTGCCATTTGCAAATGCTTTTACTTACAAACGCCCGAGAACTCGTGTCCTGTTGCAGTCAGTCGAGCAGCAAACCACCCCCAAGGAACAGCAGCAGAGGTGTGAGCCCGTCCCCTTCCCATCACGAGGGTGCAGTCCCGTAAGGTACGTTTTGGGGCCAACATTAATAAGCCTGGGACAAGTGCTCAGCAGGAGGCACGGCTGCTCCGGAGGAGCACAGGGCAGCTCCCCCAGCCCGTGTGGGTGCCCAGCCAGCCTTGCTAGCAGGGCACCTTCAGCACAGAGTGCCCTGGCCCCCGGCTGCCGAGCGAGGGGGGGAGAAGAAAGCAGGGCTGGGGGTGAGCGGCTGCCCAGGACGCCCTGAAGGTGCGTGGGGTGAGTTGTGCTTGCGGGGGGCTGGGGTCAGCTCTGCTGCCCTGCTGTCATCGATACTCTCCCCATGTTCAGCTCGCTGGGAGAACAGCGTCCTGGCAGGCGTGTTACCTTCCCCCTTTCTCCCTGTCCGCACATCTGTCGTTCTGGAAAGAAAATATTCCCTGGGTCTTGGCATGGAAGCTGAACAGTTGCCTGAACCAGCAAGAGGCTGCTCCTGGAGATGGATGCCCAGCATTTGGTTCGAATATAGCTCTGGTGATTGACAGGGCTAATTCAGCCTGTCCTCTTCCCTGTTATAACTTAATCACTTACACATTGCCTCGCGCAGGTCTCTCCCTGCCAGCCAGAGATGTCTTCATTCTGGGATGCCCTGGCTCGGGGCTGCTCCTGTACTGGTGCTTCCTGCACGGAGGCCGGACCCCCCCGCACCGCCTGTGTCACCCCGAGCCAGCCCGGCGTCGGGGGAGCTCGTCCGAGCTGCCCCAACGGGGGCTCTGGGGTGCGGACCCCCACGTGGGGGAGCACAGGAGACGGGCTGGGTTCTCTGGCCTGCTGACATCCCACCTTGCCCTCCGGCTCCGGGACCCAGCGCGGCCCCAGCCGAGGCTGAGCAGGAGGCACGGGTGCTGCCTGTGCACGGAGGGAGGTTTTGGGGTGCTCTGTGTTAGAGCTGCCGTGTTCCTGCTCCAAACCCCGGTGACAGGTGCTGGGAAGGGCAGGGGCTGCAGCAGCGGTGGCTCCTGGACGGCCCTCGGGAGGGATTTGGGCCTGGGAACCCTGTAAAAATCCGTGCACGGAAAGCGGGTGCCCCGGGGCCTGGCTCTGCGGAGGGCCCGGCTGGGGGCCGGGGCTGCTCACAGCTCTGCCCGCGCCTGCTGCCCCCGGGCTGGGGAACGGGGGTGCAGGGGCCCCCCACTGCGCCCCGGGCCCGAGGCTCCCCGGTGCCACCGAGAGCAGCAGGGCGGGGGCGCGGGGCCAGCCCCCCGCCGGGGCACGGCCAGCGCCGGCTGCGGGCACCGGGGGCTGCTCGGGGGGCGACAGCGGCCTGCGGAACCGGCGGGGACCCCCCGGCGGGGGGCTGCCGGCAGCGCGGCCCGGGGGCTGCGGCGGGGGTCGGCCCGGCCGCGACTACACGCCCCATCAGGCCGCTGAGGAGGAGGAGGAGGAGGAGGAGGGTGGGAGGCAGCGGGGGAGGAGCCGGGGGGAGGTGGCGGGGCGGCGCGGGAGCGGCTCAGTCCGGCGGCGGCGGGCGCGCGGCGGGGACGCGGGCTGCGGTAACGGCGGCCGCGACCTCCGGGACCCCCCTCCCGCCGGGACCCCCCTCCCGCCGCCACCTCGGGCCGGCCCCGCCATGGGGCGGCCGCTGTGAGCGCGGCGGCGGCGGGGCTGCGCCTCTCGCCCCGGCCGGGGCTCCCCTCCATTGTTCCCGGGAGCGGCGGGGCTCCGGTGAGTACGGCCGGGCTCCGGCCGGGGGGGACCGGCACCGGCACCGGGACCGCGGGGGGGAGCGGGGCGGCGCTTTGTGCTCCGCGCGACGGGCGGCGGGGGCCCGATCCGGGACCTGGGGCCGCCCCGTCCCTCGGGGCTCTGCCGCGGCCGGACCCCCCCCCCCCCATCCCCGGTGCGCCCATCGCCCGCGGCGGGGCGGCTCGACGGCAGCCCCGGCTCACGGCACCGGCGGGGCTCCGGTTTGCGGGCGCTGGGGGTTTGCGGGACACCGGAGCCGTCCGGTGTGTGTGTGTTGGGGCCCCGGTTTGCAGCCCCCGGGGGTGCCAGGCGGTGGGGCCCCGGTTTGCAGCCGCTCGGCGGGCAACCGTTTTGAATCGCGGCGGGTCGGAGCCCGTCCTTCGGGCCGAGCCGGAGCTGGAAACCTCCCCGCAGCCGCGGCCCCGGGGCGGGCAGGGGACCGAGACCCCTCCGGGCTGCGGGGGAGCCCGGCCGGGGACTGGGGGCTGTTTTCTGCCTTGCTGCCTGGCCCGTATTCCCGAAAAGTTGGAAAGCGGGAGCCTCGCGGCTTCCAGAAGGAGATGGAAGAGGCTCTGGGTTTGGTTTGGTTTAAGATCCCGGATCCTGGGGCGTCGCGGTGCTCCCCGAGGACGGAGGCGCTCGGAATAACGCGGCCCTGGAGTTTGTGTTTCCCTTTGTGTTTGGGAGCTGCCCGCGGGGCGGTGGGGGACCCCCAGAGCCTCCTTCAGCCCAACTCTGGGGGTCTCCGGGAATCGCCCCCGTTTGTGCATGGCGAGCGTGCGGGGAGTGCGGCACGGCGGCCGCGTACGCGTGCGATGCTCGGTTATCCGCTGGGCCGGTGTGCGCAGCCCTCGGCACCGCTGTGGGGTTCGGGCGGTGGTTTTGGTTGCGGCGTTGGCGATTTTGGCTGTTGGGGCCGCGAGCGGCGGTCGCAGCCAGCTGGCCTGGCGCGAGGAGGGAGCAGAGCTGGGAGCAGGGGCTGCGCGTCCATGTGTAACGTGTTGGGTTACACCGAGCGGCCGAAGCCGCCTCGCGATTCCCTGCTCTGCCCGGATTGTTGGGTTACTGCCCTGTGTCTTGAGTGTCACGGCTGGCTGCTGCAGCTTCCTTCCCGTCAATGTTTAAACCCGAGCAGTGCGGTTCGCCCGACTGCTTGTGTTAATAAAACAGACGGGCCCGGAGCTGCTGCGCTGCCAGGGTCTCAGCCAGAGTGAAACTGGGATTTGCGTTCAGGCGGAGGCGGCGATTTGCTCTGGCTGGAGGTCTCTGGGTGCTGACCAGCTGGACAGGAGCGTGCGTGCAGGGGGTGGGGGCGCGGGGGGCAGCCGCCCTGCCCAGCCCGGGGATGCTGCGGGAGCGCGGCCCCCGCAGACCGCTCTGGCCAGCAGCCATTTTCCCCACACAGGAGCACTTCCTCCCTTAATCTCTGGGGTGGCTGGCATGCACCGCTGCCTTTTCCTTGTGTTGCTCGGAGAGGATTAAAATAAATACTCCCTGCCCTGGTGAGGTGAAGGCCGGAGCAGCGCCGCTGGAAAAGCAGCCCACGGGCGCATCCGCTGGCTCCGGGCTTTGCTGCATGCGAGGTGCCTGCCGTGGGAGCGCCGCCGGCCCCAGCCGTGCTGGGAAGGAGCCCGGGGGTGCTTTCAGGTGTGAACTGGAGCTCCCTGGTTATTTACCTACCTAAAACCCTAAACTGAACGAGGAGCTGTGTTGCCTCCAGCCCCAGCTGGCTTCCCCCTGATGCTCCGGCCCCCCAAGCCCTGCCTGCTGGAAGGGACCGCTCGACTGGGGTTGGGTCTCAGATGCTCGTCCCATCCCAGCGATTCAGCTTTCTCCCCCTTTGGGGACCTTCTGCTTCTGGCCACGAAGGCAAACGCGAACTGGTGGGGATACGTGTGCTGGAGGAGTGTGTGCGCTTCCCCTCCCAGCAGCTTTCCTTGGGGAATGTAGCAAAAACCCCATCGAGCTCCTTCCCGGGCCGGATAACGGGCCTCTGCCTCGTCCAGGGGGTGGCAGGCCGTGGTTGTGTCCCAGTGTCCCTGGCCTGGACCAGTCCGCTGCCAGAGCGGGCAGTGGGACCAGCCCAGTGGAGATTTTCGGGTACCAGCCGATGCTCTGCAGGTCTGAACACCAAGCCCTCGGGTAGGGATCCCTGAATTTGAGGATGTTTCTTAAACTGAACTGGTTTTACAGAGGTCGGTGGGTGAGGCTGGGCCTTTCCCCATCCTCCCTGCCCCACACGCCAGGCTCCCCGGCCGCTGGGTGCCCGCAGTGAACTCGGTGCTGGAGATGTTACCTCAGTGACTGTGGGGCCTCACGGCCGGGAAGGGTTAACACCGTCTGTGTGCTGCACAGTTGGATATTTATTTTTCCAAGCATGCATCTGCTTTAAGCATTATAGTTTTTTCCTTATAGTTACATTTGCAGTTGTGTTTGCTTTTTATTTCAGCAAATACTCGGTGCCTGACCCGAGCCGCAGGCTGGGGCAAGGAGCGCTGGGTGAGGGGAAGGGTTTGCTCCGCGTTGCCTTTGGCGTGCCCTTCCTCCCCAAGGGCACCTGGAGGGCTGCTTGTGTTGAGTCTCAGAGAAAACTCCAGTCTCCTGTCTGTGTTTTGGAGCTGGGGTGGCTGCGTGAGCCGGTCCAGGGCGTCCCCAGCCCCGCCGAGCTGCCATCGGCACGAGCGCACAGAGCCGGCTTCGGGGGCCACGTCAGGGGCTCCCCAGCATCGTGGGAAGCCCCAGGCCCAGCCTGGCCTCCGACCCCGCAGCCGGGCACCCTGCTCCGGCACCGGCTCCTGCTTTTGGCACCTCGGATGCATTCCTGGGGATGAGCCGCGGGACGGGAAGGGGCTTCCCCGCTACACTCAGCTCAGAAGCGTCCGGCACAGGCTGCTGCCCGGGCACGGAAGGTCCCGTCCTGTGCCGCGGCCCTGGGACAGCTCAGCCCCGTGACTCACGGGCGTGGGAGAGGCGAGAGCGCGGCCCTCGGGGTCCCCGAGGACAGCGGGCGAGACAGGTTGTGCGGGCGTGCAAAGGCGGCACGAGAGCATCTTCCCCGAGAGCATCTTCCCCGACGCGCGGGGAGCGCGTGCCCCGGGAGGGTGCGCGGGTGGGCGCAGGGGCGGCCCGTTGCTGCCCTGGAATAGCTCCGTGGGTGTAATGGCTGGTTGTAATTGCAGCCTTGGAGGCAGGTCTCCGAGGGGCACTTAGCCCTGGCTCCTCTCTCCCTGCTTCCATTTTTAGTTGTCGGAGGCCGCCCCCGAGCAGTAAATTGCGGTGTGCGGGGCCGGGGGAGCAGGGCCGGTGCCCGGCAGGAGCCGGAGGCCCACCCTGCCCGCGCTGCCGTCCCCCCCGGCACACGGCTTCCGTTGGGGTTTACAACGCGGAGGAGAGCCATGCCGCTGTGTGCCCAGGTAGGAGCACCCTCCCTGCTTCCTCGCCTCCGTGGGGCTCGGGGCTCCCTTTTCCCGTGGGCGGGAGGGGAGGGTCTGCGCTGCCCCTTCCCCTCGGCATCCGCTCTGCTCTGAACGCCAGGATTCCCCGGTGTGCTGCTGAGCCTGGTGACCCCCGTGTGCAGGATGCGTCCCCGTCCTGTACCCGTGTGCCCTCGAGCAAAGCCGTGGCTGCTTCCACCTCCCTGTGCCCCGGGGAGCCGAGCATCGGTCGTGCCCTCCCTTTTGGCACGCGTCCCTCCCTGCCTCTCCCTCCCGGTGACTCTCCCAGGCGCGGGGCAGCTCTTCGCTGCCGAGCGATCCCTACGCCATGGAAATATGCTGCTGTCGAGCCCCTGAATCAGCTGGAAGGCGCCTGCTCCGAGGTGTATCTGGAGAAGGGCTCTGCTGTGAGCGAGCCAGCACTGACTCATGGGTCAGGAACTGCCGCTTCTGGAGGCACTGCGCTCCCCTCCCTCCTCCATCCCTCCCTCCTCCTCCATCCCTCCCTCCTCCTCCATCCCTCCCTCCTTCATCCCTCCATCCCTCCCTCCTCCATCCCTCCTCCTTCATCCCTCCCTCCATCCCTCCCCTCACTCGGGAGGCCCACGCAGACGCTCCGCATTAGGGCATGTTCCGGGGACCATGTGCTGTCAATAAACAAAACCACTTAGAGACAGAAAATAATTTCCAGAAATACCAAAGGCTTTTTTTTTTTTTTTTTTCCCCCACGAAGAATTCCACCTCCCCCTTCCAAACCCTGATAAATTGTTAACATTCAATAACCAGTTTCCAGCGCGCTGCCTGGCGCCCGGGAGCGCCGGCGCTGGGAGATAACGCCGGTGTTTGCTGGGTGCCGCTTGTCCCTGCCCCGCTGCTCGTGTCAATATTTTGGGTCCCAAATGCTCCTGCGCCGGCCAGAGCCAGGGCAGTCGGGGCAGGGAGGAGGCAGCAGAGCCCCCAGACCTGCACCCCGGCTGTGCTTCCTCGGGCTGCAGAGGCTGTTCGGGGGGTCGGGGCTCCCCGGGTTAAACCGGAGCCCTTTGGGGCTGGCGGCGGCTGAGCCCGTCCCAGGGGATGGACAGGGGAGCAGGGACCGGGGTGCCCGGAGCTCCGTCGGACCGAGTGCGTGGGGAGGATGAGTAGCGGCTTATTACTCACTACGATTATTACTCACTGTTTCTCACAGCACATACTTTAGAGAGACGTCTTACGGCAAAGGGAAGCGCCGGCTCACGCGGCAGGTTGGGAACGGCTCGGCACGGGGCTGCGGGGAGCGCGAGCCACGGGAGAGGAGCGGGGTGAGCTCGGGATGCTCGGCGAGGGCTGCGGGGCACGGAGGTACGGCTGCGCCCCGGGAGGTGCTCTGGGCTCGGGCTGCCGGAGCCCGGAGGAGGGTTTCAGGGATGGTATCGTCCTGTCCGCGCCCTTCTCCTGGAGCATCCGCCACCCGGGCCAGCAGCGCCTTGGCCGGACCAGCACGGCCCTGCTCGCGTTGTGCAATTCGCCGGGCAGGGATCTCGCCGGCGGGATCTCCGGCACGGCCCGGTGGGACCATTAGTGATGGCCGGTGTCAGGACCTCGAGCCCGGGCTGCTGCGGAGCCGCAGATGTGTCGCGGGGGCGGAGCGTGGAGTTCGCTCGCGTCCGCGCTGCTGGGAGCCGCTGGCCGGGGCGGCTGGGCTGGGGCTCCGGCTCCGGCGTCCCCCTCGGACGGGCTTTGGCAGAGCTCCACGCTCCCAGCACGGCGGGACGGTGGGATGGGGGCCGGGGAGGGCACGTCCCTGGGGCACCCTGAGCCAGGATGGGCTCAGCTGGGTCTCCCTGTGCCGGAGCCTGGCTCTGACGCCTCCCCTGGCACGGGAAGGGGACGGGGACCCAAGGGGACAGGCAGCTGGAGAGCCCGGCGTGAGAGCTGGCAGGGAGGAGAGCGAATTGCTGTGTTGGCCGTGGAAGCTGGGGGATTTCTCCCCGAACGGCCACTCTGAAAACAGCTGTTGGTGGAAGGAGGTGTGTGGGAGCGGGGCCGAGGCGCCGGCTAACCCCTTCGGCCCCGGGGAGGCCTTCCCATAGGGCTGGCTGCGTGCGTGCCCTATAGATGCTATAGGGGATGGAGGGGGCTGGGGGTCTGCTTCGCTGGGGCTGCGCGGGGACATGGACAGTGTCAGGGTTTGGTCTGGATACTTCGGGTTTGCTGCAGCTGAGTCTGGGGTCAGCGGAGCGAGGTGCTGGGGGTCCTGGGGGTCCTGGGGTGGGCTGGGGAGAAACGGCCTGTTGGAGCCCGACAGAAACGTCCCTCCTGACCCCAGAACTGGTCGGGATTGTGAGATTTTTTTTTCCATTTTTCATCTGAGCAAAGTTAAAGACGACTGAGAGATTTCTGGGAGCTGCCACACCGTGGTGACCCAGCTTGGGTCAAGGCGGGGTTTGTTTCAAAACTTTTGCGGCGTTTTGCTCTGTGTGGGGGTTCCTCTTCGCAGCCCAAATGAGGCACAGGGAGGGGAAGGCAGGAGAGCAGGAATCTCCCCTGCTTTAACCAGCATTTGAAAGTTTCTCCCACCGTTCTGGGACGTTTTGCTGTGCTCGATTCTGCTTCGCCAGCAGTTTTACTCTTGACACATCAGCTCTTTTATGCAGGAAAACCTGACCCTGCCTGTCAGGGTGGGCTGGGTGGGGGGACACGGGGCTGCATCTCACCCTGCCCTGACTCTCCTCTCCTCCTTCACAGCTCGGAGGGTCTGACAGCCCGGCGGAGACCCCCCCCGCGCCCGCCCGCGGCCAGCCCGGGGTCCCCATGGAGTGGGAGTTGCGGAGCCCAGTCGCCGAGCAGTAGCCGCAGCAGTGGGATGTTTGCCTGGCGGTGCCTCATCCTTTGGGCTGTGCTGGTCACAGCCGCGCTCTCGGCGGCCCGGCCGGCCCCCACCCTGCCCGACCAAGGTAAGACACCGCGGGAGCGCCCGGGCCCTCGTCCTCAGCGTGTCTCCTCTGGCGATGCGGTCATCTCCGTGCAGGAGAGGCAGAGGCTGGTGCGGGTCCAGCTGCGGGGGCACGGGCACATCCAGCTGCCAGCTGGTGCCAGTGGGGATGTGGCGGGTCTTGTCTGCGAAGAGCAATTTGTGTGGGCACGGAAAGCGCGCGCATGGTGCCAGCATCACCTGTGGGCTTTTTAAACCTGGAGGGGAATCGTGGCAAAACCCGGCGTTGTTGGTTTGGAGAAGGATGCAGAGCCCCGGGGGCTGCGTCCCCGGCGGGGGTCCTCGGTGTCACGGCACTTGGATCCCTGTGACGACCCCAGACGTGTGTGAATGCTTCGTCCGCCCCTGCTGGGGTGATCCTGGGCTCGGCAGGAGGGGAGGAGGATTTGGGTGCGGGGTCCCGGTGCGGGCTTGGCCAGCTGCCGGCACTTGGGATGAATGCACCCCGTGGGGGCCCCCGGGGTGCTCTGGCCTTGCTTCCAGCTTGGCCGTGCCCACGGGGCCGGGTTTGCCATCTTGCGTGGGGGGTCCCTGCTTGTCGCAGCTCCCCGTGCAGCCCCGCACACCCACTGCCCCCCATGATGCCCCCCGTGAAGCCGGGTGGGCACCTGCGGCCCTGCTCTCCGCGCCGCCGCGGGGCATCGCTGGGGACAGCCTGGGCGAGGGCATCCCGCTCGCTTCTCATCCCTCTTTCCCCTAAAGCCTCGCGACGGGCAGGCTGGGGGCTTGCTCCTGCCGCAGCCCTGCACGAGTCACCTGGCCCTGGGGACAGCCGGCCCCGACAGAAAGCGCCGCTGGAGCCTTTCAAAGCCTTGGCCTTCCCCTCGGTGAGGCGGAGAATAAACAGACCAGGCGCTGCCGCGCAGGGCTGCTGACTTACTGCCTTTTGGTTTTAATTACCCAAGAATGTCTGGTCTGTGGGGTACTGCTTTGCTGTTTAAGGCTCACTCCCCCGTCCCTCTTCCTCCCACCAAAACCCCAAGAGGCTGGTGCTGGTGCTGCTGGCGCAGGCACGGTGCGGTGCTCCCCGTGCCCGCGGTCCCCTCACGGCTCAGGGCTTGGGATGGGGCGGGGGGTCCCCGCGCCGGCCGTGGGGGGGGACGGCCAGGAGATCCCGTCGTGCTGCTGGGGTCGGTGCCCCCGGTGCGAGCAGCAGGTACCCCGGGCGCGGGTACATCCCACGAGGTGGCTGGAGCTGCGCCGGTCCCCAGGGAGCTGTGGGCTCGGGGAGGAGCCGGGCAGAGCGTCGCTCGCGGGGACCGTCTCCGAGGTTTTTCCGTTGGCACGCTCGCTCCCCGCGTTGGTAAATAACGCAGCTGGCAGCGGTAAACATGTTTTTCTCGGGAGATTGCTCTTCCTGGAAGAGGTTTCCTGGTGGCTGTTGGGTTAAGGATGGCTCCCGTGCCACGCTGCGGCCCCGGCTGTCGCGGTGGGGGTTCAGGCTCAGGGCTCGTGTGAGCAAAGGTGGGTTTGGGGTGCGTAAGGAGCCCTGGAGGGTTTGGGGTGCGTAAGGAGCCCTGGAGGGTTTGGGGTGCGTAAGGAGCCCTGGAGGGTTTGGGGTGCATAAGGAGCCCTGGAGGGTTTGGGGAGCGTCAGGCAGCGGCGGCGGAGGAGGAGAGGTTGGAGAGGAGGGAGCTGGTCCCTCGCCAGCCTCATGCCAGGGCTAACAATAACCTCTGGAAACGTTTCCCGACACGGTTCTCACCAGGGCGGCCCAATTAGTGCCGCAGCAGGAGCCCGGCTGGGGCAGAGTCCGTCCCTTGGCTCCGGGGCCGGCTGGTGGGAACAAAATGTTCCCGGCAGGACACGCGGGACGGGAAGAGCCGGTGCCGGGCCAGCACCCGCGGCCAGGGCCGTGCCACCGGCACCTCGCGGCTCACCTGCTCCGGATCCGGGATTCGGGGTGCTGTGGGGTGTTCACAGGCACAGCTCCTGTGCCAGGGGGCACCGTGTCCCCGGGGCCGGGCTCGCTGCCCTTCCCCTCGCATCACCCCAGCCCACGAGCATCGCCCGCGCCGGGAGGGACAGCGGCCGCGCTCGCGTCCCCTCCGCAGCCGAGGCAGCGGCTTTCCTGGACTTTGTTCTGGACGTTTATGGGGTTTCAGTTTACTCCCGGTTCTGAGGCAGCTGAGCTCCCTTCTCGGGGAGCGGGTAATCCCCCGCGGCCCCGGCCTCGCCGCGCAGGGGGATTTGCAGCGGCCGGCGCTCCTCGTGGCGTGGGGAGGGGGCTCGGGGGCTCTGCCCGCGGCGGGGGCTCGCTCCTGTTGCTGAAAAATCCACAGCAAATAAAACATTAATGGGCACTCGCTGCATTTTATAGTTACCTAAATTTGGAGGTGGTAAAAACCCCCTAGTTCGGGGGAAAAGCCAAGAAATTTCCACGAGCAGCCTCTCGCCTTCCCTCACAAAGCCGGTCTTTGTCTTCGGGTTAAATAGAAACCTGCAGAAAATCGCCGAGGGGATTTTTTTTTCCCTCTCCCCTTGTCTGCTATTGTCCTCGCCGCTGTTCTGGCATTCCCAGCGCTGGGGTCTGCCCCGGCCCTGCCTGGGGGTGCAGAGCAGCCGTGGGGAGCAGGGGGGGTCCTGCCTTGGGCAGCACGTTTCGGGGTGCGGTGAGCCCCAGCAGCTGCCCTGGTGCAGCGGGGACTTTCTGAGGGGGGGGGAAGGTATCGATGCCCCCTCGGGAGCAGGGGGTGGCAGAGGAGCTGGGGGCTGCAGCCCCCACCAGCCCCCGTTGGGGCGGGGGGCTGCGGGTTGCCCCATTTCCCAGGGCCGCCCAGCTGGCCGCAGGCTTAACCCCCCCCGGCCCCATCTGCGGGGCCAGCGGGGGCTGCTGGCGAGGGGGCTTTGTTGTGGGCAGCTCGTCCGGGGGGTCTTGCTCCAGAGCCCAGCGTCCGGGGCTGGGGGAGTGCAGGGCTGGGGGGCGCGGGGAGCGCGGGGGGCTGTGCCGCCGCCTCCTCCTCTCCCCAAACTCGCTCAGGGCATCCCTCGTCCCCGCTGCCCCCCGGCTGCTCCGCTGGCCCTCGGCTCTGTCCCCCCTCCCCATCACCCCGCTGTCCCCCCCCTTGTTTCTGCAGCTCTCGGTGTCTCCCCACCCCTCGCCCCAGGGACCCCCAGGGGGTTGGTTTGGGGGAGCTGGCTCCTTGCTGGAGCACTTGGAGACCCCTGCCCAGCCGTGGAGCCTCCTGCACTGATGGCAGCAGCCCAGGATTGTTACTGGGGCTTGGGGGGGCCCAGGAGCCCCCCCCCCCACCCCTCCGAGCCCCTCTCTCCCCATACCCCAATTGCTGCAGCCGCTCTGTGCCGGGGCATCGCCGTGTCCTCGGGGGCACCGCGCTGCTGCCTCCCCCCCAGCCCAGGAGCCGGCATTGTTCCCTCCCTCCCGCCTTCCCGCTCGGATGCCGTCACTCCGGCCCTTAATTGAGGAGGAAAAAAAGAAATATGAGTGTTTGGGAAAAGCAGGAGCCTGGGCCGCCGAGGGGGTGTCCCTGTAGGGGGGGTGCCTGGCTGCCACCCCCCACTGCAACAGCCCAGGGGTGCGCAGGGGCACGTGGGGTGAGGAACACAAAGGGGATGTGCGCCTGTGCCCCCCGGGGTGGGCAGGACCCCCCGGCTGTGCCACGCCGTGTCTGTACCCCGAGCTGCTGCCCCGGGGGCTGCGCTCCGCTGCGGAGCTTGAGCGGGGCCGGGGGCGTCCCGGGGGGAAAGGGGTGGGTTTGTTCTGACAGCTTGTGAGCTACCAACACGCCTGGTAATTAAATGCTGCTTCATTTGACGGGCAGGCTCGGGAGAGCGGGGTGCCCGGGGCAGGACATAAATCCCCCTCTCCCTGACGGAGGAGGCGTCCGGGGACCCCAGCGTGGGGAGAAGCCCGCTGCCTCCCGGGCTGGCTGGGTCAGGGGGAGCCGTGGGTGCCTTGAGCCCCCCAGGAAGAGCCGTGGGTGCCCTGAGCCCCTGACACTCGCCCGCTGGCATCTCCCTGCCACAGCCTGTCCCTGGGGAAGGGGCGCCGGGGCCGTGTGTCCCCCCGGGAGCAGCCGGGGTGCAGGGATGCTGCTGGGGGCACAGCCCGGGCTGGGGGGCACGGCAGGGAGAGGAGGTTTTTAAATAAGAAAGCGGCCGATCCCCAGGTCCCGGTAAGCGCTTCCTGTTGGGATTAGCGGGGTTGCCCGGCATGTGTGTGCTTTTTCTTCAGGAAATACCTTCGGAAAACCCCGCTGGGGTCTCCAGGGCAACCGGCGGCCGCGGCCCCCCGCACCCCCCGCCCGCATTGTCCCCGCGCCGCTTTGTTGGCCGCTTTATTGCCATCGCCATGGCCGGCACAGCCCGTGGCTCTGGGGGGCTGCGGGCCGGGCGAGGGGCTGCGTGCCCTGGGTGCACCCCCAGCCCCGGGGGCTGCGCGGAGAATGGGGGGGTGAGGGTCGATCCGTGCCACTGCTGCCCCGTGTCCCTGTCCCCTGCCATCCCCGGCGGGGGCCAGCCCCGGGGCAGCCGGTGACAGTTATATGCCCTCGGTGACACTCTCCATCTGGCCGGCGCTCGGCTCCGCTCTCGGTTCCATTTCAAAGCTGGAATAAAGCGATCAAACCCCGTTGGGCTGCTCCGGCCCTTGGGGTGTGTGTCTACTTTGGGGGCTCGTTTGGAAGCGGAGGCGCCATCCCCCGGGGCTGGAGCTGCCCCTCGCCTTGCCCGGCACCCCGGGGCTCCCCGGGGCTGAGTGCTCCATCGGGAACGGGGCTGCTTTGTTTGCCCCCTCCCCGTTCCCTGTTTGGTGGCTGTGGCACCGTCTGCCTGCCAGGGCCGCCCCGCAGCAGCATCACGTCCGAGCTGGCCGGCCCCGAGGGTGCTCGGACCTGGACACGCTCGTTAGCCTGTGAATTCGCTCTCGGGCCGTTCCCACCGTGCCGCGTGTTCCACCTCGTCCCCGAGCGCCAGAGCTGTGCGTTGGGTTACCGCGGGGCAGGGTCCTGCCTTGCCCCCTGCCTCCCCTCTCCTGTCCATCCCCTGGTCATGCTGTTAGCACAGAGCAGCCTCTGCCTCGGAGGGGCTGGGGGGGACCTGCTGCCTTTGACAAGCCCCCCGGCCCCCGCCTGCCCCCCGGGCTCCTTGGCTCGGTGGCCTGGAGGGGTGGTGGCACTGCCACGGTGTGCCCGGCGACCCGCGCGATGCTGTGCCCGTGGGAAGGGACCCCCCGAGCCTGGGGCGCTGCCTCCCCAAGCCCCAGCGTCGGACTGGGGTGGCTCGGAGGTTTCCCTCCCTCCAAAGACCCTTTGTGCCCCCAGGCCACCTCCTCCCCGGCCTGCAGGTCCCGCGCGGGGTGGCGGAGGGAGCGAGATAAGGGCAGATACGGCCGTGGCTCCACGGCTCGTGTTGGTTTGGGTTTCCATGGCTGGTTATCGCTCGCTGACCTTGCTCTGCGTGAGAAGGGAGTCGGGACGGGGAGGAGGACGTCGTGGTGCCGAGTCCCGTGGTGCTCATGCAGAGGGTGACGGGACGTCGCTGCTGCGCTGTGTGTGTTGGAAGATGCCTGTGACTAATCACTTGAAACACAAATCAGAGCTGCGAGAAGTGCCCGTCCTGCGAGGCTGCGAGAGAAAACCGGGGGGGAAACAGGACTGGAAAAGCCAGACCCTTCGCCCACCGCCTAAGGGGCTCCCACCAGTCTTCACCTTCCACATTGAAATGCTTTGTAACCTCCGCCTGCTGCATCCACCGCCCTGGCCTGCTGCATCCACCGCCCTGGCTTTGGGGCTTCCAGCAGCTGAGCAGAGTGAATCCTTCCCCCGCACGCTGGTGTCCTTCAAGTGCTCAGCGAAAGGACAAGGAGAAACTCTCGAGCTGCTCGTAGGTGTTCTCCCCGTGAAGCTTCTCATCAGTATGAGGAGAAGAAAAGCAGCCAGAAGGTGAAGTGCAGATCACCACGAGAGCTTCTGGAGAGCTGAGCGCTCCTTGTTGGCGGAGATGGTTTGAAACCTCCGCTCGAAGCCCAGGACCGGGAGAGCCGCGAGGGCGGAGGGCAGCGCCTGGGGACGGAGCCGTGTCTGCACCACCGGGGCCATGAGAGACCAGACCACGCAGCGGCGGGACGGACAGAAAGGACCTTTGTGCTGCTGCCACAAGTGTCGCCCCGGGAGCAGCTGCAGCCTGCCCTGCCCGGGGTCGCTGCGAAGGGGGTCGCCGCGGCCGGCACCTGTCTCGCCGGAGCTCCCCTGGGCTGACCTCTCCCCTCCGCGCCGCTCTCGCATCCCCTCGCTCCCCGCCTGCTCTCCTGCCGCAGCTCCCCGGCCCCCCCGGCCTTCCTGCCCCTGCCCCGACACGCGCTAACCGGGGCGAGGGTCCTGGTGGCATTGGGACCCTGCCCTGCTTTGTCGGCTGCCCGCTGGTGGTGGGGGGGGTGCCGGGAGCCCTGCGCAGCCAGGCAGGGATTTGGGATGCTCCTGGGAGATGCTGGGTCCTGCCCGAGCAGCTGGTGCTGCCTTGAGATACCTCAAGTTGCCCATTTCTCCCCCGTTTCAAAGCCCCTCTGGGCCGAGGCCGAGGCGGGCGAGCGAGCGCTTCGGAGCTCCCCCGCCAGCGAGCGGGTCCTGCCGCAGGGGCAAAGCGCTTGGTGCTGCTTGGGGTGCTGCAGCCTCTCCCCCGCCTGCCCCCCACCCCGCAGCCGCCGGCTCCTGCCCCGGCTGCCGGCGCGGGAGCGTCCCAGCAGCGCATGTTGCCTCATTAACACGGCGCAGCAGCAGCAGCAGCTTGGTTTCCTTTGGTCTCTATTTCTTTTCTCCTTTTTTTTTCTTTTCTCCTTCTTCTCTCTCCTAACTCCTCCAGTTCTGCCCAAAGCAAAAATCGAAGTGGAGTCCTACTCGGCCCACCCCGGCGACCTCCTCCAGCTGCGGTGCCGGCTGAGGGATGACGTCCAGAGCATCAACTGGGTGCGCGACGGCGTCCAGCTGAGCGAGAACAACCGGACGCGCATCACCGGGGAGGAGGTAGAGGTCAGGGACGCGGTGCCCGAGGACTCGGGGCTCTATGCCTGCATGACCAACAGCCCCTCGGGGAGCGAGACCACCTACTTCTCCGTGAACGTCTCAGGTTCGTAGCGGCCCCAGGCGCGCAGGGAAGGGGCAGCCCCGGGGCCGGGCTGCGAGCGAGGAGCCGGCTGCCTCCGCACGCCTTTGCATGCTCTGCGCCGGCCGGGCGGTGAGTTCGGGTGCGCCCGCGGTTCGGGGGTGCCCGGAGGAGGCACCGACGCGGCGCGGGGGCTTCCAGCCCGCTGCGGAGCGGGGAGGAGCGGACGGAGGTTGTCGCCTGTTTGTCTGCACGGGGCCACGGGGCTGAGCCAAGGTCCGCGCTGGCGTTGGTGGAGCGAGGCTGGAGCGGGTCGGGAGGTGTCTGCCGGGGCGTGGGGGCAGTTCTGTGCCCGCCACGGTCTTGGCTGCTGCCCCGGAGGGGTTGGTGGCACCAGGCGCGGGGCGAGGAGCCGTGCTCAGACGCGTGGCGTGGAGCTCCGCAGTCACCTCGGGGGGCAAATCGCTCCCTGATCCCCGCGGGCTGCGAGCACCGGGACGGCCCGTGGTGTCGGCCCTGGCTGTGCCGGGGGGCTCGCACCGCACTCACCCACCCGGGACCCCCGCACCTCCCCGCCGTGCACCCGGCCGCCCCGCTGGGCACAGTCCCACGCCGCCAGCCCACGGTCCCTCTTGGGAAGGGGCCACGCGTGGACGTTGAGCCGGGCCATCCCTTCTCTTGCAGACGCGCTCCCCTCCGCCGAGGATGACGACGACGAAGATGATTCCTCCTCGGAGGAGAAGGAGGCCGATAACACCAAGCCGAACCGTACGTGCGAGATGGGTTTGCCCCTGGCGCTGCGCTGGCCGTGGCGGGGCGCGAGGGGAGGCTGCGCCCGCGTGCGGGCATCGCCCAGGGACTGAGAAAGGCAACGAGGATGGGCAGGGGCTGCTGCTCAGCCCAGGGCACCCGGCCGTGGCGAGGGCTCGGGGCAGGGGGCGAGTCTGGGTGCTGGTCAGAGCCAGGGGGGTGCCCGCAGGGGGTGGCTGCTGCTGCACCCACGTGTGCTGAGCGGGGCATTTCCCCTCTCGCCCTGCCCGATGGCACCCCGAGCCCGGGGGCTCCCATCCCTGCCAGCGCCAGTCTTGGCCACCCACGCCCCTCCGGCTCCCCTGGGCATCCTTGGGGTTAAACGCGAGGCGAGTGCCAGGGCTCCCGGTGGGTCTGGGGGTGCTGAGCCCCCCGCTCTGCTCCGCAGAGGCCATCGCGCCGTACTGGACCTACCCCGAGAAGATGGAGAAGAAGCTCCACGCCGTCCCCGCCGCCAAAACGGTGAAATTCAAGTGCCCGTCGAGCGGGACACCCAACCCCACGCTGCGCTGGCTGAAGAACGGCAAGGAGTTCAAACCCGACCACCGCATCGGCGGGTACAAGGTACGGGGCGGGGGGCCGGGGCGGCGCGGGGGGGCTGCAGGAGCAGAGCCCCCGCGTGCCAGGACCCCCGAGCTTCGTCCCTCCCCAAGGAGAGGGCAGGTCCTGCTTCTCCAGCGTCCAGGGCCACTGTCACACAGCTCCAGCCCAGGGACCCCCGGGTGACCCTACAAGGGTGCACCGTCCCCTTGCCTTCAGCTCTCTTAGTTTTCCGGAGCGGGGCTGCAGCCTGCCCAGGGCTCGTGCCCCTCGGTGGGTGTCGGGACCCCTGAGCCGGCTTGGCGGGAGCTGCAGGGCCATGGCTCAGGCACTCGCTCGCCCCTTCGTCATGCAAACGGGCCCCAGCCGTGGCCCTGCGTGCCGCGGGCTCCAGGCAGGTGCCAGGGACGTGCAGCAGGAATGCGGCCACGTCACGGCTCTTGGCTCCGGGCGGCACATCCCAGGGAGGGACGTGGGCTCACGGGGAGGAGAGGGGCTGCTGGCAGCACTGTGGCTCCCAGACGGGGACAGCGCGGTGCCCTGGGGAGCTCACGGGGCTGAAATGCAGGACTGGGGCCACAACCAGCTCCCAGCTGGGAGGGAGGAATGCGGCCGCCCCGGCGGGGAACCGGGCTCGGGGAGGTCTGGCCAGGAGCAGCCTCAGCCGGAGCCGGCGGCAGGGGCTGGTGTAGAAAAGCCATCCCCTGTGCTCCGTGGCTGGGGGGGTCTTGGGGGGCTCTCACAGCCCCTCTGAGCCGCCGGGGGAACGCGCCTGGTCAGCAGCACCCATGAATGCGTCCCGGGTGCACGGTGTGACCCGCTGAGGCTGTGCCCTGGCACCAGCGGGGCTGGCTGCGAGGAGCAGCGCGGGTCCGAGCCCCGGGGCTCATCCCAGGCGGCGGTGGGGATACAACGCGGGTCTGTCCCCTCTCGGGTGTCCCCGCGAGCCCGTCACACTCAGCTCCCACCATCTGCTTCTCGGCACAGTTGGCTCCGCGGCGAGGCTGTCCCGGGACAGCTGGGAGCGATTACGGCCCCTCTGTGGGGAAGGGGAAAGGTGACCTCAAAGGGAGAGCTGTGCCCTGCCCGTGCGGCGGGCCCGGGGGGCTGAGCCCGCTCTGGGGAGTGAGGGCTCGTGTGCTCCAGCCCGTAACCGGCTCCGCCGCCGTCCCCACACCCCCAGGTCCGCTACGCAACCTGGAGCATCATCATGGACTCGGTGGTGCCGTCCGACAAGGGCAACTACACGTGCGTCGTGGAGAACAAGTACGGGAGCATCAACCACACCTACCAGCTGGATGTCGTGGGTGAGGAGCGCGGGGCTGGGGGGTCACCCGGGGCCCCTTCCCCGGGGTGGGGAGTGCTCACAGCGGGTCCGCGGGCCAGCGAGGCACAAGGTTCCCCTCAGCCCATTCTGGGGATTTTTAATTGTGGTGGAAATAATTTCATAGACCAGACAGAAACTTTTTCTAATCGCCTTATTAGCCATAATTCCCAGCTGGGAAGGCTGGTCTGAGCAGTTCCACATGTGGAGCTGCTCTAAATGCCAGTAAATGAACCATTAAAAATGTGATTTAATTTGATTACACTGAGCAAACTGAAGGGAACGGTCAGCGGGGTGAACAAAGGGGTTTGTTAATGCTGACTCACGGCGGTGGCAGCCGCTTTGTTACCGGCCGGGGCCCTCGGTAGGTTTGTTTGGCCTCTGACCCCCCCAATAGGTGCTGGTGTCCCCGTCCCCACACTGGGATTTCACCTGTCTCCATCCCCAGCCTCTCCTGTCTGCCCTCGCCCCGCTGCGGGGGGTGCCCCTGGGGAAGGGGATGCTGCAGTTCTGCGTCGGTGCCCACCCCAGCCGGGGTCCCCGGGCGCGGGGCGGGCTGCAGCGAGCACCCGTGGGCGGGCGACCGAGCGCCCCGAGCCCGTGGTAAGGTGCCCCGTGCCCCTGGTCCCGCAGAGCGGTCCCCGCACCGGCCCATCCTGCAGGCAGGGCTGCCGGCCAACAAGACGGTGGCCCTGGGCAGCAACGTGGAGTTCGTCTGCAAGGTCTACAGCGACCCCCAGCCCCACATCCAGTGGCTGAAGCACATCGAGGTGAACGGCAGCAAGATCGGCCCCGACAACCTGCCCTACGTGCAGATCCTGAAGGTAACCATACGCCGGGCTGCCCCAGCCCGTGTCCCTGCCAGCTCGCCCGTCCCGTGGGGCAGGGGCAGCTGAGGGGGATGGCAGCCATGTGGGGTGACAGCCACCACCAGCCATCAGCTGAGTGGCCTCGAGGCAGCTGGAGCCCCAGAGCCACCCCCAGCCTGCCCGGCTCTGCACCAGGGTGACGTAGGGGAGCACGGGGTGAGAGGTGGGCAGGGAGCGCTGCCCGGCTCCTCGGCCACGCACGGGCAGCGCGGTCCCTCTGCAGCCCTGAAGGCACACGCCGTGGGGCCGGGTGGGCCAGCCCGGGGGGCGAGCATGGCGCTGGGAGCGGCGAGCTGAGCCCTTGGTGTGTCCCGGCGAGAGCAGCTCGCCCTGTGCACCAGCGGTGCTGCTCACAGCGGGCAGATGGGCTGCGGGGCAGACCCTGGGGTGCGCAGCATTCCCAGCCGTGCCTCTTGTCCCTGGGGGTGCACAGCCATCCCCATCCGTCCCCCTGGTCCCTGGGGGTTCACAGCCATCCCCAGCTGTGCCCCTGGTCCCTGGGGGTGCACAGCCATCCCCAGCTGTGCCCCTGGTCCCTGGGGGTGCACAGCCATCCCCAGCTGTGCCCCTGGTCCCTGGGGGTTCACAGCCATCCCCAGCTGTGCCCCTGGTCCCCGGGGTGCAGCATCCCCAGCCGTGCCCCTGGTCCCCGGGGGTTCACAGCCATGCCCAGCCGTGCCCCTTGTCCCTAGGGCACACAGCCATCCCCAGCCGTGCCCCTGGTCCCCGGGGGTTCACAGCCATGCCCAGCCGTGCCCCTGGCCGTGTCGCAGGGGGAGCAGGATCGCAGCCCCGTGCCCGTCTGCCCCTGCCTCCCGGGACCCCCCCATGCGCAGCCCCGTCCCTCCAGCCCGGCAGCGGGTGCCGGGGGGAGCAGCCCCTGCCGTGCCGATGCTCCGGGCGCCGCCGTTGCTGACCGCGCCGAGGTGACTCCATGTTGTTGGTCTGTTCCAGCACTCGGGGATTAATAGCTCTGACGCGGAGGTGCTGACCCTGTATAATGTGACAGAGGCGGAGAGCGGGGAGTATGTTTGTAAGGTTTCCAATTATATTGGCGAGGCCAACCAGTCTGCGTGGCTCACTGTCACCAGACCCCTGGCACAAGGTAACCGGCAGAGCGCCCGGCGGGGCGTTTCCGTGGGCCGTCAGTCCCCGGCGGGGCAAAACAAAGCTCTGGGCTCTCTGGTTCTGCTGTTTCTGGTGCGACAAGCCATGGAAAAATGCCCGGCGGGGCCGGCTGGGTGTTGTGCTCCGTGTCTGTGTGTGTCCCCATGTTTCTCCCCTGTGCGTCCCACCCGGGTGCCCGGTGGGTCCCCGCAGGCGCTGCCCTGGGGCCAGCCCGTCCTCACGTGGCTGGGGACACTCGGTGCTGCACCCCCTGTGCCCGCTGCCCTCCTGTCTCCGTCCTCGTCCCTCCCTGTGTCGCCCACGTCCCCGGCCGGCTCCGCCTGCGGTTCATTTTTCCATGGGGCCCATCGCCAGCATGCTCAGATGGGCAGGACACAGTCTGGTGAAGGGTTTTAACCGGCGTCTCCGTAGGTGGCCCGGATGAGTGGTCATCCCGAGGGTCTCTAGCAGGTCTGCGGTGGTCTCTGTCTGCTCCCCGAATGAGCCTGGGCTCTCCCTCCTCTCTGGCCTCCTTCCCACCAGATCTCATGCCGTTTGCTTCTCCCTTTTTTGCTTCCGTCTCTCCTCGCAGACGGCTGGCGTTAACACCACAGACAAGGAGATGGAAGTCCTTCACTTAAGGAATGTCTCTTTTGAGGATGCTGGGGAGTATACGTGTTTGGCGGGTAATTCTATTGGGATCTCCCATCACTCTGCATGGTTGACAGTTCTCGAAGGTATATACTCCTCTTCCTCTCCCTCCTCCCTCCTTTCCAGCGTATGCATCGCGGTCCGGGAGAGAGCCCTGCCCGCCCTGCGGCCGCAGCGGGGTGGGGTACCCGTCCCGTGCCCCCCGTCCAGCCCCCTTGGGCTCTGGCCCCGCTCTCTCCCTGGCCCGGGCGATGCATACCCAGGGGGCCTCACCCGGGGTGCTCCGCCGGAGCGGACGGTCCCGCGCCCCAGGGCAAGGCTGGCAGTGCCCACGTGGGGGGCAGCGGGGTCTGGGGGTGCGGGGCGCTGGCCTTGCCCTGCGGCGCGGGGGCCGTGCCGGGGCCGTGTGTCGCTTCTGCCTCCCCATCCCCATTGATGCTGCTCCTCGGGCATCAATGCTGCACGGGCCAACTGATAACAGCAGCCCGGAAAGTTTTTGGGGCCAAAAACTTTCCCCGTTATCAGCCGCTGCTGTCAGCCGGGTGCGCTCGGAGGTGGGGCAGAGATCTTGGGCTCCCTCTCGCTGCTCTCTCTGAGGCTCTGTTCTCTGGGGGGCAGGTTGGGGGTGCTGCGGGGGGGCAACGGCAGCTCCCACCCTGCCAGAGTCACCGCGGTTTGCAGACACACCAGACCGTGCCACGCGGTTGCGGCTGCTCTGAGCTGCCCCCGGCACTGGCACCTCCTCTGCCACCGGCCGCCACCAAAGCGGGGTCTGCCCCATGCGCAGCGGGGACGAGACCCCCTCCCCGCCAGTCCGCGGTGGGTGGCTGCCACCGGAGGGGCTTCTGGCTGCTCTGCCCCGAGCCCTCCCCAGCCCTTAGCGGTGACGCCTGGACTCCCGCAGCCCAGGCACTGCCGGGTGGACCCTCTGTCCCCCTGCGCTCAGAGCAGCCCCCAGACCCCGAGGGACTCGCAGCTCCGCGTGGGCAGGGGACCCTTCCCCGGGGTGATGCAGGAGAGCATCCCTGGCGCAGCGCCCCGGGAGAGCCCCGGCCGAGGGGGCTCGGGCACTGTCCCCCCGCTTCACGCCTTGCTCAGCTGACCCCAGCCCAGGGCCCCGTCCCACCCCAGGCACGTGCCTGCGGACGCTGCAGAGGCTGTGCCCCCCGGGGAGGAGCCGGGGGCTCCCCCAGCCCCGCTGGTGCTAACGCCCTGCTCGCACCGACCCAGCCATTGAAGACACCCCGGCCATGATGACGTCCCCCCTCTACCTGGAGATCATCATTTACTGCTCCGGGGCCTTCCTCATCTCCTGCATGGTGGTGACCGTCATCATCTACAAGATGAAGAGCACCACCAAGAAGACGGACTTCAACAGCCAGCTGGCCGTGCACAAGCTGGCCAAGAGCATCCCCCTGCGCAGACAGGTAACAGAAAGTAGAGAGGGGGTTTGTTTGCACCTACTGACCCCCCCGAGAGACCTGCCCTGCCCGGGGGGGGGTCTGGAGGGGGGCGGATGGGGGGACACCCGGGACCACCTCGCCCCGTGGCACGTGCCACCCTCTCCAGCCTTGTGCCCATCCCTGGGCTGCGCCCTGGCCCCGCAGCACGGTGAGCAGGGGGGTGCGCGGCCCCCCCTCGGCAGAGCTCAGCAAGGGTGAGGAGGGGGAGCACAGCGATTTAATGCTGGAGCAGGAGAGCGTGTGTGACACGCCGAGGACCCCCCGGCTGCGTGTTTCGTGGTATCAGCTTGCCAGAAATTAATTTAAAATTATTTAGTCCAGGTCCAAGGTAGAAGCGGCGCTGGCGGGGCCCCGCGCCGGCGGGCAGGGGGCTGCGGGCAGGGGGCTGCGGCAGGGCCGGGGTGCAGAGGCTCCCGGTCAGCGTCTCCGTCCCGGTAACCCACGGTCCCCGCTGCAGGTGTCGGCCGACTCCAGCTCCTCCATGAACTCGGGCGTGATGCTGGTGCGGCCCTCGCGGCTCTCCTCCAGCGGCACCCCCATGCTGGCCGGCGTCTCCGAGTACGAGCTCCCCGAGGACCCGCGCTGGGAGCTGCCCCGCGACAGGTGAGGTCCCGTCCCCGCTGGGGACAGCTCTGCCCCGGGGACGAGCTCCTGGGGGGGAGCTGGGCGGTGGTGGTGGCACCGCCGATGCCGTTTGCCAGCGCCGGCTGCTGCGGCCCCCACGTCAGGGTCTGTCCCCCCCCAGGCTGATCCTGGGCAAGCCCCTGGGCGAAGGGTGCTTCGGGCAGGTGGTGCTGGCAGAAGCCATCGGCCTCGACAAGGACAAGCCAAACCGTGTGACCAAGGTGGCCGTGAAGATGCTCAAGTGTAAGTGGCGGTGAGAAGGGGGGGTCCCAGCACGGTGCGAGGTGGGGGGATCCAGCCTGGCCCCCCCCCGACCGCCCCCTCCCCTCTGCTTTAGCCGACGCCACGGAGAAGGACTTGTCCGACCTCATCTCCGAGATGGAGATGATGAAGATGATCGGCAAGCACAAGAACATCATCAACCTGCTGGGAGCCTGCACGCAGGACGGTGAGTGTGCGGGGAGGGGGTGTCCCCTCTGCCGACCCCGGGGACGGGACCCCCCGCTCCGTGGTCTGGCCGCTCACCCCACCGTCCCGCAGGACCCCTCTACGTGATCGTGGAGTACGCGAGCAAGGGCAACCTGCGGGAGTACCTGCAAGCCCGGCGGCCCCCGGGCATGGAGTACTGCTACAACCCCGCGCGCGTGCCCGAGGAGCAGCTCTCCTTCAAGGACCTCGTCTCCTGCGCCTACCAGGTGGCCCGGGGCATGGAGTACCTGGCCTCCAAGAAGGTGAGGGGCTCCTGGGGGCCGGGGTGGGGTGGGCAGCCTGGCAGCTGGGCGCGGGGGGATGCGCCCTTCCCTCCCAGCCCGCGTCACCGCGGGGAACCCTCCGGGGGGCTTCGGGGACCCGCTGACGGCCCCGCGCCCCGTCAGTGCATCCACAGGGACCTGGCAGCCAGGAACGTCCTGGTGACCGAGGACAACGTGATGAAGATCGCTGACTTCGGGCTGGCCCGCGACATCCACCACATCGATTACTACAAGAAGACGACGAACGTGAGTGGCGGGCGAGGGGCTTCGCCGGGGCGGGCGAGGGCAGCAGTGCTCACTGTGCCGGGGGTGCCCCAGCCCACGGGGGCACGGAGCCGACGTGGGGCTCTCTCGTGCCGCAGGGCCGCCTGCCGGTGAAGTGGATGGCCCCTGAGGCGCTGTTCGACCGCATATACACGCACCAGAGCGACGTGTGAGTAGCGCCCGCGGGACGGGGAGCCCAAACTGCCACCACGGGGGACCCCCATCCTCTGCGGGGCACTTGCCGTGAGCTGGGGGACATGGCCCGGCCCAGCCCCCCATCTAGCAGCGCTCTCCCTGCCCACGTCCCTGCCCATCCCTGCCCATGTCCCTGCCCGCGCCCCAGAGCCGTGATGGGGGGTCAGCTCTGCGGAGCCGGGTCCCCAGCGCCCACCCTGTGCCCCCCCCCAGGTGGTCCTTCGGCGTGCTGCTCTGGGAGATCTTCACGCTGGGCGGCTCGCCCTACCCCGGCGTGCCCGTCGAGGAGCTCTTCAAGCTGCTGAAGGAAGGTCACAGAATGGACAAGCCCAGCAACTGCACCAACGAGCTGTGAGTACGGCGCTGGGCTGGGGCACGAGGGGGATGCTGGCACCCCAAAGCCCCCCGCCCGGCCGGGGACCCCTCCCCGCACCCCAGAGCCGGGGCTGCAGCGGCACAGGCAGGCACGGGGGGGTGGGCAGGGAGTTCCCTCCCTTTCCCGCAGGCATCACCCTCCATCCCTGGCTTTTCTGGCCACAGGTCCCAGCTCCAGTGCTGGTGGCCGTCCCCAGGCGCTGCCCCCCTCCCGTGGGTGGGGGTCCCCAGGCACTCGCTCAGGCTCAGCACCCACCTCCCCTCTGCCCGCCCAGGTACATGATGATGCGGGACTGCTGGCACGCTGTCCCCTCCCAGAGACCCACCTTCAAGCAGCTGGTGGAAGACCTGGACAGGATCGTGGCCATGACCTCCAACCAGGTAGGAGAGGGGCACCCACGAGCCCCCACCTGCGCCCACCCTGCCTGGGGCGGGCGCTCCCGGGGATGCCCGGTCCCCGCCTGAGCCCGTCCCCGGGGTCCGTCCCCCCCAGGAGTACCTGGACCTCTCCGTGCCGCTGGACCAGTATTCCCCCGGCTTCCCGGACACCCGCAGCTCCACCTGCTCCTCGGGGGAGGACTCTGTTTTCTCGCACGACCCCCTCCCAGACGAGCCGTGCCTTCCCAGGCTCCCCCCGCAGCACACCAACGGCGGGCTGAGGCGACACTGAGGGTGGCACTGCCGGCAGGGACTGCTGAGCCGTGCCGAGCTGTGCCGTGCCGAGACATGCCGAGCCCGGGGGCTGCCGGCGGACGCTGCCTGCGCAGCCCGGTCGTGCTGAGCTGTTGCAGAAGGGGTTCAGAGACAACCGCAGCATCTCGCGTAACCAAACCCACCCACCTCTCGTGCCAGCTTCTCCTGCCGCCTCACTTGTGAGCTCTCTGTGGCCCAAAGGTTTTTATTCTGGCGTTTTTTTTATGGTGTTTCCTTTTTTTTAAAAAAAAAACCTCTTTTCCATGAATTCTGTGCTTGAACATTTCCACTTGGTTCAGCCGAAACCCTCTCCCCTGGGCAGAGGTACCGGGGAGCGGGAGGCACCGCGCACGCATCGCCCAGCGCCGATCCCGGGGGCAGCCCAACACACCCGTGCTGGAGCCGGAGCCCTGTGTACATAGCTAAGAATATGTATAAATATGAATATATATTTACATGTCTTTTTAAAAGGGTTGTTACCAGAGATATACCAGTTTGGTAGTAAGGTACTAGTGGCTGGTAGATATCAGTTGCTATAAAAAAAAAAAAAATTCATATATTTTGCTACTTTTGCTGTTTTTATTTTTTTAAATTATGTTCTAAACCTACTTCAGTTTAGGTCCCTCGATAAGAATTGCTGCTGCTGCTTCAGTTTTATATGGGGTTGTATTAAACAATAATAATAATAACGCGTCGATGCCTTTCGGGAACACGTTGTCACTACGTGCCTGGCCCCCGCACCCCCCGCGCCCCCCGGGGCTGGGGCCGGGCAGCGCCTGCCCCGCGCCCGCGGCACCATATTGGTGCGGGGGGGCCGGGGCGCGGGCGTGCCCTGCGTTTTAGGCAGTGCCGGCGAGGGGTCGTGCCCTGGGGAGGGGGCTGCAGGGGGGGCCTGGGGTCACACCGGAGCGGTGCCGCGTGGCACCAGCCCCTCCAGCCCCCCCGGTGCCCGGTGCCAGCCCCGGCTGGGGGCCGTGCGCCCTGCACAGCCCCTGCTCCCCCAGCGGTGCCCGCCTGTGCCTTACCCGGGGCAGTGCCCTCGGCCGGGGCCCCGCACCCCCGGCTCTGCCCCTCTGTGCCAGTCTCCATCCCAGGGGTGGCCGCGGTGCCCGGCTGCTCCGCAGAGCTGGCACCGCTTTGCTGTGCCGGGGGGGACGGGGCATTTCCCTGGCTGGGGCAGCCCCTGGCCGGGGAAGGGGCCGCGCGTGCCCCCCGCCCTCCCCGTCGCTGGCGTTGAGACCCCAGAGCCAGGATGCTATTACTTGAAAAGTTTATTTTGCCTTTGTATGGAGAAATATTATTTGTTGTAAACTCTTCTGTAATGAATCTGGAATTCTTGTAATTATTAAAGACTTTAACCGAGGCTTTGCCAGCCGTGACCCCGTCCCTGGGGGGGTGGGGGGGGATGCTCGGGGCTGGCAGGCGGTGGGGAAGGGGCTGGAAGGGGTCCGGGTGCTGCAGCCATCCAAGGGACTGGTTTGGGAAGGTGACACTCGGGGAGGAGCGATGCTCGGCATGGTGGGAGCTCTGTGCCTCGTGTCTTCAGCATTCCCCGTAGAAATATCCTCCCACTGAGCATCAACCACTCCCGAGCAGCGCGGAGGGGTCAAAGATGCTGCCGAGGCCCCTCAGTTGGGGCATCAGGGGGGCATCCTGTGCCCCACGGCCCCCCGAGATGCTCGGGCATGTGGGGAGCGGGGGGCTGAGGCCGCCAGCCCCTTCGCCGAGCACCAAGGAGGTTCAAATGAACCGTCCGCAGCATCCCCGGCCTCGCTGGCCCCTTAAAAGCATCTGCTTGTTGCTGTTTCCCTGTGTAAATTAAATCGATCAGCTGTGCTCTGCGCACACCACCCCCCCCCAAATTAAGTAGAGCTTTTAATCAAGTGATTTATGTTGAATTCGCAGCCCGAGATTAAACTCGCAGCGCAGGCGGGGGGAGCGGGGCTGGGGTCTCCATAAATCACCGCTCTCCCCGGGACGGACTTGGCGAGGCGGCGGGGAGCGCTAGAGCTCGTGTTTACATCACCAGAGCCGGCTGCCATCACCAGCTCCTGCTCATTTCCTGGGGTTACCGGGAGGGCAATTAAATATGATAATAAGCAGAGCGACTCCAGCAGCACCGCTAACACACGCTGCGGGGCTGGGTGCCCCCGCTGCAGCCTGGGGGCTCGCAGGGTCCCTCCCGCAGACCCCCAAGGATGCCTTCGTCGAGCCGAGCCCCTGGGGGTCCGCAGGGCTGGTGCTGCCCGGAGCAGGGAGCTCTGGCCCCGCTCTGCCCTTCCCGGTCCGGCATCCCCTGGGTGTAGGCAGCTCCAGGGCATGGGGATACCCCAGCGCCGGTGCCCGCACCCCTCGCTCGCAGAGCCAGCACACGGGTGGCCCCGGCACCGACCCCGCACAGAGCAGGACCCCGAGCTGTCCACCCCGAGGGCAGAAGCAAGCCCGGGACAAGGCTGCAGGAGCTCACCCCACAACCCCTGCGCGGGGACCAGCGGGACCAAAGCCGTCCCCATCGCCCAGCGCTGCTGGGTCCTACCCGGGGGGTCCCAGCGGCCCCTCCAGCACTGCCCGGCACTGAGCCCTCCCCGCTGCAACTGAACTTCAGCGGTAGGTGGGACGGGGCCCTCGGGAAATGACCCCAAAACAAGGGGGGATCCGGAGCCGCTGCCTGCGGGAGCCCCCGGGAGGGTGGCCGGCAGTGTCAGGTGTTGGTGGCCGCCGAGCGCTCAGCCCACGACAGCGTTTTGGCTCTCACAGCATCCTTTGTCTCTTCCACTCCTCGCCTTCCTCTTTCTCTCCTTTTAAAGCCCTCCGGCTGTGCAGGACCGAGACAATCTCTTGGCCCCGGCCCAGGACCTGGCTGCTCCGCTCGGCGCTGAGCTGGGCTTTGTCCGGCTGCCAGCCGTGGCAGGAAACCTCCTCTGCAGCTCCACCTTGACGTGGGGTCCCACGGCCCGGCTCCCGGAGCACGGCCCAGCGGGGGTGTGGGGAGCGAACCCCTCCCCACCCCACGCGTCCCACCCAGCCGTGGCGTCAGCAGGACCCGGGGGTCTGGCTCCAGCCCACCCCGGCCACCCGCAGCCCGGCGATGGGCTGGCGTCAGCTGAGCAAGGATGGAGCCAGATGTGCGCAGCTGCGGTGGAGGAGACGGGTAAGGGGGCACGTGGGTCCCCCCAAAACCATGGGGGGCCCTTGGCAGCGCCGCGGCTCAGCTCCTGCAGCACGGGCAGGGGACGAGCATCCCCCAGGGCTCCCCGTAACGCTCCGCGCGAGGTTTGGCTCTCCAGCCCCTGTTCTACGTCGCTTTAAGCTGGTGCAAACCTCCGTCTCCTTTGTTACAAATCCATAACAGACAGCAGCCTGCTCGGAATGCAGCGCCCGAACGCAGGAGGCCGTAAATCTCGGCCTTTGTTGTGCCTGGGCCTCACTAAATCAGTGCTTTTCCCTCTGAATATTAATCTGCTGCAGAAGTGCTGAGCGGTGCATCTTTCCCCAACAGCTTTCTGGGGAAGAGCCTGACACAAGGGCCGGGGCTGGCTGTGCCACGGGAGACGCTGCCCACCAGCGTCCAGCAGAAACCCCCCGCACCAGCACGGCGTCCGCGGGCACGGGTGCCACAGAGCCGGGAGCAGCGATCGCGCGGGGATGCCCGGGGGAAGGATAAACCGGCCGAGGAGGCGAGGGGAGGGCTGGAAGGTGTCTGGCACCAGCGTGGCTGGAAAAGCTCTCCCCAGGCCAAAGCACACACGGCCTCGGGTCTCTGTGACGTTTAATTTGCCCGACGTTGCAGAACAGAATCCGGTAATTTATGGCGCTCTGCTGGGCCCGGTTCCTCCGCTCGTGCGGGGGGTCGTGCCGCAGAGCTGCTGCCTCTCCCCTTGTAGTGCCTGGGGTGTAGGGGAGTCCCGGGAGGGGGCCCGGGGTCCTGGCCTGAAAATGGGTTTGTCAGAGATGTGTGGGTGGCCCAAGGCTGCTCTGGGTTCATCCACCCCCGCCTGGCCCCGGTGCCCAGCTCCCCCGGGAGCAGCGGGGCTTCGCTCATTGTCTGTGCTCGCTTTCAGGCTCGACACCGAAGCTGGCAACGCTGCGGGGCGTCACTGCGGGAGGAGGACTGGGGCAGAGCGAGCCCCGGCTCCCAGATCTTTCTAAATTAAAAACACAGGAGGAAAGGGAAACAGACACAGAGCGACCCCTCACACGCACGCCGGCGTGGCGTGGCCACGGCAGAGCGCAGCCAGGAGGACGGGGCCATGGGGAGCACCTTAGCCCACCCTTAGCTTGCCCTTAGCCCACCCTTAGCTCGCCCTTAGCCCACCCTTAGCCCACCCTTAGCCCACCCTGAGCTCACCCTTAGCCCACCCTTAGCCCGCCCTCAGCTCGCCCACAGCCGGGCGGCCGCAGTGCCCAGGTGATGCCGCGGGCTCCCCGCCAGCCCCTCTTCGCTCTCCATCTGCAAAACCTCTCAGCAGAAGAATGTGCTGCTCCCTCCGCGGCAGGCACAGGCTGGCCCTGCCTTCGTCCCGCCCGGGACACCCCGCCAGCCTCCTCCTCTCCCTCTGCCTCGAGCAGGGGCTGCGGGGCAGCGGCACCCCGAGGGAGCTGCCGGGAGCTGGCACGGGGCCGGCGCTCAGAGGGAGCGGGGGGCACCGGGGACAGCTTGCTGCGAGCTCTGTGGGGGCTGAGCCGAGCCCTGGGGCTGGGTTCCCACCACGGCCCTGGGTGCCAGCCACTGCTTCCCATGTTAATTACTGTTAATGATCATAAACCCAGCAGAGAACAGGCCTCCTCATGCTCCCGCATCTCGGCCGGGTAACTCGCAGCTCCGGACATGCCGGTGAAGGTGCCGAGGCCGCGGAGCTGAGCAGCTCGCCTGGATCTTGGGTTACCCGGGGGAGATACGTTATGTTTAAGCCCCTGTTTAAGGATGGCAGCGGTGGGTGAGTTTCAGGCGGCTGCAGGGCTGGGGGGACGCCAGGCCCCGGCAGACAGACCCGTCCCCGGCCAGAAGGCACCTACCGAGCAGCGCGGGGTGCTCAAGGGCTGCCGGACCTTCTGGACGAAGCCGCGGCTCCTCTCCGGGCTGGCTGAGCCCAGCGGGCAAAGCAGCCGCCCGGGGAGCTGTTATTGATCATCCCACCTCAGGCTTCCCCAGGCGGTTGCTGAACGCTGCCAGGCAGAGTTCAACCCAGTTCAGAACTGGAACATCGAGCAGGAGGAGGCAGCTTCCCTCATGACCCTGTATTATGTGGAATCAGATGTTCTCCCAAGGAGTATTGAAGGACTGTGGCAGTGGCAGACTTTCAAGGGAACATCACCCATTTGCAGGAAATTAAGGGTATTATCTCAGTAATTTTCTGCCTACCGCTTGCACTGACACCAGAAAAGCCCCTGACAATTTGAAACTCAATTCCAAATTCTCTGAACACCCTGAAATCTTCCCAGGCTGCCAGAATAAGGCGATGCTTGTCCCCCTGCCATCGCGCCGTGCAGCGCCGAGCCCAGCGGTGGGAGGGGATCGACCCGAGATGGGGTCGCAGAGCGGCTCGGGGGTGACGTGGGCACCCCAGGGGCCGGCTGGGCTGGCTCGGGGCTGGCACCCCCTTCCCGTGAGCCTGGCAGAGCCGAAGCAGCCCTGGGAGGGGGGATCCAGAGTGATGCCAGTTCTCCCTCTGCCTCTCCTCTGGGGGCAGGAGCCCCCTTTGCTGGGTGACCCGGCCCGTGAGCTGTGGGTGATTTGCACATTGTCACAGCCCCGCGCTGCCCCCGGGACCACCGCGCTCTGAGCAGCACCCCTGGCATGGGGGGGGGTCTCCTCCGGCTCCCGGGCTGGGCGCACCCCAGGGTGCCATGCTGTGCCCCCCGCACCGCTCCCCTGCTGCCTGCACAGCGGGAGGGGTTCCCAAAGCACAGCCCCGCTCCCCTGCCCACCCCCGGCTCTGCCCACTGCGGGCCGCCCCCGCGGAGCCCCCGCCCCCGGGGAGCCGGTGCTGGGACCCTTTAAAGCCCGAGCAGGAGAAGGGCTCCTGCCCTATAGCTGCCCTCCAGCCCCCGGAGCAGCCCGGCCACCACCGGTAAGTGCTCCCCGGCTCCGGGTGCTCTCGTTGTTGTTATTGTTGTTCTCTGGGGAACGGTTTAATTTTTGCGTAACCGAGGCTGTGAAATGGGCTGAGAGGGGTCTGCTCCCCGCGGCTGCCCATGCAGCAGCACGGGCTGCTCTGGAAATGCTGCTGGTAACTCCCGTTCTGGGCTGTTCAGAGCTCCGTGCGTGGCCCTCGTCTCTGCGGAGGGCTGCGGGCACGTGCCGGTGCTCACACCCCTTGTTGTTGGCAGTTGGGTGTGCAGACACCCCGGGTGACCCCTCGGTAGGTTGGAAAACAGGACAGTGTTGATTCCCCGGCTCCAGCAGCAAGGACAGAAAAACCCCCTCCTTCCCTGGGCTCCTGGCTCTCCCCAACAGCCCTTACCGGGGTGGTCGGGCTGGCACTGCCTGGGCATGTGTCTGTGCTCAGCCTTCACGCTGCTGCCGTGAAGCAGTAAATATTCCTGCCTGCAGTCTGTGACTGGGTGGGCTCAGACCTCCGCAGGTTTGCAACAAGAGTGTTTGTAATGGTTCAAAATCAGCTTTTCCAAGCCTGTCCCTGTTGGATTGTTTACCCTGAGAAGCTGATGGCCTGATCCTGCTCAGCTGTCGGTGCTGCTGGCATCCTGGTCTGTGTGGGATGCAGGGTTAGGGCAGGGGAAAGATGAGCCTGTCACTGCTGGGCAGAAGGTACCAGCCAGGCTCGCCCACTGCATCAAGCAGGTTTGCTTCCACGTGCTGTGAGGAGCTTGGTGAGCTCTTGGGAGCGGAGGCAGCGTGTGTGTGCCCTGGTGCTGGCACAGGGGCTGGCTCGGGGGGCCTGGGGCAGGGCATGGCACCGGCTCCCGGGCTGGCTGCAGGAGCAGCGACTGGGTGGGGATGCCCATGGGTGTGTGGGAGCCTTGGGGACCCCTGCTCCTCGTCCAGGGGGTGTTTTGTGTTGCTGGGGGAGCTGGGGAGCGAAGGGGCCGTGGGCTGGGGGGGAGCTGGAGCAGAGCAGCGTGCGGGGCTGGTGCGGGCGGCCCCAGATACTGGGGAACAGTGAGTGAGACCTCGCTGCAGTTAGGGGTGTGAGTGGTCCTTAGAGCACCCGAGTGGTCCGAATGCTGGTTGCTGAGCGTGACTTGGGTCTGGAGGCAGGACCTGGGCTTAAACCTGGGCTCCGTGGGCAGCAGGACCCATGCCCAGGGCGTGCGAGGTTTTGCGTCTATTTTTAAAGGCTTTTGCCTCTGTTTTTAACGGCTTTGGCAGGTGTCCGTGCCCGGCGGAGCCCCGACACGCTCGGGGCAGCCCGTGTCGGGGCTGTGTCGGGACAAGCGCTGGGTCGGTGCTGCGATCTGCCGGCGGCGAGCGGCAGCGGCCGCGCCCGGCAGCCTCGGCCACTCGAAGGGGACCGAGCTGCTGAGTGCTCTGTTGGCCTGGGGCTGTTCAAGCTTATTTCACTGCTGCTTTTCTTTTGCACTCCAAGAAATCCCATCCACAGCCACACTGAGCTTGTTTACCGTACCAAAAAGACAAACCTTCCTCCTCTCTGTGACGTTCTTGCTTTCGTGTGGATTAGTGAAGGAGGCTGGCTCCAGTTTAGTGAAGGAGGCTGGCTCCCAAGGCCAGGCTGTGTGCTCTAACACAGGGAGGCTTTTCCCTGGCATCATTCTTCCCCCTCACCTCGAGTTCAGGAATCCCATCGCACTGTTTCCACGCTTGAGCCAGAACACAGCAAGGACTTGCCTTCTTTCTCTTCTGCGCGCTCATCTCGGCGCTCAACACCAGCAAAATTTTGCACTGAACAACGCTTGTACTCAGCAATGTAGGGGGTGAAATGCTTTTCCAGGTGAAGCAGGCTCTGCAGACGCTAGGTCACAGCTCACCTGCCAGTGCTACCAAGGAGACAAGGCTTCTGTGAAACAGACAAGTAGCCAAAGGCTGTTCTGTCTCAGTCAGCAAAGTGACAGCTACCAGCATCTCACCCATGTTATACAGAGGCAGGGGTGACACTTGAGCAAAGGGGTTATTTTATTGAAATAACAGTTGTTCTCGTTTACTAACCACCAATTAAACACAAATACTCAGCATGGCCTGCTGGCTGCACTAGCAGGGCAGGGGTGCGGGTACAGAACTAACACAGCACAACGGTCGCTGCCCTGGGCCAGCTGCTCCTGGCCTGCAGTCCCATGTGCAAAGTGCTGGCAGCACCTGGCCTGGAGATGCCTGGCTTGTGTCGAGTCGATTGTTCTAAAGGCTGTCTGACCTCTAGAAAAGACATTTCATTCTACTTAGCACCAAGTCTAACTTTAATCGTACAGTAAGTATAAATATACATATTTTAAATCCATGATGTGAGTGATTTCTGAACATTTACAGAGGACAAAGTAAAAAAATTAACAAATGCTAAAAACAGCTTTTCAGTATCCTCCTGTAGAGTCTACCAAAAGCAGCCAACACTGGAGTGTGTGAAGAATCCTTTCGTGAAGTACAGTAAGTCTGAGAGCACTTGCTGATGCATAGTTCTGAGCCTGACAAGGTTTAACCAAGTCCTACATCGGACTTGGGAGATGTGTGTGGGTCCCCAGGCTGCCACCTCACACGACCCAGTGGGATCCTAAAAATGCAAGTCTCTGCCTTCTGTAACAGTGCCCGGCACCTGCTGCAGCTCTTACTGATGAATGCAAATGCTCGTGCAGTGGACGCTGTCCTCTTCACTGCTCTGCTCTTGGCCAGCAAGTTCTTACTTCTTTCTGAACAGTTAAGTTCAACCACAGCACTGGTCCCCCCCTTGCTGTGGTTATTCTTCCTGGTACAAACGTGACAGTGAAATACAATGGCTGCCCAGGTCACTCTGTGCACCAGTTACTGGTTAAACCGTGCTAATCAGGATCAAGAGCTTGAGCTTGTAAAGCTGCGGCAGCAGGACAGGCTGCAAGCCCTGGGCGTGTGGGGATGTTCCTGTGGAGGATTTTGAACTGTAGAACAGGCTTTACTGGCCTTCCAGCCCAGCTCGTTCTGCGCCCAGGCCTTTACGACCATGAAGAGCTGCCTTTGCTGAGGTTTACGAGCACAAACCCCTGTTCAGTAACAGCACAGACAGTAGCATCATTATTAACGTATTTACAACATAAGTTAAAAAGGTGGGGTAGGGGATCCAGTACAAACGAGAAGCCGGTGCCACCCAGACAGCCTTAGCAGGGCCGAGCTGCTCATGGGCTCGGAATAGACGGAGAGGCCCCTGAGGGCTTCTGACACCTTTTTGTATGAAGCAGCCTCCTGGAAAATCACTCTTCCCTTTTTAGGAGGTGCAGAGAGGAAAGCTCTTCTCTCCCAGCCGTAGACAGTCCTCGCTGGCTTCAGGCTAGACCCCATTGGCGCCGGCTTTGCTGCTCTGAGATGCTTCCATTTTAGTCTAGGTGTAAGAGAGAATCACAGATTTTAGGCAGTACAAATGCTTCTTAAAATTCAAAACCTTTTCTGAAGAAGGTATCTTCCCGTTTACTATGGGAAGCTGCTCTGGAGAATAACAGTTGGCTAAGATCAAAGTTCTTCAGGGTAAAGGAGCATTCTCCTGTCAATAAAGTCAGTCTGGACTCCCAGACTTGCCTTAAGTGGGCATCCCAGATGTATACACAAGCAGTTAAATTTAAATCAAAATATTCACAGAAAGAAAATGGACAAAAGAAAGGCAAGTGACCATAGAAATATTTTTACAGATTCAAAATGGCACTTAACACTGGTGGCTCTGACGGAAGGCTGGTCTGTCCTAGGGGTCCCAAGCAGGTTACTAAGGAAGAGTACAAGGAAAGGATGTCCTGGTACTGCCATACCATGCTCTGCCACCTTCCCCAGTTTGACTGCACTCTTTCCCAGTCACATGTGGTATTTTTGTATTTAACAGCCCTCAGTGCAGTTTTCATCCACAATTTCTCCAGTCACTCCTTGAAGGTAACATTCACAACATCTTGTAGCACAAATTTCCACAGTTTGTCTGTAAGTTGTGTGAAGAACAATCTCTCCTTTGGGAAGTCCAAGAATTTTGAAAAGCTTACCTGTTGTGGGGGAGCCTTAACTGACACTTCTGAGACTGGCAATTTCTCTGTTGGCTGAGATACAAACTCTTCATTCTTTAAGGAAAAAGCAGCTTTAAGTCACAGAACCTTTCAGAAAACAAAGCTCTAGCTAGGCCCTGCCCAGTCCCTTCTCCTTTCCGAGTAAGGCTGCTGTCTGTGAAAGCTGTATGTCAGCTTCTCCATCATTTCCCCTACGCAATTTAACAGAGCCATTTGGAAATATTTCTAGCAGTTGACACAATATTCTCCTTTAATTTCTGTTGCTACATTTAGCAGCATGGACTAATCTAAGGAATTCACTTCAGCCTTATGCTGGGAACCATGTGCTCTGGCTTTCTTGCTCTAGATATTTTGGCTCTTCATCCTGGACAACTCAGCTCAACTTCACTAGGAGAGCTGAGAACTGGTCACCTTTAACTGGCTTCTCTGAGCTAAATGTACCCGGGTTCAAGTCTGTATTTATGTGAATAGAACAACTTAGAAGATGGTGAGTGCTCCTCTGCTGGAAGCCGGTAACGTGGTGTTGAACAACCAGCTGTTTCCAGCAACAGGACAAGACGTGCCACAGCAGATCTCTGTACCCTTCATTGTCTCTTAAGTCAGAGTACACAACTGCAAGGCTCTCAGGCAAAAACACATACGCAGTGCAAGAATACACACTGCTTCTGTGCTCTGTGCAACGGTGTCAAACGCTGGCCTTTGTCTAGCTTTGGAAAGGTTTGCTCACTCGCTCTTCCCAAAGATTACAGCACTACACACTCGTTTTCCTACGTGTAGACTGCTATTTTCTAACCTTTCTTCCCTGTACAATGGGGGCAGGATCCACTAGGGCCTCTTGACCTTCAGGAACGGATGGCATGACTTCAGCAGTTTCACCTATCTATGGAAGAACATACAGTTCAGTACAGGTGTAACTTCAGTCCACTTGGAGGATCAAAGAACAAGATTCATGTCACAGTGCTTCATTTTTATAATGTGTAATGGTTAAACTATTAACCTGAAAGTTTAATGCAAACAACTCACCTTATTTTGTGGAACTGGAACAGATTGTGGCTTTACATCTATTAAGTACAAGGCACGGGAAAGCAGGAGCAGAGAAGGTGGAACATTCTCTTTTAAATGCAGATCCAGCCACTGTTAGAAGAAAACAGAAGGAAAAGTGATTCTATATCGGCTCTGCATCAGTACTTACTGATATAGCACCCTTTGTCCTTAAAGATCTTAAAGCTATCCTGAGTTTGGCTAAGACAGTTCTAAGTTACCACAATGAGAAGAAAGTTTTGAAGAGTTAAGAATACCATATGGAATACACACTAGAGAGGAAGTTTCCAGCTACTAGCGAGGTACCAACACATCACTGCTGACAACCAGCCAACAGTGCAAGCTCAGTACTTTGAATTATCCACAGCTTATCTGCAATACAGCACCTACAGCAGTATCTGTAATCTGTCTGAATGCTTATAAAAGACTAGTGTTGGCTCTACTACAAGTATTGGCTACTTTAGAAGCTGAAAACATATTCCACCCCCCCACTTAATCTTGCTTCTAGCTGGCCCTGATGCTACTTGGTTTTCTCTAAGACATAACCTGGGTACTTCATGCCTTAAAGCTCAGCCACACAGGTGAGGATCCATCTAGAAACACTCGCATGAATTCTCAGTGAAATGGTGCCTGTCTGAACCCTGCCACTACTCTGTCCTAGGAGAAACCTTGTCAAATGAGACCAGACCAGAGCATACCCACCTGTCTGAGTTGTTCCTTCAGCTGCTCCTCCGAGAGACCCAGCGATCGCATCCCTCTGGCTCTGCAGGCGCTCTGCAGTTCAGACACACTCAGGCCATTGACTCCTTCCTTGGCAATCATCTGAAATGAAAAGGCGTGTTCCTATCTAGGGACAGAGCAAGCCAAAACCCTGATGTACTCAATGGGCTTGAGCCCAAAGAAATGTCTGTTTAGGTAAATGTGCATAAAGCCACACCAATGCAGAGAGGAGAGGAGAGAGAACTGACTTTGTAGGCAATTCATTCTGTCCTTGAAAGCTGACATTCTTCAGCTACAGAGGATGGAAAACTTTGATCCTCATTATTCTGTTTTTCCCCCAAGTACTGAGAATTTCACTTTTCCGTGTGATCCTACAGGCTTGAGGAATTCCCTCAAAGGCAGGTGGCCCTGAGAACTGCCAGGATTGCAGGCTTTAAAGCTGAACCTGTGGTTAGTTGCATGTGCCTTTCAGAACGGGTCACCTCTTACTAGCAAGAAGTTTTCCGGTCTTTCCTCTGTGTCATAATAGGATTTGTAACACCATTTCAAATTACAGTTCCTACACAATCATAAAACCTAGGCTGGAAGGAACTTCTGGAGGTCCCCAGTCCAACCTCCCATTCAAAAGAGGGTTAACCTGAAAGTTTCTTTACATTGCTCAGCCTTTTCCGTTCATGCTTTGAGCCTCTCTAGGGACAGGGACTTCACAGCCTCTAGACAACCTGTTCCACTGTTTACCCACTTACTGATTTCAACTTTTTTTCTTATCAAGTTGGAATTTCCCTTGCTGCAACTTAGGACCATTCCCTGTTGTCCTTTCACTACACACCCGTAAGTCTGGTTCCACTTTCTAAATAACCCCAGGAGGCAGCTGAAAACAGCAAGCAGATTCTCCCTTGGCCTCCTCCAGGCTAAATAAATCCAGCCACTTTATAAACTAATATAAACTCATACTGAATTCAGTTGGTTAAAATCTGGCTTTTCCATAGAATATTTACTCCAGAATTGGAAGCTCCCTTTTTCACAAGTTAGTATGATTCGAGAATAAAAATACACGGGTGTTCTAAACAGTGACAGTATCTGCAGTGCCACAGGCATTAGGGTTCACCAAAGGCAGCGAGGGTGCAGGAAGATGAACTCTTATTCTGTTTTTTTTCTTGAATCTCTCAGGGGGAGAATCCCACTCCCATCAATATTAAAATTCACATCTGAGGACGGAGTGTGGGTGGTGACACACGCCTTACGTAAAGCAGGCAGCCTGTGATTCAGAGGGCAGAGCTTGAGGCTGTGAAAAGCAGTTACATCTGTGCTATTTTAAACTTACTTCATCATCTGCCTTGATAGTTCTGAGCCTCAGCAGAAGCTGAAAGCGGAGCAGGTTGTTGGTGCCAATGGGCTGCAGCTCGAGCAATTTGCAAAGAGCTACCAGCTGCGGCCGTTCCAGGTGTTCCAGGGTCAGCTCATCCTCAAAGAGCTTGGAGAAGCGTACGATCTCCTGGGTGCTGGGCTGGTGGCCGGTGTGACGGATCTAAACAAAGCAGAGGCATCAGGGCCAAAAGCCAAACCTGAACAGGATCACACTTGGTGAACCCTCTTCCCTTCCTGTTTCTCACCCTGGTATTCCCCTTGATGGAAACAGAATGATACAGTTACAAGGCCAAAGTGAAACAGTGTTTTTGAGTGGCCACTTAAAGGATTTCACAGGGTAAAACTTTCACTGTTGTTCCAGAAGGGAAATGCTTGTCTGTACATAGCTCTGATAGACGGGGTCAAGAGCTAGTGCCAGCAGGGTATTGGCTGCAGGGGGGTACCCACCTGACAGGACAGCTCTGGGCTGTCAGACCTCTGCAATCTGTACAACTCCCATATTCTCTGTGCAAAACAACAGCACTAAAGCTGCTGTAAGTGCTATTGCTCTCACCCCCAGCGCAGCCCCGCTTACCTGGTGCACGTAGGAGGAAAACTGCTTCCCTTGTCCTGTATCTGCTTTGTTCCTTTTGGCCATCTCTGCAACAGTCTCCTGAAGGAACTTTGCTAATTCCAGCTTTGCATTTAATTTCTTTTTCTGCTTTTCTTCCTTCATTTAGAAAATAAAACATAATAAATTTCACTTGAAAATCAGAAGGGAGGGGATTCTGGGAGAGAGATGAACTAAGACTTCAGTATTGGAAGCAAACAGGCTTTTGCTACTGTAGAACATGAAATTGCTGTGCACTCTTTTACTGCTCACTGCTTACAGCACAATCTTCAAATTCTGCTGTCTTGTATAAGAACAAGCTAGGAATGTCTGCCCTAGACATGTGTGTGAGGCTGATGCTCACCTACAGCAGCAGGCAGGAAACAACAGCTCTTTGTGCAGCTGTACAGATGTTCTAACAAGCTGGAGTACACAGGCTACATCTTCAGAAAGGACACAAACCTTTTTTGACTCTGTCTCAAACGTCGAGGGCAGCATTTCAGGGAAGAGTTTCAAGAATACAGGTAACAGAAATTCCATGAAGGGGACAATGACAAACACCAGGAAGGGAACCAGCCGGAAGAGATCTGCACAAGTTCTCAGCAACTGCACAGAGAAGAGCACAGCAGAAATTATTATTCGACCAGACACAAAAACCAATGTGTTCCAAAGAAGTGTGGAGACTGACGGGTTAAACTCCTTTCATTACAGTAAGCCTCTTAATGCATCATTTTAGCAAGGTGTTTGTACGTCTGGCACTTACCCTCCGTCTCTCCCTCCTAGTGAGGACCTGGCCATGTAACAGCCTCCACACCATCCTGGCAGCCACCTTAGTGTCGATCCAAAGCAAGTGGAACCCGTTGCAATAATGTTTCAGTTCATCCACCATTTTTTGGCGCAAAGACTTTCTTCCCACGGGAGGCTCTATGACTTGTTTCGTTGGAGTTTTCGCGGGCTTGGCGCCCTGGTTTACAGTACTCTGGTGGGACGGAGGTTCATCTCGGAGCTCCTGGCACAAGCAGGCGGACGTGTGAAGCGTTTGCACAGCTTCGGCCGGTGAGTGAGGCAGACCGGTGCCCCACCGTGCGCAGCGCAGCGATGGCTGGTTTGCAGAGTCCCTCACACAAGTCCGGTTTAAATGAGAATCCACCAGTTGGACAAAAGCAACTGCTGGAGTGTACGGAGGCCTGGAGTGCGCAAGAAGGTGGGAGCCTCCAAAACTGGAGAGGTAATGAGAGAGGTAAGCAGGTAATAGCGTGTTGTGGCTAAGCTACCTAAGCGTTACACACAAATTAATGTTCTTGGTGCCAAATTAATCTTGTGAAATTGATCTTGTGGCTGAGACCCTGATCGTTCAGCAACTGATAAAATACTGAGAATTTGTCCCATGCTAACAACCTGGGGGAGAATAACTCAAGACTTCAGACTGCCTTTAGGAAGCCCGTCTATCAGCTGCATTGGCTAAAATTTGCCAGTTGCAAACGAAGAAAAAGCAAAGCCCCTTCTCCTCTCACGAAGCGTTTAGAACAGTTTTCTCTGTGTTTCCTGCCCCCTCCCTCCCCCAGCGACGCCCGCTGGAGCAGACGGGCTGCACAGAGGCGAGCTTGGTCTGTTTTTATGAAAGAGCGAAGCCCTCGCAGGCTGCTGTGCGTGCTGACAGCTGCTGCCAGCCCTTAGTTTTCGATAAACCAAACTTTGTCCTTCTCACGTTTAGCCAGGTCATCTATAGAAGTACTTCAAAGCTTTGACGTTACGCTGGCAAACACGGGACAGCACCGGTCACCGTAAATCGCCGAGGGAAGGGTTATCGCGCCCCGGAGCCGCCCGCTCCCTGCTGTGTGCCCCCCCAGCCCCCTCCTCCTCCAGCCCGAGGAACAGCGGCAACGCCGCGGCACAGACAAACCCACCCGCTGCTCACCTCGACCGGGCCAGAGCGCGGAGCACGTTACCGCCGCGGGCGGCCATGGTCCCACGGAGCCAGCGGGGGCGGGCAGCGGCGGGGCCCTCAGCTCCAGCAGCGCAGGCCAGCGGGGAGCGGGCGGGGAGCGCTGCGGCCCTGCCCGGCCCCCGGCACATCCCCTCCCTGCTGCTGCCGGGGGTGCGGGGTCTGCGGGACGGCCCGCACCGGGGCCAGCGCCCGGGGGCTCCCCACAGGTCCCCGGGCCGGACCCCGGCGCCCTGGTCCCTCCCCGGCCCCGCTTCCCGCCCCAGTCCTCCCGCGCCGTCCCATCGCGCCCTGCCCGCGGCGCTCTAGCCCGCCGAGCAGCGCTCTATGGTTCCTTCTCCATCACGCCATCGCGTTGCGTCACAGCCCCTCTCTGCTGGAGCCAATCAGATGCCAAGGCTGCGTCCATGCCGGAGGCCACCCAATGGGAGCAGGGCGGGGCGGGGCTTAACCCGAGGTGCCCTCGGGAAGCGTCGCTCATTGGCTGCGAGGGCGGCGGCGGCGACGTGCGAGAGGGCGGGCCTTGAAGGGTGATGTCACGGGCCGGTGCGTGACGCCATCGCGAGGCGGTGGGGTCGGGCGTGACGTAAGGGAGAGGGAGGAGGGGCCTGGGGAGGCGGGAGCCCCGTGACAGCGGCCGGGGCGGCCTCGGGGCCTGAGGCCTGCAGCGGGGCCTGGTGCCCGGCCTGGTGCCCGGGGCAGGCGCAGGCCTGGGGGTTGCGGGGCCTGCGGACCCCTCGCACCCGCTCATTACCTTCCTTCTCCTTAGGTTTGCTGCAGGCCGCCCCGGCGCGCCCCCGGGCTCGGCAGCGCTCCGGCAAGGCCGGCGGAGCTCCGCTGGCGGCGCGTCTTCACCTGCTCCGTTGCGTTGCTGTTTACGTAGCAGCTGGAGAGTGGGAGAGGAAGCGGGAGCCATGCACGGAGACGGGCTCCTGGCCGGAAGGGACGCCCTGGTTCTGCCCCGCACGCCTGCTGCATCCCGTGAAGCCTCGGCTCTAGTCCTGGCAAAAGGTAGGAGAAGCTGTTAAGCGATTGACTTGCACACTAACGACGTTTAATTGGCGGCCGCGTCGGGTGTTCCTGGTGCATTTATAGGGCTTTCAAAAGGGAAAATGCCATGGGTAGTCCAGCAGCCCACCACAGCTAGCCCAGGCTATCCAGCAAAACGTCGATAGTGTCCCTTTATGTTTTTGTATGGAACAAAACTTCGTTTTTACATGAAAGGTTCCCGTTTAGGTGGTTGCAGTTTGTATCTATGTATAGAGCAGAACATACTCTGAGCAGCTGCGTACACGATGGGGTGTGTAAGAGCAGAGTCTCCTTTTGGGTGTTGTCACCTGAGAACAGCTTTGCGTGGAAGTAGGTGTCAGGAGGAAGTTTCAAGCCCTGACGTGTTTGAGACAAACCCTGGGGGTCTGCGGCTCTGGTGGAACACGTCGGCAGCTGGAGGAACACTCTCGGTGGGTGACGGGAGACTTGTCTCTCAAAATGTCTTCAGTGTTTGAGCCACCAGTGGGGAAAAAACATTGTATTGCCCACAAAGAAAAAGGTTTGTAACCCTTTGGTAACTCCACTAATGGGTGCCTAATCAGATGAACAATGTTTAAAAAAGTAGAAAATAAAATTGGGAAAGATGGGTAAGAAACAGGACAGAAAGCTCCTGCGGGCTGCCAGCAGAGCTCTCGGCGCGTTGCTGTTTTCCATCGGTTGGAAAGCACGTTTCCCACAGAGGGCTGGTCTCCAAGTCCTTTAAATTCTGAAAAACATTCCCACCCCACCATTTACGCCAATACTTTTTTACTGTCAAAAGCATTTCTGCATTGTTAACGCAGACCACGTAACAGGACAGTTTAGTTCCTATGTGCTTTATTCTGCCAGAGTTGGTTCTGCTAAACCACGTCCCCCAGGATGGCAGAAGAGGGTTTTGTTGTTGGGTTTTTTTTTCCCCTTGGGAGCGGCTCTTGCTTGAGGAAGTGACAGAACAGGAAATTAAAACTAGATGAGCAGGCAAACACGAACGTCTGTCCTCAGAACCCAGCTCGGGAAGTGTCCGTTCTTTGTCACGCTGGAGTGGGCGGTCGGTGTCCCTGCACCGGTGCTCCGGCCTTCGAGAACTTGGAAGTGCTGGGTTTGGATTTCAGTGTGAATTTGTGGGGCAGCTTCTACGACAGTGCAGACCGGAGTCTGTTGGATGTGCTTGTTTACCTCGGTGTTTTCACAGTGTTCAAAACTGTGTTTTAAACGCGTTTAGATTATGTCTTCAAGAGTTTTTCCTGCATGAACGAGCACTAGACGCTTCTGTTTTTGGAGCTTCCCAACCAACAGGTCATTTCCAGTAAAAACTACCAGGAGCAGGAAAAATTAATGTGAAGGAAAACTGAACAGGAGAAAAGCGGAGGAAAAACTGTAATTCCTGTCAGAAGGTTCATTGGTTGTCAGAAGGAATCAGAAAGAAAAAATATTCTCAACCCTTCACTATTTCAGATGCAGGAATATCAGGACCCCCACATATTAATATTAACCTTAATATTAATGCTTAATATTAAGCAATTAGTATTCAAAGATGGGAGGAGAAGAGAGAGAGAAAGGCTTTTCTAGGTCACCTCCATTTTGGTGCCTTACTGTGTTTAAGGAGGAGGAGAATCGCTTTTTAAATTCACTTTAATGCAGCAGTTCCCACCCCCCCGTAGACAAAAAAACGCCTCCTCGCCGTGGGCTGCGTGGCTCCGCGTTCCAGGCCGCGGGAGACGCCGTGGATTTGGAAATCGTTGTTCAGCCTTTGCTCGGTGACTCGCAAAGCTCGTTCTCTTCAGCTTCCTCTTTCGTGTTGGGTCATGTCTCTCTTTCTAGCTAATTCTTCTTGTTTTATTATGGCTTTTTTTTTTTGCTGTTAACAGACGACATCTGATCTCCCATCTTGTTTACTTTCCATTCTCTTGCGCTTCTCTTGCTTTCCATTTTCCTTTTTTTTTTCTTGCACGTTAATGTTTTTGCTGCAGGAAAGATTTATTGTGCGCGCTTCAGTTGTGTTTTCTTCCGCAACAGAAAGACTTGAGGGTTGTGGAGGAGGGGAATTAATTGCAAACATCTCCATGTGTAATTTTTCAGCCAAAATAGGATGAGAAGCTGCTGAGGATGACAGCGTTTTCTTTCTCGATGCAGCCCAGCTGCCAAACCTCAGCAGCTAGACCCAGACTCCGCGGGGCACGTTGCGATCTCTCCAGAATTTGGTGTTTCCCCAGGCCTCGTGCCGCCCGGCCGGGGTTACACACGCGCGGTACGGCTCGGCTGTGCCGCCCTTCGGTGCGAGCGCGTGGCGGGGTTGGCAGGGCGGCTCCATCCGCGCGGTGGGGTCGGCGACGCCTCGGCACGTGCCGGGCTTCGCCGTGCCCGGCGCTTGGTGCCCGCCGGTGTGTGCGTCGCTCAACCCGCAGCCGCCGTGGCGCCGGTAAGCGCAGCCGGAGCCGCCATCCTCCGCGTGTTCCGCGGGCAGGGGCACGCTGCCGCCTTTGTGCGGCCAGGCCGGGGTGTGCGGAGCCACAGCTCGAGACCATGCCGTCCCCGTCCCGGCGGCTGGCTGTCCGTGGCACCGGGGCCCCCCGGGCGGGTTTCATTGTACCGGGACACGCCGTGCGCCCGCCGAGACGCCGCATTTACACGCGTGGTCACTTCCAGCGGGTCGGTACCGCGCTGACCCCCGGGCCCGCCCCGCCGGACTACAGCCCCCGTCGTGCCTTGCGGCGGGCGCCGCCCGCGCGGCCAATGGGGCGCGGGGGGCGGTGGCGGCGCATGCGCGGGCGCCTGCGCGGTGCGCGGCGGCGGGGGGGGGGCGGGGGGCGGAGGCGGCGGGCGCGCAAGCGGGGCCGGGTCCCGGGCAGAGCGGCACGGAGCGCCGCCTTCCCCCGCCGCCAGCGGTCGCCCGCGCCCGCCCGCGCCCCGCCGAGCGCCTCCCCCTTGGCCGCACCGGCCGGGAGCGGGCGGTGGGGGGGGGGGGCCGGGCGGCCTACCCGGGGCGGAGCCCGGCGCCCGCGGCGGGGGCGCGGAAATCGAGGCCGGGGCTCCGTCGCGGCCTGCTGCTGCGGGAGGAGGCGGGGAGACCCGCCGCTGCCGCCGCCGCCGCCCCCGCCGCCGGCCTTTGTCTCCGCTGGGCTGGGTGGACGCGGCGGGGGCAGTTAGAATGGAACAGACTGAAGGTGAGGGCGGCGGGCGGCCGCGCTGGCGGGGGCGGCCGCGGCGGCGCCGGCCCGCCCGGGCTTAAAGGGGCCGCGGCCGCCATGTTTGCTGCCGGCGCTGCGGCGGTGCGGTCCCCGGGGCCGCCCCCGCGGAGGGCGGGCGGGAGGGGGCGGTGGGCCACGGGCCGTCCCGAGCTGAGGCGACCCCGCGGGCAGCGCCGGGCGGCGGCGGCCCGCCGTGTCCGTGAGGCGCGGAGCCGGGCCGCAGAGGGCCGGGGCTCGCTCGCTCGTCCCACCCGGGTGGGTTTCACGCAAGCGGCGGCCCCCGGCGCCTCCTTATTCCCTGCTCCGGCCGACGGGCGGCTCCGCGGCGGGTACCTGGGGCGAGCGCCCGGCTTCCGGAGCGGTCCGGCGGGGGAGCCGGGCTGGGCGAGCCCCAGACCTCCCGGTGGGGGGAACCGGGGTCAGAGCCTGCACCGCGCTCCTCTGAACCGTGCAGCGCCGGCTTCGTGACCGAACCGCGTACTGGGCAACAACTTCTCAGATAAAAAGGTTTTCAGTGAAGGATTTGTTGTTTCTTGGATGGTTTGGGGTTTTCTGAGGTACTGTTGCATTGTACTGTGTTTTGATCTGTGTCTCACTCTGCTCTTTTTTGACTGTCAGTACACTCAGCAATTTTAATACAGTTTTAAATTTTCAATTTGTTGTTAAAAAAATTTTTAATAACAACATAGTTCTACATATACCAACCAATCCAAAAGACAGTGTAAAGTAGCCTATAATCATGGCTGAAGAAAAAATTGTAGCCTGTTTTCATGACTGTTTAGGTCTTCTTGTAAAGACACACAGAGAATGTTTCAGCAGTTAGATTTTAAAAAATAAATTTTTTTAATGAACTGCTTGAAAAGATTTTGTTCCAAAAAGTGAGCATGTGCTTCATGAAGTTACAGACTAAGAGTAGAGGGGGATGATCAAAGACTGTGTGTTTTGTTTTAATACAACTGTGGTTTGCATTTTTCAGTTCGGCAAGTTTGCCTGGGTTTGAAGTGATACACGTGAGAGAACGTTGCAGTTATTACACTGGTCATGACTCTTACGATGTTTGGTATTGCCAAAGATCTGACTTTTGGTTTTACGTGAATGTAAATCCGTGACTCTCCCTGACGAACAAAAGATTTTCGTCCACGTTTCCTATCTGAATCCCAAGGCTCTAAAAACAAACGAGTACCCTGAGTTCATTTTCAAGATAAACCCCTTTTCGCTTTTTTTTTTCCTCTTTAATGCATAGCATTTTCTTTGCTGCTGTTCAGGTTGGTTCTTTCCATGTCACCATGGGAAACTTGTTAAAAGTGGCCTTATCAAAACCATATTACAGACATGACTATTTCTTCTGGCATTTTAAAAAAAAAAACAAACCACCTTTAAAAAGGTGTGCAGGGAAGTAGTCAGCCTCACCACACGCTTTAAAGTTTGTCAGGAGGCCTCTGATTCACTGTCAGTGTCTGCCAGAAGAGACTGCTCAGTCCAGCTGAAGTCAGTAGAAATCCACAGGCTACAGTTTTTCTGCTAATGAGTCTACGTGCTGTTGAAACACTTGGCATTGTCTTAATGTATGTAAATAAAACTTTCCATGCATGATTTCTTAAGGACATCCAGAACAAAACAGGCCAAAGCAAGACTGCAAATACTGAATGCAGGAATCAAGAAGAATAATTATTTTATTTCTGCCTACAGTTCATATAATTTGAATGCCACCAGATGCTGTTACAGCTGATAAAGGCGGCCCTCCAGGTTATTTTTGACACGACTGTAGAAGCAGCGTGGGTATGTTCAGTTCTAGTGAGGAGTTTGGTGCAGGTGTGTGTGCTGAACTTCAGCAAAAGCCAGGTTCTGTGTTTTTCATGGTTCCAGCTGGGCAGTCGTAGGGTTTTGAGAGGAGGAATGGAAACACAACAGAAGTCAATTGCATCACTTAAAAATCCCGGCCAACCTAGCCCGTTCCAGCCAAAGAGCTGTCTGTTTGTAAAACACATATAGTGGTGAGCATCTATTGAGAATAGTTGCTGTGTGGATTAGACCCTTGAGATGACCAGTACCGGCACAGATTAGATACAGGCACACGTTGGAACGAAACTGTGCAAAAAATGGCAGCAAACATCTGTGTGGTGGCTCGGGTGATGAAGGGGTGGTAGGACACGAACAGATCTTTGAACCTCTCTGGTGCAGGTCTGTGTGGACAGGAGCTGGGTTGTTTGTGCCTAAGCGTGGCCTAGAACTTCTGCTTTCAAGGCTGTTGGTAGAAAGTCGGGGTGACGAGGCCGTGACACCGTTCACTGAACACGTAAGACTGACTCAAATTTCTGCTTTTTCAGCTCAGTCAATGAGCCAGGAGGACAGTTGTGTTCTCACAGGGGATACTTTCCGTCTATGTAAAATGCTTTGCCTCTAACAAGCGCTAGCCCAACGGCTTTGGGCAGGGCCACCCACGTGGTGGTTGTCAACAGAAAAGGGTAAAATTAATTCAGAAAGGTTTTGTGGAAACTGGGTTTAGAATATGTGCGTGTTACACTTTTTGTCAGTAGGTGTTGCGTCAGCTCATCGCTGTGATGACAGCCGGCCTCAGATCAACAGGCCTCTGTGGCCTGAACAGGGTTCGTTGGCTGGTGGGAGAAGGTGCACAGGACCCCGTGGGTCTCGGGCGCTCAGGGAAAGCGCTGCGGTTTCTCGTGGGCTTCTGCCTGACTCTGGCCAGGAACGGGCAGTTCTTCTGAGTTCTGCACCCAGCAGGCTTTGGAGACAGTCCTCCCGCCTCGTGCTTGGGAGTTTGTACCTTGGGCTCCTGTTCGGGGATGAGTAGTGGTGGGTGCTTCTGACATTTAGGAAACTTCTCTTAGCGTTGTGTAGTTACCGTATCTTTTCTCACTTTGTTGAGCTCTTCCTGATTGAGCAATAAATAACACAGTGGATAGAGGCAAGTTTGTGTATTTTATAGGTAAGTCCTATGTGTTGCTGTATTTTGTGCAAACCTACAAAACTCCCTCTTTGGGAGGAAGAAAAGCTTTAATCAGATGAGGTCAGCAGGGTTCAGAACTGTTTGATAATCTGAGGAGTCAGTTATTATTTAGTCTCCTGCAGCATGAAAGCGAGATTTGAGAACTTCGTAAGTATCTTGTTTTCTGAGAGTGAAGTGGCAAAATACGCTAAAAATGGCTTTAGATAAGTGCAATTGTTAGTGAAAAATGTGAACGCAGAGTATTCCTAATCTCCTTGAAACTTTCCCATGACTGAGCACTCACTGTTGAAGGTGTAACTGATTTTTTCGAGTTATGCTCAGTCAAGCTGAGAAGCTGGGGACGGGAAGTGAAAGTAACTTAGTGTTAATGTAGCAGAGAGCACTGTAAGAGCTCTGCTAGGTTGACCTACCTTATCTTGTATTGCTTGTATTTTTAATTTTGTTTACTTTTTCCTCTGATACTTTGAATTTTGACTTTCCCATGGGCAACACGAAAATATTTGCTCAAACAGTGTCCATGTGTAGAGTCTCAGTGTCCCTAAGCAGTCCTGTTTTCCTGCTTGGTCAGAAGATCCCAAGGCTGTGGGAAAGGACAAGTACAGAACGCTGGCTACCAAGTTGTAGAGAACAAAGTCTTTTTCTCTCATTAGGAAATTCAGTTGCAGTTTTGAAGATATCATTGATTTCACGTTGTTTCCCAACTGCTGCAAAGTATCCATTTCCTATAAAACTTGAAACAATTAAACTGTTTCTTTATCTGTTGGTTGAGTTCCGATGTCATATCAGTGTGGTATCTGTTGTGGGTCATATTTGGAAGCTAAATTCTACAGCTTGCAGGAGGCTGATAATGTAATTTAACAGAGTAATCACTGTTGTAATGAGAAGAATTTAATTGGAAATGCTTTTCTGCAAGATCAACGTGTATCACTGAAAAATCACGTTTGCTGGTGGTTTTAGGTAGCGCTTCTCTGCTGAGGAAGGACAGGTACGGCTCTCGAGCCTGCTGTTGGTGTTTCAGTTACAAGAGGGAATTCTTTGCCTTAGAGCTTGGGAGTGACTTTTACAAAGTAATTCTTCCTTAGGCTTAAACCTTGAGATCCCTGTATGTTCAGGATTTTTTTTTCCTATTCTATTCTATATTCTATTTCTCTAGTCTTTTCCGTTATTTCGGTAGCTCCAGGGGCTGTGCCTTCACTGAAGCGCAGCCCCGGTGCCTCTTGGCTGGGTAGCAGCTGAGAAACGAGCAAAGTAATGCCGAGTTTTGGAAAGGAAGAAGGGTGGGAAAATCTGGGTGTATTAACCACGACGACAGCGAAAGACTCCCTTGGAAGGAAGAAGCTCTCGATGATGTAAGCTCTGTGGGAGGAGAACAACTTCTTGTGTTTTAAGACTGTTGAGAGTCGCAGTTCAGTTAAGCAATAACCCTTGCTCTGGAGCCGGCATGGGAAGGTAGTGAGGCGGGGGTACAAACTGTCCCAGCTGTGAAGCACAGGCTAGCACTGAGGTCTGCTTTACACCAGTGAGCTCCAGAAAGGAATTACTTTAAAAAAAAGAATCAAAACTATTTTCTTTTACTAGTAACTCCTCAATCCAGTGTACGTAGAGTGTTTTGAAGTTCATTAATCCACAACTTTTGTCAGGTAGCAAAGTGAAGTCCACTGCTGACCCACCCTCTTCAGTTAGTGCCTGTGGAAGCGAGGGCACTGGCAGCTGTAGGGACTGTCACAGCGGGGCTGGCTGCTGCGCAGTGACGCAGCGCGGGCAGACTTTGGCCTGGAGGGCTGTATGTGGAGGAGATAAGAGGGACCAGACGCTGTCACGCAGCTTTTGAATTCTGTTAATACTGTGCCTGGATCTCATTAATACCTCTTTGGTGGGATAGTTGTACCAAGGTATCAGCAGAGAACTTCTGCTTCTCAACACTAGTCTACATTCCTGCTGCTATACCTTATTTCAGCCCTTCTGAGAAAAATAAGCTGTCCTGGTAAGAGCATTCTTTGTCTGTGTATGGGTAAGGCCTTTTGCTGGCTGTGTTAATCAAGTATTGCATCTTACTGTAGACCCAGACGGACGTGACCGTGACGAGAAGCCTGTAGTGTTGCCATGGCTCGGTGCTCTAGCCTTGTGACAGGGAGCTCTTCCTATTAGGAACAGGGCTGAGGCTCATAAACAGCCTTTGTTAAATCACCCAGCAGTCTGTAGATCATCAACTTTTGAATGATGTTATTAGATGGAATTAGAATGCGTGAATATGAATAGCCTAATACAGTACATTGTAGTCAGCCAAATATATGCATGTAACATCCCAAAGAATAAACAAACCTTGGTGTCCCAGTGAAATGCTGCACAAAATAGTTTGGGTTTTATCCCAACTTTTTAAAGTGTGGAAGCTCTTTTAAGGAAAGACTGAAAGTTGCCAGTGAAATAGAAAAAGGTCTGTTCTTATTTCAAAGAGATGGAGTAGGGTAATGATTTTTAGGGCAGAAACCTTTTGCTTAGGCTGTTGCACAATTTCAGTGCTTCTCAGACTGAAATGTTTGGCCGTGGATTGTATGAACAGCTTTCTAGTGTTCTGTGTGCAGCCTCACCTGATGTTGTGACCCAATTTTGCAGAAACCTTTAAAGATTTAAGTGAATTCAGCATACCAGCCTGGCAACAGATGGGAATTTCTGTAACGCTGTCTACAGCAACATGCCATTAAACTGCATTAAACCAGAGGGATGAACTGGGTGACCGATGTGTGACCCACAAGTCACCGTAGTAGGAGAGGGGTTTTTTTCCTCCCTGATGCAACAGCTGAGGCACAAGTTCTCAGTCTGTACTTGCTGAGGTGTGTGGCTAGAAGGTGGTTATACAGATGTACAGTTTCAAGGCAGTCTCTGGAATGTAAATATCCATTGCTGGTTTGAAAACAAGGGTTTGTGGAGGTTCTAAATCTGATGGTGTTGGCTGGGTGAAGGTCAGTTGTTCTGGTGGTGGTGGTGAGGGTTTTTTTCCCTCTTACACTGTGATACACATGCTCATTTGAGGAGCTGTACTCTAGTGAAATGAGGAGTCTGCCTTGATATTTGACATGGTAAGAACAGCCAGAGAACCTGCACCTGGGGAAAAAATGTCTTTTGAATGAATTATCATCCTTTCTTCTCCCTCTCAAGAGAGAATGAAAAGCGTTAAGGTTATTTTACCGCATCAGATTAGCATCCTCCAGCAGGACCCAGAACTTAAAAAGTTTCCACTCTTAGTCAGACTTATAAGCAGGAAAACATAAAGCGTCATTACTGAAATGCTGTGTGACAGCAGCAAAGTTACGTTCTTAACAAAGCACAGAATGCTGTAGAGTTTCTTGTTGCATAGTTTTGCTTTCTGCAAGCTGATTTTTGCTTGTTGTAGTCCTGCACCAAAGTTTGGGTCCTGGCATGAGGTACTTTAACAGATCCCTTATTTATCATTCTGGTGCTTAGTTCTACTAAACTAAACGGATGGTCTTACTTTTAGGGCATTTGGTAAAAGAATATTATTTAATGACTATTAAAAGAAAACAGCAACAGTGAAAACTAGGGAAGTTGAGAGTAATTCTGAAATTTCTTAAACTGTTTCTACTTTGACTCTGTCCATCCAGCACTGGATGTGCCAGGATGACTGAAGCGCTGTTGCAGCTTCTCAAGATAAGTTTAAGTATTCAGAAGGAAAAAAAAAGATTGAACCTGGTTTTAGTAACAAAAGCAGCCTAGGATGCACTTTCTTACTAGTGTGAGAAATCTGTTGTTTGCTCTTTGGTTTGGCAGATGTAAAGTAACAATTAATTGGTAAATAGTACAAACAGTCCCACTTCCTCTTCCTAGAATGGGTGGTGGTTTTGGGGTTTTGACCTCGGTACGCAGTCCTGCTCGCTCCTGTGCTGTCCCTCAGATACGCCGTCCCCTCGACAGGGACATTTTTGTGTTGGTTTTGTGGCTGATGTGCAGAGAGCTGCTGGAGAGAAGAGAGAGTTGTACAGCTGTGAGATATAAAAGTTACTGCGATTAGTGAATTTTGCTGCACAGCGTTGTGCTATTAAGTTGTTTCCCTAAGTCGCTTAATTACAGTGACAAGTGTGCCCCTACTTGATTGCACAGGGCAGTAAAGATGAACACAAACATCCAGGTAATCTGAGTATGAAGTCCACAAAGCATAGAGCAAAAATCTGGTCAAGTTCTTACTTGTTACTCTTATAACTTCAGTTTCTTTTTGCAGTCAGGGGAGGGAAGGGTTCTTAGTGTTTTGAAAACTCCTAGATAAGGTGTTGAGATGCGTTGCATTGGGAGGGTGAGAATTTAATGTGGGCAGGGTTATATGTAGATTCTTATTATGAGAAGTATCTGTGGGATGTGTTAATGGCATTTCAAACCCTGACCAAAAGGGCACAGTAACCCGCCTTTATGCCTACACAGAGACAGAGTAAATAATACAGAGCTGTGTTTACTTTGGAAGGGCTGAATTGACCTTGCTTGGAAGCAAACTTGTATTTCTTACCTGAAGGTTAGGTCACTGTATATTTCTTCTTGTTGAACATTGAGACGATTTAGGTGAATGCAAAAGCCTGCTCTGAGCCAGCAGTTGAGTTTTGGAAAGCTGACTTTGATTTAGTCTGATTCTGGTGTTTTAATATGCAATGGAAAATTGAAAGTGTGTATGACAGCCTTCTCAGCTGTGATCTAATTCTGGGAATAACCTCAGGTTTTGGAGATCTTTTGATGCTGAGGCGATTTTTCTCTCCCTCAAATTGGTCTTTAGATCTCTTTTATTTTTTCCCCTCAACAATTTAATTTGCTTAATTATTATCTTTTGATTTACACTGACTTCTTATTTCCCTTCCCCCACCTGTAGGCCCTATGAGAAAAAGGGAAAGCTAAGGATGCTGGAGCAGAACAATGGATTTCTCTTTCTCTTTCATGCAAGGGATCATGGGAAACACAATTCAGCAACCACCTCAACTCATTGACTCAGCCAACATCCGCCAGGAGGATGCCTTTGATGCCAGCAGTGACATTGCTGAAGATGGTGGACAAACGCCATACGAAACCGCGCTGCAGCAAGGCTTTCAGTACCCCACGCCCACGACGGAGGACCTCCCGCCCATCACCAATGGCTACCCGCCCACAATCAACATGTACGAACCTCAAGCCAAATACCAGACATACAGTCAGTACCCCAATGGTTCGGCCAATGGTTTTGGTACAGTCAGAAACTTTAGTCCCCCAGAGTATTACCAAATGGAAAACTCTAACACGAGGCCGCACGAAGCTCTGGAAAAACCCTCCCCTCCACAGCCACCGCCTCCACCACCACCTTCAGTTTCACAGACGGTGATTCCAAAGAAGACTGGCTCACCAGAGATCAAATTAAAAATAACCAAAACTATCCAGAATGGCAGGGAATTGTTTGAGTCCTCTCTGTGTGGGGACCTTTTAAATGAAGTACAAGCGAGTGAGTATGCTAAGGCGAAACATGAAGGGAGGAAAGAGAAAAGGAAAAAAAGTAGCAAGCATGACTCTTCCCGGTCGGAAGAGCGCAAGTCGCACAAAATTCCAAAATTAGAACCAGAGGAACAAAATGTAAGTGGAATAATAGCTTCAGCCATCTGTATACCTGATGTTGTTGATGGAGTGTGCATCTTCGGCAGTGTTTTTCCTTACTTTTAGTCATATACGTACTTAAAGTCATGAGGCTTTACTTACTGGTCAGATATTCTATATTAGGTTGCTAGGAACTGTATTTCTAGGACAACACGGTTTTGGTGAAAAGACTGCATATAAAAAGGAAATGTTAGAAAAGCTTATATCATTTTTTTTCAATATTATTTAGCGTTTTAGCATGTTCATAGTTTGCTGCGCTTTGGAGAGTGTTGAAGGTGGAGCTCTTGGCCAAAAGCATACACGTTCCTAAAATGTCCTCTCAAAGTAATGCTGGGTTATTCAGTGGAAAGGGTTACTTGGAGTAATCAGCACTGCAGCTTTTAATTAATTTTTGAAAGATGTTCTAAATATCATGATGATGTACAAAACCCAAGAGCTGCGTAGGATATGTAGGAGCCAGCAGAAATTAGTATTTTAGAACATCAGGCAAATTAGAAATACCAGTTGATACAGCAAACTTTGGGAAAATTCAGTATTGCTGTCTGTTACTGTTCTGTCAAGTCATGTGATGTGGTCGTACACATACAGGGTGTGTGTGTATGTGGTGTTTTAACTTAGATTCCAGGAAGTAAAGACACAAATTTCTGCCCTTTGGTACTGTCAGCCGTTCTTTTTTCTTCAGTTCTATAAGTCACCTCATTACTCCTGTTTCATTTTCTCTTGCTTATTCCTGCCAGCTCTGTGATACTGGTTTCTGTATTTCCCAGTTTGAGGGGAATGAGTAGCAGAGGGGAGTGGCGAGTGTCAGGAATGGGGAAGTTGCCATATCAGGCCAGGACAGAAATTGCCCAGCTCGGGCTGGGCTGTTACACTGTATAGCTGAGTTTCTTGGAAGTTCCTGTGAAACCCTTTGGTAGTTGCTGCTTTTGGTAGGTTTGGGAGAAGATCCTCTCCTGTAGGGATCAAGGCTCTGGTCTAGTATAGCAGGTTGATACACTTGGTGTAGTAATACTGTTATTATTATACACGCTGATTTCACACGCACGTACGCCCCTTACCAGGAATATTTACAAGTTTTATTTACAGCTGTTACATCTGCCTTCTGGTGAGCGGACCTCTTCCAGAGGTCATCTTGGTGATGTATCAAGATTTTGAGCTTCTACTATATTTGATCACCACAGATGACTCTAATGAAGCTCAGTAAGATCTTAATAAACATTGTAATCCAAAGCTGAAACGGACTGTCCAATTAAAATACGAGCCATCCGTGGCTGCATTTGTACATAATTTTCTTGATTTTGGAAATGCCACTTTCAGGCGTGTCCCGCTGGCAGCCTGCTGCCAGGAGGCGGTGGCAATGGGAAGGCAGTGCCCCGAGGGGCAGGGAGAGGGGTCTGCTCTCACGGTCAGCACTGCTGAATGCCTCTGCTGCTCCTGGGTTGCTCGTCCACCTGTCCTTGTGTGCTGCTGTAATCATACATCTGTCCTCCAAGTTTCACATAAATCAGACCTCAGTGTATTTGGTTCTTTCAGAGCTCAGCTAAGGACGTGGTCTTTTATCCAGGCTTTCTGGCCTCTTCTCCAGACTTCCGTCACCCCCACATCAGGCTGTCAGTTTTGCCTTATCCTTTTGCCCTCCCTCTTACCAGGGACCCTGATTCTGCTCTTGAAACTTCAGCTGTGCCTGTCCCTGTTTGACTGGTGTTGCTTGGTTATCACGAGAACAATCTTCTGTCTTTATTGAACTAAAACTTTGCCTTTCACATCCCAAGTCGTATCTGTCATCCAGAATTCACCAGAAATCCTGGTCTTGCTTTTGTCCTCCCTTCCATTTCCCTTTCAGAAAGCGTTGTTGCAATAAAATCTTTGGTGTTTTTCCCCCTTGTTTCAGACAGCAGGCTGCTCTGACACGGACGGGATTTTATGCTAGTGGCTTTCGTTATGAGTTACCCAGTGCAGTCTCAGTTTCATCCTCCCACCGTTTGGCTTTCCACTGCACGATTTCATCTTCCTGTACGTTCATCATGTACACTTTTGTCATCGTTAGTATTAATGGCATGAGACTTGTAACTTCGGATCACCTTAACAGGCACAAACAGCACCTGTGGTACAACAGTTGTTGTACACTTTTACACTCAGCACGGCTAGTTGAAAGCAGGGTGATCTGCAGTTGTTTCCTCGTTCTGACACTGTAATCTCTGTGGAAAGCCACTGCCTGTGGGAGGGTGTTCATACTTGAAAGGCTGATTTGAAATCAAAATGTTATGAAAACATTGTTGAACTTTAAGCTCTGAATACTTCTTTTAACAATAAGCTGCTCTGCTCGTTAGCTGTGTTCTGCGAGGAGCCGAGAGTTTGCAGTCTGTGTAATCAGCCTGGCTCTTCTGGCAGAGGTGAAGTTTCCAGTAACTCACTGTAGCAAAAGCAAGGCAGGAGGCATTGCCGTGCTTTCTGCTGCACCAGGGAGGGGTGATTTCTGCCCAGCAAATATTAATATGGTCGGTCTTAAGTGATCATTTTCTACAGACAGCTCTAAATGAGATACTGACCTATGCCAGAACTGACCTTAATTGTTCTAGGTGATGTTTATGTGTGTTTCCTAGATTCTCTGGGCTGAAGCATGCAGTATTGACTAACGTGGGGACTTCGTTTTAAATGGACTGGGTATAATCTGGATTAACAGCGTTATTAGTTTCTCAGTGCAGGTGTCTGACTCCTCTTTTTTGACTCCTTTGACTAATGACTTCTCCTCTGGTATAGTAAAAGCACATGTCTGGTCTCTGTCACATTAGATAGCTCATGGTCCTCCACTTATCTCCTCACCTGCTGTGTCATCACGCTCCCTATCATGGCGACTCCACCGATGGCATTAGCTTCTGTTCCGTGGTGATCCCTCTTCTGGCAAAACCTTTTCCTGTCCTGCTCTGCCAGAACAGACTGTGTGTGTGCCTCAGCCTGGCTTGTAAATGCACCACAGGCTTTATGTTGTTGACTTTTGATCCTCCAGATATATTGGTCAACTGTATGCAATTTAACATCAATTTTACAATTTTCATATTGTATATTTAATATGATTTTTGTAATGTAGTTTTTGCAAATAACTAGTGTAGAGTGAGACTCATCACGTTACTGTGGATATCCTTCATGTGTTCTTCTCTGTTTCTTTGAAGGTGTATATTAATTTAGTGGAACGTTATTTGGGTTTACTGTCCCTGAGTGTATGTTCTTCTGTCACCTGTTACGGGAGAACATTGTTGTGTGTAGGTGTGATGGTAATGTAAATAGTGTAGGGAAAAAAGATATTTTTTTGATTGTGATGCTGCTGTGTTTTGAATTGGACATAAGGAGTCGTCACAGTTGTATTTACTGGGTTCATGGTTGCCTTTCTCTCTGTGAATTATTTTTTCTGCCTGGTTTCATTATTATGCTTTTTTTTTGTTTTACTGTCCCCTTACCTTGTTTGTGTTTGTTTTCCTTTTTTCTCTTCATTGTTACCCATTTCCTAGAGACCAAATGAGAGGCTTAGTGTGCTGTCAGACAGACCAAGAGAAGATACAGTGTTGGAGGAAACCCCGGTTAGTACACATACTAATTAACACTTTTTGAACTCCTAGTGTGTTACTATGTTTGGACCAATTATTACATTGTCAGATAAATCAGTTGCCTTTTCTTTGATACTCTTATTAGTCGTTACTGCATCAAAACATCTCTCATTGTATTGTATTTATTGCTTTATTTTATCCCAAAGGCAACATTCTTAGTTAACTTATGAAGCAGAAACTTTTTTGGGGTGGTGGTGGAGGTTGCTGTTGCGTGTCTTGGTTTGTCAGTGACTGCCTTGTGCAAACCCTCGCTGTATGGAACTCCTTTCTGTGATGTTTCTGAGAAATGTTTATCTCATGTTAGATTATCAAACGTCAGGGATACCTGAGAGAAACGTAACAAGTCCCTGTAGACAGCGTGTGCATCTCTAAGTGTGCTGAATTGTCTCCCGTAGCTTTAAGCTTGCATTTTCTTTGTAGGTCCAGCAGTTCTTGCCTTCTCTTCCAACACAAGTCACCCATGACGTCAAGTTTCAGGTTGGCGATCTGGTTTGGTCCAAGGTGGGAACATACCCGTGGTGGCCTTGCATGGTTTCATGTGACCCACAGCTTGATGTTCATACCAAAATTAATACAAGAGGTAAGGGAGGAAGATCTTTGCCAGAATATATCAAGTATCTATAGTTGTTCCTTTATTAAAAATACCTTATCTTTGAACTCCCTTTGCAGGATGAATTCTGCTTGTGTGTGTGCTAAACAGGACTATTCCTGAGATGTATACAACTAGTACCTATTAAATTGCCTCTGCAGATGAGCCTGTGCAAACTCTGCTTGTGCACAGGTCTCCCACTTTTCTCAAGTCAACATATTTATGTGAAGACACTGATAAGTGTGAGAGTGTTCGGTGTGGGCAAGGAATACTTATCTTCCCATCTCAAATTGTTCTAAATCTCGGCCCGTCTTATCTCTAAGCTTTAGCTAGGTACTTCCACCTGCAGGAATTGAGTGACGTGGAGGAGGAAAGCGTAATTTAAACCAGCCAAGTGATGTTGATAACACTGCTGACTAGAATTTTTCATTTTCAGGTGCTCGTGAATACCACGTTCAGTTTTTTAGCAACCAGCCGGAGAGGGCATGGGTGCACGAGAAGCGCGTTCGAGAGTACAAAGGACACAAACAGTATGAGCAGTTATTGGCTGAGGCTGCTAAGCAAGCCAGCAACCACTCTGAGAAACAGAAGGTATGATGAACAGTAATTGTGTCGAGGGTTATCTGCAGTGCCTGTGTAAGTGAAACTCTCGTGAGGCAGTTCTGAAACACTGCAGTGCTTCACCCTGTGGAGGATTGTCTGCATTTCACTGGCAGAAGTGTTTTTGCAAAGATAGCGAAAATGTTTCCGTGCTCTTATGACTTTCATGTGAAAAGGCTGATAGCTGCACCTGCTCTGTCGGCTCCTCATGATTGTAGTCATCCTGGGCATTGGAGAGAATTTGAACATCTATATTAGAATATAAAATAAAAACACTGCCTGTGTGTTCTTTGGAAAATAGGGTTTTTAAAGGACACTCTTCCAGCCCCTGGTACTAGTGGATATGTTCTTTTCCATTGCTTTATTGGAAAGGAAGTGTTAGCTACAGGAATCACTTACTGTGTAGATGGACTACTTCAGTCAATATTTGTGCTAATCAAAATACTGATGTGGAAGGAAAAGAGTGTTTATAGAAAATAAGGAGGATTTAAGTAGATAAATTAGGATTAATTCTGTGTCTCATAACAGAATCATGGGCTTGAATGCTGCCTGTTCTTGTCTTCAGTGAAGTTGTAGCTCAGGGCAGACAGTTTTAATTGTGATAGTCTTATGATCCAGCTCGAGTGCCTGCTTGTACTCTGAGCAGGGGATTCGCTGTCCACCTTTCACAAAATACCCTGTAGAATGGAGAGTAAACTTAAATCTGCTGCCTGAGAGATTTAAAGAGCCTCAGGACTGCATTTTAAGTGCTATACGTGGCAAAATCTTCAGTGTAATTAGCTGCTTGTCTTTGTTCCTTAAGATTCGCAAACCAAGGCCGCAGAGAGAGCGAGCTCAGTGGGACATTGGTATTGCCCATGCTGAGAAAGCGTTGAAAATGACGCGGGAAGAGAGGATAGAACAATACACCTTCATTTATATAGACAAAGAGCCAGAGGAGGCTTTGTCCAAAGCCAAAAAGACTGCTGCTGCTGCTAAATCGGAGCCCAAGAAGAACAGACGGCCGAAGCCAGCGTCGAACACCCAGCCTGAACACGCCAACGTGGTAGCAGCGTCGCCTCCAAACGCTGAGGTGCGAAGGCAAAGCCAGCGGAGGCAGTCGAGTGTGGAGGAGGAGGAGCCGCCTCCTGTGAAAATCGCATGGAAAACAGCTGCAGCCAGAAAGTCCTTACCGGCCTCAATAACCATGCACAACCTGGATCTTCAGAAATGTAACATGTCTCCAGTTGTTAAAATTGAGCAGGTTTTTGCCCTTCAGAATGCTGCTGGGGATGGAAAGCTCATCGATCAGTTTGTTTATTCCACTAAGGTGTGTACTTTGTGTGGTGACTCCTCTTTTGTTCGTGAATTATCCCAAGTCTGTCTTACTGTGGAGCTTAAACTTGTGTCCACCAAGCTCTCACGATACACGTTCCTTTCATTGGAGAGATTAAATCTAATGTAAGACAGACGTGACAACAGAATCTTTAGTGCACTTAATTTCGGTGCACCCAAAAGCCTCTGGCAGTAACCATTTTGGTGGCAGAGGAGCTCCCTACAGATGCTCACATTTTTGCTCATAACACATTCAAAATGCTAAAGCTGTCTAATTCCAGCTTCCTAGTTGAAATAACCCAGAAATTATCTGTAAATTTTAAAATCAATGGATTTGTGGGAAACAGATGAGATGACAAAACTGTTAATAATGTATTAAAAAGTAATAACTACATTTTGTATAACAGACTTTTAAAATGAGTTCTGCCTCCTGGCTTCCTTCAGGTGCACAGCAGCTTCTCACAGTCAGTGTAAGGAAAAGGTTTAGGACTATTTCTCTGCCTCCTTCTTCTGCCTCTCTACCTGGAGGGTATTTATTTCATCCTAAGCATTATAGAGAAGGTAATGTTTAGAAGAGTCACTGGATTTTTTTTTTTTTTTTTTTTTTTACTTGGGTGTGAGGGGAGATTGAGAGGGATGGAAAGTTCTGCAAGGAAGCAGCTCAGTAGCAGCTATCACTGTGTGTGTGTGGCATTGAAGAGCGTTGAATGTTTCTGTTCTGAGGCTTAGGAGTAGATCAACGTGCCTGTTAGCAACACCACGTACATAAATAGGTTAAGTCAATCTTTTATTCTTTTTCTTTTTAAGGGAGTTGGTAACAAAACAGAAATAAGCGTCAAAGGACAGGAGAAACTTAATTCTTCATCAAATCAGAGAAATGAAAAAGCAGCAGTGCAAAATGTGTCCTCTCCTGAAACAACTTCTGGGTCAACAGGTAGGCAAAATTGCACAATAATTGTCTGAACGTTAGCAATCTAACATTTAAATTCAAATATCAAACCCAACGTTTTCTCATTAGTTAAAAATTATTATTAACATCTTTCTGTTTACATGGTAGTTATAACAGGCGTGGCTAATATAACACATGAGGAGCCCAGATGCTTGAGACACACAGGATGTCCTTGTGATGGGGTTAGCTGGTTTGGCCTCTGCACTTTTAGCATCTACAACTTGCAGTATCTGAGTCGGCACATTAGAAGGAGGGATGCCTTGTGGAGAGCAGATGGCAAGGTGGTTTAGAAGGCAACATGGTGGATGTGTGTTAGCAGAGTATTGTAGCGGCTTTTGGCACCAAATGTAAAATACAACAGCTGGGATCGAAGGAGGCGAATCTGGAAGTGGCATAGTTCAGTGAGGAGAGGCTCTGAATCAGGATGGGTGCTTTCCTAGACTTTGTTGTTGAGTTCCTCCATGACCTTTGTAAAGGATAGTGATTTTTTTAAACTGCTTCAGCTAATTCCATCAGCAACATGAGATAATGCTTGCCTTCTGAAGGCGTTTTACGGGCCCTGTCATAAAGCACTAAGTTTTATAGTATTGTGTCTGAGGGAGAAGAACCACTGAAGCAAATAAGGGAGCTTGAGACTGAAAAGGGAAAGCCTGGAACAAGCTATTGGAAGCTTAATTTGTAGTACAGTAGTAGAGAAGAATGAGAAAGGTAAATGGGATGAGTGCTTTCTAGGCTTGGAACAGAAAACCAATATTTTATTCTTGTTTTGATTTTTGAGAGGTAGCTGATGGGAATCCTTCCAAAGGGGTTGAGCTTTTTCCCACCAGCAGAAATTTTTCTGCAGGATGTCCTCTCATCATCATCAAGAGGAGATAGAGATACCCTTTGGTGAAAGATGGAGGTTCCTGAAAAGAGACAGTTTTGAGTCATCTTAAACCAAGAGTTTTTAAGTTCCTCCAGTCCTTATAGTGACTTCTGTTTTTCAACCACAGATTTCGTACAGGCCATGTAAAATCCATTAACTCTTGCACGTTTGTTACTGTACTTGTAATCATATCCTTGGTATAGTCTCAAACATACTTAGTTTTTTATTGGGTATGTACAAGTACATTTCAGGTTGCAGCAGAACACCTTGATTTTCTCTCACAGTAGGATGTACAAATGCTTATGGAAGCAAAAAAAGATGCAAGACTTATTACAGTACACATGCTAAAACCCCCTCTTTTCTTCCAGGAAAAAAATATCATAATGTTGCCAAGCGTCACTTCTGCTTTAACTGTCTGTCTGTTTGGTTATTTCTCCATTTCCAAACATAAAATAAATGAGATTCCAAGACAAAAACCTCAGTGGTCACCATACATGAGACCACTCACTCCGCAAATACGCTTCAGTTTCTGTACTTGTGTGGTTTCTGGGTAGGCTTGTTTTTATATGCACTGTTTTATGGACAGTGTTTGGGGCTTTACAACACAGGCCGAGTGCTCCGGATGTTCTGGTGCGAGTGGGGTTTCCTCTGCTCTTGTCGACAGTGGTTCTTCTTTCCAGTTTTAGTTGCTGTAGCTACTTCAGGTTTTTCAAGCAGTTGCTACTTTAATTGCCTTGCAGCAGGAGAGGTGATCGCTGTTTTGTTTCTCTCACCTGGGAACTAAAGGCTTCACCTTCACAATGGCTCTTCAGACGTAGGGGGTGAGAATTCTGAGCCTCTCTTTTTTCATTTTCTTAGGTTTTTTGGATACGTAAAACTCCACCTGATAACACCCTATAGAGTGCATGAGCTTTACTTCAGTATACACTCCAAACAGTCACTTTCAAAGCCATTTCCAAAGTCCAGACAGTTATTGGTCCCCTCTCATGGAACATAACTGCGAAGTCCTTTTTTCAAATTTAAGGTCACCGGAACTTCAGAATACCTTTACGGTAAAGTATTTTACAGAATGACTCTGGGAGTCCTTATTAATAACCTGCAGTTAGAAATACAGAATTCCATAATGGTGGGAAAATAATTCTGTAACTTGCAGTCTGATAATAGGAGAACAACTACGAGAATTCATAGTGCCTCTGGTCTCCACATGCAGCTGAAACAGGATTAACCTGACCTGACCTGGCCAGTAGTGAGGTAGATTGCTGGTTTGAAACCTGTCCTGAAACTCTGGATCAAAACGTTCACGAAGACGGGGCAGGAGCATTGTGGAGGTGATGCACTGGATCCTTGGAGAGCAGGAAGAGGAAAAAGTGCCCGTGGCATTGGTCAGTGTTGCTTTCAGCCAATGTTTGATGCACTGATTCTGGAGTTTCTCCGCTCACACAGGGCTTGCATCTTATTTCCCTTACTACAGTGGGGCAGCACAGGGAGAAAAGACATTGTTGATTAAAGGAACTGTTTGGTCACACTTGCTCAAATTTGCTTTAAGCTGCTTTGGAGAATTTCGGTGAACACAAAGGTGACAGAAGGTGGCCCCGAGCTTTAGCGTTGTGTCCCGTTGTAGTTGTGTGTCCCTCTCAAAGGATGCGGCTCATTGCAACCAAAAGTTACACGTGTTAACATGAAGGATGTTGAGCTGAGTTATTAATTTCTGAATTATCAATAGCTCACTGCTATTATTAATTAGTTAATATGCTGTAAAGCTTTTTTTTTCCCTTGAAGAAAAGCAATTATTTTTTTTCCCTTGAAAATACCGTTATTGTAAAACAACAAATTTTTCAACTGGAAAGTTTAGTTACTGAGATATTGCTGAGCCACGCAGCCTTGATAAAAATGCTCGTCTAATTAATCAAGATAAATCTCCATTTTTTTTCCTGGAGTCCTTTTGAAAGACTGTCTGTCAGTGTCTGATGAAAGCCTGCCTATTTCTAGATATTTTATCTCCTAACAAGAAGATGCAAGTTTACAACTTCTAACAGTGTATCTATCTGGCACAGTAAGCTAATTCCTGGTCCCAAGAGTCTGGATTTTTGCTTGGAAGAATACAGAGTATTTTACATTCCTGTCTTCTTGAGGAGAAACACCCAAAACTGAAAAACAGGAATAATGCTTCACAACAGATAATTGTGAATCTTCAAATTCCAGTTTTGTGTCAGTACAGCTCCCAGTGTGTACTTTGTTTCAGAAGTTGCACGTGGTGTTAAGTGTTGTGTGCGTGTTTCTCACTGTGCCCTTTTTGGAGGTACTGCAGCACAGAATGGTCTTCTGATTTTGCCAACCTCAGTTGTCAGAAAAACAGTAGCTCCGACTTCATCTCTTGAAATGTCATCATAACCTTCATTAATCTGAGTTTGTTTTCCATGGTAATATTTTCAAAAAATCGGTTTTCACTTTCATTAATTATAGTGACACATCACGATCACTGCTTCTGTTTGTGCTGAGTTTTTCTTAACCTCTCGAGATCTTTAGCTGGGCGTTCAGATTTCGTACTGATGGCACGTGTTATAGCGTGGCTCTGGCTTTAAGCTGTTGTGTTAGCCAGTTCTGAGAGGATGCTATCCCCCCACAGGCAGGGGCGCAGAACTGGGGTTTTGAGCGAAAACTCGGAATCTGTGTTTTGTGTCTTGAATTTCTGGCTTGTTTTAGTTCACGAAGCTGATCGTGGATACCTTCCCATAAACACCAAAGATGGACTGTTTGGTTAAAAATTAACCAAAGTGAACACTGTGCTTGAGAGGTGTGTTATGGAAATCTGTTTGCCCTAAACTGGATTCCAGCTCTGTCACTAGTGTCTGTTTCTGAAGCTGCTCTCTCTGTCTGTGGAATCAGAACGTGTTGTCTGCAGCCACAGCACCAGCTGGCAAATAGCTTGGAACTGAATTTGAAAATAAAACATTCAAAAGAGGAAAGAGTCTTGGTTTCGTTACTTTGTTTGTTGCTTTGGTGTTGAACATCTTGCTGTACCTCAGAAATACAAGGAATCATATAATGGAAACCTTTTTCCTTCTTCAGGTTCTGTAGAAAAGAAGCAACAGAGAAGATCAATTCGAACCCGCTCAGAGTCTGAGAAATCCACTGAAGTTGTGCCAAAGAAGAAGATCAAAAAGGAGCAGGTTGGCTTCCTCCATGTAGAGAGTTAAAATATATTGTATTCATAAATGTTGTGGCTTATATTGGTGCCTTTTTATTTTTCTCCATTTCTCCCCATCGGGTTTCGTTTTGGACTATCCTTCATGAAATCCCCTTGTCAATACCATTGCTGTGACTCTGCTACTGGCATCTTCACAGTATCAGTCAGGCTATGGAGAGTGGGAACCCCATGATGCAAGACTCCTAACGAACCTGCCATGTTTACGTTGAGATTTCTGTTCTGAGCAAAATGATCTTGTTTCAGTAATTTCTATTTGATGGAATTGCCACCAGGTTCCTTCCTTTTGCTCTTGATTTAGCTGCTGGTTTGTATTGAGGTTTTGTTTTTCAAATGAAGTTAGACTGATTAATCTGACCACTTTTGAAAATGGACTTTAAGAATGATTTAACTTAAAGGTGACTAGTCAGACTTTTATGTTGGCAGACATCAGCAAAACAGTTCTTCTGGGATATACGTTTTTTTTTTATCCTTAAGTAGATCTAACATGTACAGGGCATTCCTTTAATCTGGATGTCAGACAGACAAATGTTGTTGCTTTAAAAAAAAAATATAAAAAATTCTGTGTGGAAATGAGTGGGAAAGTTCAGCGGATGGACGTTAATATTAAAAACTGAATACACTTTTTTAATAAGTTTGTCAAAGTTGTTGGTTCTTTTCCTTTCATGGTTGATTTTCCCTCTTCAAGGGCCTCTCCACTTGAAACCTGAGAATTTTGTATAAAATGTTTCATAGTATAGCTTTTACCAGTGAGAATTTTTTAAAAGGGACAGTCAGGCTAAAGATTTATATGGGAAGGGGAAAAATTGTTTTTATCTCTTTTATTTTAATTTATTCTTTGCCCTTTGCGCTTTGTTTTGCACTTCATTCACTTCAGCGATTGAAAGTGGACTCAGTTGCCTTTTTTTTCATATTTTTCTTTCGATGCCATAGCATTTACATCTGTGTTCAGCAGAAGAATGCTCTAACTCTAGAAAGTTTCTTGCTGAAACTTTGAAGCAACACAAATGTTGGGTATAAGACCTGGCACAGTCCCTTCAGCCTCTTGTCACGAGGTGTTGCAGCCTCCCCGTTTCCAAATGAGTTATTTTGTGTTTGTAAACGTTTCTTAATTAAACAAAGGTATAAGAACCAACAATATGAATTTCATGGATCCCAGTTAGCTTTGCTTGCTTATATTATCTGGCTAACGAAGACTATGAACATTGAAGCGCTTTTCTCAGGAAAAGTATTTGACTAAAAGTTAAACACAGATGCACTGTAATGCGCATAACCTTGAATGTATTAAGTTATATTAAAAAAAAGTGTTACTAACTTCTTACAATTATGCAACAATATTTGTTACCCAAAGTCAAGTTTTCTTGCAACTGATTCCCAAATTGGTCTGCAACAACTTGGTATAAAATTATAACTGGAACGAGTACAATTAATGGGAAAAACAAAATGTTAATGCTACTGTTACAGTGACTAGTGGAGAAATAAAAGTGATTGTTTAGATTTTATATTTGTATTACGAAATGTATCCTATTCAAATCCTTCTATTGTATGTTTTTACCTATTGTACAACAAAATAAAATATTTTTTAAAAAAATTATAGAATAATCCTTAAATATTTACTAAATGTGTTTCTACATCCATATGTAACCACATTGTAAAGAAATAGCTTGTAATTCTTAACCTTAAAAACAGGATTTTAGGCAGCAGCTTTCTTCTGTAATGACTGTGCAGTCGCCAGATTCACGTGTTAACATGAACAGTTTCTAAACTTGTCCTTCCGATAGAGGACTGAGAACTTGAAGCGCTTTTGCAGGATTGTAACTTGTCTGCTCCAGTGCACGCTGAGCTTCCAGCTGTACAGAGCTCTGCAAGGCTGCGTCGCAGCCCGCCTCGCCGCCGCCGGGCGCCTTGCAGCCCTCTGTACGGGGAGAGAGCTGCTCCAGGAGCCCAGCGGTGCACGCGTGCTGGAAGCGCCTTAAACGGCGACGCATTATGTGTCTCACTAACCCGAGTCGTACCTGCTGAGGGGAACTTGTGCTCACACAGGTGTGGGGCTTCACAGAGGCATCAGGGCTGGCTGCCAAAACGAACCCCGCTCCTGCCTGCTGGACACGGACAAAGCTTCCCTGTCACCTGCGTGCCCAAAGGGAGCGATCGCAAAGGACCTTGCTAAGGAACGTGTGGCTGCCTTGTCTCCTGGCGTTCAGCGTAGGCAGCTGGGATTAACTCCAACAGGACAAGAAGGCTCCCACTCAGGAGGGGATGGCAGACTACATCTGAGTTCAGAGATGCTAACCGCTTAAACTTAAATGTTTTCTTTTTAGTACTAGGGAGAAACATTCCTCTGGTTTTAACTGTGGATTTTCCTATTCAAACAGGTTGAAATGGTTCCACTGACAGCAGTGAAGACAGGATTGCAGAAAGGTGAGTTACATACGAAAATAAACTCTATTAAAAGTTCCTGGCACATCACACTTCAGCAATGGTTTTTGTTCTGTGTAAACTGCAGGGGTCTTAATGCTTTCTGGTGGTGAACATGATAGATGCTGATCTTAGTTTCTCTTGTGAGGGTTTCCTGGGGTTGTTTTGTCGTTGTTCTCTTGTGCGTTGCTAGTTGCAAAGATAGTGTTTGTTAATAATATACGTCCTTCTGGACATTTCTTAATTAAAAAAAAAGTCTTTGCTTAGCTGTATTTTAAAGATGAATGATGAAGAGGTAATCTTCTAAGGGCGTATCCTCTGTTACAGACAATTTAGTAGCTTCCTCCACTACATCAGCACGTTCAGAAGTTTGTCAAAAGGTCTTCCTAGGGTGGTTTTCGGTTAATTAGCTTTTCAGGGAGAATTAAACTAATATCAAAATTGCAAACTGAAAGTTAAGGCTAGCAAATAAAGTACAGTTCCAGGCTATCTCTCGCCTTTCTTTTTCCTTTATGAATTTTAAGCAAAAAGTTCAGAACATATATTAAAACTAATTTTAGTATGTTGTGTTAAGGTGCCAGCGAGATTTCAGATTCTTGTAAACCTTTAAAGAAAAGGAGCCGTGCCTCAACTGATGTAGAACTGACTAGCTCAGCTTACAGAGATACGTCGGACTCTGATTCAAGAGGACTTAACGATTTACAGGTAAAGGCATGTTGTTTCTCACAGGGACTTGTTAGTTTAATCTGTCAGTATAACAGGCTTTTCAGTTGCATATTACTAAATATGTGAACGCTATTTTCTACAATTCCATGTCTTTTATTGTCTAAAAAATAAAGTCTAGTCTTTCTAATCCCCTCCATTGTATTGGTATAAAATGATACAAGCTTTCTTTACAAATTTTCCTACTTCTTTGTCTGGCCAACATTGGTTTAGATCACTGATGTGGCTTGCTCTTTGGAAGGTTGTTGGATTCTTGGGAAGTGGGAGATGCTGCTGTATCTTGGTGTAAAACTGAGAGGTGTCTGGAAAAAGTACGATACCTTTATGTTTTTTTGCTTGTACACGTAAAAGAGATGTCAAGAAGGCAGCATTTCTTGTATTGTTCTAATGAAGTTCAGCAACTTTCAAGGACCTTTGTATCTCTTGACATATTGAATGATCTTTTAATCAGTGGTGACTTAACTATTCTTTTCAGAATGTGATTGTCCTTTGGAAGTGTCTTGTTTGAGTGCCTTGGATTTCTCCTCTTTGTAGGGTAGTTTTGGAAAGCGTTCAGACAGCCCATCAGCTACTGCCGATGCTGACGCTTCTGATGTGCAGTCGGTAGACTCTAGCTTATCCAGGAGAGGAACTGGAACAAGTAAAAAAGACACTGTTTGTCAGGTAAATGATGGTGCTGCAAAGAAATGCATGCTAGAGATGTATCGTCCGTTTCTGTTAGTTTGAGCTGACACTTTTCAAATTACACTATTTTGTTTTAACCGTGTCTCATAATTGAACATCTCAGATAAAATATCAAGGCTTTTAGGACTTTTTATGCTCTGGAAATGATTCATAAGCCCTCCTGCATGCTGGAAAGCTCAAAAGCTAGAAAGCGGTATCTAATGCGTACCTGCTAGCATAGGTAGAAAAGGTAGATGCCATTTTCTGCTCTGTTCGAAGATTCCAGGTGGTCTTTCAGAGAGAATTTTCCAGTACTTTGGAGAGAAAATCCTGGAATCTTCTGGCCAGTTTCCTGGTCGATAGTAAGGGAACAAGCTGCTCTTGCTCTTCAGGTGCGTGAGAAGACGAGGAGTCCAGATGGATCCTCTCCTATATCTGTCCAGGCTCACGGTGTTATGAGAGCAAGGTGCAGAAAGTGCTGGGATTGTCTTCAGCGCAGAGACTTACCAGGTCTGCTGCGGGATGGAGGCCAGTTCTCCTGCCTTAGCTCTGAAGAGATTGCAGCCAGTCTCTATTCTCTGTTAACATCTGGTAGTCATTTACACTGAAGTCTGTCAGGTAGCCTTTATCCTCTGACTGGCTGTCTGTCTGTTTGAAGATCTGCGAGGGCTCTGGCGAATCTCTGGTGTCCTGCGAGGGCGAGTGTTGCAGCGTCTTTCACATGGAGTGTCTCGGCCTGAAGTCCGTGCCCGAAGAGAAGTTCATCTGCACCGAGTGTAAAAATGGTGAGTGTGTTCCCGTGTCTGAAAAATGGGGAGGGCTTTCCCAGCTGAGGAGCTGTGTTCTGGTCAGAACAAACCGAGGGGGTAGGTTTCTAGGCTCTGGGAGTGGGTTTGGGTTATTCTGTTACTTTTTTTAACCTCTGCGGTCAGATTCTCATTTTCCACTTAGCAAGTACCTGGTAAGAAAAAAGTAACAAACTGCTTACGGTTTTCATAGAATCATAGAATGGTTTGGGTTGGAAGGGACCTTAAAGAGTTTTACTCAGAACAAGGGACTTTATGTTAACAGCAATGACATAGTTACTGTGGATTATAGTAACCAGCTTACCTGTTGGAAGGGAAGGAGCCTGTGTAGCTCAAACCAGTGTAACTCTGTTTGCTTCAGAATTTCTTTTAACAACATCTGCATCTGAAAGAATTGGGTATTACAGTTGGGCTTCCCTATTCCCTCTTTTACAAGGAGAACATACGTGCTTTTCGTGCAAGCTTCCTGGCAAAGACGTGAAGCGCTGTTCCGTCAACACGTGCGGTAAATTCTATCACGAGGCGTGTGTCCGCAAGTTTGCCACTGCTCTGTTCGAGTCGCGAGGATTCCGCTGCCCGCAGCACTGCTGTACTGCCTGCTCCGTGGATAAGGACATCCATAAAGCAAGCAAAGGTGAGAACAGAGCTGGCCTTGGACAGCAGGAGGGAACTCAAATGCGTCATCACAATAACAACGAATATAACTGTACCCTCTAATGCAGCGTGCAGCAAGGAGCGAGGGTTTCCTTCTTAATGAGGTCATTAACTCACATCTATCCTGGGTGGGAAAACAGCTCGCAGCCCGAGAGCGCTGTTGAAGTATATCTGGATCTGCAACGCTTAAGTCATCCTTTGTTGCTGGGTTTATGGAAGCCAAGGGTTAGTAGTGCAAGGCCAAGGAGTGGGTTTTTTTAGAAGACAGGTGGTAGTCGCCTGTAGAACAATTATTCTTCAAGAAAAAAATAATCCTTTTAGAAATTAACCAAAATATTTAAACAAAACAAGGAGACTCTAGAATGGTTAAAACCATGTATTTTTTCTTAACAGAGCTTTGAAGTGAAAGTTAAGAGTTAACTTCTGTGACATTTTTTTTTTAAAGATGTAAATGTTTCTTTTTAATCTAGTACTCTGACTGGAATAAAAATCAGCCTTGCATCTATCTGTGGTGTCTTCTACCATATCCTGACTCCAGGGTGACATGGTGCATTTTTCTGCATTTATATTAAACAGGTCGCATGGTGAGATGTTTCAGATGTCCCATTGCCTATCACTCAGGAGATGGCTGTATTGCTGCAGGAAGCTTGTTTGTGTCATCCCACATTCTCATCTGTAGTAACCATTCCAAAAGGAATCACTCCTCATCAGCTGTAAATGTAGGCTTTTGTTTCGTTTGTGCAAGAGGTGAGCACAATTGTTTTTTTCCCCTGTTCTATAGTTCTGTGGTCACTTGTGCAGTTTAGTGATAAAAATAACGTATTTCATCAAGAACTGCTCCCTTAGGGCTCTCTGAGATTTCAATGCTGCCTGTGGTTTGGTTGGTTTTGGTCAACAGTTCTCATGAGACTTCCACTGGCTGTTCTGGTCTGTAATATTTGATATTCAGGAACAGCGATAGGTGCTCAGGCCCACTTGTTCTGCCAGTGGGAAAAGGTGGATGCCAAGCCCCCAGTTCCAGCCATTGCAAGCTCAGAATGGATACTGGGTTATTACTCACTGTCTGTTAAGCAGAAGGGGATTCTTTCACCACTTACAAACTTAAAACTCTTTAAATTCTTAAGGCTAAAAGGTAGGATTCACTCATGAACTAGAAAAATTCATTTTAATTTATAACTACCATCACATTTGAGAACTTTGAAAGAAAAACATTCGCAATACTCCACCAGCAGGTTTCACGCTGGGATTTTCCATGTGCCAAAGTTATCTTTTTTTTTTTTCTCCTTTTTTTCTTTTTTTCTCACTTGTTACTTTTATGGCTCATAAGTCACTAGTCTTCTGCCAGGTAGCAGGTTGAAAAGTTTCTTTAGTTGCTTTAGTCTCACAAAGCACAAATATTATTCTCAGATTAATGGAAGTGACATGGTTAGGTGTTTGAATAACAATATTTAGAAAGCTGATGTTGGATGTGTTCTTTTCAGCAGCTTTGAAAGTCACTAATAAGGAAGTGAAAATGACATGAATCCTGAAGTTCCTTGTTATCACTTGTGTTCGTTCAGCTTGAGGTTTAGTGTGGGAAAGATTGCCTTGAGTTTGCAAGAGCAGAGTAGTAATTAAAGACCTTTGAATAGGAAGGGAAAGATGGTGCCAGAATAATTCCCTTTTTACCTCTCTGCTTTCTTCCTCTTTCCTCATTTTGAAGTAATTTAGGAGCTGTCACAAAGCATCAAGTTTAAAATAAAACATTTTTAAAATCCAGAAGCTCAGAGAGAAACAGGAGGTTTTAGAATGAGCTTTAGAAAAGCTCCTCTGAATATGTAAAAAGATGTTTACCACATGAGTCAGGGTTTCTCCTTTTGTGAAGGGCTTATTTAAACATTCTGGGGCCACCCAAAACATGTATTGCATAAATGTACACATGCACATTTGACATTGTATGTGTCTTTATGCTCTTTTAGGTTTTTAAGTAGCCTAATGTATGTTTTGTGTTTAGTTTTGGTTGATAGTGTTATTACACCTAAAATGCACAGTGTGAACAACAAAACCAAGCCAGTTGCTGTGTCTTTGAAACAGAGCTAGCTGGAAATGGGGGATGGAGCATTCTGTTAGCAGACTGATGCTTTGGAGCATTGTGTCAGCTGCGAACTCTGAGAAAAAATTATATCTATCCTTCAACATTCTTAATTTAACCAATAGTTACGTGCAAAAGCCCAACCTAAATATGTGGAAAGAAGTGGTTTGTTTTCTAGAGTTAGAGCAGAATCATTAAAACCAATTTCTGTGGTAGGTAGAGCAGTGCTATAGTATTTTCAGCACTTCGGTTTTATGGCTTTTATCTCCGTTGTCCAGAGTCACTCTGGTACCAGGATCAGAGAGAGGTTGATGACGGAGGAGTTTCTGTGGATCTTCCCTGGTATGAATGTCAGATTAGAAATGTCTTTTGGCCAGGCCCAACGGTGGCTTTAGTCTGCCCTGTAAGTGTCGATGTGAAGCATTCTGTGCAGTAGGAGGATGTCTCTTCCTGCTGTTCTGCTCCTACACGAGGTAGGTCGTGGGATCCCAGCCGTCAGAGAACGGCGCTGATGCGACTCGCTGAGCTCAGTTATGAGAGCTGTGTTTGTGCTAAGGTGGGAATGGAAAGCGAGGGCAGGCGTCTGCCATCGGCTTATCCTAAATATTTTGTTTTCTGCCAATTTCAAAGCACTATTAAGTTGTAGCATCAAAATACACTGCGTGATACAAAACGGCTAAATAAACTTTGAAGTTGTTCTTTATTAAACATGTGGCCAGCTACTACAGATGCCTGCAGCTGACTTAAGATC